>NC_088423.1:45546828-46746828 GCF_034236695.1 Oncorhynchus nerka | reverse complement strand
GTACAGTAAACACACACACAGGTCATCTTCATGTCTGCTGAATGACGTACAGTAAACACACACACAGGTCATCTTCATGTCTGCTGAATGACGTACAGTAAACACACACACAGGTCATCTTCATGTCTGCTGAATGACGTACAGTAAACACACACACAGGTCATCTTCATGTCTGCTGAATGACGTACAGTAAACACACACACAGGTCATCTTCATGTCTGCTGAATGACGTACAGTAAACACACACACAGGTCATCTTCATGTCTGCTGAATGACGTACAGTAAACACACACACAGGTCATCTTCATGTCTGCTGAATGACGTACAGTAAACACACACACAGGTCATCTTCATGTCTGCTGAATGACGTACAGTAAACACACACACAGGTCATCTTCATGTCTGCTGAATGACGTACAGTAAACACACACACAGGTCATCTTCATGTCTGCTGAATGACGTACAGTAAATACACACACAGGTCATTTTCATGTCTGCTGAATGACGTATAGTAAACACACACACAGGTCATCTTCATTGTCTGCTGAATGACGTACAGTAAACACACACACAGGTCATCTTCATGTCTGCTGAATGACGTACAGTAAACACACACACAGGTCACCTTCATGTCTGATGAATGACGTACAGTAAACACACACACAGGTCACCTTCATGTCAACTGGATAACATTAATCATCGCTCACGACACAACAAATTAGAGAGTGGTGTGTGTCTCCATGTCATTCTAAATAACGTTATGCCCCCATGCTTCACGCCATGCTTTGATGCACTTTATTCACCCCAAACCCCTGGAACAGGCAAAGCCACGTTGAACACAGGCTGACAAACACAGGCTGACAAACACAGGCTGACAAACACAAGCTGCTTATACTCTAGGGGGCAGTGTCGAATCACAACACGCCACGCTCCTGCTGTGCTAGCAGAACCGTCAACAGCTTGGACCCGCACTTACCCCAGCCTCAGAAGCAACCTGTCAGGGGGAAATTGAGCTCGGCGCTCAGGTATAAATGTGCAGAGAGAGCAGAACTGACTGGAGAGGAGACAGAGTGGGGAGTGTGTGTGCCTGGCTCCCCAGCCCCTCCTTGTGAGCCTGGCTGTTTAGATGCATAATTAAGAAGGTCAGACTTAATGAAGCACTGTGGACTAAAGTTCATGGGATCCCCATGCTCTGTTTACGCTGAGGATGGGGATAGAACGCCAGGTTTCCAGCCTCCACCGGAGACACTGTATGGAGGGTGAGGAGAGTGCTGAGAGGGCAATTGCTATACAGACACAACCACACAGACACACACACAAACAGAACAGACAAACAGACAGGGTCGATTGAAGTGGAGGGTGCAGTCGCTGCAGCAAAGATTTACACTCAACTGCTCCGGCTGTACCATCTGCAACCTCCACACCACATCTCCCTCAGCATTGCAATGCTGGCCTCCTTCTCCAGCTCCACTGGGAAACCATGGCTGGAGTTAAACATCACTTACACTGGAGAGACAGAGAGAGGAAAGACAGGTGAGATAAGCCAGAGACAATAGTGAACAATAACAGAGAAAGAAGCAGGGAGAAAGAGAAAGAGAGATGTGTGTGTGTGTGTGTGTGTGTGTGTGTGTGTGTGTGTGTGTGTGTGTGTGTGTGTGTGTGTGTGTGTGTGTGTGTGTGTGTGTGTGTGTGTGTGTGTGTGTGTGTGTGTGTGTGTGTGTGTGTGTCAAAAGAGAATGACACAAAAGAGGGGTAGAAGGGAGTAGTGAATGAAAAGGCAATAGGCTAGACATAGGGGACCACAACACAGAAGTAAACAGAGGAGAGGTGAAGGACAGACAGTGGAAGTGGAAAAGACACAGATGCATGAGAAGAAAAGAGAGAAAGTGGGGACAGAGGAGGGAGAACGAGAGAGGACCTGAGGAGACATTACGTGAGGCAGGGAGATGGGGCTGTGGGGGAGAACAGATGATAGACAGGAGAAAACAAAGAAACAGGATTTTAAAATTCAGCCGGCTAAGCCACTATGAAAATCCCCAAACCCATTCATTAAGATGAGTGAGATTTGGAGCAAAAGTATTTTTTCTTGTTATCGTTTCTACTTATTATTTTAATTGAAATGAGTCAACCCTAGAGGCAAGGAGATAAATGCAGGACTGTAAAATGGCTGATCGGGGAAAAGTCTGCAATCAAATTGGATGAGTCAATGGAGATGTGTATAGACTATCTAGGCATGTTTGGACACACACTGGTTTTGATTGAAGGAATACAAAATGGCACATTGCAGTCAAATATAAATATGTAAATGCTGCAAGGGGGATAGGCAAGTGAGCGCACACACACACACCCACACACACACATAGCCTCAACATACACACACACGAGAACTAAGCATACACAAAAAGATTTTGTGCACACACTAACACAAACATTGTACAGAATAGTCATGGGAACTCAGCATTAATCATAGTTAGGCCTATTACTGTCACACCCTGATCGGTTTCACATGTCTTTGTGCTTGTATCCACCCCCCTCCAGGTGTCGCCCATCTTCGCCATTATCCCCTGAGCATTTATACCTGTCTTCTCTGTTTGTCTCTTGCCAGTTCGTCTTGACTTGTCAGGTCTTACCAGCGTGCTTTTGCGTTTTCCTGTTTCTCAAGTGTTTGTTTCCTAGTTTTCCCAGTTCTGACCATTCTGCCTGACCCCGAGCCTGAATGCCGTTCTGTAACTGCCTGACTCCGACCTGATTACGAACCTCGACCTGCCCTTTGCCCCCGTGCTATAATAAATTATTAAGAACTGTACTATCCACCTCCTGTGTCTGCATCTGGGCCATCTCTTGAGTCGTGATAATTACAGGAAATGAGATAGTGTCAGATTTACATTTAATGACTGAGGAGGAATAAAAAAGGTCCTGATTGCTAAAACAACAAAAGTAGAGTGTTCTTACGGTTGGCACTTTTAAAGAGTTGAGTGATTGCTTGTTGCCGATGTGCGACATTGCCTTTAGATATTGCTCTGTCATTTGTTCTGTCACTTGAGTCAGAAGAAAGCTACAAAACCTTCTCTGAGATTGTAACAAGAAAGTGGACAGACACTATTAAGCTATCGGTTTGAACCCCTGCTATATTACATCAGATACCTGATTTATCTACACAGAAGAGACTACCTGAAGTTAGAGCAACACTAACAATGACCACCCTGACACAACCGTCTCTCGGTTGACTGATCTCAGGCAGCTCTAAAGCCAATCCAGCCAGAGCTGTGACACAAAGTGAATGAGGAGAGGGGCTGATTCTGATTTGTCCCGTCACCGAGATTTCCATAATGTCCTTCATTGATTTGCATCCCATCCAAGAGGATAACAAATGAGTAAATTCCCCCATTGTCATGTTTCATCACAGAAGCCGTCAGTTTGGTGATTGGGATGCATCGTGTCTGGATTACCTGAGTTCTCAGTCTGGGGAGGAAGAGTGACAGAATGCAATCATGAAGCCACAACTGCACCAGGCAGGATTACCAAGCAAAGAGCTCACTGAAAGGCTAACAACTCACAACATAATTCCACAAACTTGCAGGGAGAATAGCAATACTTCCAGACCCAAAACAGTAGTTTCATTTTCTCAAAATAATGTCACAGAAAGAGAGGGACAAAATAGAGAGAGAGAGGTTGTCTGTGTTCCTCTGATTTGGGAACGAGAAGAAATAGAGGTGCAGGGTTGAAGCATCAAAATAGCTCACTAGTCCCTTTTAATTTCCCCAGGTGGAATGAGCTACTCTACCAAAATCACACAGTAAAACTAGGACACTAGTCTGAAAAAATATCCAACTGCCAGATCGAAACCACTCTATGCATAATGAAAAGTGTGCTATTTACTGCTATAGTCCCATGACAGTAATTCAGAAAGGGGAAGAAAAGAGAGAGAGGCAGAAATGTGATTTAGCTACTCTGTCACTCAGACCAGGGGGGCAGGAGGGGGCAGGTAGGGTATCATGGGCAGCCAATGATTTATGTCTGGGTGGAGTGGCAGGCGGACAGATCAATGCGGCCCGCACACAGGCAGTAATATGAAGACAGATTGGTTTAACTCTCAACTGCTGCATCGGAAGGAAACGGGTCTGGGGACTCTTTAGTGTAGGAGCCAGACAGAGGGAGGGAGGCAGTGTAGTTTCCCATAGAGGCTTTGTTGTCAGGATCTCCAGAGGCGAACGCAATGCTATCAGAGGGCTTGGAGGAGCCACATGTCTCCATATGAGTGCACTGCCCACGTCACTCCTTTCTGCTCCCCATTGATTAGCGATAAAGCGCCCCAACGGCCACAGCAAAACCTTCCGTAAAATAGTACCAACCCCATAGCCCCTAATTTCCTCCGCACAGAACTATAAGAAGATGTATTCCGCAATTCCAGAACTCACTTTGAGCAATTAAGAGAACAAATTCCCATCCTACACCAGGACTAAGAGCTTTTCTCCCTTCACCTCCCTCTTCTCTCCCTTCTTGCTCCTTCATCCAGCTTTAGGTCATGTGTGACAGGCCTCTGGGTGCTGTGGAGCGTGCTGTGTGATGCTGTGCTGTATGGTGAGCCTAGCGCTGCCCGGTCCAGGCCAGGCTATCTATCGTGGCAGTTAGCAGCGGTGGTGGTGGCTATAGGTTCCTCAGGCCCGCTGACTGACCACAGGAAGATTATCTCTCAGATCAATGGTGGGATTGATTTTGGATCGCAGCGGCCATTCATCAGTCACTGGAAAGCCAGGAAACTTCATTTGAAAGAGCTGATGTAGACAAGACCGAGAGCAAGTGTGCCAAAGTCATGTTTTAGCCCTACGTAATAACAATGTAAATACGAGATCTTATGGGTATGTGTCCGCTGCTGCGTGCCGAGAGTGACCGCTGGGGCCCTGGGACAGACAGATGGGGCCGCTGGGGCCCTGTGGCTGCTTGGACAGTGCTGCCTGGCGCCCGTCACAACTAGATCTGAGGGGGGATCGAGACCGAGGGAGGCCATTAACAATGGTAATTAACCATTAGCCTGCGTCTGCCACCTGAAGTACCTCAGGAGGGGCCAGAGCGACAACACCTGTACGCATGGCTGGGCTCTGAGAGAGGGAGGTGGCGCAAAGTCATGTTCTCCATATTGGTAATCCAGATATTCTGTCGATGACAATCAAAGAGCATTGTCTAGGTAACATTGACACAAGCCATTTAGAGAAGTGGGACGCCAGCAAAACATTCAGTGAAAACTCTGTATGTTTAGATCAAGAGTGCAAATATTCTGGAATATGCAGGCCTACTACAGATAAATGCACTTCCCTGGTCTGTGTACACTCAACTGAAACCCCTAAACAACTCAGAGGCAGAGTGCATGCTAAAAAGAGACTGTATTAGACGGATACAAGCCCAGGGGTATCAGTGAAAAGCCAGGCGTTCCTATTCATTCCCCTGATCTTTCAGATCCACATTGCCTCCCCCTCCCTCCCTCCCTCCCTCCCCTCCTCCTCCTTCAATCCCCATTTCATTTCTCTGCGGCAGCCATCTCACCTGCGCCCTCGCCACTTCCCCTGTTATTAGCACTGTGGCTGCTGGCAGCACATATTTGCATGAGAGCCACTGTAACCAATTCCAATTTCAGACGGAATTTGTTTTCCGGACCCCATCCACAGCTTTTAATTAGAAACCACGGAGTTCGGTGAAAGGCACCGGTTGCCTTTCAGGTGGCCGTTCACCCGCCAGCGGCACTGAGGCGTGAAATTATTCGGGTCTAATCATTGACTAAACAATAAAGCATTAATTCTGGGAAAATGACTCAAAGTGAGGTGTGCTTAGAGGAAAAGGACTGGGGTCCCCAAGAGTAAAAGGACACAAGATCAGGAACTGTCACACACATCTCCTCTGGGGATGTGCTGTATGTCCTTGTACCTGAGGCTAGAAAATCGACAATTGAACTACAATGATCTATTCTAGAGCAACACACACAGCTACACACACAGCTTTTGATTTCTGTCATGAGACTGCTTACCTTCCCTCCACACCAGTAGTGGGACAAAGTCACTATTATTTGAGTTACAAACCAGTCACAAGGTCACAAAGTCTCAAGTCGAGTCCCAGGTAGAACGGGTCAAGTCTCGAGTCAAGTCCCAAGTAGAACGGGTCAGGTCTCAAGTCAAGTCCAAGTCATGCATTCTAAGACCATGTCAAGACAAGTTTTTAAAAGTCAAATATCAATAAAGTTAAACAAAATAATCTATACGTGATGACTTGTTCAACTACACATCTGTGTCTATTTATTGAGGCTACCAAACAGCCAATTTGATTATTTTGTCTACCACACATTTTGATTGTATAATAATTCATTTGAACAACAAATTCCAAATGCAAGCTTCACAAGTAAATGATCCATTTCAATCCATTTTTACATACCAAAAGACCAGTAGACCTAAGCCAGTAATTGTTGCTTGATGCCCCCATTGCTGGTGAGCTTGCAACGTGAACAGTTAATATTAGTTCATATTCATCACCAAACTATTTCTGGAGCTGCACATTGTACATTGTGATCTTAGGCTTGTGTGCGTCTGCTCGGCCATGGATACCCATTTCATGACACTCCCTACGAACAGTTATTGTGCTGAAGTTGCTCCCAGAGGCAGTTTGGAACTCGATAGTGAGTGTCGCAACCGAGGACAGAAGATTTGTACACACTACGCACTTCAGCACTCGGTGGTCCCGTTCAGTGAGCTTGTGTGGCCTACCATCTCGCAGCTGAGCCATTGTTGCTCCTAGACGTTTCCACTTCACAACAACAGCACTTACAGTTGACTGGGGCAGCTCTAGCAGGGCAGAAATGTTGGAAAGGTGGCATCCTATGCGGTGCCACGTTGAAAGTCACTGAGCTCTTCAGTAAGGCCATTCTATTGCCAATGTTTGTCTATGGAGATTGCATGGTGGTGTGCTATATTTTACACCTGCCAGCAACAGGTGTGGCTGAAATGGCCGAATCCACTAATTTGAAGGGGTGTCCACATACTTTGTATATATAATGTATATTTTGATACATAGCCAGTCGGCCTATCCGCCACCACTGAGGTAGACTATATAATTATAACCCACCCAAACTTGCAACTAGGCTACCAGTGGAGTCTTGTCTGGCAGCGAAACAGTTCCTTCAGACTCATTTACTGCCTTTAAAAAAAACATAGCTGATGTGTCTGACTTGCTTAAACAAATGTGGTTTCTAATAACAATTTAAATGTACAAACTGTGGCATAAGGAGACGACAAGCGTATAAGAGGCCATGCGTAATTTCGATTAAGTCATGAATGAGTGAGCTAGGATGTAGTCAATATAATGTAGTCAATATAACTATTTGTTTAGCACTTTTGAAATGTACAGCGACAGAATTCAGAACATGGGCCGTTCTTACAGTGTTCTCCCTGTACCCCAAGTCATAACTGTAGGATAAATAAACGGGGCATATAAGCAGATAATGAAAGCTCTTACAATATTCGATGATTACATTTCTCTAAAACAGGTTTTAGTCTACATGTGTACCACCAAATCAGAACAGTAGGTGAAATTAAGAGGGGTAAACAGACCAAATTATTATGGTGAGGCACATGGGCTACTAATATCGTACTACACAACATACACTTAGTATGATTTTCTTAGCTACAGAATACATCTCCATGGCATATTACATCATTTATGCAGCAGCATACAATACATTTTTGGACTCACCTTCTTGTGCACTCTCTGGATTTATGGTGCTTTCAAAACAACTGGAAATTCGGGAAAAAAACAAGGTTGAATCATGATGACATCAATTGATCTTCAGGTCGTAGCTCTAAAAAGAGTTGGATGACCGTTCAAAAGGTATTTTCCCAGTCGGAGCTCATTTATTCCCTACTTCCCAATTGTCTTGAACTCACTGAAGTCAAATTTTTGCAGTTCCGAGTTAACAGTTGTTTTGAGCGCGGCACAAATCATGCTTCATTGACAGCATGGCCAATGTTGAATGTTTATCATTTTAATCTTGGAGAAGAGCCTCTTAATCCCAGATTTGGGACCACACAGACACTCCATTGAATAGCAGGCTAGTGATTGCCGTTAGCCACTGTCACTGATTCCGTCCAAACCACTCATTGTTGAATTTGAGATTTCCAACTTGTTCTGTAATGTTTATGTCCAATGGCTGATGAGCACCAATAAGTTTTATCTATAATTTCTCTTCATTAATTATTTTCATGTGACAAGGATTAAAAAGGATTTGCCAGTAGATTGTCGGCTTGATTCATGATGACTGTTAGCTACGATTTTGAAAGTATGATGTTGACATGATCAGTCCAATCAAAGCTACTGTACATATAACGTGATTTGACGTCATTTATCTGTGGCCAATGACCTTGAGCCTTCTTGGATGAGCACTTCTAATGTAACTCTGTGGTAGAATTTCCGAGCTCTACCCTTAGACTCGGAGGTGACGTAGTGTCCCCATGACAGAACACTGAGCCAATCACGGAACAACGGTCCGTATTTTCTGCTGGCTTGCCCCACCACCATAGGAAGCACTGAGCTAGGCTGAAACACCTGCATTTTGGAGCTGCCTTACTCAAGAAAACAAGAAAGAGACCATGTTTGTCTGCAGCTTTATTAACTCATTGATATATATATATATTTCAAATTGTTTGAAAAGCGATATGTGACACGTATTAATGCCAAAATTTCATGCAAAACAGGCAAGTTAAAAATGTGGGTCTCAAACAAGTGGGACTCTGCCCCACCAGCTCTGAAAGATGGGTTGCCACAGCAGGAGAGAGAGCCACGGAATATTATGACATTACAATAGCTACTCTGTTTTTGCCAAGTATCTCATCACTAATCTGGATATGTGAGGGACCACCTTTGAGCGCCAATGCTGCTGACTGGTCATTGGTCATCAGTCAAGACGCGCAACATTTTGGTTCTGAAGCACAGATTAGATGTTTTTGAAACAAGAATCTGGTGCAATTCTGTAGGCCTATGTTAGTGACCAGATCGAATAAGCAAAGGTATACATATATAATACAAATGATAGGCTATATGTAGCCTTTTCAAATATGTATGAACACAAATATTTTTCCCATTCAGTTTCACACTCGCGGTCCCCAAAACCTTCTCACCCAAGGTCGTCACTATTAACAAAGACACACAGTTATAAACCACTCCTATTTTTACAATTGATGTTAATAAAATCACATTTTAAACCTAACCCTAACCCTAACATTAACCACACTGCTAACCTTATGCCTAACCCTAACCTTAAATTAAGACCAAAAAGCACATCTTTGTTTACATTAATTAAACGATAGGACTATGTCAAGGTTGAGTCCCGAGTCTTGAAGCTTCAAGTCAGATCTGAATGTATTTTATTGTATATCAAGCAGTGGTGTAACGTACTTAAGTAAAAAATACTTGAAAGTAGTACATAAGTACTTTTTTAGGGTATCTGTACTTTACTTTAAAATGTATATTTTTGACTACTTTTACTTGATTACATTCGTGAAGACCTATGATGCACATTTTACTCCATTCATTTCCCTTGACACCCAAAATTACTCCTTACATTTTGAATCCTTAGAAAGACAGGAAAATGATCCAATTCACACACTTATGAAGAGAACATGCCTGGTCATCTCTACTGCCTCTGATCTGGCAGACTCACTAAACACATCATTTGTTTGTAAATGAGTGTTGGAGCGTGCTCCTGGCTATCTTGCAAATAATTTTTTTTAAACATGAAAATGGTTTGCTTAATATAAGGAATTTGAAATAATTTATACTTTCACATATACTTTTGATACCTAACTATATTTAAAACCTTGTAGACTTTTTCCCATGTAGGATTTTACTGGTTGACTTTCACTTTTACGTGAGTCTTTACTTTTATGACAATTGGGTACTTTTCCCACCACTGCTATCAAGTATTTTTTTTATCAAGCTGTATCTCAAGTTATCAAATTTGTGACTCAAGTCCAAGTCATGTGACTGGAATTCACACCACTGCTCCACACCCTACCAAGGTGACCTTGACATAATCTCAGTGGGGCAATACCAGGACCTGGCAAAGACTGGGGGTGATAGGAATCCATTGAAATCCATTGAGGATTTGGGTTTCTGTGTGTAGTGGTTCAGTAATCCCTCTTCCCGTCAGCTGGGTAATACGTATTTACCTCGCATTCAACAGCTATTGATTGACAGTAATACAGTCATTATCCTCTTGGGCTTCCGAGAGGCTCCTATATTTTCCAGAGGCAATTAGGCAACGACACTACGTCAGCTCTATCTGAGCATCTGTCCATTTCAGTCACTTCTGCTCATTTCTCTCTTCCTACTGCTCTCTCTTTCTGCCTCCTTCTTCATGACAGCCAGCTTGGAGAAATGAAAACTTGTGATTGACACACCAATTACCTTTCTGCCATCACGCGCCAAAGCCCAGATTTCTCAAGGTCCTCTTCTTCTGTGCCTCCAGTGAAACCAATACATGGAAATATGAATAAAAATACATTAGAATTCAGACAAATCGCTAAAAGACCGATTGAATGTAAATGTACGATTAAAACTGATGCCATTTAAAATCCCTTATTTTATCTCAAAACATTAAAAGCCTCTGCCTTTGAGTCACTTGGCCTATTCGTTTGACTTCCAACCAACAATGGGGTCATGGAATTGAATACACAATTAGGCGTTATAAAAAAAGAGGAATAGAATGCGTAATTGAGGGAGCAAACACTGCATCGAATTTGGTGTCAAATGTCTATATATTTTTTCGAAATTAAGGAATACAAACAAAAACATCCATCCCTGTCACATTCGTCATAATAACTGGACCAAAGCACAGCGTGATCTGGGTTCCACATCTTTATTGCTATGTGAACCGCAAAGTAAAACCAAACAAAACAATAAATGAACAAACCGAACCGTGAAGCTACAATAATGCTCACAGGTAACTAAACATAGTCAAGATCCCACAAAGTACAAAGGGGAAATGGCTGCCTAAATATGATCCCCAATCAGAGACAATGATAAACAGTTGCCTCTGATTGGGAACCATACCAGGCTAACATAGATGTAAAAATCACCTAGATAACCCACCCTAGTCACACCCCGACCTAACCAACATAGAGAATAAAAAGCTCTCTATGGTCACAATCCCAAAAATGTGGAATATGCAAAGGTTTTGATTTCTGGTCAAACAAATGGAAAAGGGGTCTTAGAAAACATCTCGTAGAAAAGTCTTAAAAGGTATTAGAAATACATCAAAACACAGTAATGTTGAAGTAAAGACATTTCAGTACAGAACAGAAAAGTAGAGTATAGGTCAGTACAATACAGTACAGTGCTGTACAGTATAGTTTAGAACAGTCAGGCACACTATATGTAAGGTACAGTATAATTTACTTGATTACTGTACCTTACTTCACTGTTCTCTACTCTACTGTGCTAAACTATACTCTACTGTAGTGTACTGTACTGAACTCGACTCTACTCTGCTGTTCTGTGCTGTAGTGTAGTGTAGTATACCTTACTCTTTACGCTTACAGTGCCTTGCAAAAGTATTCACCGCCTTTGGCGTTTTTTCCTATTTTGTTGCATTACAACCTGGAATTGAAATAGATGTTTATTTGGATTTCATGTAATGGACATACACAAAATTGTCCAAATTGTTGAAGTGAAATTAAAAAAAGTACTTGTTTCAAAAAATTCAAAAAAATTCAAAATGGAAAAGTGGTGTGTGCATATATGAAGCCCCTAAATAAGATCTGGTGCTACCAATTACCTTCAGATGTCACATAATTAGTTATATGAGTCCACCTGTGTGCAATCTAAGTGTCACATGATCTGTCACATGATCCCAGTATATATACACCTGCTCTGAAAGTCCCCAGAGTCTGCCACACCACTAAGCAAGGGGCACCACCAAGCAAACGGTACTATGAAGACCAATGAGCTCTCCAAACAGGTCAGGGACAAAGTTGTGGAGAAGTACAGATCAAGGTTGGGTTATAAGAAAATATCAGAAACATTGAACATCCCACGGAGCACCATTAAATCCATTACGAAAAATTTAAAGAATATGGCACCACAACAAACCTGCCAAGAGAGGGCCGCCCACCAAAACTCACAGACCAGGCAAGGAGGGCATTAATCACAGAGGCAACAAAGAGACCAAAGATAACCCTGAAGGAGCTGCAAAGCTCCACAGCGGAGATTGGAGCGTCTGTCCATAGGACCACTTTAAGCCATACACTCCACAGAGCTGGGCTTTACGGAAGAGTGGCCAGAAAAAAATAAGCAACATATTTGGTGTTCGCCAAAAGGCATGTGGGAGACTCCCCAAACATATGGAAGAAGGTACTCTGGTCAGATGAGACTAAAATTGAGCTTTTTGGCCATCAAGGAAAACGCTATGTCTGGCGCAAGCCCAACACCTCCCATCACCCAAGAACACCATCCCCACAGTGAAACATGGTGGTAGCAGCATCATGCTGTGGGGATGTTTTTCATCGGCAGGGACTAGGAAACTGGTCAGAATTGAAGGAATGATGGACGGTGCTAAATACAGGGAAACTCTTGAGGGAAACCTGTTTCAGTCTTCTAGATATTTGAGACTGGGATGGAAGTTCACCTTCCAGAATGACAATGACCCTAAGCATACTGCTTAAGCAACACTTGAGTTGCTAGTTAAACGTCTTGGAATGGTTTAGTCAAAGCCCAGACCTCAATCCAATTGAGAATCTGTGGTATGACAAAGATTGCTGTACACCAATGGAACCCTTCCAACTTGATGGAGCTGGAGAAGTTTTGTCTTGAAGAATGGGCAAAAATCCCAGTGGCTAGATGTACCAAGCTTATAGAGACATACCCCAAGAGACTTGCAGCTGTAATTGCTGCAAAAGGTGGCTCTACAAAGTACTGACTTTGGGAGGGTGAATAGTTATGCACGCTCAAGTTTTCCGTTTTTTTTTTTTTATTATTTCTTGTTTGTTTCACAATAAAAAAGACTGCATCTTCGAAGTGGTTGACATGTTGTGTAAATCAAATGATACAACCCCCCAAATGTATTTTAATTCCAGGTTGAAAGGCAACAAAATAGGGAAACTGCCAAGGGGGGTGAATACTTTCGCAAGCCATTGTAGGTGTGTCCCGCAAAACTTTTCCTAATCTTGATCTTTTTGTTTTAACACTCGCTTATAAATGTAACCTGTGGAATGCACATGGAATTTTGACTTGGGTGCACCAATGCAACGGAATGGCACATGAATGGCACATGGTTACATCTGTATCTTAGTTTCAAGTCCAGTGTGCTCAGACTGTTATTACATTGGTATCATTTGAGGAGCATGCATCACAAGCAAAGTCCTTTGTATCATTTGAGGAGCATGCATCACAAGCAAAGTCCTTTGTATCATTTTACTTCGCCTGTGAGAACCATTAGCACAGGCAAGTCTGAGTCTTAGCTGTACCACAGCCTCTGCCATAGAAACAAACGGAGCATGGCTTTGTGTCCGTGGTTGCACTTTTATAATGCAGAAACCCCCTAGTCTGTAACTCAAACCTCAAAACTAAATATGTTTTTTACCGGAGCTACACATTTTCTGTGGAAATTGCAATCAATGATTTTTGATTGGCATACTTTTAAAGTGAAAAATATGCAAATGAGATGTTTTTGGGGCCTGATCTTTGTGCTTCTGTAACTTTCTCACTCATCCTTCTTCAAGATTCATTCATGATTATCCATAATCATGGTAGCATCCACATTAGAAGTGTTCAGAAACATATTCTATTATTATTTACAATAAAAGTCACTCCAAAATGACATTTCATTATTTACAATTCATTTCTAAGGGCACAAAATAATCCAAAACACAACCAAAACAAACTGCAAATGCATCCAGCAAGTTTGTCAAATCACAAGCTTGATGTAAGCTAGTCCTTGCGTGCTAGCGACATGGGACCAAATACTACACTTTTGACTCAATTTAATACACTATAAGTGAGTGTCCAAATACTTATGACACCTTCAAATGGGGGGACCAGATTCATGAAGTGCATTAATTTCTAAACAATAAAACAGATACGTATGAACATACCCTCATAAAACATTTCATCTCAAATCCCAAATGCTGGAGTATAGAGACAAATTACCAGGCCGGACTGTTCTTCCCGGGCCAGACAGATACACACAGACCGCATGAGGGAGGAATGTACACAACAAGAGGGATAGAGACAGTGAGGTTGCTCTACCCGTTCGTGAGGTACATTAGCTACAAGCCTAGCTAAATAGGAGGAATCATTGGGGAGCAAAGAGATAACCTTAGATTGTTGTCTGACTGGCTTCCTGGATGCTCCTGCCTGAGCAGAGACTAAGGAATTAAATAATATAAATAAAAAAACTAAAATCATAAAACAATGGCATGTTTTCAATGTTTTGCCAATTGAATGTTTTCCATATTTGGCTTTGGAATTTCAATTAAAAAGCGCTAAAATAATTTCAAGGTCATAATTTAATGTTGGTTAAAAAAAATCATTTTTCAATTTGTTTTTACCAAACCGAAACTGACCTCAAAGAGCACGAACCACTCAGCACTAGTACCCAATCATTCCATGGGCCCATAGATCAATCAAGTTCAGAGCTAGAACACAGCCTATGATCTTCCACCTTCAGTCTGTTCTGGTTGGATGCCATCTCGCCTAAATACCTTTTTAATCGAAAATCTGTGGGAGTCTAGCTTGTCAAGGCTGAGGTAACTAGCCTCCAGTCAGTAATGTGTCCGTCTACCCAAACTCCAAGAACCATACCAAATACAACCCACACATTCACTCATTCTCCACTGTAAACCCAAACCTGGCACTCTTTAGTGTAGCCTACACCCTTTGCCTAAGGCCCTAGTTCCCTCATAAGAGTTCTGAACTCAACGTGAAGGAAATTATAACACACAACTGCAATAGAGGAAAACGCAGAAGACATGAAGAAAAACGCAGAAGACGAATGCGGATACATATTAAAGAACATTATTCTTGGCCCGGAGTCACTGCAAAGGCAGGAAAGACACTTAGCTGCAATGAGACAAAAATCAATAGCAATTTATTCTCTCCTTGGACTCCAAACAGAGCAAGTAAATAATCCTGTCCCCCTCTAGCCTGTCCCAGGAGTGCACTGGCAACTCTCTCTCTCTCCTCAGCCTGTTGCAGACCTCTCTGACCCCTCAGAGTAGCGTCGCTCAGACTCAATACCTCAAATACCTACTGCTACTGGGACACACTCCTGCTCCGGTAAGACATAGCCTTTGGCAATTGGTAAGGATGTGGCTATTCACATGTCAAGTAGTCTTGATTTTCTTTTATTCCCCTCTCCCTGTGATGTTTTGCCCAGACTAAAAAGGCTATTATTAAATTCAGTAATATTTATTTTTAAATCATATGAGCAAGATTATATCATGGCTCAGTCACTCACACATTTATCTTCTTAATACAGACTCGTCTAATATTACAACTTGCTGTATTATGAAGGTCATTTAAAGTCTCATGAATATGGATATCATGACATTGCCCAAAATATACAGCACCAGTCAAAAGTTTGGAAACCTACTCATTCCATGGCTTTTCTTTATTTTTTACAATTTTCTACATTGTAGCCACCTTTTGCCTTGACAGCTTTGTACACTCTTGGCATTCTCTCAACCAGTTTCATGAGGTAGTCACCTGGAATGCATTTCAATTAACAGGTGTGCCTTGTTAAAAATGAATTTGTGGAATTTATTTCCTTCTTAATGCGTTTGAGCCAATCCGTTGTGTTGTGACAAGGTATACAGAAGATAGCCATATTTGGTAAAAGACCAAGTCCATATTATGGCAAGAATAGCTCAAATAAGCAAAGAGAAACAACAGTCCATCCTTTCCTTAAGACATGAAGGTCAGTTAAATTACTTCAAGTGCAGTCGCAAAAATCATCAAGTACTATGATGAAACTGACTCTCATGAGGACCGCCACAGGAAGGGAAGACCCAGAGTTACCCCTGCTGCAGAGGATAAGTTCATTAGAGTTAACTGCACCTCAGATTGCAGCCCAAATAAATGCTTCACAGAGTTCAAGTAACTGACACATCTCAACATCTACTGTTCAGAGGAGTGCGTGAATCAGGCCTTCATGGTCGATTTACTGCAAAGAAACCATTACTAAAGGACACCAATAAAAAGAAGAGACTTGCTTGGGTCAAGAAACACGAGCAATGGATATTAGACTGGTTGAAATCTGTACTTTGGTCTGATGAGTCCAAAATGTGATATTTTTGGTTCCAACCGCTGTGTCTTTGTGAGACGCAGAGTAGATGAACAGGTGATCACCGTATGTGTGATTCCTACCGTGAATCATGGAGGAGGAGGTGTGATGGTGTGGAGGTGCTTTGCTGGTGACAGTCTGTGATTTATTAAGAATTCAAGACACACTTAACCAGCATGGCTACCACAGCATTCTGCAGCGATACGCCATCCCATCTGCTTTGCTCTTAGTGGGACTATCATTTGTTTTTCAACAGGACAATGACCCAAAACACACCTCCAGGCTGTGTAAGGGCTATTTGACCAAGGAGAGTGATGGAGTGCTGCATCAGATGACCTGACCTTCACAATCACCTGACCTCAACCCAATTGAGATGGTTTGGGATGAGTTGGACCGCAGAGTGAAGGAAAAGCAGCCAGCAAGTGCTTAGCATATGTCGGAACTCCTTCAAGACTGTTGTAAAAGCATTCCAGGTGACTACCTCATGAAGCTGGTTGAGAGAGTGCCAAGTGTGTGCATAGATGTCATCAAGGCAAAGGGTGGCTACTTTGAAGAATCTAAAATATAAGATATATTTTTGATTTGTTTACCACTTTTTGGGTACTACATGATTCCATATATGTGATTTCCTAGTTTTGATGTCTTCGCTATTATTCTATAACGTAGAAAATAGTTAAATATAAAGAAAACCCTTTTTTAAATTTAATTTTATCTAACTAGGCAAGTCAGTTAAGAACAAATTCTTATTTTCAATGACAGCCTAGGAACAGTGGGTTAACTGCCTGTTCAGGGGCAGAACGACAGATTTGTACCTTGTCAGCTCGGGGATTTAATGAGTAGGTGTGTCAAAACTTTTGACTGGTACTGTATATTCTATACATATTTACCTCTACCACTCCAGTATCCCTGCACATTGTAAATATGGTATTGGCACTGACCCTGGAACTGACCCTGTATATAGCTTACTTACTTTCTCATGTTCTTCTTAAATCTAATTCTCGTGTGTTTTTGTTCTACTTAACTTTTTTTATAGCACAACTGATATTGATTACTGATTACTGATTACTCTGATTACTGTTTAATTACTGATTACTCTGATTACTGATTACTTATTATTGATTACTCTCATTGTTGAGAAAGAGCTTGTAGGAAAGGAGTTTCACTGTAATTGTGCATGTGATAATAAAACTTGAAACTGATCAAAAATACAGTATGTCTACACTGTTTTCTTGTGACAGACCTAGTGCTGGGGCTGTAGCAAAAACAATGTCATGAGCATGACCTTATTTCTATTACAGCATGTTGGATGACTGTCATTCACATTCCATTCACCTAGTTCAATGTAACATCGATAGGTTTAGGCTACTACATGATACTCAAATGTTCCCTATACCCATCACGAGGTTGCTACAACTTAGCCTATGAATGAAAGTTCACAAAGTAGGTGCACACAGGTCGAGAGAAAAAAACTTGCCTACATCTAGATGATCTATGGTGTAATCATTAGTACAACATTTGCAAACGAGAGTTTCTTTTTGACAAATTCAGGTGCTTTCCCTGCTTTCATTTAAGAAAAGTTTTTCAACAGAATTGACCCCTGATCACGCATAAACATAGTTCCCTTTCATAGCAGCCACATTGTATTCCTTCTCGCCTCTATGCACTCTCCTCCTCTCACCTTTTCCCTTCGTTTGTGGACTTCAATGAACAACACATCAGCTGTATGTGACCAGGCAAAAAAACCTTTCCAAGCCAAACCATATCATAACCGCTACACACAGCCTACATCATTGTCCCCATATTAGCTAAAGTAACGTCCTAGTCAACATAGCTAATAGAAGTAATGCGTTAACAAACCACCTACAATCTTGCAGTAACGTTACAGTATATAGTCAGTAAGCAGTTACACCGTCGGGCCCCGATGGCAATAAATTAATAAAACCAGCTTACTTTGACTTGGAAGAGTTCCAGTATTGTGTTGGATAGTCATAGCCAGCTAGCTAACATAGTATCCCTCTGTTCGAGCCGGGTGTTTGAGTAACTAAACTGGCCAGCTGAATTTGCTAGCTAAGTAAGCAAAACTGAACTTGAAAAAAATGACAGAATCTCTCTCTCCACTTCTCCTTCACTTTTGAAGAAATTAATTTGTTGCCTCTCTTTGAGTCAACTACTCATCACATTTTATGCATTGCCGTGCTTGCTAACTGTAGCTTAGGCTTTCAGTACTAGATTCATTCTCTGATACTTTGTTTGGGTGGACAGCATGTCAGTTCATGCTGCAAGAGCTCTGATAGATTGGAGGAGGTCCTCCGGAAGTTGTCATAATTACTGTGCAAGTCTATGGAAGGGGGTGAGAACCAAGAGCCTCCTAGGTTTTGTATTGAAGTCAATGTACCAAGACGAGGATGGAAGCTAGCTGTCCACTGGCTACACCATGGTGCTACCCTACAGAGTGCTGTTGAGGCTACCATTTGACTTCATTGCAAAACAGTGTGTTTTAATCAATTATTTGGTGACATGAGTATATTTAATATAGTTTTGTCTAAAAAGGATAACTTTTTCAATGTTTTACCATTTTTATTTTTATGACATTCACTGAGGAGGATGGTCCTCCCTTTCCTCCTCTGAGGAGCCTCCACTGCTCAATAGGCCTAGTGAAACGTATTGCTAGATAAGTGTCATTCAGCCAGCTCAAACCAAACCCTGTCTCCTGGGGATGTGTGAGCCTGAGACTGACTCAGAGTTGATGGGCCAGAGAGTCTCAAAAGACACAATCAATATGCCTTCACTGCTGAGTTTCTCAAAGTCTGACAATTGAAGTAGGTGGAAAGGCTATTTCATTCTCTGGAGATATACCTCAGATGAATGTTGCTCTTACCTTCAGATTTAGAGACAAATATTGAGTTTTGAAAGGTTTATCCAGGACATTTCTTAAGAACATGTATGTTTTTTCTCCAAGATGACAACAGTCTGCCTTCACATTCCAGGACTAGAAGTATCAGTCAAACTAAACCTTAGAATCGGTCAAAGAAAAACCTTCTTCCAAACACAGTGTTGATATAATAGTCAATTTACTGATAACATTTGAACAACTTACTGTAGCAACAGGTGCGTGTAGACTAAGACCTTTGAACGAATCTGAACTGAACATATATGGTCTTTACCCTTTACCTTGTCTTGACAGGAAGAATAGAAAGATTGAAGTATAACCAATGTTGGCAGATATATAATGGTTTATTCATGGTATTGCCTCACTCAATCACCATCAAAAACTTGGGGAAGACCTAACCCTTATTCATGACTATAATTCTATTGCATTACATTGAGCCATACGAAACAAAAACCATTGATTTCAAGTTTAACAAGCTATACAACGCCATGCACACGTCCGCTCTGTCTCAGTGTGTGTAGCCTATGTTTCTGATGCTGTCTGGAACAAAAGAGTATGATGCTGTAGCATTTGATTGATTGATGCCAGCAAGCATTTGGCCTCCCTTGATAAAAAAAATTGCCAATCAGTGTTGAGCTGAGCTCAACTGTGGGTTGTCCTGGCTCAGCAAAACGCCCCCAATGGAGGACAGTTTGTATTTGGCTTCACACCAATCAAATCACATCCTGAGCAAAATGTCATAATTGTCAGAAAAACGAGTCTGTTTCTGGTCTGCTTGTGTTGATGCCCTGCAATAGTTAGCTTGCTAAATCAGCCCTATCTTAAGCCATGGATGGAGATTGGGATTTGAACTTGTGGTTTTGACTTAATTCTCTGTACAGGCCAATGATTATGACAGCGATTCTGATCTAACCATAAATTAATATATTGTGCCACTGGCCTGAGATGATTGAAGTTCAATATGTAGCCTAAATGTAGCCTAGTAGCTAACTTAGATGGTTCATTGTTGCCCATGCGAGATGGTTTGGCTAGCAAGCATTTTAGCTAGGTAGCCTATGAATAATAAAAATAAAAGCTTACAGAGCCATAGAACATTTTTCCAACATGACAGAGAGAACGGCATTGACGTTCAAGTAACCAAACGTAGGTGGACACCTGCTCCCATGTAAGTTTATTGTGATGGTAATGACGTTGTTTTTTTATGATAATTCTTAGGTGGAGGTCGTTAGCTACAATGGTATTTTCGACACCAGGTTAACCAGGTCAACGCCCTCAAGGCCATGCGGCTCGAAGGTATTCCAGGGCGCGTTATCAGAGCATACGCAAACAGCTGCCAGGCACGTTAATGGTCATTTTCAACCTCCTTTGTCCCAATCTGTAATCCCCACATGTTTTAAGATGACCACTATCATTCCTGTTACCAATAAATCTAATGCTTCATGCCCAGTGGGGATTTTAGCATGTAAATCTTGGTGGGGCAAACAATAAAAAAAAAAAATGTTTTGCATGCAGGCAAAGCCACTACACTACACAACACAACACTAAACAATACATTAATTGCACTATAACGGTGACAAACTGTGCCCACAAACTGTTAGGGCCTACATAAAGCTGTCCCAACAGCAGAGCTTTCTTTTCAGCACCATGGAGTGAATCCGAAACCACTGTTACACCTGGCTATCAGCAGAGCCTTGTCTGGCAGCAAAACAGTTCATTCAGCCTCATTTACTGCTTTAAAAAAAACATAGCTGATATGGCTTGCTTAAAAAAAAAGTGGTTTCTAATGACAATTGAGATGTACAAACTATGGCGTAATTTCTATTAAGACAATTAGCGAGCTAGGACGGATGTAATCAATGTAACTATTTGTTCAGCACTTTTGAAATGTACAGCGACAGAATTCAGAACATGGGCCGTTCTTACTGTATTTTCCCTGTACACCAAGTCAGCACTGTAGGATAAATAAAAGGGGCATATAAGCAGACAATGAAACCTCTTGCAATATTCGATGATGACATTTCTCTATACCAGGATATATGCTACATTTGCACCATCAACTAACAGCTTACTACACGACATACACTTAGTGTTGCTTTCTTAGCTACAGTTTACATATCTCCCTGGCATATTACATCATTTATGCAGTAGCATACAAGACATTTTTGGACTGATGGCGCTGCGGTCCTTCTAGTGGGCAAATTTTGTCAGCAAACTTTGTCATCAAAGTCTGGCATTCTCTGGATGTATGGTATTTTCAAGACAATTAGGAACTCGGGGGAAAAAAACATGTTGAATCATGACGTCAATGATCTTCATGTAGGAGGTCTAGAAAGAGGCCCGATTTCCAGACTTGGACGACCGTTCAAAATGTATTTTCCCTGTCGGAGTTCCCTGTTGACTTCAACTCACTGAAGACTGAGATTTCTGAGTTTCCAGTTGTTTTGAACATGGCAGAAGTCATGCTGGATTGACAGTCTACCTTTTCTGGCCCATTGTGTTGCATGTGAATGTATCCCTTTAAGCTTGGAAAAGAGACCCATAAATCCAGACTTGGACCCCACACCCATTCCACTGAATAGCAGACTAGTGATTGCTTGGTAAAGCTTGCAGTTGGCCACTGATTCCTTCTAAACTACTCCAACTTGTTGTGTTTTAAATTCTCTATAGTACAACCAATATTGAAGGCTATCAAACTCTTCTCAAAGATGCTAACTAGCATTAATGGTAACAATGGCTGACAAATAAATAATTAAATAATGTGCCATAGAATTATTTTAAAGGAAGAACCACTGTAAGAATCTCTGGATTCTTACCTAAACGTAGTAATAAATAAATTGGCTACATGTCTTTAAATGGACAATTCTTTGAACTGTCTTGTGCAAGTTTTAAATTTACACAATACCTGCTAACAAAAGTATCAGCTAGAGATGAAGTGCAGGAGCTTGCAGGGGTTTTTAGTTTTGCATGATGTCTACTTTGATGCATATTAGCATTTTCGAATCTGAGAGTAAATAGAGCAGAATATATTGATAAAAGTCACCTTGTCTGAGAGAGATTTACATGGTTATCAAAACGTCAAACCAGGAAAAGCCTTAATTTAAGTGTTTCTATAATCCTCTATGGGAAAAATGAATGGTGGAAAAACGATCAGAACCATTTCCCTGTTTGCTCACTAGGTTTTTTTGGTTATTATAACACCTCCACTGTGGGGCTCTATACCCAGTTTACTGCCGGCCCCCTTTAGGTTCTCAACTGATGGTACTGTTCACAGCTGGCTCCCTCATGAACTACAATTCCGACACTGTTTAATCCCAATGCTCTGTCTAAACGCAAATATGTTTATTCTCCGTTTACATCGTGACGTATTTCATTACGCCATCTTCACGGAGTGTTGCACACAAAATGGAGGAGAGCCTGTCTCTCGTCAGAGATTGCATTCATTTTGGGAGAAAGGGCGCCGGAGGAGATGGCAGCTGCTTTACAGTCTCCTAACCAATTGTGCTATTATGTGTTTTTTTTGTTGCGATAATTGTAAATGATTTTGTACATAATGTTTCTGCAACCATATTTTATGGAAGAAAAGAGCTTCTGGATATCAGGACAGCGATCACTCACCTTGGATTTTATTGAATAACAACAACAACAACAACAACAACAACAACAAGCAGGACTCAAACGATATTCTCCAAACACCCCACAGGGCAGACATCCCAATTATTTGCAAAAGGAAGTGACGCAGAGGACGAAGAGCCGGATGCCTCGTCCGGACCCGCAGAAGACAACTAGGAAAGCTGCCGTTAACATCAATATTACTCGCCAACGTGCAATCATTGGACAATAAACTAGACGAGGTAAGATCACGAATATCCTACCAACAGGACATCAAAAACTGTAATATCCTATGCTTCACGGAGTCGTGGCTGAATGACGACATGGATATTCAGCTAGCGTGATACACGCTGCACCGGCAGGATAGAACAGCACACTCCGGTAAGACAAGGGGGGAGGGGGTCTGTGCATATTTGTAAACAACAGCTGGTGCACGAAATCTAAGGAAGTCTCTAGATTTTGCTCGCCTGAAGTAGAGTATATTGTGATAAACTGCAGGCCACACTACTTGCATAGAGAGTTCTCAGTTATACTTTTCGTGGCTGTTTATTTACCACCACAGACAGATGCTGGCACTTAGACCGCACTAGGTCAGCTGTATAAGGAAATAAGCAAACAGGAAACCACTCACCCAGAGGCAACGCTCCTAGTGGCCGGAGACTTTAATGCAGGTAAACTTAAATCAGTTCTACCAAATCTCTATTAAAACCTGTTAGAGCTACTAGTTCCCCTTTGGGAACTCCCCCCACCCCCACTGAGCTGTAATGTGGCGCAGGGAACGCAAGAAATAATCCTAAAAATATTTAACCTCCACAGAATCGCTTGAAAAATGGCTCAAATGAAAGATAAAGAAGTTATTTATCTACCCAGCAAGTCAGATTTCTAAAATGTTTTACGGCGAAAACATAGCACATATTTATGTCCAACCACCACTGCATACATACCTCATTAGCATAGCCAAGTAGGAAAAAATATGCAATCAACAAACGCAGGATTAAAAGAAAAATCATTTCACTAACCTTTTGAAATCTTCATCAGATGACAGTAATATAACATGTTACACAGTACATTCATTTTTTTTTTCAATAATATGCAATATATATCCATAAATCTCTGTTTACAATTATGCATCGTTCAAAAAATGCTACTGCAATGTCAGGAGAAATAAAATAGCTCCGGCAGATAACGTCAGCTAACAAGGAATACACATCATAAACTTTGACTAAATATGCATGTTTTACATATGTATGGCAAGATAAACTTCTTCTAAATGCAATCGCTATGTTACAATTATTTTTAACGTTACATTTGGCGTTCACTAGGCTATAATAGAGTGTCGGCGCTCCCATTTAGCATACTGACTCCTCTATCTTGGAGTCGACAGAAACCCAAAATGAAGACATAAATATTCCCTTACCATGGCTGTTCTTCCTTCAGAAGACCTGGAAGGGTTAATACTCACCAAGTTAGCGTTCAGTTTTCAAGTCTGTGTCTTTCCGTTCTCAAACTAGACACTTTTCGGTCTAAATGTATGCAAATTTCAAGTGGATGCGCACCAAAACGTCGAAAGTATACATTATATTTCGAGTAAACTTGTCAAACTATGTTTATAATTAAGCCTTAACATGTTATAAAGGTCTACAGCAATCGTGAGGGCGAACAGAGAAACACACGTTGTTCAGTCCATCCTGAGGGAAAGAGAGAGAAATTTCCCAGCTCCCATTGGTGAAACTTTTTTTTTGCGTCACCGGGACGTTTGGGCACGCTGAACATCTCGTGAGCGCGCGATTCTCACAGTTACACGCCTCATCGAAAGCAGGCTTCACGCTGAAGATGTAGAAACTGTTTCCATGGTTATAACTGCTTGGGAAGTGTGTATACGATGACGTTGAAGTGGTGGCAACTTTTTTCATTACAAGAGAGACTTTGGGAGAATGCATGCCCTGAGACTTCTGCTTTACATAGAGACAAAATTTAAACGGTTTTATAAGCTTTAGAGTGTTTCCTATTCGATAATAATTTTTATATGCATATATTAGCAACTTTTGACAAAAATTTATCATCGTTTATATGGGTGCCGAATTCCTCCAGAAGGGGCAGTATTCAGGGCTAGCCCTTATATGTGCAACCAGAGGGAAAACAATTATTGATCACTTGTACTCCACACACAGAGACGCGTACAAAGCTCTCTCTCGTCCTCCATTTGGTAAATCCGACCACAACTCTATCCTCCTGATTCCTGCTTACAAGCAAAAATTAGAGCAGGAAGCACCAGTGACTCGGTCTATGAAAAAATGGTCAGATGAAGCAGATGCTAAACTACAGGACTGCTTTGCTATCACAGACTGGAACATGTTCCGGGATTCTTCCGATGACATTGAGGAATACACCACATCAGTCACTGGCTTTGTCAAAAAGTGCATTGAGGACATCGTCCCCACAGTGACTGTACGTACATACCCCAACCAGAAGCAATGGATTACAGGCAACATTTGCACTGAGCTAAAGAGTAGAGCTGCCTCTTTCAAGGTGCGGGACTCTAACCCGGAAGCTTACAAGAAATCCCGCTATGCCCTGCGACGAACCATCAAACAGGCAAAGCATCAATACATGGCTAAGATTGAATCATACTACACCGGCTCCGACGCTCGTCGGATGTGGCAGGGCTTGCAAACTAATACAGACTACAAAGGGAAGCACAGCCGCGAGCTGCCCAGTGACACGAGCCTACCAGACGAGCTAAATCACTTCTATGCTCGCTTCGAGGCAAGCAACACTGAGGCATGCATGAGAGCATCAGCTGTTCCGGACAACTGTGTGATCGCGCTCTCCGTAGCTGACGTGAGTAAGACCTTTAAACAGGTCAACATACACAAGGCTGCGGGGCCAGACGGATTTCCAGGACGTGTGCTCCAGGCATGTGCTGACCAACTGGCAGGTGTCTTCACAGACATTTTCAACATGTCCCTGAATTGAGTCTGTAATACCAACATGCTTCTAGCAGACCACCATAGTCCCTGTGCCCAAGAACAAAAAGGCAACCTGCCTAAATGACTACAGACACGTAGCACTCACGTCCGTAGCCATGAAGTGCTTTGAAAGGCTGGTAATGGCTCACATCAACACCATTATCCCAGAAACCCTAGACCCACTCCAATTTGCATACTGCCCAAACAGATCCACAGATGATGCAATCTCTATTGCACTCCACACTGCCCTTTCCCACCTGGACAAAAGGAACACCTATGTGAGAATGCTGTTCATTGACTACAGCTCAGCTTTCAACACCATAGTACCCTCAAAGCTCATCACCAAGCTAAGGATCCTGGGACTAAACACCTCCCTCTGCCACTGGATCCTGGACTTCCTGACAGGCCGCCCCCAGGTGGTGATGGTAGGTAGCAACACATCTGCCACGCTGATCCTCAGCACTGGAGCTTCCCAGGGGTGCGTGCTCAGTCCCCTCCTGTACTCCCTGTTCACCCACGACTGCATGGCCAGGCACGATTCCAACACCATCATTAAGTTTGCTGACGACACAACAGTGGTAGGCCTGATCACCTACAACGACGAGACAGCCTATAGGGAGGAGGTCATAGACCTGGCCGGGTGGTGCCAGAATAACAACCTATCCCTCAACGTAACCAAGACTAAGGAGATGAATGTGGACTACAGGAAAATGAGCACCGAGCACTTCCCCATACTCATCGATGGGGCTGTAGTGGAGCAGGTTGAGAGCTTCAAATTCCTTGGTCTCCACATCAACAACAAACTAGATTGGTCCAAACACACCAAGACAGCAGTGAAGAGGGCGTGACAAAGCCTATTCCCCCTCAGGAAACTAAAAAGATTTGGCATGGGTCCTGAGATCCTCAAAAGGTTCTACAGCTGCAACATCGAGAGCATCCTGACCGGTTGCATCACTGCCTGGTGGCAATTGCTCGGCCTCCGACCGCAAGGCACTTCAGAGGGTAGTGCGTATGGCCCAGTACATCACTGGGGCAAAGCTGCCTGCCATCCAGGACCTCTACACCAGGCGGTGTCAGAGGAAGGCCCTAAAAATTGTAAAAGACCCCAGCCACCCCAGTCATAGACTGCTCTCTCTACTACAGCATGACAAGCAGTACCGGAGTGCCAAGTCTAGGACAAAAAGACTTCTCAACAGTTTTTACCCCCAAGCCATAAGACTCCTGAACAGGTAACCAAATGGTTAACCGGACTATTTGCATTGTGTTCCCCCCCCACCCCTCTTTTATGCTGCTGCTACTCTGTTTATCTTATATGCATTGTCACTTTAACTATACATTCATGTACATACTACCTGAATTGTCCCGACCAACCAGTGCTCCCGCACATTGGCTAACCGGGCTATCTGCATTGTGTCTCACCACCCGCCAACCCCTCTTTTTACGCTTCTGCTACTCTCTGTTCATCATATATGCATAGTCACTTTAGCGATACCTACATGTACATTTACATTTACATTTAAGTCATTTAGCAGACGCTCTTATCCAGAGCGACATACTACCTCAATAAACCTGACTAACAGGTGTCTGTATGTAGCCTTGCTACTCTTTTTTCAAATGTCTTTTTACTGTTGTTTTATTTCTTTACTTACCTACACACACACACACACACACACACACACATACCCCCCCCCCCCCCCCACCCCCCACCACCATTGGTTAGAGCCTGTAAGTAAGCATTTCACTGTAAGGTCTACACCTGTTGTATTCGGCACATGTGACAAATAAACTTTGATTTGATTTGATTGCAAAATATGACCTTTTCACTTAAGACAGGATAAAATATTGCTTCAAGGTGATAATAAAACATGTTTTGTGTTGTTACTTTTTATAGCAAGTCAAGCTAGCTAGCTAGGCTAGGTCGGAGTTTCAAGATCAAGTTTCACTTTTTTATGTCACATGCACAAGTACAGTGAATTGCAAACTCAAAACCCAACAATGCAAAAGTCAATAACAATGTAATACTAGAAAACAATACATGAGAAATAAGAAGAAATATTAAGAACACAATCAGTAAGTAAGTAAACATACTATACTGAGTTAGTTCCAATACCATATTTACAATGTGCAGGGATACTGGAGTGATAGAGGTAGATAGGGGTAAGTTGACTAGGCAACAGCATATAAGATGAACAGAGTAGCAGCAGCTTGCATGTAAGTGGGTGTGCGTGTGTAGAGTCAGTATACATGTATGTGCATATTATATGTGAATGAGTAGATGATGGAGTGAGTGTTTATGGCCTGTGAGTGTGCAGAGAGTCAAAAAAGATACATGGTTAACTCGGATAGTCCGTGTAGCTATTTTGTTAGCTATTTATCAGTCTTATTGCTTGGGGATAGACGCTGTTCAATAGCTTGTTGGTGTCAGACTTGTTGTACCGGTTGTTGTGCAAAAGCAGAGAGAATAGTCTTGGGTGGTTAGAGTCTTTAACATTTTTCCGCAGCTTCCTTCCTCACCGCCTGAAATAGATGTCCTGGATGGCAGGGAGCTTGGCCCCAGTGATGTACTATGCTGTCCGCACCACTCTCTGTAGCGGCATGCGATGGAGGGCGGTGCTATTGCCATACCAGGCTTTGATGCAGCCAATCAAGAGGATCTCAATGGTGCAGCTGTAGAACTTTTTGAGGATTTGAGGGCCCATGCCAAACTTTTTCAACTTCCTGAGGGAGAAGAGGCGCTGTCGTGCCTTCTTCACAACTGTGTGCGTGTATTTGGACCATTTTAAGTCTTTAGTAATTTGGACACCGAGGAACTGGAAGCTCTCGACTTGCACCACTGCAGACCCGTCAATGTTGATGTGCTTGCACTCCATTTCCTGTAGTCCAAGATAAGCACCTTGGTCTTACTAACATTGAGGGAGAGGTTGTTACTCTGGCACCACTCTGCCAGGTCACTGACCTCCTCCCTGTAGGCTGACTCATCTTCGCCGGTGATCAGGCCTACCACCATCGTGTCTTCAGAAAACTTAATGATGGTGTTGGAGTCGTGCGTGGCCACACAGTCGTGGGTGAACAGGGAGTACAGGAGGGGACTAAGCACACACCCCTGTGAGGCCCCTGTTTTGAGGGTCAGCGTGGCAGAGGTGATGTTGCCTACCCTCACCACCTGGGGGCGGCCCGTCAGGAAGTCCAGGATCCAGTTGCAGAGGGAGGTGTTCGGACCCAGTGTCCTGAGCTTGGTGACGAGCTTTGAGAGAACTATGGTGTTGAATGCTGAGCTGTAGTCAATAAACAGCATTTTCACATAGGTATTACTCTTATCTAGGTGGGTGAGGGCAGTGTGGAGAGCAATTGAGATTGCATCATCTATGGATGTGTTGTGGCGGTACGCAAATTGGAGTGGATCTAGGGTGTCTGGGACGGTGGAGTTAATGTGTGCCATAACCAGCCTCTCAAAGCACTCCATGATTACAGAAGTGAGTGCTACAGGGCAGTACTCATTGTGGCATGAACAGTGGTGACCCGTCATTCAGGGCAGGTGGGGCAAACAATATGTAAAAAAATAATGGTTTCTTTTGTGCTTTCTTGAGTAAGGCAGCTCCAAAATGCAAGTGTTTCAGCCTAGCTCAATGCTTCCTGTGGTGGGGCAGCCAGCAGACAATACGGAGCATAGGATTTGGTAATATTCTCTATTGCGCTGTGATTGTCTCAGTGTTCTGTCACTCATAGGGACACTGTCACCGCAGAATCTACAGGGAGAGCTCGAAAATTCAAACCCCTTCGGCGCTGCCATATATTTACAATAGAAGTGCCCATCCAAGAAGGCTCAAGGTCATTGGCCAGAGATAAAATGTCAAATCTACCGTAGCTTTGATTGGACTGATCATGTCAACATGATACTTTCAAAATCTTAGCTAGCAAGCTAGACAAGTAGTCATCATGAATCAAGTCGACAATCTACTGGCAAATCCTTTTCAATCCTTGCCTTGTGAAGAGAAATTATAGATAAAACGTATCGGTGCTCATCGGCCCTTAGACATAAGAGAATTTAAAACCTTTTTTTGTAAGAACATAGTATATGAGGTTGATTTTAAGAAATGTAGCTTAATTATTATGATTAATATTATGGTGTTTCTATTCCAAGAAAAACAAAAAACAAAACCCTCAAGGGTCTCCATTAGGATGGAAGAGCATAACATTGCCACACTCTAATTGTAGTCTAACCAATATCCAAACAGAGATTCACTGAAAATAAAAATCTTGTTGATTTATCAAGACCAGTCCCCATGCTTGTCTCAGAGCAGCGCTGTCTTGACCTCTGAATGCTCTCTCTTCCATTCATTTTGAAAGAGTATTTTCCAGTAAGCAACTATTTGTTTACCTTCATTAGCCTACTTTGTTCCATTATTTCTGTCATTCAGTGATATTTATTAACGAAAGCATAAAGATGCTGATGAAGAAATACAGTACTGTACAGTATATTCTTTATCCACCACTTTGCGGTAGCATGAGGTCGGCCATACGCACTTTAAACATTTGGATAATAAAGCATTTTGAAGATAGAAGCCGCCTGCATTTGTTTATAAGGCTACATTGCAGTCTGACAAGTAAACATAGCCTACAGTACATACTGTAGTAAACATGTTAAAGTGCTTAATTCCTTACATAAGGGAGAACAGGCCATGTCCAGACTTTCTCAGTGACCTCAAGTACTCATTAACTCTGTCTTTAATGCTTTTTCGGGTTGGATCAGTCATGGACAGAAACTTCTGAGACGCAGTATTAATGATGAACACCCAGAGGTTCACTGGTAAGCCACATTTGCCTCGGGATCCATCCCAGTTGGTATTCTGTGTCCACTCGTGGTATCTCTCTTCGGTTACACATCCTTGGAATAGCAGAACAGCATAACGTCAGAAGAGGAATGGAAATGTCAGGGTGAACCGACGACCTGACGAACCCACCAAGATTGTTGACTCTGCCTGTCGGAGGTGGAGTTCCAGAGCTCACATGTGTACCTCGCATGGATTGTGACTCCATCTCGTTCTTCGCCCTCTTCAAACGGGTCATTCTCCACCTGACTCTCCGCCAATGCCGCCTGGCTCTGGACCAATGAAATCAGCTGTCGCCTGTATCTCTGCCCTCAGAGAATGTTTCTCTTTCTGCTGGTCTGCCTTCAATGACTCGATCTCAGTCTTCAGAATTGCAATCTGATCCATGTGTACCTTCATCAGATGAGCAGAATGGTACCGCCCTGAGCCCCCCATCGATTACAGTAGCCTATGATAGAAACGGTAGATCAGTGAAGAATTCCAAAGTGACTCCAACACACAAATGCTGCATACACATTAAAAATAAATAAGACCTACACCACTTTTAGCTGCACATTACTCAACGCTAGTGAGACTCATGTCGCCTACGGTAGGTCTACAGTATATTTAAAAATATATTTTTCAATGACATGACTCTTCATCAATAATTACATTTAGAGGATTGGAGGATTCTACATGAATATCTAAGGGGCATTTTATCAATTAGTATATTTGAGTTTAACCACAATATTTGTTGTATTATTTGTTCTGGTCTTTTCTGGTGGATTAAACTGAAATTGCAACCAACTTTCTATAGCTCGTTTAAAAAATAAAGATCATTTGGAGATGGTTTTGTTTTCAAACAACCTCAAGTGAGTGAGAAAAGGCCATTCTTGAACATGGGGTGAGACATTGTTACGAAATTTGTAAATGAAGCAAGTTTGTTATTTAGAATGATTTATTTATTTTCTCTTAGAATAAAAATCTTAGTGTAACAACAGTTCTAGTAAGTAAGTGCACAATTATCAGTTTCTATTTGGTTTATGTCGCCCATTCATTGTCAGTTAGAGACACAGTAGCGCCTTGCGACCCAAAAGCATAATCAGTGCTCTAACTTCCCCTTGCAATGGTCTGGAGCAATGAAGTGGTGAAGCAGGGTACCGCACCACAAATGATCTCTAAGTCCCGCGGGGGGGGGGGGGGGGGATTTACAGTGTTATCGAAACGTCACGCTACAGTAAGCCTTTATTTTAAGTGTTTCTAAAATCTCCAATGGGAAAAATGAGTGGTGGAAAAACAATTGGGACCATTTCCCTGTTTGACCGCTAGGTTTTATGGTTATTATACTACTGTGGTACTCTGTTCTTGAGAGCTAGGCCAGACCATCTGGCTTCAATGTACTGTATCTGTCACTGGCTTGCACTGGGGGGTAACAGTGTGAACTGCATGTTCACGTGAGCATGCTGTAGGGCCGTTGTAGTGAAGCTGTTGGTTATAAATTATAACCCAGCAGGTGATAGTACATTTTGTTAAGATTAATACAACTTGTGTACACACAAGGGCTTTATATAAAACAGCAGCACATTTTGTCAACTGACCAGTAACCAGCCAGGCACAAAAATAGTCCATGTTAGATAACCTTAGCTAGTAGCTAGCTTATTCACACAGCATCATCACAAGATAGTGCACAAGATGCTGTTCTGTCCTGCACAACATAACCTAGAATTGACAAAGTCAAATTAATGGGTCAAATGACTTATTACAACTGTATCATATACCAATCATACTTGGGATGTTCAGTATGTCTTCTGGTTTTAAGGGGAAGAATTTCATGGCATACAACTGCTGGGGATCTCCATTATTTACATTTGGAAAGTCTCGAGGACTGAGGAATGGAGTCCTACTCGTTTCCATATTATTGTTATCAATTAGTACCTGGCAGTGTCCAAAATAGCCATTGAGCAATTTCATATTGCAAAATATATACATACATTGTACCAGACATAATCATACTACGAATGTATACTACAAACAGCACCTTTGGAGAGGGAAAAGGAATACAGTCAAAGACAGTACATTTGAGAAACGCTTTGATATAGTATTGCACGTGACGTCATACCGGAAACTATCGCTTTAAACACCGGACATATTATTATTTTTTACAGCGTGCTTGCTTTCACTTTCAATGTTTTGATAACGTCCGTTGTTGACAGCAAATACGCGACTATTGCATTTGGAAACGGATACATTACCATTTAAGGAATATAACTTCAAGTCGCATTAGATATTCGCGTGATAATATGCAAGAAATGCCGGAATCACAGCCGTCTAAATGTGAGGTGGAGCGGAATCACGAATGCATGATCCTACAACAAAGAATAGAGACGGCTAGCATTGGCAATAATAGAGTAAGACTGTTTTCCCTCAGTACTTCAAGTAATTTCACCATCTAGCTTGCACGTTAGTGTGTTTGGTCACATTTGGAAACAGCTTACTACATATGACGTGTTCATCATAGAGATCCTAAATTATTATAATTCCTATGCTAATAGTGTTCATTCAGTGTCTACTGCAGGTGACCAGCTTCATATTTGTTAATCCACCACCTCGCTTTTGTTATGATGGACCATTCACACACTAGCGGTCAGCTGTCTAGGTACTGTACAAAGAGTAATACTAAATGGGATGCCTAGTGATGCTGTCTTCAATGTAATCTATTCTATTCGGCTAGCCAACGTCGCTTATGCTCGCAACCTCTAGTGGGCCGCTGACAATAAAACAACAAAAACACATTTTTTAGGAATTCGATTAGTCATGTCAGCGAACAATTTTTAGGTTGGTAAATAAATCTAACCAGCTATCTAAATGTGTGGTAATCATGGCCGAATACCGAGCGAGCGCGCAGGACACTTGCCTAGGGGCCCTGTCACTTTAATAACTCTACCTACATCAACATATTACCTCGATGCCGGTGCCCTCGTACATTGACTCTTTTTCGCTATTGTTATTTACTGCTGCTCTTTAATAATTTGTTATTCTTCTCTCTTACTTTTTTTTTTTTTTGGGGGGGGTATTTTCTTAAAACTGCATTGTTGGTTAAGGGCTTGTAAGTAAGCATTTCACTGTAATGTCTACACCGGTTGTATTCGGTGCATGTGACAAATACAAATTGATTTGATTTGAGGCCCTCATTGATTTTGTTAGTCATTCTCTCGCTCTGCCCAATGGCAAAATGAATGGAATTCATCAAACCACACAACTCAAGTTTGAATTCATATCAGTTGTGTCAGTGGTTATGTTCGAGAGGATCAAACCGTAATGTATCATTGGTCAATTCTGACTGACTGATCTACAAATAATAATGAGTAGTTATTTATAGTGTAAGGTGATTTGTAGATCAGTCAGTCGGTAGTCGCCTGCACTGTCGGCTGCAATGACAAACAATCCCAGAGATACTGGATATAATTACGAGATGCCTATATCTCCGCCCTAACAATGGGATTTGTAGTCCACTTAGCGAAATGACAGGCTCTCAAGCTCCCTCCTATTCCTCTTTTTGGAGTGGTGGATGCATCTTGTTATTTGGATACTTTTTTGAATATTCGATGAGGGTGTTGACTTCAACCACTTGTTTTCAATGGAGAATGAGATGTTATGCTAGCCTCATGAATATGCATAGACGTCTCGGATTTCAACAGGGCCAACTCCGATATGAATTGTTTTTTTATAATTGTATAATTTAGCTAGTCATGTTGGCAATTGAACAAGCTTTCAAATTATGCCCACCTAACCCAGATTGCGATTTATAATGGACTGTTTTGTGATTTTTAAACAACAGTAATTGTGTAAAGGCGGGGATGCAGGTCTGTGTTCAAAACAACTACAAGTGTGCTTGCTTTTGTCCCTCAATGGCACAGCTAGGAAAGCAACAACAACAAAAACGTATATTTTAAGACTGTTCTTTGAGTCATAAGTGCACTGAAGTTACTTAGGAACTGTGCACACTTTGGAGAGGTGTGTGGCCATTTTGAAACACCAGTTAGACCTCTCACTCAAACCCTTGTCATTTTATGGTCTTATGTTGCACCTACGCCAAATTTTCAGAGAATATTCTTATCATGTTACTGAATGTTTCCAGAGTATTTTGTTATTAACAAATGCGGCGTACAGTAAAATGTCAAATGCACATACAGTCAATAGTGTAGTGTTTGGATTCAGTCTTGTCAGGTGAACTGTTCTGCCATCACCTTTAGTCTAATAATTTTCCCTTTTAATTGCGACTATGGTTATGCATATGCTTTCTATATTTCTTCTGTAAGAAGCATTTCAATTTAGCCCTATCTTTTAGGCCAATTTCCACGAGTGTAAGGGTTTAATAATTAATGATGTGCTTAGCGTGGCCTCTTCCACTCTGGTCTTATTTCTGTTGTGGATTGGGTTTCTTTGTGCCAATGGAACGTGTACACAACTATGAGCAAACCAGCGTGTGTATTAAATACATGGAATTGTATTGTGATGATACAGATTACATGTAATGGATCCTGCACACAATATACTTTTTTTTAAATAAAAAAAAATCCAGGAATAACATTTGATGTGTAATAACAGTGTTTGGTGGAATATAGTTCAAATGATAGTAATTGCCCATAATTCTGCACCTTTGGATCCTTCTATTTCCAATTTTGATCATCACATTTTAGTGACTGCAAAGAAAATGTATTGGATCTACTGGGGTTTTTAAAATACAGACTAACTTTCTGTTTTGTCTGCTTGGACTCAAGGTTGCGTTCATCTTTTTGCAGGCTGTCAGGTTCTTTTGATGAATGTATTTATGTTTTGAGAAGGCAACTAATCTACATTTTTAAAATGCATTTACTGTCTTGCAAAAGGCCACACAGATCTGTGTCTTGTGGTCTCTGTTTTGAAAATCAACATCGTTCCAAAAAATGCTTGTATACGATTGAGAAAAACTGTAATGGCTCACAAAATAGAAATTCAACTTTTGATGTGTGTGTCTATAGAACCCCTTGGGGGGAGTGTATATCCCAAAGATAGGACTTATACATATTGTCATGTTGGAGATATAAAGAAAATAAGAAGCATTATGGATTTTTAGATAAAATGGACATGCTTTTTGGGGATACTGAACATATTAACAAAAGCCTGTGAGTTTGTAAGTCTTAGGGAGTGAACGTTACTTATAATAAGGGTTACATGGAGAAAATCAGCCCTCCCTTAAGCAAAATGGATTTGACCTTACCCTCCCTGAACGCTTGAAAAAATACAAAATGACCCTCCCCTATACCCAAAATAATAATTAAAGCAAAGTGGATAGCAGATAACATGTCTACCGTTTATTCTCACTTATTGGACAGAACAGAGCCTTAGATATTCAGTTTGATCTGTTCTTCATCCTGTAAGCATTAAATGGTAACGTGGGAATGTTGATAGCTCACAGGGCTGCGGGCTAGAAGGTTGTGAGTTCGTAAACAACCGTGGACAGGAGTAGGGTTGGATAGATGTCCTTTATAGTAAAAGCTTTGCATGAATCTATCATCGTATTTGCAGGTCCCAGAAAAAAAAGGGCTTTTATATAGATGATATGCAATTCTCATAATTGTACATATTAGCTGGATCTCTTTTTAACACAACACTAATTACCGGAATTACAGGCTAAGAATGGACAGAGAGTTCATCTTATCATATTTCTCCAATGCCAAAATTTGTGTATCTTGTTTGCAACAAAACTGTCCCTGTTTGCAAATAATTAAATCTGAGACGTCATTAGGAATCTGAACATGGTACTACTGTACTTTCAGAAGTTAGGCCTACCTTTCCACCCCAGACATAGTGGACCTAACTACTTAGAAATGTTTTAGTTTTAACTGCTGGCTACTCTACTCTTAACCTACTCTTATCCCAACAACAGCAGGTCACACATGTTTCCCTAAAAGCTGTCTGGGTTTAAACATCTTCTATTGTACAGTAAGTGAATAGCGTAATAAATTGATAGTGACAGAATTAGATTACTTCACAAGCAAAGTCGGCCTCTGAATGTCAAAGAAACTAAACAATGATATCCTCATATGCATCGGAGTGACGTCTTTCCCAGGTATTTTAAAGCTTGTTTCTAGCATAAAGCATTGCGGACCAAAGCACCGTTATAGATCACTTTTATATAATTGTATCCGTTTTTATTTTCTTCTCAATCTTAAGCTAACATGTTTTTTTTTTGCCATTTTCTTCAATAAAAGTTAGGCCTATGGCATACCCTCTCATACCCCCTCAATTTGAGTATTGTTTTAACAGCCTACGTTTGTGTCAGTGAAGGACTATTTAAAGAGTGCATGGTGGGTGGTGGAATTGACCAACAAATCTATGGCTATAGCAGCCTATAGCCTAATTTCGTCTGTCAAACAGGTAGGTGTACCTCTTATTTCTTAAATGGGAAGAAATAGGCTCCAACACAAAGCCCTCTTGTTGTTAGTAAAGACTTTGCCTACTTTCAGCACCATGAGCTGTCCATTTCCAATTGATTGTGCCGCGGCTGCTGCTTCAAGTTTCAGCACCACAATGTAAGTTACTCGAGTCTGGCTTATTGTGAGGTCAATAACTCTGAAAAATACATCATGGGAAAGAAACATATTGTTTTTAATAAATTCAAATATAGTAGCAGCAAGTTATCAAAGTTGACCTCTGGTCCTCCTTTTCATCTTCGTGCTCTCTTTCTCAAACTGAACAGAACCTAATCAAATATACTTTTGGAAGAAACCTTTCACTCTCCTCCTGATATGCCATCGTAGCCCTACACAGTACAGCCATTGGTTAAGCAGCTCACACAAAGCAGAGCAGGCTGGGGCTCAGGGTTGGAATATCCATTGCAGTGTGTAATGCAGCCTAGTTTAATTTAAACCATCCCAGCACCAATCTTAGAAATATAACTTTGCCTGTGCTTCTCTGAGCATGCACTTCGTAGCCTATAGGCTATGGATCATTTGATTTGAGACCACACTAGATAGCCTATGGAGAATCAGAGATGAGGGGCGGCATTGGGCCTATAGCCTAATAAGCAACTAATTCTAAAACATTTAATCAATTACATAACCCTCCCCTGGACTAGATTTTAAAAAAATACTTAACCCTCCCCTTGACTGAAATTGAAAAAGCATGACCCTTTTCCTCCAGGTCACCATTCTGTAAATTTCAATAAGTCCCTTAGGTCAAAACACGGATAGCCATTTCGAAGGAAAGGCCTGGCTGAGCACAAAAACAATAATTTAGAAAATATTGTAATTTCCATTTGTACTTATGTAAATGTGATATTTCTGTTTTTTGTTTTTAATACAATTGCAAAAATGTTAAAAAATATATATACTTTTTTTGCTTTGTCATTATGGGGTATTGTGTGTAGATTGAGGAGGGGAAAAAACAATATCATCCATTTTAGAATAAGGCTGTAATGTAACAAAATGTTGAAAAAGTCAAGGGGTCTGAATACTTTCTGAATGCACTGTATATGTATACACTTTATATAGAAAAGTATGTGGACACCCCTTCATATTAGTGTATTCTGCTATTTCAGCCACACCCATTGGTGACAGGTGTATACAATCGAGCACACCGCCATGCAATCTCCATAGACAAACATCGGGAGTAGGATGGCCATACTGAAGAGCTCAGTGACTTTAAACGTGTCACCATCATAGGAAGCCACGTTTCTAACAAGTCAGTTCGTCAAATTTCTGCCCTGCTAGAGCTGCCCCGGTCAACTGTAAGTGCTGTTTTTGTGAAGTGGAAACGTCTAGGAGCAACAATGACTCAGCCGCAAAGTGGTAGGCCACACAAGCTCACAGAACGGGACCGCCAAGTGCTGAAGCACACAGCGCGTACAAATTGTCTGTCCTCTGTTGCAACACTCACTACCAAACTGCCTCTGGAAGCAACGTCAGCACAATAACTGCTTCTTTGGGAGCTACATGAAATGGGTTTCCATGGCCGTGCAAATGCCTAAAATCACCATGCGCAATGCCCAGCGTTGGCTGGAGCGGTGTAAAGCTCACCGTCTTTGGATTCTGGAGCATTGGAAACACGTTCTCTGGTGTGATGAATCACGCTTCACCATCTAGCAGTCCGACGGACAAATCTGGATTTGGCGGATGCCAGGAGAACACTACCTGCCCCAATGTATGGTGCCAACTGTAATGTTTGGTGCAGGTGGAATAATGTTCTGGGGCTGTTTTTCATGGTTCGGGCTAGGCCCCTTAGTTTCAGTGAACTCTTAACACTACAGCATACTGTACAATGACATTGTAAACGATTCTGTGCTTCTAACTTTGTGGCAACAGTTTGGGGAAGGCCCTTTCCTGTTTCAGCATGACAATGCCCCTGTGCACAAGGCGAGGTGCATAAAGAAATGGTTTGTCGAGATTGCTGTGGAAGAATTTGACTGGCCTGCACAGAGCCTTGACCTCAACCCCATTGAACACCTTTGGGATGAATTGGAACACCGTCTGCGAGCCAGGCCTAATCGCCCTACATCAGTGCCTGACCTCACTAATGCTCTTCTTTCTGATTGGAAGCAACTCCCCGCAGCAATGTTCCAACGTCTAGTGGAAAGCCAGAAGAGTGGAGGCTGTTGTCACAGCAAAGGGGGGACCAAGTCCATATTAATGCCCATGATTTTAGAATGATGTGTTCGACAAGCAGGTGCCACATACTTTTGGCCATGAAGTGTATACAGTGCATTCGGAGTGTGCAGGCCCCTTGACTCTTTCCACATTTTGTTACGTTACAGCCTTATTCTAAAAACGTAATAAATGGTTTTATTTCCTCACTAATCTACATACAATTCCCCAGAATGACCAAGCAAAAACAGATTTTTAATATATTTTGCCAAAATAAAACTACAAAAGCTGAAATATCACATTTACAATCACTACCGGTCAAAAGTTTTAGAACACCTACTCATTCAATCATCCGTTCACCTACGCTGCGCCTCACAAAGACACGGTGGTTAGAACCAAAAATATCAAATTTGGACTCATCAGCCCAAGGGCCAGATTTCCACCAGTCTAATGTCCATTGCTCGTGTTTCTTGGGCCAAGCAAGTCTCTTCATCTTATTGATGTCCTTTAGTAGTGGTTTCTTTGCAGCAATTCGAGGCCTGATTCACGCAGTTGATGTTGAGATGCGTCTGTTACTTGAACTCTGTGAACCATTTATTTTGGTTGCAATTTCTGAGGTACAGTTAACTCTAATGATCTTATCCTCTGCAGCAGAGGTAACTCTGGGTCTTCCTTTCCTGTGGTGGTCCTCATAAGAACCAGTTTCATCATAGCGCTTGATGGTTTTTGCGACTGCACTTGAAGAAACTTTCAAAAGTTCTTGAAATGTTCTGGATTGACTTACTTTCATGTCTTAAAGTAATGATGGACTGTCACTTCTCATTGCTTATTTGAGCTGTTCTTGCCATAATAAGGACTCCAATTAGGGCTATCTTCTGTATACTACCCCTACCTTGTCACAACACAACTGATTGGCTCAAACGCATTAAGAAGGAAAGAAATTCCACAAATGAACTTTTAACAAAGCACACCTGTTAATTGAAATTCAATCCAGGTGATTACCTCATGAAACTGGTTGAGAGAATGCCAAGAGTGTGTGAAGCTATCATCAAGGCAAAGGGTGGCTACTTTGAAGAATCTCAAATATAACATATATTTTGATTTGTTTAACACTTTTTTGGTTACTACATGATTCCATATGTGTTCTCATCGTTTTGATGTCTTCACAATTATTCTACAATGTAGAATATAGTCAAAATAAAGAACAACCCTGAAATGAGTAGGTGTGTCCAAACTTTTGACTGGTACTATATACAGTGTCAAGAAAAAGTATATGAACCCTTTGGAACTACCTGGATTTCTGCATAAATTGGTCCTAAAATGTGATCTTATCTTCATCTAGGTCACAACAATAGACAAACTCAGTCTGCTTAAACTAATAACACACAAATAATTATACGTTTTCATCTTTATTGAACACACCGTGTAAACAATCACAGTGCAGGGTGGGAAGGGTATGTGAACCCTTGGATTTAATAACTGGTTGACCCTCTGGCAACAATAACCTCAACCAAACATTTTCTGTAGTTGTGGATCAGACCCGCACAACGGTCAGGAGGAACTTTGGACCATACTTCTTTACAATACTGTTTCAGTTCAGCAATATTCTTGGGATGTCTGGTGTGAACTGCTCTCTTGAGGTCATGCCTCAGCATCTCAATCAGGTTGAGGTCAGGACTCTGACTGGTCCACTCCAGAAGGTGTATTTTTTTCTGTTGAAGCTATTCTGTTGTTGATTTACTTCTGTGTTTTGGGTCGTTGTTCTGTTGCATCACCAAACTTCTGTTGAGCTTCAATTGACAGACAGATAGCCTAACATTCTCCTGCAAAATGTCTTGATAAACTTGGGAATTAATTTTTCCGTCGAGGCCAGACAGGAGTAAGGATTTTGGCTTTCAGTCTGATTGGGACTGGATAGGAAAATAGCCTAGGCTTTGGGATAGGAGAAGATATAATTTCCCCTAATGCTTCTGATTTGTTAACAGACTATATCTGTGACAGAGTTGTCTATGTAGTGGATTGTGCATAGGCCCATCAATCAAATTTATTTATAAAGCCCATTTTCATCAGCCGATGTCACAAAGTGCTATACAGAAACCCAGCCTAAAATCCCAAACTGCAAGCAATGCAGATTTAGAAGCACGGTGGCTAGGAAATACTCCCTAGAAAGGCCAGAACCTAGGAAGAAACCTAGAGAGGAACCAGGCTCTGAGGGGTGGCCAGTCCTCTTCTGGCTGTGCCGGGTGGAGATTATAACAGTACATGGCCAAGATGTTCAAACGTTCATAGATGACCAGCAGGGTCAAGTAATAATAATCACAGTGGTTGTCGAGGGTGCAAAAGGTCAGCACCTCAGGAGTAAATGTCAGTTGGCTATCAAATTTGTGACTGTCTGAAGAGTCACAATGACAGCTCAAATAGTCACATGTTATTTTATAGACTTTACTGTAGGGGTTTCCTGTTAGGTTTATGAATTGCGTTCAGGGAGCATGTTCAATCCGGCAGTGACAATTATGCACGTGCTTTGAATGTTTGGCGATTTTGTGTGAAGTAAATACGCTACGCTAAAGGCTTCCATGCGGCCTGCAACCTGCTTGGATAATGCTCCATTTTGTTTATGCTATTCTGCTGCTGCGCATGTTGTGTATTTTGTGGGATTGCGTTATTGCCCACATTGGTGAGCATTTTTGTCATTTGTGTCTTGTCGTTACATTTTTCGGGAAATGTGAAGATGTTATATATATATATAACGTATAATAAATGATTATCCATCATAAAGATAAAGGATACTGACAATGAAAAGAGAGCAACCGATTTATAGACCGTGATGAAAGTTAGCTTGACAGAGAAAGTGTCAAGATGATCTGATGTAAAGATGCATGTTTTACAAAAACCTTTTTCGAGAAAAAAAAACTTCATGGATGTTACATTGCATGTGACAATGGCGCCCAACATGGGGTGGTCTCTCGTGGGGGAATAGGTCAAAGGGGGGTGAATGTTGTGAAACTAGCCTATGTAGTGAAGCTGTGGAGTTAGCTTACGGGTACATTCTTACTGTACCTCGGTTACACTCACCCCCTCGAAACTCGCTCCATAGCAACCCCAGCCGTTGAGATGTGCCCAACTGCGGATCCGTGTCACGGCAGCAATGATCTAACTTAGCAGTATTAGCTTCCTCCCTCTCAGAGTACAACTCAGGATAAACTGTCCGTACCACGTCTTGGACCTGGGGTCCTCTGCCTAGCCAGCACACGTGACCACCCATCTGACAATATACGAACCAGTTAAGCTATTCAAAAGCAACATTGAAGATATTTCAAGTGGAGTGAGCTTATGGCACTTTCTTAACTCTGTTACACTACAAACATCTTTAAAAACATCTACAAACATCTTTAGAGTCCAATCTCAGGTGAAGAAGCCTCTTATTCACAAAGCCATCTCCCTATAAGGGACAACTGTTTGGGCAAGGTATTTAATAGCTATGAATCATAATCATAACACAATCACCTTTGGGTGGCCATAATCACAGCATTCTTCAATTGGTTGTTCAGAACAGCACCGTTTCTGTTGAATCAAATGTTTCACACCAACCTTTGTGTCCTGCTGAACGCGGCCCAGGTTTGACACTCTTTTAGAGAAAGCTGCTGATAATCAGACTGGTGATATCAACTCATATATTTACATATGTGTATACATCAAGTTATGTTAGAAAATAATTTCATAGAATAATAATGAATTATATAAATGTCCTTTTGTTGAAGGCTGCTCACTCATTCCCATATTAGTCCATGAAGGCTAACTGCAAACCATATGCCTATTTTTGTTCATCCAGGTAGGAAGTGCTTGAAACGGGCTTGATCCAATGAAAGTCACAACAGGTGATTGTAGTGTCGGCTTTATTCTGTATTCTCCACCCATAGAAAATGTATCAAAAATGTAAGATTGGGAAAAAAAGGATTGCCTTTTTTGAAGCAGTGCATTGTAGAAATGTTTGTTGTGTACACTAATAAATGCAAGGACCTGTTAAATCCCAGGAACCGGTAAATTATGTAAACTTCATTAATATTCAAATTGAAAATGCATCAACGTAATGTTTTCTGCACCTCTTCAAATATGATGTGGCATATAACAACCCAACTTGCACGGTAAAATGATTGACTAAACACGATTCAATTTGCATATTAATGAGTGCGATGACAGATTATAATATTTCGGGGTTTTTTTCCCTTCGGGGAACGTCTATAATCTCCAGCATTTTATTTTCCTGAAATAGTGGAGAGAAAAAAATAGATAACTTTAAGAACAATGAAACTTAATTTTAATCAAATGTTCATAAAAGCCTTGGTAGTGACATTTTAGTTTCTGTGTGAGGGGAATTCTACGTTTTTCTATATAATTAATTATATAAAATGATTTGTTTTGCCTAGCTTTTTTTGGAACATTGCTAATGTCCGCGTTTTTGAAATGCTGTTATTTATAGTCCTTGCCTCATACGTGTTTGTCATAGCTTTCTGTGAATGTCTGTCACCATTGTCTGTCGAAGGTGACACATTTAAACGTAGAGGTAGCTTTATGATATACAGAACCTTTAAGGAAATTATTGCTTTTTTAAATGTCAGACTGGCACACATAAAATCATTGAAGCTTCACCAATCTTCTATATAAATCCACAAGAACAAGGGGAGGAGCTCAGGGCAGTGGAGAGGAAGGTGCATCATTGCGCATGAAAGGACAGTGAAGACATGAGACACACAGCTCAAAATGCTCCCCTATTGATCTTGTTTAGGGACAATACAATTATCCTACCTAGACTAGCCTACAACACCACAATGCAATGAAAAATTGCATTATTATTGTTTTCAAGTGAGCACAAAATTGTACTCCAGGCCTTAAACTGCAGTGAACGTGTCATTTGATTAACAGCTCAAAAACGCTGTGATTTGAATGTTTCATTCCATTTGGATCAGTTGTGGGGCTACTCTCGACAGTTTATAATGTCTAGAAAGGCACGGTAGCAGGCCAGTCTGGCTGTATTCATACTTCTGATACTAAAATGCGCTGACTGTTGCGGATTATCATTCTCAAGTCTTTCTTTAATAATATGCTCCAGGCCCAGTTATTCAGGAAAGCTTAAGGCACGCTCTGCCTCCTCTCCAATCCGAGTGCCTATTCCTCACGCACATAGAACCGAACGATTCATTATAGCCTAAATATTTGTCATTTAACTTTTAAAATGTATTATCCTTTTTATGTGTGGCATAAACACAATCACTCACAATGTTTTAATCAGACTTTGGTACTTCAAAAGTCTTCTGTAGGCTACCTGCGCACATTCGTCCAGTCCAATATAATTCCAGCATCCAAACTGTGCACAGGCCATTCAATGAATGGAAAGAGACATCTGTTACATATCACTAAAAGTTTAATGACATTTAAAGATTGTCAAGCCAAGCCTTGGTACTGGGTACCATGTAGGGAGGGATGTATTTTCTGTTTCGTCGAGATTGACACAGGCCTAGTCTAGTTGAAAACGCAAAACCATGATGTTGAAGAGCCCAAAGTTGGTAATCGGTATGCAGTTATGCTTTGCTTATTGGTTGTATGGTGCATTGGCACAGAAACCTGTTGGTGGAAAATGTGTTACATATATTTTATAAATATAGCATCAACATATTGAACACCTGATTTCCCCCTAGCTGATCATTGTCTGCAGCCGGCTCTGATCGTAGTGTCATGAAACAGGCAGGGAGAGTTAGCTCCTCTGTGGTGGTCGGTGAATCCTCAACCTTCTGGCCCGTAACCCTGCGTGGTATCACTGTGCCACAAAAGCATACTGAAGTGACAAAGTCGATATCCACGTTTATAAACACAGGGTCACTACAGTTATTATTTGTGGTCATAATCATGAATTAATTCAATGAGGGTCGGAAGGTGTGCAATTTCTTTTACAGCACTACAGGGAGGGTGATGTGATCATATTTGTTACGTTGGGGGAGGGGGGTGATTTTTTTATGACACTACCAGTCATTTTCTAACTGTCCCTTATAATGGTAACCGTGGTAATTTGTCTGACCAATAACCGTCATCCAATATTCCATTACCTTCACAGCCCTAGATTTATGTGGTCACAAAAGAAGGTGACAGAGCCATAGATGGGAGGTGTTATAAGTGTTTGTTGCACTGAGTACAGAAACCTCTTTGTTCTGTTGTAGCCATTTAAAGACTGTTCGACGCCACAACCTAGATCACTTAAAAATAAGAGATCTTGGCAACACAATACAGTAGATGGAAAGTGTCTCTCAAAACCATTCACTCATCATCCATCTACATTTCTCTTTCCTTCACAGACAATGAAGATGGAGATGGACGTATTTAACCCTTCCCACACTACAGAGCTCCAGTTCCTCAGGTTGCGTGTTCGGGAACTGGAGAAAGAGAAGGTCGAAATGGCAGCTGAAAACCAACGGCTACATAACATGCTAGTGAAGGGTGAGGATGAGTAAAATCAATATACAGTTGAAGTCAGAAGTTAACGTACACTTAGGTTGAAGTCATTAAAACTTATTTTTCAACCACAGCATTATGTTGTGGGGGTGCTTTGCTGCAGGAGGGACTGGTGCACTTCACAAAATAGATGGCATCATGAGGTCGGAAAATTATGTGGATATATTGAAGCAACATCTCAAGACATCAGTCAGGTAGTTAAAGCTTGGTCGCAAATGGGTCTTCCAAATGGAAAATGACCCCAAGCATACTTCCAAAGTTATGGCAAAATGGCTTAAGGACAACAAAGTCAAGATATTGGAGTGGCCATCACAAAGCCCTGACCTCAATCCTATAGAAAATATGTGGGCAGAACTGAAAAAGCGTGTGTGAGCAAGGAGGCCTACAAACCTGACTTCAGTTACACCAGCTCTGTCAGGAGGAATGGGCCAAAATTCACCCAACTTATTGTGGGAAGCTTGTGGAAGGCTACCTGAAACGTTTGACTCAAGTTAAACAATTTAAAGGCAATGCTACCAAATACTAATTGAGTATATGTAAACTTCTGACCCACTGGGAATGTGATGAAAGAAATAAAAACTGAAATAAATCATTCTCTCTACTAATATTCTGACATTTCACATTCTTAAAATAAAGTGGTGATCCTAACTGACCTAAGACAGTGAATTTTTATTAGGATTAATTGTTAGGAATTGTGAAAAACTGAGTTTAAATGTATTTGGCTGAGGTGTATGTAAACTTCCGACTTCATCTGTAATTGTATAATTCAACTGCTCTGGACTGATCACATTCCCTCGTGCATGTTTCTTCTTTCTTTGTGGTGTCATCCCCCAGAGATCCCTGGCCTGCTGTCCACCATGTGGCAGACCTTGGGCCAAGCCAACCAGCCCCCCCACCCTGCAGTGTCCCCACAGGCGGTCTCTACGGCAACAGGGAGGGGCGAGAGCTACACGTACACACACCACCACTCCGTGTCAGGACACTTTGGCCAAGGGTTCAGTTCTCCACTCCATCATCAGCCCATGTCCAACCGCTCAGCTATGACTCAGGACATGAATGAAAGCATGTCCAACTTTGGACCCGAGATGGCCGTCAGTGAGCACAGTGTGGACGGAGACTTGGAGCTGAGTGACATCACAGAGAACGACGACCTCCACAGCTCTCTGTGTGGCTCAGCATCCAACCTACCTGTGATGAGGACATGCTCAGAGACACACTGTGTTAATGGGACTGGCCATGTAAGGAAAAATGCTGTTCATTCCAGATAAAGACCTTCCTCCAAAGGTTATGAAGGTCTAAATGTGTTTTTAATTCTGACCACATTTGCTCTCTCTCCCTATTGGTTGTGCAGGTTAACCAGGTGGAGGTATACCCGGGTTCCGGTGTCTTCTGTGAAATGCGGTCCTGGCATGCAGCCAATCAGACGCAGTCTCCCACGGCGATGGCGCGCACCTTGTTGCTGGGCGTGTTCGACATGGACACCCTGCTTAACAGCAACCTGCGAGGGGGGAGGAGCCGCAGACCAACGTTCCCCAACCACCGCACCGCCCTGGACCCACACAAGCTAAACGCCATCTATAGTACGTGTATTATTGACACATTCCCTGATCAACAGCCTTACCAACAACCTTCAACCACCTGTCATTGTATTTTTCTCCCAAGTGCACTTGATCATTAATTGATAAGTGAAAACAACACACTCACTTTCTCGATCATTAGAAAGATACATAACTGGTACAGTTAAAGTAAAACATGGCTGTTCCTCACTCCTGCGTTGTCCTCCCTCCTCCAATTGTTGTTGTGCTGTCACTCTCTCCCTCCGCAGATGCCACGCTGGCCCGCTTCCCATTGGCCAGGAAGGGGCAAATTGGCACCGGCATCAACTCCAAGCTGTCTGAGATCCGGTTCCGATCCAGGAGAGCCATCCGGGACCCCAGTTATCTATGAAGGACTGTTCCTGCCCAAACGCCAAGTTTATTCAATCAACATTTTTGTTCTAGTTTTTTTTTTTTTTATCACATTAACTATGTCAGTGTATCAGTGCATGTGCCTGCCAAATGTCTTGCCTATGAATTTTTTCACATTGGCTTTAACATTGTCTTCAGCTAGAGATACTGTGGAAGAGAATGGCAAAATTACTCAAAAGACAGCCTAATGATAGAGGAAGGATTCAAGACCAGTGGAAAAAGGTACAAAAGAACTGGCATTGATGGTTATATCCCCCCCCTCTGTCACCAGCCAACCATTAGCAAACCACACGGGAACAGCCCCCGGGGTATTCTCTCTGACTGATAGAGATGCATAGATCCAGGACTGCTGACCCATGTGTGATCAACCAGTGGAGGAACGGAGGCTTCAGTCATGTCTCACCAGACAGACGCCTCACTGTCGTTGACCTCTACCCACTTAGACCGAGGAGGGGGGGTGGAGGGGGTCCAAATGATATTTCTCCATTGATTTCTCTGATCCTAGGCATTAAGCTAACTCCAAAAGCTCCATTACCACCCGTGGTCCCCTCCTTAACCTCTTCCTCCATCCCTCTTCTTCCCCCTGAGATAAGCATCATGCCTAATGGACTCCAGGTACTCTGAGCCTCCGGGAGGATGACGGCATGAATGAATTCATCTTAACGGACTTAAACAGTGTGTGACTCTCCCCAAGTCCACTATGTCCACAGGGCCCACATGAAGAGACTAGGACTGGAGATGTGGCTTGATGCAGATATTTCATATTGGAGAAGATGTAACCATTGGTAATGAGGAACAGTCAAGTTTGTTATTTTATATCCGGTCATGTCTGACCATTGAATATGGTGCATTAAAAGGCTGCAGTTTGTCATTGTCCTTCATATGTTGTCTCTCTAGTCATCTGTGGAAAGGTTAGGTAATTATGCATTAACCACTTGCTTAAAAGCTACTTTAGGCCGCATTCACACAGGCAGTCCAATTCTGATATTTTTCCCCATTCATTTTTCCCAATCACATCAGATATTTTTCAGAGCTCATCTGATTGGTCAAAAGACTTAATTAGTTAAATAAATATAATTGGGCTGCCTGTCTAAACGCAGCCTTAGTTTTGGGCAGATGCACCACATCAAATAGGACATTACTCCTGAAATAAAATGACACAAAAAGAGGATCATAGGCAGTAATTAGCCACTTGCCATTGATGAATTGAAATATCCACTGAAGTAGCCATGTGACCATTTTCAGATGCATTACTCTTAGGCTCTTTGGCTGTGTATAAACAGACCAATGTACAAACAGCCCAATTCTGATCTTTTTTTCACTAATTGCTATTTTGACCAATCAAATCTGCTGTGTGAACACAGCTTTTGATCCTCAGGAGCCCCTGAGCTCAATTCAAGTTAAAATTGCGTCCATTAATTGAAAATAGCCAATTTATACTTTTCATGAGAACTTTTCAATGAATTAATTGAAGATCTCCATTCTAAATCCCTAAACCTGATCCAGTACTGCAGTCCCTCTCCCTAGCCATGTTCCTAACCATTCCTTCATCCGAGGTTACCTGTAAAGCAACTCATGTCTTTATTCACAGACAACAACACTGGGTGGGGACTTAACAGCCCCTCGTGGGCATTTGTCCTGAACCCCATTCCACCCACTGACAGCATGATAACCCCTATCCTGTTTATTGTGGCCTTTTTATTCTGTCTCGATACAAATTCAATAAAGCTGCATTCCATTCAGCTCCAGGATGTGATGTGAACTTCTGATAGTAAAGATAACCTGAGCTGTCTCCAAAATTCATCCTTGCTTCTAAAATGCCACAGAGTGCTATTAAACCAGGCATCGACTCATTTGACCCCTCCTCCTTGGCCCAATTAATAATTTAATGACTTATTTTGTTTTTCTTTCTCTCTGTCTGTGCAGCAGCCAGTACTCTCGCCAGTTGAGGAGAGTAGGTGGTTTCAAAAAAGAGAGAAAACAATCAAAGCGCCCCTGACAGCGTGTCTAGTCTTGGTCCCTGGCTATGAAATCAATATGGGTTTCTGATGTTTTCATTTATCTACCGAGAAACAAGACGTGTCCACCGGTCAAAGGGCGGCCGCACAGCGAGACAGGAGACATCATCAATAATCCCTGAATGTCAGGGAAAGGTGAAATAATAAGAAGGAGAGGAAATAATGCAGCCCCTCCTGTGAAAGATATAGGGAACAGACAGACCCCTTACAGTGAGATGTTTACTGGCTAGGTTCTGAGATGGAGACAGCACTGTATCAGATAGAGACAGGAAGATACACAATATGAAATTCGCTAGCACTGAATAGGCTATGCAGCAGGTACAGCCAGGAGAGAGCCGAGTTCCTCTCTAGGTCTCTTCCTTCTAGGGATTTGTGATAGCCAATGTGCCTCTGGTTCGCTTTTGTTTGCTCTTTAGGGTAAAGGAAGGCAGAGTTAATGCTATTAAAGTAAACCCATAGAATAACATATTGAACATAGAATTGTAGGATCTCTTAACTTAATAGAGATCCTATAATTCGATGTTCAATATGATATTACCTGGGTTTACTTTAAAAGCACTTTGTGACAACTGCTGATGTAAAGGTGTTACCGATTCCCCTGCCTGTGAGTCTCATCACTTCACGCAGCTCACTCCATCTATCCCCCCGACAGTGCCAGAGAAACTAGGGGTTTCCCCAAACTGGGTCCCCAAATTCCCAGCAACCTCTGTGACCAGGCCACTGATAGGTTGCTAGGGTCAGGGGGTTGCTAGCGGGCGGACACCTGACAGTCCTCTTGCCTGCTCAGGTCACAGCCACCCCACTCCAAGTGGACATGTCTGATTTAGTGCGTGGACAGAAGTGAGTTGATGTTACTATTGTAACTTGTGTGTTTACTGTTTACAGTTACAATCTGTCTATTGTTAGTTGTTCATAGTAGCTGTGCTGTGTGCTATACAGTCCTTTGCTTATGCCACTGATATATCCATTTATACAGACCATATTATTACTGCTCTTGTGCTATTATATCTGATGACCCATTCATTGTCATGCTAAGTTTATTATGTACAGTATATTCACTCATCTCTCTTTGTACAGAACCACATCCATCTCATTATGTCCTCTGGAAATAAAGTTCCATCTTATGTCTGACTCTCTATGAGGTTGCCTTATTCCTCCGACCAGGAAAGGTGTCAGCCCAACTGGAGAGCCGCTCTGTATCAAAGGGGCTTTATAAATGCATACGATTGATTGAATTTGATTGTCTACTTGGCATAGCGAAAAGGTCTCTCTTGAGGGTTTCTTGAGGGTCTTGCAAAGTTTTACAGCAGACTATGGCATATTTTCAACAAATCCACCACGCTGATCCCTTGAATGGACTCACTGGACAGACATTTTGTACTTTATGTGAATCGTTGCACCTCCAATAAGTATGATATGTTACATTTGGTATGGTTACTAACGACAGAAGGTTACTTAAGACAGAAACGATGGGAGGGAGGCTGGTCGGGGAGGATGGGCGAGCATATATCGTGACCGTCTTGCAATCCAAAGGTTGCATGTTTGATGCGCATCGGGGACAACTGGAGCATTTTCGCTAACCCTTCCCCGAACATTTATTATAACGTTAACCCAATTCATCTAACCTTTTACGAGAATTCTCCTAACCTTTGTCTTTTTAGTTCTCCTAACCTTTGACGTACATCATCCTAACCTTTGACGTTAGTTCTCCTAACCACCACGTGAATTCTCCCCTTAATTCTCCTTTGTTGTTGTGACGCAACAAGCAACCAGGTCTCTGAGAAAGACGCATAATATCACACGTCAAACCTCCAGGTCACCAGCGTACTAACATTATGCTGCTCAAATGAAAAACCAGCACCAAAGTGCTTTTTAATTATTTAAGATAATACATTACATTTATCACAAGGCCTCACTTTGAGAGACACATTTTTTTTATGAATAAAGTAGCCACATCAGGTATGCAAGTCACAGAACACTTGCTGCAAAGGGATGTTTAATTCCTATTGGAATCCTTGCTGCAAAGGGATGTTTAAATCCTATTGGAATCCAACCCTTTGAATTTTTATTCACACACAATCTGCATTCAGAATAACTGCCTGTTAGACAAATAAATAAATAAGACTACCTAAACCATCTTAACTGAAACAATCATGTGAGTCCAAGTAACAGATTGGATTAGTTAAGAAATATGTTTGTTATTTATATTTGTGTAGAATAAGATTACATAATCTATCAGTGTACATTAAAAAACACAGATATTGAAACAAAAAAAACCTGAACAAATCGAACTGCAATAGAGCATGCTGGGAAATATGATAATGATGGCCATGGTTTTGCCAACTAGACCCCTCAAACTCAACTCTGGACCTTGAAGCAAGTTCCACTGCTTGTTTTCATTGTTCCCCTCTAACCAAATAACTCCTTAGACCTGGCACACCAGGTGGGTGCTTTTCATTATCAAGTAGAATAGAAAACCAGCAAGCTCTAGACCTCACAGCGTAAGAGTTGAATACCCCTGAGCAAGAACATGCTGCACCAACAGGTCACCAGCACCAGCTTGAAATTTAGGCTGGTCAATGCTGTTTTTTTCAGCAGGTAAGGAACAATTAAATGTAATAACTCTTGAAATGTGTGATGGTGAAGTAAGTAGCCTTGCACAACCCATAACAGCAGCCTATCTCCTGTAGCATGAGGCACTAGTCTATCACAGGGCCTTACCCCCAATTGGAGAGCCAAGCATTTTTATAGTCTTTGGTAAGATTCAGTCAAGGTTCAAACTCCCAACCTTTCAGTCTCGGGTTAGTCACTTTAACCACAAGGCCACTGAATTGGTGTGACCACCAGCCATATTTTCGCTGCTGCTTACTCATTGTGACGTGTTCTTGGAAAATCCTGTAGTGGCTTCCAACAATGTCCCAGCATTCTGATATAGGCCAATTTCTGACACCATAAAGAAAGGGTTTCTATGTGATTCCAATGTTTCCAAGAAAAGGCTTGAGATATAATTTCTTGATTTAAACAAAAAAACGTTTATTTTATTTTAACATAAAGTCCAGGTATGTCACACAGTTCATTTGATGTTGAATGATAAAGGGTGAAATTAGGTGATAAATCCACCAATGAAATAGTGAAAACTGTATCTTAAAGCTGGAATCCTTCATGTTGAAACTGCTACTATCCGTTTGGGATATTACTAGAGGCGTTCTATGTCCGTAGGGGGCACAGGAGCACGTGCCACCTCAGGTTCGTTGTTTAAAAAAAAAAATATATATATATATATATTATTATATATTATATATATATTATTTTTAAATACTACTAGCCACCTAGCACTTTGATGAAGCTGGCTTTAAATAGCCCAGATAGGTTCCCAATCTTCCAATCTCATAACTAGCTACCAACCCACTGGGAAAAACTGGTTGAATCAACATTGTTTCCACATAATTTCAACAACCAAAAATTCTATGTGATGTGGAAAACTGACTGGATTGGAGAAAGTAATCAACATAAGGGAATTTTGTCTTTTTTTCCAACAAACTCTTAACCTAAATCCAATTAAAAGCTGAAATTGTTTGTTGATTTCATGTTGAGTTCACGTTAGTTGACAGGTGTTTGAAAAATGTTCGATTCTCCAACTTCTAGTTTCTCATTTCTAGTTGGAGAATTTTGAATTTTTCAAAAACCCGAAACAGCTTTTTCCTGCTATCTAGAGCCATAATCATTATGCTTAATTCTATGTAAACTAAATATGCTTCTCTGCTAAAAATCTGGGTAAAAGATTGAAAGGAATGTGAGTCTTATATAGTACATTTAGTTATTGCTTGCTTTTCTAAAGTCTACCAACTTCAGGCAGTCAGGCATGCCAGCTACTGTAAAATAGACAAGCTAGCTACTATAGCTTGATTGATAGCCTGAAATGGCTTCTTCCCATGAAGCACTTTGTGCCCCCTCAGATTTTCGGGATGCATGACGCCACTGGATATTACACCAACAAAGAAGTTACTGCAAACAACTTTTATTTAACTAGGCAAGTCAGTTAAGAACAAATTCTTATTTACAATGACGACCTACCTGGGAACAGTGGGTTAACTGCCTTGTTCATGGGCAGAATGACAGATATTTATCTTGTCACCTTGTCACCTCAGGGATTCAATCCAGCAAACCTTTGGTTACTGGCCCAACAGTCTAACCACCAGGCTACCTGTCGCCCAGTTCAACTGAGGTGCAATCTTAAATTAACCCATTAAATGCCCGTTTATAATAGCAACCATAATACGGATTTCCATACATATAAACGGTTTAAATACATTTCTCTAGCAATAATAAATCAACAGAAATAACTTTAACACATTTTCTTTTTCTATAGAAAATAGCTCTAACAAGTGCGCTGAGGACCTTTTACCCATATTTTCATAAAAATAACACTAGTTTCTCCCTCTCATTCAGCAATGTACAATAACACTCAATATTGTAGCTTTCACATTTGTTACTTTTAGTATAGTGCTCTTCAGCACCCTCAATCCCACTGCCCTACCAAAATGTGGGGTCAGAAACCCTGTCACCAGCAGGTGGCGCACTAAGTATGGTGCTTCAGGGGTCAGGGAGAGTACACGGATCGAGAAAGGGTAGGTGAGAGGGCACAGAGAGAGGTAGAGAGGCAGATGAAGGGAGAGAAGAATGTGGGGGAAATCATAATACTGTAATTAATGCCTATTTCTATTTTCTCCTGCAGATCTCTTGGATGAAGACATGGAAAAGGCTTTGTTTATGGGTAAGTTTTGGCCTGAAAGAATTATACATTTGTAGAATCCCACTTAGCACAGAAACGTTGAAAAGACTGGTTGATTCCAACCACTCTGTGCCCAGAGTGATGTCTCATTGATTATATTGCTGAAGTTGTATGATAAATCCACAGAGTATTATACTATATATTGGTGGTGTTTAATGGTATAACAATGGTGTGATCTAGTTTCATGAACATAGTTCAGTTTAGTATGCACAACACCAGATCCCCTCTCTCGCGTACATAATCTTTGTTTTCCCAGTGGGCCCTTTCATAATTTTATGAATTATGCAATAACCATTTAAGACAATCCACCATAATTTACTTTCAAAATACATTTTGCCAAAGTTGTTCTTCTCCTTCCCATTCAATGCAAGAAAATCTCATTTGCAAGTTTAATAGCATTAAGGTATTCACAGCAATCATTGCTTTATGCTATTAATTATTGAAATAAGGAGTCCCGTGGTTCTTCATTAATGTTTGTCAAGACATCCTAATCATTTCTGCACATAATTATTAATGAGTGGGATGCCTGTGGTTGAAGCACTCCAACTTCACCATGCTGGATCAATTTACTGCCCTAGGGGCTTCTACAATATTGTTATGGAGGTTGAAGAGAGCAATTTAGGGCAATTTAATCCATATAAAATTTGTAATTTTAATCCATATTTAATCCATATAAAATTTGTTTTGACTCTATGAGTAGTAGGTTCCAGATGAATCAGAAATGGAGTCATTGCTGAAAAGAAGTCATTCCTGAGGACTCCGACCAAGTGATAGAGTGATGATCTGAGAAATGAGGAAAGCTTTGTCCCTGGCCCCTGGATGTGTTCTCAGTCCCAGGCCCTTGTGCACTGTGAAGTGGAGGGGGGCTGTGCTCTCCCTTTCCGTGCTTCAGGTCTTTGTCCACTGTCCTTGGCAGCCCTGCAAATGGCCCCAGTCCTCTCTGTGTCATTCAAGGGGGAAAGAATAAGATATTGCCTTTATTAAGCAGGCCTTGTTTTAGGAAGCCGGGCCTTGAGCATGGGGCAGAGATGCTGGGACGAGAGGGGCGGGTGGTGGTTGATGGGTCTCCCTCTGTTTTACTGTTGGTTACCGTGGAGATTCATATTCAAATGAACCGGGGCTAAAGAGAAAGTAGACTCAATCAAATCGGTGCTCAGGAGTGAAACCCCTTTGCAGCATTTTGGCTAGCTGCAGTGCAAAGCTTTCGTGAGGGTGTAGGTAGTGGGGGGCACCCTTGTCTTGAGGAGAGAGCTGGTAGGCTTTGGCACTTGCCAAAAAAAAGCTAGAATTATTGACTAGAGATGGCTGGTTCACTGGTAGTGCAAGTTCAGTCAGTGCTTTGCCGATAACCATGACAGCTTTATTGGATCCAGACCAACCTCAGGAGCCTGGAGAAGTGACAGACACTGATTCATGTTGGTTTTATGTAGCACAATACCCATTAAATCCCTCCCCAGCATTAATGAGGCAAGGGTATAGCGGTGACATTGAAGGAATGTCCATAGATTATCTCAACAGTGTGTCACAGATATATGAGAAGCAGATCATGACACCAAAGCACACAACCTGTTCTGTCGGTGTGTGTGTGTGGTGTGCAGCACCTTGAAGTCATGCGATTTCTTTCGCCCTTGTGACCGCTCTCCTGTGTAATGCCTGCTTCTGACAAGGGGTCAGGTTACCTCGTATCCTTCAGAAGTCCAAATCACCCTGCTTCCTCTGACAGAGAGTCAATACAAGCCACAGTAATTTCCTGGGGAGAACATGAGAGCACTAGGCAGGAGAGGAGGCAGCTACCGTGCAAATCCACATGTTCATTCTTAGAAAGAGGTCTGGAGGGTCAAATCTGTCCGCAGTTACAAATCATGCCAGTCCACTAATTTCCATAACACCCTGCTTCCAAATCTGAGAAAACAAGGCAGCGTGTAACATTTTCTCAAAGTCTTCCTTTTTCGTTTTTTTATTGTGTGGGTTGTGGTGGGCTACTGTACGACGGTGGAACACATTGGAAGGGACCAATGAGATGAGCTGTCTGCCTCTTGGTTTCTTTTCTACTTGCGACTCTCATTTCAGATACCAATAGGATGAACATTTTAAGCAGCAGCTTGAGTGAGCAACACTAAGTCCCCTCCAAAATAACGATAAGTGAAGACAAAAGCAAACCCTTCAGAGAAAACATTGATCCAGTGTTGGTACACTCACATCAACCCACACACAACACATCGGAAACACTTTACTATGATGATGATGACACTACAATCTCCCCCACAAGATGATAGGCAAATAGTGTCTACTTGAAGCTGGAAAAACAAAACACTATCGGCAGCTGAAAATAGTACTCATAGCTAGTATTAACAGTAATAGTTACAGGAATGGCTGTAGTCATAGTGCTTTGAAAAGGAATAGTGGCAGCCCTTTATAAACAAGGGATGTGCTTTAAGCTTGGCATTTCTTAGGGTTCCCATCAAACGTAGAGGTGCGTGTGTGTGTGTGTGTGTGTGTGTGTGTGTGTGTGTGTGTGTGTGTGTGTGTGTGTGTGTGTGTGTGTGTGTGTGTGTGTGTGTGTGTGTTTCAGTAATACAACTGTCAATAGCTATACAAGGGACAATAATGGAAGCTGTGACCCCCCGGAACCCCCTTGCTCTCACAGGCTTTGTGCTTACTTAGGGTCAGTGTCCGTCAGCCGCTGGCTCCTCGGGGGGCTCCTCTTTGAAAAGGTCCAGCACAAGAAGAGAAAGGAAACTCTATTTTTAATGAAGTTGTTTTTGTGATGCGCAAGCTGCTTCCTCCAGTTGATGGACCTTGTTTGTCCCAAAGAAGACTCACAGCCACAGATCCAGAGATGGTTTTGGTGAAGGTGGTGGGGAGATGCTGTGAATGGCTGCCAGTAGTCACAGTAGGCTATTGTCCTAACAGGAGATCTCTCACTCGTCTCTACAACATACCTGGACTGAGATTGGTTAAAAAGGCCCTCACGTCACATTGTTCCTCAGTACGTAGTCTCAGCGCCATGTAGATAAGATATGGTGAGATATTGTGAAGACTGCAGAGTAAAACTGCTCTCTCCCTTGTTTGCACAAGTGATCACACTTTCCCCAATCAACACGGGTCATGTTTGATCCGTAACCATTGTGTTTGGTCCAGAGAGATGGTTAGGATCTGATCCTAGATCAGCCAGACCATCCTAGGTGGATGACGCTACACTGATAGGAACGACGATGATGATTATGAAGACCTACGTCATCGACTCCGGGCAGTTGTGGCACAACCAAATGGAGCGACATTCCACAAGAGATGTCACAATACTATAAGGTTGCAGTATCTTCTGTGGACATTCAAGCATCAAATCAAGCTTTATTTACACAACGCATTTAAGACATGGAATGCAACGCAATGTGCTTCACACACAAAAAACTATGAAATATTTACTTACACAACAAATATAAGAGGATAAAAAAAATAATAATAATAATACAGAACGACTAAAAAGCACCCTAAGGAAAAGCAAAGCTAAAAATGTATGTTTTAAAATCTCTTTTAAATATGTCCACAGTATCGGCCCTCATCAGGTTCTCTGGCTATTCCAGAGGCTGGGGGCATAATAACCAAAGGCTGCCACTCCATGCCTCTTGGTCCTAGGCTTTGGCATAGTTATAAGGCCAGTGCCAAAGGTCCTGAGGAACCTACTGGGTATATAACTTGCACAATTGATTTAAAAACCAATAGATTAATCATAAAATTATTTTTTTAAACGTAACAGTGTAATATGTGTTCTGCATCTGATCTTGGTCAATACCCATGGTGCAGCATTCTGTATGTTTTGCAGTTGACCAATGGCTTTCCCAGACAGGAGAGCATTACAGTAGTCAAACCTGCTTGTAGTAAAAGCATAGTTGAGTCTCTCTGTATCAGTCTGAGAGAGAAACAGCCTCACTGGAGGAAGATGTGAGCCATCCAATGATTTAAATCACTAATACAGTTTAATAATTTGATGTACGGAGCTAAAATCCTCTGGTAACACAGAAATGTAAAGTTGTGTATCGTCTGCATGATGCAGATGACGATCACGATGGAGATGACTATTGTCAAATGTCTCATTTACATAAAAGGGCTACAGACAGCTGTTTCATACATTCCGCCGCATGTGAAATTCCCTGACACAAAATGTTTTTGAATGTGTTGAATGTGTGTTTGTATCCTCGTTAAATAGGGAACCTTTTCAGTGAGATGAAAGTGTAAAGATCCACAGCGGTATCATTGGCGAGGTGAGATTTTGAAACGGCTCACCAGATAGCAAGTGAGAATTTGTTGTCTATCCCTTACAACAACAACAAAAAAAAACACATCAAAAGAACGTGAAAAAAAACACATGGTTTTCAGAGACGTGTGAAAACATATGAACAAAACATTTTGTGTATATATATATATATATATATATATATATATACACAGTACCAGTCAAACGTTTGGACACATCCCACTCCTTCAAGTGTTTTTCTTTATTATTACTATTTTCTACATTGTAGAATAATAGTGAAGACATCAAAACTATGAAATAACACATATGGAATCATGTAGTAACCTAAAAAGTCTTAAACCAATCAAAATATATTAGATTCTTCAAAGTAGCCACACTTTGCCTTGATGACAGCTTTGCCCACTCTTGGCATTCTCTCAACCAGCTTTGCTATTTCATATTTTTGATGTCTTCACTATTATTCTACAATGTAGAAAATAGTCAAATAAAGAAAAACCCTTGAATGAGTAGGTGTGTCCAAACTTTTAACTGGTACTGTATATGTCTGTATATGGGGTGGCAGGTAGCCTAGTGGTTAGAGCGTTGGACTGGTAACCAGATTGAATCCCCGAGCTGACAAGGTGAAAATCTGTTGTTCTGCCCCTGAACAACACAGTTAACACACTGTTCCAAGGCCGTCATTGAAAATAAGAATTTGTTCTTAACTGACATGCCTAGTTAAATAAAGGTCAAATGAAAAAATATATATTTATATACATACAGTATTTGGTACACATTCATCTTCTTCCCTGCCTAAGTAAGTTCTGTGGCATCACTCTGGCATCATAACTGAGAAGAATGGGATAAGTGATGCTTTTACTCATCATTTTATCTCGGCAGGCTTTTTATTTGAGAGAAACTGTGGTTTAATTGACCCTGGTCGGTCAATTGACTGCTCTTCCCTCTGCCAGCCTCTAGCTGACTCGAAGGTTAACCAATCAACTTCTAGTGAATCTGTTTTCATTTTTACATGTAACTTTCTGTAATGTGCTAGATAGATGCCTTGCTTAAAATTGATGTTAAAAAAAATCCACTGGGGTTGATCTGCTTGATCCTTTTTTGTGCAGCTCTCTGAATCCCTGATTGCTGAATCATTAACCCATATTTTTAACCTGATGATTATATCTGGTACTATCCCCTCATTGACCTGTCAAAGGCTTTCGATTCTCTTGATTACTCATAGCTAATTCAGAGGCTTTCCTCAATTGGCCTAGACCAGGCTACATGTAGCTGGTTTACAAATGACTTGACAGACAGAACTCATTGTGTATCTACTGATGGTGTTAAATCAGGTTTCGTGGATATGGGTCAATTCTGGGTCCTGTACTTTTTACTGTTTATATTAACAAAAATTGCAACCTGCACTTGTATGCCGATGATACTGCATGCTATTTCCCCCAAGGTTGACAAGGCTCTATCTGAACGACAGGCTGCCTTCATTGTATTACAGGAAAACTTTATTGACCTGAAATTAGTATTGAATGCAGGTAAAACTAAGTATATGTTGTTCTCTGGAGAACGTAAAAATAACTCTGATGATTTAAGTATATGTACTTTGGAAGGTGTCCATATATTGAAAAGCCGTCTTTTAAAAAGTATATTGCGATAGTCAAGAAGCTGAGAATAAAAATGAGTTTCATCTATAGAAAAAGGTCCTGCATCTCACTAAATAGTAGAAAGCAGATTATTCAGCCGACGTTCATATCGGTCTCAGACTATGGCGACATCACCTATATGACCACAGCTGCCACTTCATTAAAGCCGTTAGATGCAGTTTATCATAGCGCACTGCGCTTTTTTACTGTCCACATCTTTAGTACTCATCACTGCATTCTCTGCCAGAAAGTTGGTTGGCCCTCTTTGATGTCATGTTGGCTGATACATTGCTATGTTTTCATTTATAATGCCCTTTTTACAAAAAGTCCCACTGAGCCTAACATCTTAACTAAACTTTAGACATACGAGTTACCCACACCCAGTCTCAGGGATTGTTAACTCTAGAAATCCCTTTGGTCTCTACTGAGTTAGGTAAATCAGGTTTACGTTTTCATGCATCGTATTTGTGGAACAATCTTCAAAATGTTCTTACATTTGATGTTTTGGTGCCTTCAGGGCAATTCAGAAAGCTGGTTGAGGACCTTATAACTGATGAATGTGTTTGTTGTTTATGACCGTGTTTTTCTTCCCTGCTTGGATTTTGTATTTATGTTGATGTGTTGTGTGTCATTTCTGTCATTCAAGGCTCATCTGTAAAAGAGACACTGGTCTCAGTATGACTCCCTGATAAAATGAGACACTTCACAAGTCAGACACATGATTCCCAATCAAATCAAATGTTATTGGTCACATACACAATCTTCAGCAGATGTTATTGCGGGTGTAGCGAAATACTTGTGCTCCTAGCTCCAACAGTGCTGTAGTATCTAACAGTGCAGTAGTATCTAAAAACAATACACACAAATCTCAAATTAAAAGAATGGAATTAAGAAATATATAAATATTAGATTGAGCAATGTCCGAGTGGCATTGACTAAAATACAGTAGAATTGAATACAGTACATACATATGAGATGAGTAAAGTAGTGTGTAAACATTATTTAAACATGATTAAAGTGACTAGTGTTCCATTATTAAAGTGCCCAGTGAGTCCAAGTCTTTGTATATAGGGCAGCATTCTCTAAGGTGCAGGGTTGCGTAACCGGGTGGAAGTCGGCTAGTGATGGTTATTTAACAGTCTGATGGCCTTAAAATAAAAGCTGGTTTTCAGTTTATCTGTCCCAGCTTTGATGTACCTGTACTGACCTCACCTTCTGGGTGATAGTTAGGTGAACACGCCGTGGCTCAAGTGGTTGATGTCCTTGATGATCTTTTTGACCTTCCTGTGACATCGGGTGCTGTAGGTGTCCTGGAGGGCAGGTAGTTTGCCCCTGGTAATGTGTTGGGCAGACTGCACCACCCTCTGTAGAGCCCTTTGGTTGCGGGCGGTGCAGTTGCCGTACCAGGTGGTGATACAGGATGCTCTCAATTGTAAATCTGTACATTTTTGTGGGTTTTAAGGGACAAGCCACATTTCTTTAATATGCTGAGGTTGAAGAGGCGCTGTTGTGCCTTTTTCACCACACTGTCTGTGTGGGTGGACCATTTCAGATCGTCAGTGATGGGTAGGCCGAGGAACTTGAAGCTTTTACCACCTTCTCCACTGCGGGTCCATCGATGTGCTCCCTTTGCTGTTTCCTGAAGTCCACAAATAGCTCATTTTGTTTACGTTGAGTGAGAGATTATTTTCCCAGCACCACTCTTCCAGGGCCCTTACCTCATCCCTGTAGGCTGTTTCGCCTTTCAGACTTACTACTGTTGTGTCGGTGATTGCATCGTCTGTGGATCTATTGGGTCAGTGAGCAAATTGAAGTGGGTCTAGGGTGTCAGGTAAGGTAGAGGTGATGTGATCCTTAACTAGCCACTCAAAGCACTTCATGATGATAGAAGTGAGTGCTAGTCATTTAGTTCATTTAGTTCAGTTACCTGAATATGTCCGTAAACACTCCAGCCAGCTAGTCTGCACATGCTCTGAGGACGGGGCTAGGGATGCCGTCTGGGCTGGCAGCCTTGCAAGGATTAACATGCTTAAATGTTAAATGCAGGTTCATTCTAGACAATGCAACAACGATAAGAAAAGATAACAATACGAACATGAAGTAAATGGCTCAGTAGAATAGAATAAACATTTTAGCTTACAGTGCCTTCAGAAAGTATTCATACCCCTTGACTTATTGCACATTTTGTTGTGTTAAAGCTTGGAATTAAAAATTGATCAAATATATGTTTTGTCTCACGCAATATACACCTAATACCCCATAATAACAAAGTGAAAACATCTTTTTAGAAATTTGTACAAATGTATTGAAAATAATATACAGAAATATCACAAATCACATTTACATACAGTGAAGTGTAAACAACGTGTGAAAACAAATCAAAATATATTTTAAATTTGAGATTCTTCAAATAGCCACCCTTTGCCTTGATGACAGCTTTACACACTCTTGGCATTCTCTCAACCAGCTTCTCTTCTCTCAATTAACAGGTGTGCCTTGTTAAAAGTTCATTTGTTTGAATTTCTTTCCTTCTTAACGCGTTTGAGCCAATCAGTTGTGTTGTGACAATGTAGGGTTGGTATACAGAAGATAGCCCAATTTGGTAAAAGACCAAGTCTATATTATAGAAGCTCAAATAAGCAAAGAGAAACGACAGTCCATCATTACTTTAAGACATGAAGGTCAGTCAACCAGGAAAATTTCAAGAACTTTGAAAGTTTCTTCAAGTGCAGTCGCAAAACCATCAAGCGCTATGAGGAAACTCTGCTGCAGAGAATAAGTGTCACCCTCTGACCTTAGTTATCTTTGTTTTCTTTATTATTTGGTTAGGTCAGGGTGTGACAAGGGGTGGTTTGTTAAGTTTTTGTATTGTCTAAGGGGTTTTTGTATGTCTAGGGGTTTTTCTAGTCTATGTGTTTATATGTCTATGGTTGCCTAGATTGGTTTTTAATCAGAGGCAGCTGTTTATCGTTGTCTCTGATTGGGAACCATATTTAGGTAGCCATATTCCTTGGTTATTTTGTGGGTTGTTATTCTATGTTTAGTTGCCTGTTTCCACTAGTCATACAGCTTCACGGTTCGTTTTGTTGTTTTGTATAATTTTGTTCAGTTTCATTAAATAAGTTATGTACACTTACAACGCTGCGCCTTGGTCTCATCAATACGACGAACGTGACAATAAGTTACCAACCTCAGAAATTGCAGCCTAAATAAATGCTTCACAGAGTTCAAGTAAGAGACACATTTCAACATCAACTGTTCAGAGGTGTCTGCGTGAATCAGGCCTTCATGGTCGAAATCCTGCGAAGAAACCAATACTAAAGCCCACCAATAAGAAGAAGAGACTTGCTTGAGCCAAAAAAACATGAGCAATGGACATTAGTCTGGTGGAAATCTGCCCTTTGGTCTGATGAGTCCAAATTTGAGATTTTTGGTTCCAACCGCCGTGTCTTTGTGAGATGATCTGCGTGTGGTTCCCACCGTGGAGCAGGAAGGAGGAGGTGCGATTATGTGGTGACACAGTCTGTGATTTATTTAGAATTCAAGGCACACTTAAACCAGCATGGCTACCACATCATTGTGTAGCAATACGCCATCCCATCTGGTTTGCACTTACTGGAACTATCATTTGTGTTTCAACAGGACAATGACCCAAAACACACCTTGAAGGCTGTGCAAGGGCTATTTGACCAAGAAGGAGAGTGATGAAGTGCTGCATCAGATGACCTGGCCTCCACAATCACCCGACCTCAACCCAATTGAGATGGTTTGGGATGAGTTGGACCACAGAGTGAAGGAAAAGCAGCCAACAAGTGCTCAGGATATGTGGGAACTCCTTCAAGACTGTTTTTAAAGCATTCCAGGTGAAGCTGGTTGGGAGAAGGCCAAGAGTGTACAAAGCTGTTATCAAGGCAAAGGGTGGCTACTCTGAAGAGTCTCAAATATAAAATATCTTTAGATGTAACAATTTTTTGGTTGTTACGTGATTCCATATTTGTTATTTCATAGTTCAGAAATCTACACTTATTCTACAATGTAGAAAATAAATTGTAAAAGTAAAGAAAACCCCTGAATGAGTAAGTGTGTCCAAACTTTTGATTGGTACAGTAAGTGTTCACACCCCTTTGCTATGACACTCTCTAAGGTGCATCCAATTTATTTTGATCATCCCTGAGATGTCACTACAAGCTTGGCACACCTGTATTTGGGGAGTTTCTGCCATTCTTCTCTACAGATCCTCTCAATCTCTGTCAGGTTGGATGGGGAGCGTTGCTGCATAGCTATTTTCAGGTCTCTCCAGAGATGTTTGATCGGGTTCAAGTCTGTGCTCTGGCTGGGCCCCTCAAGGACATTGAGACTTGTCCCAAAGCCACTCCTGCGTTGTCTTGGCTGTGTGCTTAGAGTCATTGTCTTGTTAGAAGGTGAACCTTCACCCCAGTCTGAGGTCCTGAGCGCTCTGGAGCAGGTTTTCATCAAGGATCTCTCTGTACCTTGCTCCATTCATCTAGTGTCCCAGACTAGTCTCCCAGTACCTACCGCTGAAAAACATCCCCACAGCATGATGCTGCCACCACTATGCTTCACCGTAGAGAGGGTGCCAGGTTTCCTCCAGACGTGACGCTTGACATTCAGACGCTTGACATTCAGGGCAAAGAGTTCAGTCTTTGTTTCATCAGACCAGAGAATCTTGTTTCTCATGGTCTGAGAGTCTTTACGTTCCTTTTGGCAAACTCAAACCGGCCTGTCGTGCCTTTTACTGAGGAGTGGCTTCTCTACCATAAAGACCTGATTTGGTGGAGTGCTGCAGAGATGGTTGTCCTTCTGGAAATTCTCCACAGAGGAACTCTGGAGCTCTGTCACAGTGACCATTGGGTTCTTGGTCACCTCCCTGACCAAGTCCCTTCCCCCCCGATCTCAGTGCTATAAGCGTCACTACAGACCCTGGTTCGATTCCAGGCTGCATTACAACTGGCCATGATTGCGAGTCCCATAGAGCGGTGCACAATTGGCCCAGCGTTGTTAGGGTTTGGCCAGGATAGGCCGTCATTGTAAATAAGAATTTGTTCTTAACTTAGTTGCCTAGTTAAATAAAATAATAAATGCCCAATCAATTGAATTTATGACAGGTGGACTCCAATCCAGTTGTAGAAACATCATGGATGATCAGTGGGAACGGGATGCACCTGAGCTCCATTTCGAGCCTCATAGCAAAGGGTCTGAATACTTATGTAAATAAGGTATTTCTGGGGTTATTTTTTTTATACATTCGCAAAAAATTCTAAAAACCTGTTTTCACTTTGTCATTATTGGGTATTGTGCGTAGATTGATGATAATCTTTTTATTTAATCAATTGTAGAACAAGGCTGTAACATAACAAAATGTGGAAAAAGTCAAGGGGTCTGAATACTTTCTGAATGTACTGTATCTGGGTAAGGGTATAATGCAACTTCTAGAGTGTTGAAAGTTTCCAAGAGCCCAGTGGACTCCATCATTGGGAAATGGAAAAAATATGGAACTACCCAGACTCTGCCTAGAGCTGGCAGTGCGACCAAACAGAGCAACCAGGCATGAAGTACATTGGTCAGGGAGGTGACCAAGAACCACTCTGACTGAACTACAGAGCTCCTTGGCTGAGATGGGAGATCCTGCCAGAAGGATTAACAGTCTCTACAGCACTTCACCAATCTGGGATTTATGGCAGAGAGGCAAGACAAAAGCCACTCCTGAGAAAAAGGTACACAACAGTACGCCTGAAGTTTGCAAAAAGGCAAGTGAAAGACTCTGAGAGCATAAGGAAAAAGATCCAGTGTTCTAATGAGACAGAAATGTAACTGTTTGGCCTGAATGCAAACCACTATATCTGGAGAAAAGCAGGCACAACCATCTAACACCATGCGTAGCGTGAAGCATGGTGGTGGCAGCATCATGCCATGGGGTTGCTTTTCAGCGGCAGGGACTTGGAGACTGGTAAGGACAGAGGGAACAATGACTGCAGCCAATTACAGGCAAATCCTTGATCCTGCTTCAGAGTGCAAACCACCTTAGACTGGGGCAAAGATTTATGTACCAACAAGACAATAACCCCAAACAAAGCTGGAATGGCTTCAGAACAAGAATGGGAAAGTTCTTGAACGGCCCAGCCAAAACCCAGACATGAATCCCATTGAAAATCTTTGGAAAGACTTTAAGAATGCTTTTCACCACCGCTCCCCATCTAATTTAACAGAGCTTGAGATAATCTGCAAAGAAGAATGGAAGAAAATCCTCAAATCCAGATGTGCAAAGCTGATGCAGACCCAAGAGGACTCAAAGCTGTAATAGCCGCCAAAGGTGCTTCTACAAAGTATTGACTGAGGGGAGCAAATATTTATTTTAATTACATATTTCTGCAAATAATTTGCAATAAATTTGCAAAAAATCTAAACATGTTTTCACTGTCATTATGTGGTATTGTGTGTAGATGGGTGAGGAAAAAAAATATTTAATTCATTTTGAATTTAAACTGTAACACAACTAAATGTGGAATAAGTCCAGGGATATGAATGCTTTCTGAAGGCAAGGAAGTATAACACAGTAAAAACAATTTATCGTCCAATATTTATACATGTTTTGGGGAACGGGGTATTGGGGGGGGCAAGTGTTTAAATTATGCAGTATTTATCAATTAGAATAAGAGTTTGGTAGCTGTGTGTGTGTGTGTGTGTGTGTGTGTGTGTGTGTGTGTGTGTGTGTGTGTGTGTGTGTGTGTGTGTGTGTGTGTGTGTGTGTGTGTGTGTGTGTAAGGAAGTGAACAGTTCTTGGCTGAGTTGTGTGGGGTCCTTGATGATGCTGTGGGCCTTCCTCATGGACCGTTTCGAGTAGATGTCCTGGATGTGTGGAAATACAGTCCCGATGATGTACGGATCCATCTTCACCACCTGCTGGAGGGCCTTGAGGTCGTGGACGAATCAATTCTCATACCAGGCCGCGATGCAACCGGTCAGGACACTCTTGATTGTGTTGTGGTAGTATTTGAAGAGGACCTGGGTGGCATGCCAAACGTCTTCAGCCACCTTAGGAAGTAGAGACGATGTTGTGCTCTCTTGATGAGTGGTGGTGCTCTTGGTCCATGACAAGTCCTCTGCGATGTGGACTCCATGGAACTTAAAACTGCTGTCTCTTTCTACTGCAGTCCTGTGAACATGTAATTTCACATGTGAAACTGCAAATTTGTGTTTTTTTTTTTGTAAAGGATGTCAAATGAAGAAAGGCTTATGGCTTGATAAGCTAGGGAGGAATGCCAAACAGTACAATTTTCTCTCAGGCAAATTTATGGTACTCCTCTGCATCATGTGTCACCATTACCGTTCCCAGCTAAATTAAACGTATCTACTAAAACAGAGGATTGATGTGGAAAATGGCCGAACTGTGTATACCTTCTGACATTTTCACATTAAGAGAGTACAGATTTGACCATGTAAAAATGACATGATATTTCATGTGATGGTGTTCATTGTAATTGATATGGCAGCAGCATGCTTCTCATTGTATTGCCCACACACACACACACTCAGCACCATCAGAGACAAAAACAACAGGAGCAGGCAGTCTAAACACGAGCCAGAGATGCTATCAGCATCCCAGACATCACAGCATCAGATGGGGGGAGGGAGGGAGCTGAGGAAGAGTGTGCGGTATGAGAGATTGGTAATCGTGCTTCGACACCTGCATTGCTTGCTGTTTGGGATTTTAGGCTGGGTTTCTGAGATATCAGCTGATGTAAGGAGGGCTAATATAAATATATTTGATTTGATTTGATTTCCTCGTGAGTGATAACTGGGGGCATTTTTTGGGGGGTAGTAATCGAGTCAACCTACAGGAGGAAGCAGCTCTACCCCCAGCTCACAACGACCAATGAAGGGTGTCCTGTGTAGCTCAGTTGGTAGCGCATGGCACTTGCAATGCCAGGATTGTGGGTTTGATTCCCCCGGTGGCACCAGTGTGACAAAAACAAGTTTGAAAATGTACACACTCACTACTCTGATAAGAGTGTATGAAAAGTGTAAAAGAGAGGAATACACAGATGTTGTCTCCCTTATGTATGGATTTGTGATAATCACTAGTCCTTTGGGACATGGCGGCCAGAGAAATAGAATTAGGTTAATCACCATGATGAAATGGATAGGACACAGAATTGTTTTTCTTCTCACAATTACTACACCTAAAGGCGTCTCTCTCCATGTACAGCTAGGTGGTGCACTATTAGCCCCGGAGAGAGAGCGAGACGTCAGATAGACTTCTGATTTCTCCTCCACAATAGAGAAGTCCCCTCCGCAACCGTGGCGTGCATGGTCTGCATGTTTTCACCCACAATGACTATTCATATCCCTCATTGCATAGGAATTCAACTCACTCCATCTGATTAAGGCAAACTTTTCCATCCATTCAGATGCCTAAAGGAGATAGGACAACACTTCATGGGAGAAAGAAGAAGCCCAGTGTGGAAAACCAGGCCTTTGCATTTGGAGGACAGAGTGAAATGGCCATGCTGGGAGTTGTAAAAGGCCAAAAAGAAAATGGCCTGGGGACTGCAATGAGTTGAAGGCTGTGAGGGAAAGACCTGGATCCAAACCATGTGACAGCGCTGTTTGGCCAGCACCAAGGGCTGTTCTCATTCTACGAGATAAGGAGACCAATGCCAGAAACATCATGTGAACAGTTGGTGGGACGTGTGGGTGGCTGTTTGCTGCATTTAACCCTAGTGGCCAGTTAGCCAGTTAGGGGAAGACATATAGCACCGCTGAGATACAGTAGTTAAGTGTGACATGAGTGCTGCTGTGGTGGAGAATTTCCAAACATAACTTGCTTTACATTGCTTTAGTGTGGAGTCTATAGCCCAAACAGGCACCGTTTAGATAACACACATGCACACACACACATGCATATACGTACACACACACACCCTACGCAGGAACCCAGCGAACCATTATTCTGCTGATTACACCATACATGGCTGCTCATACACTGTAGCCCTGAGCAAATGAGCCGACCAGTTAGATGTTGTCAGTGCAAGAGCAGTTCCTTCTATGGTACTAGTGAGAGGTTTTCACTGGTAGGCATTGCAACCCAGTAATGGGAATTGTGTTGAGGTATATTAATCACAGTGCTGATCTATGCGAAAAATAAGTGGCCCACGTTGACCTGGTTTAGGTATGTTTTGTTGATTTTTCAGTGGCCTGGATATGTATCAGTCCACAGAGCGTGGGCCCTGTCCTCTGTTCACAAGCCATTCAGCTGTCAGCACACATTAGACCAGAGCTTCATCATAGAGTCCTGAGCAGGCGCTCTGATTCCCTCTGATGTTCCCCGGCTAACCAAATCAAGTCTATCTCTCGCAAAGGTAAAATGTAATTATGTTTTTTTTTTTCATCTTTGATTGTTGTTGCTGTTCATTTAAATGACAATGATCTATGTTTGCTGCAACACTGACAACAGATAAACATATTCCCTTGAGCCAGCTAACATGGCTTTCCATCAACTATGGCTATTCACATCACTCACAGTTGGATAGGAAAATAATCACTGCACTTGCACAAACACATATGTATTCAAAAACACCCACTCACATGCACATTCACAAATATACAGATTTCCACAGGTATAGGTACAAACGAACACAGGAAGACAGACAGGCAGTTTTATTTTCTCAAGAAAACACAACATCTTTGATCCTGTATATTGTGATTTGTCTATCTTTCGGTTTAGCACTCCAACACGCTGTGTCACAGCCCTCCCCATAGCACTAGGAGGCTCAGAGTTTGCCTGCTGCCTTTGAACAATCTCATTGCCTGAGGCGGGTCACAACACTGTATATTCAGAGGAGGTTGTGAACAACTTTGAGAAAATTCTGACTGCTCCTGGAGAGAGCGCACACTTTTTAAAGTATGTCAGTTATAAAACCTCTTAAGGATCCAAACCTTTTTTTCAATTTTCGCCTAGAATGACATACCCAAATCTAACTGCCTGTAGCTCAGGACCTGAAGCAAGGATATGCATATTCTTGATACCATTTGGAAGGAAACACTTTGAAGTTTGTGGAAATGTGAAATTAATGTAGGAGAATATAACACATTAGATCTGGTTAAAGATAATACAATTTTTTTTAAATGCTTTTTTTATACATCTTTGAAATGCAAGAGAAAGGCCATAATGATTATTCCAGCCCAAGCGCAATTTATATTTTGGCCACTATGTGGCAGCAGTGTATGTGCAAAGTTTAAGACTGATCCAATGAACCATTGCATATCTGTTCAAAATGTTGTATCAAGACTGCCCAAATATGCCTAATTGGTTTATTAATACATTTTCAAGTTCATAATTGTGCAGTCTCCTCAAACAATAGCATGGTATTCTTTCAATGTAATTTGGACAGTGCAGTTAGATTAACAAAAATTTAAGCTTTCTGCCCATATCAGATAGGTCTATGTCCTGGGGTATCGCATGCGTAAATGTTATACAGTACCTCAGCGGATCGTGTGGATGCTGCCTGGTTTTGTAGATCGAATCAATGATCCTTGATGAGTCACAGCCTGGTGTGTAATTATTAATGAATTACCTCATGAGGTTTATGTGACTCTACTGACCCCTCGATACAGTGTTTGACAGTTGGTACACTGAGCTCAGGGTTTACATGATACATAGACAGTAGATGTACACCTTTTGAGTGCTAATAATAGAATGACATACTGTATAGAATCTATGTAATATAGTAATTTTATAGGATACATGTTGGGCTAATGATATGGAAGTAGGAAGAAAAGGCAAACTCCAAACCTCAGCCATCAGCCCCACCACATTTATCAGTGTCTCATCAATCATAATATAAGGCCCACCATTACTTTGTATTAATTAATGGAGAGAGAAAGGTGTAGGATGTGCTGACAGAGTTGGTTATGTTTCCACATTCCACTGCAGAAATATGTGTTCAATGTTTATGTATTCCGATTGGTTGGTTCAATTAAGATGCCAATGAGGTGTAATGGCTATGCTTTCAGATGCAATGTCAATTCTTCCCAGTCTGGTATGGATATGCATGCGGTAGGTCACGTTCTGAAAGCCCATTCTATTTACCAATGTGTACAAGTTCACAAATGTACGTTTGATGCATGTTCTAAATGTAATGGTCGCATTAGATCGCTGCTAATACACAGTTGGCTGCTTTTATACAGGCAGTCCGATTCTGATATTTTTCCACTAAAGCCCCATTTCCACTGGCACTTAAAATTCGAGCTGGCTGGAATGGAATTCTCAAATTCGAGCTGGGTTGAGGGCAACATGGGCCAGCGCAGCCCAGTTTCACTACCGGTGCCAGCTCCATTAGAATTCAGGCTGGTGACGCCGTTACTATGCAACCACCAAACTGGTCACTGCTTGATTCTGACACAATGTTTAACTAGCTCGTCTGGGCTTGTTGCTGGTAGCTAGCACATGGACAAGAAGCACTGCAGTAGTCAAACATGACACAAATTACCACCATAGCTGGACCCTTCATTCATTTTTGCACTACACTTTTATGAGAACAGTCATCCCTCAAATCAGAGTTGAAACGTGAGCTAGCAGGAATTTTAGCTGGCCAGGTTATATTGAAAGCTAGCTAGCTGACTACATCATATCAAACCTGTCGTCTGGTTTGCTTGGTTAGCTAATAGCCATTGCCATGGCAAGCAAGGTAGGACTTAAATTAGCTAGCCTGTTAAGCTAGCTAACATCAGCAAGCTAAATATATGGCTCCGAGTCTGGCTGGCACTGGCAGGAGTATTGAGTAATGTTGAGCATGATGAGGGTGAATTAAATTGTTAAACATTTTTGCTGGCTAGCTTGTAACATTAGCGCAGTCACATATTGACTACCTAGCACCATGACATAATTTATCATATCTGGAGGCAGTGGTAACGCAATTTGAGCTAGCCCACCAAGGCCAGCCCAATCCAAATCAAATTTGATTTGTCACATACACATGGTTAGCAGATGTTAATGCGAGTGTAGCGAAATGCTTGTGCTTCTAGTTCCGACAATGCAGTAATAACCAACAAGTAATCTAACTAACAATTCCAAAACTACTGTCTTATACACAGTGTAAGGGGATAAGGAATATGTACATACGGATATATGAATGAGTGATGGTACAGAGCAGCATAGGCAAGACACAGTAGATGGTATCGAGTACAGTATATACATATGAGATGAGTATGTAAACAAAGTGGCATAGTTAAAGTGGCTAGTGATACATGTATTACATAAGGATGCAGTCGATGATATAGGGTACAGTATATACGTATGCATATGAGATGAATAATGTAGGGTAAGTAACATTCTATAAGGTAGCATTGTTTAAAGTGGCTAGTGATATATTTACATCATTTCCCTTCAATTCCCATTATTAAAGTGGCTGGAGTTGAGTCAGTGTGTTGGCAGCAGCCACTCAATGTTAGTGGTGGCTGTTTAACAGTCTGATGGCCTTGAGATAGAAGCTGTTTTTCAGTCTCTCGGTCCCAGCTTTGATGCACCTGTACTGACCTCGCCTTCTGGATGATAGCGGGCTGAACAGGCAGTGGCTCGGGTGGTTGATGTCCTTGATGATCTTTATGGCCTTCCTGTAACATCAGGTGGTGTAGGTGTCCTGGAGGGCAGGTAGTTTGCCCCCGGTGATGCGTTGTGCAGACCTCACTACCCTCTGGAGAGCCTTACGGTTGAGGGCTGAGCAGTTGCCATACCAGGCGGTGATACAGCCCCCCAGGATGCTCTCGATTGTGCATCTGTAGAAGTTTGTGAGTGCTTTTGGTGACAAGCCGAATTTCTTCAGCCTCCTGAGGTTGAAGAGGCGCTGCTGCGCCTTCTTCACGATGCTGTCTGTGTGAGTGGACCAGTTCAGTTTGTCTGTGATGTGTATGCCGAGGAACTTAAAACTTGCTACCCTCTCCACTACTGTTCCATCGATGTGGATAGGGGGTGTTCCTCTGCTGTTTCCTGAAGTCCACAATCATCTCCTTAGTTTTGTTGACGTTGAGTGTGAGGTTATTTTCCTGACACCACACTCCGAGGGCCCTCACCTCCTCCCTGTAGGCCGTCTCGTCGTTGTTGGTAATCAAGCCTACCACTGTTGTGTCGTCCGCAAACTTGATGATTGAGTTGGAGGCGTGCGTGGCCACGCAGTCGTGGGTGAACAGGGAGTACAGGAGAGGGCTCAGAACGCACCCTTGTGGGGCCCCAGTGTTGAGGATCAGCGGGGAGGAGATGTTGTTGCCTACCCTCACCACCTGGGGGCGGCCCGTCAGGAAGTCCAGTACCCAGTTGCACAGGGCGGGGTCGAGACCCAGGGTCTCGAGCTTGATGACGAGCTTGGAGGGTACTATGGTGTTGAATGCCGAGCTGTAGTCGATGAACAGCATTCTCACATAGGTATTCCTCTTGTCCAGATGGGTTAGGGCAGTGTGCAGTGTGGTTGAGATTGCATCGTCTGTGGACCTATTTGGGCGGTAAGCAAATTGGAGTGGGTCAAGGGTGTCAGGTAGGGTGGAGGTGATATGGTCCTTGACTAGTCTCTCAAAGCACTTCATGATGACGGAAGTGAGTGCTACGGGTAGTCGTTTAGCTCAGTTATGTTTAGCTCAGTTACCTTAGCTTTCTTGGGAACAGGAACAATGGTGGCCCTCTTGAAGCATGTGGGAACAGCAGACTGGTATAGGGATTGATTGAATATGTCCGTAAACACACCGGCCAGCTGGTCTGCGCATGCTCTGAGGGCGCGGCTGGGGATGCCGTCTGGGCCTGCAGCCTTGCGAGGGTTAACACGTTTAAATGTCTTACTCACCTCGGCTGCAGTGAAGGAGAGACCGCATGTTTTCGTTGCAGGCCGTGTCAGTGGCACTGTATTGTCCTCAAAGCGGGAAAAAAGTTATTTAGTCTGCCTGGGAGCAAGACATCCTGGTCCGTGACTGGGCTGGATTTCTTCTTGTAGTCCGTGATTGACTGTAGACCCTGCCACATGCCTCTTGTGTCTGAGCCATTGAATTGAGATTCTACTTTGTCTCTGTACTGACGCTTAGCTTGTTTGATAGCCTTGCGGAGGGAATAGCTGCACTGTTTGTATTCGGTCATGTTACCAGACACCTTGCCCTGATTAAAAGCAGTGGTTCGCGCTTTCAGTTCCACGCAAATGCTGCCATCAATCCACGGTTTCTGGTTAGGGAATGTTTTAATCGTTGCTATGGGAACGACATCTTCAACGCACGTTCTAATGAACTCACACACCGAATCAGCGTATTCGTCAATATTATCTGACGCAATACGAAACATATCCCAGTCCACGTGATGGAAGCAGTCTTGGAGTGTGGAGTCAGCTTGGTCGGACCAGCGTTGGACAGACCTCAGCGTGGGAGCCTCTTGTTTTAGTTTCTGTCTGTAGGCAGGGATCAACAAAATGGAGTCGTGGTCAGCTTTTCCGAAAGGGGGCGGGGCAGGGCCTTATATGCGTCGCGGAAGTTAGAGTAACAATGATCCAAGGTTTTTCCACCCCTGGTTGCGCAATTGATATGCTGATAAAATTTAGGGAGTCTTGTTTTCAGATTAGCCTTGTTAAAATCCCCAGCTACAATGAATGCAGCCTCCGGATAAATGGTTTCCAGTTTGCAAAGAGTTAAATAAAGTTCGTTCAGAGCCATCGATGTGTCTGCTTGGGGGGGGGGGGTATACATTTACATTTAAGTAATTTAGCAGACGCTCTTATCCAGAGCGACTTACAAATTGGTGCTTTCACCTTATGACATCCAGTGGAACAGCCACTTTACAATAGTGCATCTAAGTCTTTTAAGGGGGGGGGGGGGGATGAGAAGGATTACTTTATCCTATCCTAGGTATTCCTTAAAGAGGTGGGGTTTCAGGTGTGATTATAATCGAAGAGAATTCTCTTGGTAGATAATGTGGTCTACATTTGATTGTGAGGAATTCTAAATCAGGTGAACAGAAGGATTTGAGTTCCTGTATGTTTCTTTCATCACACCATGTCTCGTTCGCCATAAGGCATATGCCCCCGCCCCTCTTCTTACCAGAAAGATGTTTGTTTCTGTCGGCGCGATGCGTGGAGAAACCCGTTGGCTGCACCGCCTCGGATAGCGTCTCTCCAGTGAGCCATGTTTCCATGAAGCAAAGAACGTTACAGTCTCTGATGTCCCTCTGGAATGCTACCCTTGCTCGGATTTCATCAACCTTGTTGTCAAGAGACTGGACATTGGCAAGAAGAATGCTAGGGAGTGGTGCACGGTGTGCCCGTCTCCGGAGTCTGACCAGAAGACCGCCTCGTTTCCCTCTCTTTCGGAGTCGTTTTATTGGGTCGCTGCCTGGGATCCATACCGTTGTCCTGTTTGAAATGCAGAACACAGGATCCGCGTCGCGAAAAACATATTCTTGGTCGTACTGATGGTTGACGCTGATCTTATATTCAGTAGTTATTCTCGACTGTATGTAATGAAACCTAAGATGACCTGGGGTACTAATGTAAGAAATAACACGTAAAAAAACAAAAAACTGCATAGTTTCCTAGGAACGCGAACCGAGGCGAGGCGGCCATCTCTGTCGGCGCCGGAAGTACTGTGTTGCCAACTCCTCAGGAAGGAAAGTAGCTATTGGCTGTCCTAAAAGTCGCCGAATGACGTCATCTCCTAATTTGCATAATTGGCCATGTGCATCTAATTGTGATGGACGCTGTAGGAGAGAGGAATAATGTTGTGGGGGAGACGAAAAGTGAGAGAAAAACACCCTAAATATGTATAGAACTACAAATGAACTTTTTTTGTCGATTCTTGTTGTTTTTTATGTCACAATTCCAACCCTCCTCCTTTGACCGGCAAAAGTGACCCAAAAGAGACACTGGCGGAGTTACTTTGTTTTTTTGTTTTTTTTTGTTTCGTTTTCTTAATTTGGTTTGGTTTTTAGCCTTATGGTCCACTTAGGAGCCTACAACAAGTCACAGTAAAACATTAACATTTTTAACCATAACATTTTTTTGTATACAATCTACATTAACAATCTAAATGGATCAAAAAAAGACAATAAAAAAACTGTCAATGGCAATGTGAGAACATTTTAGTAACTAGTCTGGCCCTAATTCAGGTAAAAAATATATGTATATGTAAGCCAGGGTGGGATCAGCCAGCGGCGGCTTCCCGCATGCGCGATTCATTTGCAGTCTGGACTCGTAGGGGTGAACATCTCCTGCTCTGACTGCAGCTGGGAGGGACTGCTGCGTGAGGACTGGGCCGCCTGTGAGTGCTTTGGGACTGGGTGGGGCCGACGGCTGCACCCGCTGCTCGTTGAGAAGAGTAGGAACAATACGTGCGTTCAGTCTCCAAAAGTCTCCAATAACACCAGAAAAAGTCGCTAGTTTTGTCGCTAGTCACTTTTATAAAAATGTGTCGCTAGAGGAGGGTCGCTAAATTTGCAACACTGGCCTAATCTGGGTTTACTTCAATGTGCCAATGGAAACGGGGCTTAATTGGTCTTTTGACCAATCACATTGGTCTTTTCACCTTATATATTTTTCAGAGTTGATCTGATTAGTCAAAAGTCAAATTAGTGAAAAAAATATCAGAATTGGGCTGCCTGTGTAAACACAGCCTTGTTACAGATTCATGCTACAATCTACTGAACAACTATCAACAGGGGTGGAAAGAGTACTGAAATATCTTACCTAAGTATAAGTATTGTTACTTTTAATTACATTTTACTAGAAGTAGAAGTACAATTACTGGTGTAAAAACTACTCAAGTAAACATAGTTGATATTTAAAAAATGACTGAGTAAATGTAATTGAATTGCTTTTAAAATAAAAACATTGAACTTGATAAATATATAATTTTGCTGAGGTTACCTGAACATTGTTAAACATATTTTCCATGCATTACATTGAAAAGGTAAAATAGGAAATTAATGTACAGTAGGAACTAAGTTAATTTATTTTATGAGTTGCAACAATGCACATCTGTAAAAAAATATATAAAAAAAATAAGGATTGGTATAAAAAAAATATATATATATATAGTATTAACATTTAAAATCAATGAGGTGGAAATAGTACTGAAATGTCCTTCTCAAGTAGAATACTGTTACTTGCATACAATTTTACTCAAGTAGAAGTAAAATGACAGATTTGTACCTTGTCAGCTCGGGGATTCGAACTTGCAACCTTTCGGTTACTAGTCCAACGCTCTAACCACTAGGCTACCCTGCATAGTATTAGTAGATTTGGATAGAAAACACTCTGAAGTTTCTAAAACTGTTTCCCTATCAAATGCACAGTGTCTATGGGGTCAAATTGCACTTCCTAAGGCTTCCACTAGATGTCAACAGTCTTTAGCACCTTGTTTGATGCTTCTACTGTGAAGTGGGGGCGAATGAGAGGGGAATGAGTCAGAGGTCTGCCAGAGAGCCATGAGCTGGCCATGCACGTTCACGTGAGAGTTAGCTTGAGTTCAATTGCACTTCTGAAGACAAAGTAATTCTCCGGTTGGAAAATTATTGAAGATTTATGTTAAAAACATCCTAAAGATTGATTCTATACATCGTTTGACATGTTTCTATGGACTGTAAACAGAACTTTTTGACTTTTTGTCTGCTCCTAGTGATCGCACTTCATGAATTTGGATTACTGGGCTAAACCCTCAAACAAAAAGGAGGTATTTGGACATAAATGATGGACATTACGAACAAAACAAACATTTATTTTGGAATTGGGATTCCTGGGAGTGCATTCTGATCATAGATCAAAGTTAAGTGAATATTTATAATGCTATTTCTGACTTCTGTTGACTACACAACATGGCGGATATCTGTTTGGGTTGTTTTGGTCTCTGAGCGCTGTACTCAGATTATAGCATGGTGTGCTTTTTCGGTAAAGCTTTTTTGAAATCTGACAGAGGTTGCATTAAGGAGAAGTGTATCTATAATTCTGTGCATAATAGTTGTATCTTTTATCAATGTTTATTATGAGTATTTCTGTAAATTGATGTGGCTCTCTGCAAAATCACCGGATGTTTTGGAACTACTGAATGTAACGCGCCAATGTATACTGAGATTTTTTTATATAAATATGAACTTTATCGAACAAAATATACATGTATTGTGTAACATGAAGTCCTATGAGTGTCATCTGATGAAGATCATCAAAGGTGATTAATTTATCTCTATTTCTGATTTTTGTGACTCTTCTCGTTGGCTAGAAAAATGGCTGTTTTTCTGTGACTTGGCTCTGACCTAACATAATCGTTTGGTTTGCTTTCGTCGTAAAGCCTTTTTGAAATCGGACACTGTGGTGGGATTAACAAGAAGTGTATCTTTAAAATTGTGTAAAATACTTGTATGTTTGAGGAATTTTAATTATCGGATATCTGTTGTTTTGAATTTGGCGCCCTGCACTTTCACTGGCTGTTGTCATATCGATCCCGACTCCTAATTGGTTCATCGTGTTTCGACCAGGAGTTTTTAAAATTCCTTTTTTATTTTTTATTTATCTAGGCAAGTTAGTTAAGAACAAATTCTTATTTACGATGACGGCCTACCCCGGCCACCCTAACGACACTGGGCCAATTGTTAAAATTTTCACATGTATTACATTTACATTTAAGTCATTTAGCAGACGTTTAGAGTTAACATGTTAACACCACCTTTTCACATATGAGAAGAAAAACATGTTTTCACCTCACGTGAATTGCAGTCGCACATGGTAAATTTGTGGTTTCACGTGAAAAATGTTCACAGGGGAAAATTTGATATCTCACGTTCACATGTGGAATTGTAAGTTCCTGTGATCACATGTGAAAATCTAATTTACAGTTTCACATGTAAGAAAACGCCACATGTGAAAATCGAACTTTCACATGTGGAATTGCAAGTTCACATGTGGCAGTGAAATAGTGTTATTCTCTTCAGCTGTGAAAAGGGGGCGGTAACATGTTGCAGTAGCAATGTTTCCACATATGCCAGCAGCATTCCACCCTGCATACCACTGCTGGCTTGCTTCTGAAGCTAAGCAGTGTTGTCCTGGTCAGTCCCTGGATGGGAGACCAGATGCTGCTGGAAGTGGTGTTGGAGGGCCAGTAGGAGGCACTCTTTCCTCTGGTCAAAATAAAATATCCCAATACCCCAGGGCAATGATTGGGGACATTGCCCTGTGTAGGATGCCGTCATTCGGATGGGACGTTACATGGGTGTCCTGACTCTCTGAGGTCATTAAAGATCCCATGGCACTTATCGTAAGAGTAGGGGTGTTAACCCCAGTGTCCTGGCTAAATTCCCAATCTGACCCTCAAACCATCACGGTCACCTAATAATCCTCAGTTTACAATTGGCTCATTCATCCCCCCCCCTCTCCCCTGTAACTATTCCCCAGGTCATTGCTGCAAATGAGAACGTGTTCTCAGTCAACTTACCCGGTAAAATAACAGATAAATAAAATAAAAATGGAATTGCACATTTTGTAATTCCATTCTATAAAAAGCTAATTTAGCCTACCTGAATATAATAATCAAAGTATGTTATAAATAATGATTTCTTCACAAGTTGTTCTCTAACCGATGGAACAACAGTGAAAAGAACAGAAACGCTAGAGCTCCGTGTCTCCTTATTTATCCTTTTAAACATTTGAAAAGTATTGCTGTTAGAGGTAATCAGTTAACTGAATTAAACTTTTTAAATGTTTTTTAACTGAGTTTTAAAAAATTATTGCATTGTCTGAAAGTGTTCAAAATGCATTAAAAACATCCTAAACATCCTACAGCTAATAACAGCAATGCAATGTCAAAACAAGTTGACATTGATGTTAAAGTGTGCTTTATCAATTGACCTTATTTTGATAAACATTACTTTGGACTAAATCAAAATGGCAATATTCTTGTATTGTTTTTTGTATTAAAAAAATCTTGAATCACAGCTCAATTTGAGCAATTTTAATAAAGTGAATAGTCAATATTCTGAGATTGAGAGAAATTGATAATAAATACACCTTGGAAAAGTGTTGGCACATTTGGTCTAATGGTCAAGACATTAGCTTCTCCCCTGGGAGACCTGGGTTCTAATGCTGCCAGTTACAACAGCACACCTGAAATGTTGTGAAAATATGTGTGAGTCATGTGAAAAATCCATGTAAAACCACCTCTGAATTTCATTTTCACGTTACATTTTTCATTTGATTTGTTCAAATGTGAAAAATGTTTGTGACAAATCCATGTGAAACCTCATGTGGAATATATATATATTTTACATAACATTTCTCATGTGATTTGTTCATACATGTGTTCATACATTTTATTTAAAACATTTTATTTGACTTTTATTTAACTAGGCAAGTCAGTTCAGAAAAAAATATTATTTACAATGACGGCCGACCCCGGCCAAACCCGGACAACGCTGGGCCAATTCTGCGCCTCCCTATGGGACTCCCAATCATGGCGAGATGTGATACAGCCTACATGTGTCCGAAAAGCATGTTGTTGTTTTTTTATATATGTTTTTTCAACATATTTTTTCATGTTTTTTTAATAAGGGCCATGGCCCTCTCAATCAATCACAATGAAAGCCTGCACCCACTTTCCCTCTTTCAATGCCCCTGCCACTGTCCCCAGTAAACAATTTTATAGAGGGAGAACGAGAGAGTGGAGTGAAGGAGAGGGAAGGAGGGATGGACCCAGGAGGAAACAGAAGAAACAGACCCAATTATTCCTAGCAAGGACACCACCTCTGTCTGTGTTGGGAGGAGTTCCCCCCCCCCCCTTCTCTCCCCTCTCAATGTATTTTATAGTGTATCTATCACAGTCTTTAGAAAGGGCTGGGGCTCTGATTTCCCATCACCCAGAATGCTCCTTGTGTGTCGCAGTGTTTCCCTAATCTGTCTTTTATCTGTGACTTTGAAGCAGCAGTAGAAGTCACCAGGATACAGATGCTCGGGTGTAGCCAACTGTTACACTGACTACTGTGGTGATGGTAGGATACAGCAGTGCACCCATGAGAATTGCACTTAGTCCAGACTGCTCCTGCAGAAAGTCACTTTTCAAATGGAAGCATGTAAAATGCAGGTTGAAGATATTCCTCAGATATGGAACTTCAATCAAAGTGCAACTGTTTCTCCTTCCACGGTTACACACGTCGTTGCGTAATAATGGAATTTGTTGTCATGCCCTGACCTTAGAGAGCCGTTTAATTTCTCTATTTGATTACGTCAGGGTGTGATGTGGGGTGGGCATTCTATTTTTTGTTTTCTATGTTTCTTAATTTCTATGTTTTGCTCGGGTATGGTTCTCAATCAGGGACAGCTGTCTATCGTTGTCTCTGATTGGGAATCATAATTAGGTAGCTCTTTTTCCCTCCTTCAGTGTGGGTAGTTGACTTTTGTTAGTGGCACTATAGCCCTGTAAGTGTCATGGTTGTGGCTTCGTTTGTTGGTGACATTTACTCAAATAAAAGAAAATGTATGCTCACCACGCTGCAGTTTGGTCCACTTCTTTTGACGGCCGTGACAATTTTATTGAACTAGGCAAGTCAGTTAAGAACAAATTCTTATTTACAATGACAGCCTACACCAGCCAAACCCAGGCAACACTGGGCCAATTGTGCACCACCACCCTGATCACAGCCAGTTGTCATACAGCCTGGATTTGAACCAGCATGTTTGTAGTGACACCTCAAGCAGTGAGATGCAGTGCCTTTAGACCGCTGCGCAACTCGGGAGCCCAACATGAATCCAGGTGCATATGTACTCTTTAAATCAATATGTTTGCAGATTCACAACAATCAACACATTTCCCTTCCATGAAAACGGATATACCGTACCACATTTGTTAAAAGCAGAATCCATATTTTTTCTGGTACAGTACAAATAGAGGAAAAAACGTACAATAGCATGAACTCTCCTAGAGAGACTGTCCTTCTGTGTATCCTCCAACAGCACAAAGGAGAAAAGCGATGAGAAAAAGCCAAGCCTCAGGCACATCAGCAGGGATTCCTAATAAGAAATATAGATTTTCCTGTTTTCTTTAAATGGGGCTGAACCGCTGGCTGTGAGAAACACGCAGTAACACTTTAGTGGTTTGTGCAATGATCTGGACACTACACATGGTGTGAGGCTGAGGGATTAGTCTAGTAAAAGTGGGAGACGGAAGAGGGGGGATTTTTAGAATGTCTAGAGGTGTGAGTGTATATGTGAGAGACGGAGAGTGATAGAGAGACAGAGAGAGTTTTGTACATTGGAGGCATTTGCATAAATAAGAGTTTAGGGGAGGTCTTAGTTTTGCTTTCTAATACACAATGTTCTGCCATAATTGGAGCAAGACTGCTGTACAAAACAAATAATGTAGTGAATCTAGTGATAGCCTAAGGTGAGTGTCTGACAGTGGAAGAGACACCTCGAAAGTATAAGAGAAACAGAAAGGAAACAGAGACAGAGGAAAGGAGACAGAAACAGAGAGAATGAGCCAGAAACAGAGGAGACAGAAACAGTGGAGACAGAAACAGAGGAGACAGAAGGAGTCAGAGATCTGTGGATGGGAAGAAGTCAGAAGTATCACTTTGCTGACTCTAACTGTCCTTCTGTCCTTTGACTGGGCCAGTGAAACATTGTTTTGTCTCCTGACCTTGCCTTCACCACCGTTCGATCCTTCAGGACAATGTGACACTTGTTCCTGGAATGCATGGGCACTGGAAAAAGATGCCTTTGTCAGGAGAGAATGAGAAGACAATGCCCGCCACACCCACTGATACCCACACCAGGCCGGTCAGGCACTCTCTGGGGCAGATTGATAATGCCTCCCCTACCTTCCTTCCTTCATCCATCCATCCTTCCATCCCTCCCACCCTCCGTTCTGAGGGATAAGACGCTGTTGTCCCATGGTTCGGCCGTTTAGCGGACACTTGGACGGATTGTTTCCATTCTGGGGAATGTGGTGGGAGGTATGGCCCTTGAGGTGTAGCTTACGCAATGACTGCACATACTTCATCCCAAACTGCTACAGTACAATGGAGCCCACAGTCTGCTCAAGTAGCTTTAAAAAGGGTGAGCCGTCCCATAACAAGAGGCAGAATGTCAACAATGTGACTGTTAACAAAGAGAAAGATATACTGTATGTTTGCCACCCGAGTAGTGCGGGATTTCTTCAGAAGGCAAGAGTGGGACGTTTTTACTCAAAACAAGGCCTGTCCCAGAGGCTTCCCACATATTTTTTAACACACACACACGGTCACTTTCTCCATTTAGTCAGAGACATTCATCCCATTGTGCGATGGCAGTTAGAATGGTGGGGTTGTTGGGTTCTGAATCAGATGGCAAGCATAAGTGAGGGATTGTATGCCTGAGACCAAGGTGGCTCTGTCCCTCGGTTCCACTGGTGAGCTGGTACTGAAATGTGGACACACACAGCAGGCCCCTGACAATGCCCTACACTCCCCCCCTCTCTGTCACTCCATGGTCTGCTTCTCTAAAAGGACTTCAATGAGGTGTGTGTGTGTGTGTGTGTGTGTGTGTGTGTGTGTGTGTGTGTGTGTGTGTGTGTGTGTGTGTGTGTGTGTGTGTGTGTGTGTGTGTGTGTGTGTGTGTGTGTGTGTGTGTGTGTGTGTGTGTGTGTGTGTGTGTGTGTGTGTGTGTGTGTGACCACTAGATTGATGAGCATCTGCCTCTGTATCTCTGTTCTCTCTGTCACCTACTGTGTCTCTATCAGAGCCAAAGCATATGGCTTCATCTCTCTGCTCCTGTGTGTGTAAGTGTGTGTGTGTGTGTGTTTGCGTGCGTGTGTGTGCATGCGTGCAAAATAAGGTATGTATTTATGTGTATGCTTATGTACACGAGCTCACGTTTATCTGTTTCCCCTCACATCTTTATGAGAGATGCCATACAATGCCACATAAAACATTGTTCTGATGACATTTCTTTTCAACTATACACATTAGCTCTCGTGTCCTTTCCTGGACTTGGCAGAGCGTTGCGACAGAAAACAAATAAAAACTGTCCAATTGGCTGGCTTCATGTTTGCACCTGCACACCTGTGGCCAGGCGGCCGTCATGCTCTCCGTCTCCCGGGGCGATGGCGGGAGAGGAAACATAATGCACTTCAGACGCTTTTATCAACCCTTTCACACAAACTCATCCCCAGATCTCCTAACGTCCTGGAAAAGTGTTCATGTGTTTTTCTAGTTAATTAACCACTTCAATTAGACCTGTGGAGCCGTGAGGGAGAGAGAGAGATGGCAAAAGCAAGAATTTTAATTTCTGTCTGCTCGTCTTCTGTACATGGTCGGGAGCAGGGTTGATGGCACACACGGGAACAATAGAAGCATATTGAGAAGAATGGAGTACAGTCTTGTAATTCTGTGTTTTAATAAATTACTACGACGGTTCCTGTTGCTATCGGGGCAACGCTCTCTCACTCACACAAGATGTCTGCTCTTTCTTACCTTGTATCTACTGTATACGATGCCGGTAAATTACGGAACCGAATGAAGGACTTCTCTCCACGTCTGTCTATTTCCTTACCTCCAACGTCTGTGACGTGTCACTGTAAGATGCAGTGAGCCCGACAGAACCATGCCCATCCATTCCTCCCTTTCATTTCCCCCTGTCTGGCCACATCATATCACATCTCCCTCCAGATCATCTAGGCTGTTCAACGCTGGTGTCAGAGGAAGAGGAAGAGTTTATGCACGCTGGCCCTGCTCTCCAATTTCACCCCAGATTGGTGTTGATCGATCGGCAGACTTCAAAAGCGTCCCAGTCGGCTCTTTCCGATAGCCACTCACACAAGGATCCGAATTCCACCTCTAATAATAGGGAACGACAGAGGGGGAGAAAAAAGAAGACACAATCGTTTAGACTCAGAGCCGCCTTCATATACAAACCTGTGTTCACATTTACGCTTTCTATTCTATGTCACGTAGGATTATCCGACAGTTCAGGAAGCATTGATCGTCTTCGAGGAGGTTGAAATAGAACAGAAGAAGTGGGTCATCTGTAGGCAATTTGTAAGTGAAAGAGTTCAGATCATTTCCCTCCAGCCCTTCAGGCCACCATCCGAGATGATGTGACTGCTCCAGACCTCCCTGACTACTCACGTGCCGCCGTGCTCTCTCTGTGCACGTCCACGATGAAGGCTTTTGTGACATTCCAGCGTTTGACTGTGATGGAGTTGGAGTGGTGCTCGGAGATTCGTGGGGTGGCACACAGAGCAGACCATGTGGTCCGTGGGGTTGTTGATGTGTCGACCTGGGTTAGTCCAAGTCCAACGATGCCCGAATTGAATTGATCAACATTGGATCTGGAGGGCGGTTTGGTTTGGTGGTCAGTTAGTAGCCTTACCTGGTCACGGACGTTTAGAACGTAACCACAGGTGGGAGTAGGAGTACTGTTGTGAATGCCAGCAGGCCTCTCTGGACCATAATGACATGGGTACATTTCTAGTCGTACTCATCACGGATAGCATGTTAACATTTCCACGCAAGCCAACCCATCGAAGTGTAAGTGGTGAGTGAGCAGAGTATGTACCGTATGATCATCAACATGCTCATTGGGAATACTAGCAGCACAATGCCAGATGACACGGGCTTGGTATTCTTGGTGTCATGACGATACGTGAAACCTCCTCGTGACCCTGGAGACTGATTTGAAACATTCCCAACTGTTGCTGTAACTGAAACGCAGCACATTACTGTGTAAGACCAGTTTAGTATGTCTGTTTTAACTTTGTCCCCTGAAAAGGACAAACAGATGTTCTTATTGGACAAGTTTCAGGTAGTCCCCTATCGTTTCAGTCCATTTGCTTCTGGTTCATTCCTAGTGAATACGACCCAGACGATGTTCAACATTTTTAGACCCATCTTTGAATGTTAGTCTGCTGCAATAATGAGGTGTTAGCCTATGATCGTCAATGCAGGCATAGCTCTGACAACAACCTCTTCAGAGAGCCAGGGTTCGTTGTCAAAAGCACGAGGGCCTTTCAGAGTGCCGCTTCAATTAAACCTCCTCACCACTCCCAACCACCTGACACTGGGAGTCAGAGAGGTTTCATTAGTAATGTGATCAAATCATTTCACATAGTCTTAAAAGCAAGATCCCTCTGGGAGGGCTGACCTCGTGCTTTATTTCATTGTCATTAATGTCATTACCCACTGCACTCTTAAAAGAAGGGTTCCAAAGGGGTTCTTTGTAGAGGGATAGGGTTCTACCAAGAACTGTTTTGATCAGAATAAATATTTTTTTGGAAGACAAGGGTTCTTTGTAAGGCAAAGGGTTCTACCTAGAACCTAGAACATCCTAAGAACAGTTTTTGGAAGAAAGTGTTTTTTCATGATTCTTTGGAAGGCAAGAAATGTTCTATATAGAGCCATATATAATATTTCCCAGCATGCTCCATTGCAGGAAAGTTTTAAGAATAGTTTGTTTTACTGTAATATCTGTTGTTTTTGCATTGATTGGTTAATGCATTAATGCGACATAAAGATAAATAACATGCAGTTTTCAAAATAACATCAATTTTTCTAAACTGTTAGCAATTTGATTTTTTTTGCACCCATTACTGAGATGGTTTTTCCAGTTTAGATGATTGAGGTTGTCTCACTATTTAATCTTGCCTACACTGGCAGTCATTCTGAATGCAGGTTGTGGGTGACTAACAATACCACTTGTTGGATATCCCAACTCTGGCTGGCTTCCAATAGGAATTATACATCACTTTGCAAGCCAGCATAATGTGACTTGTAGGCCTGATGTGGCCTGTGAACCAGGAGATTCCTAACACCACTGTGTTAGGGTATAACAACGCCCTCAAAGAAAGGCCTTTATGATATATGTAACGTATTGTCAGAAATAATGCAATTTTAAAGGCTAGTAAGGCTGGTGGAACCCTTCATAGACGGTTCTAGGAAGAACCTTTAGATTATAAAATGGTTCTTGGTAGAACCCTTCATAGAGGGTTCTAAGCAGAAACCTTCATAGAGGGCTCTAGGTAGAACCATAGTTCTTTTTACAGGTGGTTCTTTCAAGAGCCCTACGTAAAGGGTTCTAGATAGAACCCTCTGCAAAGGGTTCTACCCAGCACCAAAAAGTAGTTTCCCTATGGGGACAAACCGAAGAACCCTGTATGGTTCTACTTAGTACAGTTTTTTCTAAGAGTGTGGGCACAAACTGGATAAATCAACATTGTTTCAATGTAATTTGTCAACGTATTGTGAATCTACATGGAAAATACATTTGAAAAAAGTCATTGTTTTGAGGGTGATGTTTCAACCACAGGATTATGTCATCAAGGTAACCCATTTTCAACATAGACAAACCTTGTATAAAATATGTTGAATTTGTACCTTTGAAACAACGCCAGATCTTCAACGGAATATCCACTATAAGAAAAAGCTATAGGCTGGGCAGCACCTACTACTGGGGAGTTAGTCTATCTAAAGCTATCCCTTTGGTCTCTCATCCAGGGTTTTGATATATTTGTCACTGACTGTTACCAATGTGCTATCGTGAAAATGATTGTTGAGAAATCTACACTTAATAGATTCACTGTTCCAAAGTGTAGGTTTAACAGTGTAAATTAAATGTAGCCATACTTTATCACTCATATATCATCAAAGATACTATTTAGGCCTATATAGCATCAACAGCTATTGTGTTAAATTCAACCCAGGATTCAACTAAACATAGGCAATACATATAAGCATAGGGTTTCAAGCTTTGGTTGATTTCAAATTAAATCTACAAGTTAATAATAAAATATGTTGGATTAAAGTCTCCATCTCAACTAAAAATCAACCAAACACAATTCAATATCAGTTTTGCAATGCAGTAAACAGCATTTTAAGGATACCGGAAACAAGACCTGGTAAATGGCTTACAAACGAATGTATCAGTGTTTATTCAACTTTAAAATGAGTAACACATTCACGGCCACATTTTGAGGTTACTGTAACAATAAATGTCTTCTTACGTAATCACAGAAAGCGTGCATTTTAAAGATTGCATGCAAAGGTCGCAGGTCTGTGGAGATCTTCACACTTGCTGTAATAGTCTGCGCTGAATCTCGAACGGCATTAATCACTTGCACAATGTACTTTAATCATCTCAATTCCAATCCAGGTCATTTGGTTGTGCTATTAGATGAAGCACAGTGATAACACATGAAATTGTTATATATCTGACATTGTATTACCATTAGAATTTTGTTGTGCTTCTAAATTGTTGAAAGCATGGTCATTGGGAATTCAGCAAACTTTTGTCTTTTTGAAAGGGTGAAAATAGGTTGAAATGTCAACATATCAACCAAATATGACCCAATTACCTATGTTGAAATGACGTGGTGCGGCCTGTGGGTCGTCACCATGGTTAGTATCGAGCTCAGATAAGCACAGTAGACGATCCTAGTGTCACAATTTCATGTGTAATTGAATACTTCTGATACCAAGAAAATGAGGTACATGGTGTGGCACCCCGAAGGAGATTATGTGTAGCATAGTGATCATCACTCCATCACTTTATCAATTTAAACTCAAACACAGTAAAGGGGGAGTTTTACACGTAGCCCAACCCACAAAATTCTGAACCAATGGGGCTCCATTCACGCGTCTTCTATCCACCCGAATGTAGTGACGGTTGGAAAAATAGCTTGAGACGTGCTGAGAATTCCATAAGTATGAAAGCCAACAGTTCAGTATTCTGGAACAGTGGTTCCCAACCTTTTTTTTTCAGTTACTCTACCACCAACTGAATTCTGCTCTGCTTGGAGGAACCCCTAAAGTACCCCATCATGTGCATTTTACCAGTAAGCCTATGGTCTCACCAGTCTTCTCAAGTACTCCCTGTGGATGGTCCTAGTACCACTGGTTGGGAACCACTGTTCTAGAACACTGCTGTGCCGCCACATACACCCTTAGAACTCTGAGAAGCGTTATAACCACTCCCCAGTTGCAATGGCTCTCCACATTCATTCCCAATCCCATTCTGATTAGTATCAGGCACAATGACTGGGTAGTGTGGAGTCAGTCAAAAGGTCCAACGTCAAGTCCCACTCTGTGAATTCTGTGACTTCATCCCTTCAGGGCAGTCAAGTGTTGATAAAGTAGACCTTGTTTCCGAGGATGATGCTGAGACTGGGTTATTTTGTCTCAGCAGCACTCCTTTAGTTTTTTAGTCCCTGCTGCCGAGGCTCCCATGGGGCCGAACAGGCACACGTTCTGTTCTGACCCACTTTCTACATGTACCAATGTATTTTCTATTGGGAAACCCCCCCTCCAGGCAGAACTGTGAGTACTGAATAAGGCCAATGTGATATGTGGACTCTGACAGGCCCCACAGGGATCCGAAGCACCTCTGGAGTGCATCTTGGGTCAGAGGGGCAGAATCACACACACACACACACACCAGACCACCCCTCAGGCTACCCGTGACATCAGATGACAAGGGAAGGTGTGTGTTACAGTATATAAGAGTGTGTGTGGACATGTGTGGACGTGTTTAATAGTAAACAAAACAACAATTTCACCAAATGGAGACATTTTGTTTGTCCCAACAAGGTCCAATGCTATTTCTAGGGGGGTTAGGGTTAGAATTAGATTTAGGGTTAGGGTTAGGAGCTACGGTTCGGTTTAGGATTAAGGTTAGGGTTTGGTTTAGGGGTTAGGGTTTGGTTTAGGGTTAGGGGTTAGGTAAAATAGGATTTTGAATGGGACTTAATTGTTTGTCCCCACAAGGTTAGTTGAGTGTGTGTGTGCGTGCAAATGCGTGCGTGTGTGTGTGTGTGTGTGTGTATGTGCGTGTCAGCCAGCAGGATCCCACCAGCCATGTGCTAGTGTGGCCTGCTGCTGCATCCCATAGTGACTCAGACCGCACATTTCATCTGCCCTGAAGGGGGCTAATTAACACTCTCCACTCTCCAGACATACAGCAGACAAAGACGACAGAGCAACATATCGCACAGACAGCAGAACTATTTCAGAACAAATGAAACCAGAACACAATACAGGCAAAACAGGTCAATGGACTTACAAAGAGACACAGGGACGCACATCGCCACTGGCTCCGATCCTGGTGATGTCAGTCACTGTATGAAAACGGATGTTACAGGAGCGGCAAACGTTCAATAATCAAAACAGGCTTGTTAACTAATGTGTTTTCACAGAGAGCAAGAGAGAGAACAGTGGGCCTATGGAGTCACACAGCCTCTCGGCTATAACCACCAAAGTGTGGAAACAAAACAAAGTCATTAGCACTAATTAAACCCTTTCCAAAGTGCGCGTCCACACTTTCCAATGAGAAAGTCGTTCCTCTGGGAGCGAGGTAATTCCGTTCGAGTGTTTGAACTCCAACTCCTCTGAACGGGGGCCGGGGTTGAGAGGTCGGCGTGAAACTTTTTACGACATGTTGTCGAGAGAGAGACAGAGAGAAATGGGGGCTGAGAGAATCAGAGAGGGCCCTTAATTAGGCACTGCTTATCTGAAGAGACCCTTCATTAGCAGCTAATGTTGCTAATGACCACAGAGAAGGCTGTTGGGCTCGTCGGTGGAACAAGCCCACTCAGGCAGAGGGTGCGACATGTGGCTAAGTGATGTGACATGATACAGCCTTAAACACTTTCTTCCTGCTCCACATAGGGTGTTGCTGTAAAATGTTTATGACAATTTTGGATGATGCTTGTAATGATATACTTAAGCAATAAGGCCCGGGGGGGTGTGGTATATGACCAATATACCACGGCTAAGGGCTGTTCTTACGCACGACGCAACGAGTGCTAGGATACAGCCCTTAGCCGTGGTATATTGGCCATATATCACAAACCCCGCCCCCCGAGGTGCCTTATTGCTATTAAAAACTGGTTACCAACGTGATTAGAGCAGTAAAAATATATATTTTGTCATACCTATGGTATACGATCTGATATGCCACGGCTTTCAGCCAACCACCCAGTTTATAAAATGTTTTCAACCGCATAACATTGATTCTTAATTACGGTGTAGACAACACATAGGGAACATCCGCTGTCACCTTACATGAAGCTAAACAAGTCTGAAAAGAAAGGCTCTAAATACAGTTGATGCTCTCTAGAGATGGATAGTACTCTCTCACTAAATCATCTCCAGTTCCTGACTAACGAATGGGAGGAATTGACACATCTCACCATGAGACAGGCAACATCACAAAGTCAAAATAACATTGCAGAACCTCAAATATGTTTACGAACCTGTCAAATCTCATCTCGGCCATTTACTGTATATTCCGTGGAACAGGAGCAGAAGTAATTTACAATTGGGTTGTATGTGAATCACTGTACTGTGATGGCAACTGACTGTAAGGAATGACTGGACATCGCATGTGCTGACGTCAAACATTGACCTTACAGGAGAGTTTACGATGACATACTAATTGCGGTTCAATGGGAGCGAGGGAGAAACCAGCAACACATAGTTACACAGACCAGCCACATGCCTGTGTTTAATGAGGTCATCGCCCTAATAGTGTTAGGACTAACATGATCTTCTCTTGGTCCTGTCTCAGCTCCACAATGTGAGAGTAGGGGATTTCACTGCCTCGGGACCTTTTAGAAACCACACATCAAAGAAGATAAAATATACTTATCTGAAACGGGTGCTGAATCCTCTCCTGTAAAAAAACACACGTCAATAAAGTGGTGGTTTTTTATTTAAAATACGAGAGGGATTCTGCTGGTGTAATCAAGAAAATCATTTCTGCTGACGGTTGTCCAATAGATCATACTGAGTATGGGCACTGTTCTGGTTTCTCCAGCTTTAGTATTTAGTATTTATTATTTAGCATTTAGCATTTAGTGTTTTATGAAGATTCCCAAGGCAGTTGCTACACTTCCTGGGGTCCAAACAGGAAACAAAACACAACAAATAAAATACATAAATACATAATGCGTATAATACTACTGTCCATAAAATCCATAATATATAAAAATGTCTGTGTCTCTTCACAGTCCCCGTTGTGTGTTAAGGTGTTTTATCTGTTTATCCAGTTTTTTAAAGTTTTTTATCTGGTATTATTGCTAGTTGGAGTTACCTGGGGTGACAGAGAGTGTAGTCATGGCTCTATTTAGTACTGTGCTTTCCCCAGCTTCTGTTCTGGATCTGGGGGATGTGAAGAGGCCTCTGGCTGCATGTTTTGTGTTGTACCGATGATGGTCCGAACTGTGTGCCGACTGCTTGAAAAGACCGTTTGGTACCTTTTAACCCATTAACACCTTGCTCAAAGGCCAATAGCGATGCAGTCTATCTCTCAACTTTGGCCCAGGAGAAATTGAGATGCATACCACTGACATTCACCATCCTTGTACATCTAAGTGCAACGAGCTCTGCTCTGTTCTGGACCAACTGCAAAGTCTTTCTTTGCCTCACCTGACCACACAACCGGGCAGTAGTCCAGGTGCGACCAAACTAGGGCCTGTAGGACCTGCCTGGTAGATTTTGACGTCAAGAAAGCAGAGCAACACCTTGTCATGGACCGACTACCAAGTTTAGTAACCATTGCGTCTATATGTTTTGACCATGACAGCTTGCTATCTAGGGTTATTCCCAGCTGTTCTGTCTCCTCAACCTGCTCAATCACCACATTATTCAATAATAGATCTAGACAAGGTTTCGGGTTGAGTGGGTGAATTGTCGTAAATATTATGCTATTAGTTTTAGAAATATTTAGCACCAGCCTATTGCTAGTCACCCATTCTAAAACTGACTGGATCTGACACTGAAGGGTGTCAGTTAGAGTTGAAGTCGGAAGTTTCAATACACTTAGGTTGGAGTCATTACAACTCGTTTTTCAACCACTCCACAAATTTCTTGTTAACAAACTATACTATTGGCATGTCGGTTAGGACATCTACTTTGTGCAAGACACAAGTAATTTTTCTAACAATTGTCTACAGAAAGATTATTTGACTTATATTTCACTGTATCACAATGCCAGTGGGTCAGACGTTTACATACACTAAGTTGATTGTGCCTTTAAACAGCTTGGAAAATTCCAAAAAATGATGTCATGGCTTTAGAAGCTTCTGAATTGACATCGTTTGAGTCAATTGGAGGTGTACCTGTGGATGTATTTCAAGGCCTACCTTCAAACTCAGTGCCTCTTTGCTTGAAATCATGGGAAAATCAAAAGAAATCAGCCAAGACCCCAGAAAAAGAATTGTAGACCTCCACAAGTCTGGTACATCCTTGGGAAAAATTCCAAATGCCTGAAGGTACCACGTTCATCTGTACAAACAATAGTAAAGTATAGTATAAGGATAAACAGCATGGAACCACGCAGCCGTCATACCGCTCAGGAAGGAGACGCATTCTGTCTCCTAGAGATTAACGTACTTTGGTGCGAAAAGTGCAAATCAATCCCAGAACAACAGCAGGACCTTGTGAAGATGCTGGAGGAAACAGGTACAAAAGTATCTATATCCACAGTAAAACGAGTCCTATATCGACATAACCTGAAAGGCCGCTCAGCAAGGAAGAAGCCACTGCTCCAAAACCACCATAAAAAACCCGACTACGGTTTGCAACTTCACATGGGGACAAAGATCGTACTTTTTGGAGAAATGTCCTCTGGTCTGATGAAACAAAATAGTACTGTTTGGCCATAATGGCCATCATGTTTGTTGGAAAAATGGGGAGGCTTGCAAGCCGAAGAACACCATCCCAATTGTGAAGCACGGGGTGGCAGCATCATGTTGTGGGGGTGCTTTGCTGCAGGAGGGAATGGTGCACTTCACAAAATAGATGGCATCATGAGGAGAAAATTACGTGGATATATTGAAGCAACATCTCAAGACATCAGTCAGGAAGTTGAAGCTTGGTTGCAAATGGGTCTTCCAAATGGAAAATGACATACTTCCAAAGTTGTGACAAAATGGCTTAAGGACAACAAAGTCAAGGTATTGGAGTGGCCATCATAAAGCCCTGACCTCAATCCCATAGAAAATGTGTGGGCAGAACTGAAAAAGCATGTGCGAGCAAGGAGGCCTACAAACTTGACTCAGTTACACCAGCTCTGTCAGAAGGAATGGGCCAAAATTCACCCAACTTATTGTGGGAAGCTTGTGGAAGGCTACCCGAAACGTTTGACCCAAGCTAAACAATTTCAAGGCAATGCTACCAAATACTAATTGAGTGTATGTAAACTTCTGACCCACTGAGAATGTGATGAAAGAAATAAAAGCTGAAATAAATCATTCTCTCTACTATTATTCTTACATTTCACATTCTTAAAATAAAGTGGTGATCCTGACTGACGTAAAACAGGGAATTTATACTTGGATTAAATGTCAGGATTTGTGGAAAAACTGAGTTTAAATGTATTTGGCTCAGGTGTATGTAAACTTCCTACTTCAACTGTATACGTGAAAGAGTATGGATAGGTTGAAAAACGTATCTCTACCTATTTGTTGCTGATAAACATTGTAGGTGATTTCTACTCTTAAGCATCTTCAGGAAACCCCAAACAACCCCAAGCTGTAATAAATAGCTTTATATTCCAGATTTTTAAAAGCAGCAGGGGAGTTGACATGATATTGCCAAGCACATCATAAATAGCATATAAAGCTAATGTGCCTAATCTATAATTTTTGGGAGGCAATTATAGGAAGGACAACTGTCAACCAGCAAGAGATGATTCAAACACAGCTCTCTAATCCATCCCCAGGTCGGCCCTTTTATCATGTCTCTGTGAATTTGCTTGCATCCGGTCTCCTACGTGCATGTCAATATCATCTCCATAGCAGGTTGCTCGGCAAGCTAGCTCTTTCATCATGCTCATTAACCAAGACAGAGGTGTGTGTGTGTGTGTGTGTGTGTGTGTGTGTGTGTGTGTGTGTGTGTGTGTGTGTGTGTGTGTGTGTGTGTGTGTGTGTGTGTGTGTGTGTGTGTGTGTGTGTGTGTGTGTGTGTGTGTGTGTGTGTGTGCGTGCCAGATCCCACCAGTCTACTGTTTTCATACATCTATATATATGAGGGGACATAATCACAAAGCAGCCCTAATTACTATGCTATGAATGTCATCCAATTAAATCATGGCTATATTTGTCAGCTAACCCCTCAAGCTAATTGCTTTTATTGCATCCTATTGTGGAGAGAAACTTTCAAGAAAAACATTGGATCAGAAATATTAAGAGAGGAAGTGCACTGACACGTGATATGTGGTTTCACACTTTAAACCAACCCCCTGCCCTGCAAAGCTTCCATCCACATGGTTCCCTTTAAGAAGTGTTAACCAGCTCCCATACAGTCACTTCACCCAGCCTGCTGCAGTTAGCCAGCAACCACAAATAACCGCAGGAGCTCAAAGAGGCACTCAACATTCCTCTCACGCATACTATACATCTACGTCAACGAGGTGACCTCTACTACCACTCCAATGGCCTTCCCAGGTGTGACGGACTACCATATAAAATCGTCTAAGCCAAACCAATGACCTGCTATTGTCATTTCTTCCACTAGTTGTACCTGAGCCAATGATATCATTTAGTGGTTGATTCTATGCAACATACAGTGCATTCGGAAAGTATTCAGACCACTTGACTCTTTCCACATTTTCTCACTCGTCAGTAAAAGGCACATGACAGGCCGTTTGGAGTTTGCCAAAAGGCTCCTAAAGACTTTCAGACCATGAGAAACAAGATTATCTGGTCTGATGAAACAAAGATTGGAACTCTTTGGCCTGAATTCCAAGCATCACGTCTGGAGTAAACCTGGTACCATTCTTACGGTGAAGCATGGTGGTGTAATTCATCATGTTGTGGGGATGATTTTCAGCGGCTGGGACTGGGAGACTCATCAGGATTGAGTGAATGATGAACGGAGCAAAGTACAGTGAGATCCTTGATGAACACCTGTTCCAGAGCACTCAGGACCTCAGGCTAGGGCAAAGGTTCACTTTCCAACAGGACAACAACCCTAAGCACACAGCCAAGACAACGCAGGAGTGGCTTCAGGACAAGTCTCTGACTGTCTTTGAGTGGCCAAGCCAGAGCCTGGACTTGAACCCGATCAAACATCTCTGGAGACACATGACAATAGCTGTGCAGCGACGCTCCCCATCCAACCTGATAGAGCTTGAGAGGATCTGCAGAGAAGAATTGGAGAAACTCTCCCAATACAGGTGTGCCAAGCTTGTAGCGTCATACCCAAGAAGACTCGAGGCTGTAATCACAGCCAATGGAGCTTCAACAAAGTACTGAGTAAAGCGTCTGAATACTTATGTGAATGTGATATTGAAGTTTTTAGATACATTTTCAAAGGTTTCTTAAAAACCTGTTTTTGCTTTGTCTTTATGGGGTATTGTGTGCAGATTGAGGGACATTTTAATTTTTTTATCCATTTTAGAATAAGGCTGTAACGTAACAAAATGTAGAAAAAGAGGAGGAGACTGAATACCTTCCGAATGCACTGTATACAGAGCCCCTGAGCTTTTCCTGAACATGTGTCCTGACCAGGAAAAACTGGTTTTTGACTACATTTTGATGTAGGCGTAACGTACTGTTGTCAGCCAACCGAGTTACGCAACATCCTCCAATTTGCCTCTCTGCAGCACAGCTCAGGCCAGGAAGTGCATTGCAGCTTGCCTCCAGCCCGCAGCTCTGTCTCCCTGTGTCGGGCCAGCCTCCCTGACCCTGACCCCCACCGGCCCCACCACCCACCAGGCCATGGGCCCACTCAAAGGTATGACAAGCGCGTAATTAGACTAATCCCAATTACACTCACCATGGCCTGTCCACCCCCCCCCCCAGGAGGCGTCCTCCTGTGCTGGGCCTAGTGTGTTACTTCTGTAAGCCCACTAACAGCTGCTGATCAGAACATGCCCTTTCTGCCCTGCTCTTCAGCGCAGGACATTCCGTGCAGATGTTGGAGGGGGAAATAAAGACGCTCGGAGCATGGAGCGTCTTTAAAACCAGGCTTGACAGCTTGTTTAATGAGGTCCTTCCAGGGTTATGCTCCTGAAACAGGGTGCAGGGTGAAAATATTATCCCCCGTGGCATGACGAGAAGGGTATTGATCCAAACTTTGTGCTAGACCTCACAGAGAGGTGAGAGTGTTACTGTAGCCTGGACTTAGACATGGGGGGAAGTGACACTCACACAGTCAGCACAGCAAGTATCATGGTGGCAGCATCATGTTATGGGTATGCTTGTCACCGGCAGGGACTGGGGAGTTTGTTAGGATGAAAATAAATATGAAAGGAGCAGGGCCCAATTTAAAAGGTTAGAGGAAAACCCACCTCAGTCATTTAAAAACCTACACAAATTTGAATGTCAAAGTACACACCAGAATGGCTTTCCAGGAAGTGTGTTCCTGAATGGTCCAGTCTCCGTCTTGACTTAAATCTGCTTAAAAGAGACATGGTTTGAATATCACTGTCCATTAATGATTCCCAACCAAATTTACTGAGCCTGAGAAATTTTGACAAAAACAATGGATAAATGTTGCCCTAAATTGTGTAAGGTGGGAAGTATCTTATTGAAATGATTCACCGCTGTAATGAATGGCAGAGGTGCTTCCACCAAGTATTATTTCTGGGGTGTGAAGATATTCACAATCAGTACATCCTCATGTTGTATTTCTTAGTAATTTGGAAAATGTTCTGGAATGTTTCTTTCACTTTGAAAATGTGGAGTAGGTTGTGTAGATCAATAGGAAGAAAATCTGATTTAATCCCTTTTTAGATCACATTTTAAGGCAGGAAAATGTGAAGACTGTGTAAGGGGTGTGTAGATTTTCACTAGCGACTGTAAGCAGTGGTGTAAAAATACTTTAGTTGTTTTTTGGGGTGTCTGTACTTTACTTTACTATTTCTATTTTTGACAACTTTTACTTTTACTTCACTACATTCCTAAAGTAAATTATGTACTTTTTTACTCCATACATTTTTCCTGGCACCCAGAAGTACTCATTACATTTTAAATGGTTAAGTATATTTGAGCAATTACATTTACTTTTGATACATAGGTATATTTAAAACTAAAATACTTTTAGACTTTTACTCAAGTAGAATTTTACTGGGTGACTTTCACTTTTACTTTAGTGATTTCCTGTTAAGGTTTCGTCACTTTTACTCAAGTATGACTGTTGGGTACTTTTTCCACCACTGACTGGAAGGGATGGGATAAGTGATGGGCGGAAGCAGCTCCATTTAGAAAGGTGCAGGCACAGTGTAGAGTACCCTCTGTAACATCAGGGTGTGCCCATTCACTCCGTTCATTGGGGACAGGAGGGGAGAGGGAAGGGGAGGGGGAGGGTGAATGAAGTGTGTTGGTGGGAATGCCACAGTGGCTGGATTACAGGGTGAATGAAGTATGTTGGCGGGAATGCCACAGTGGCTGGATTACAGAGTGAATGAAGTGTGTTGGTGGGAATGCCACAGTGGCTGGATTACAGGGGGAATGAAGTGTGTTGGTGGGAATGCCACAGTGGCTGGATTACAGGGGGAATGAAGTGTGTTGGTGGGAATGCCACAGTGGCTGGATTACAGGGGGAATGAAGTGTGTTGGTGGGAATGCCACAGTGGCTGGATTACAGGGGAAATTAAGTGTGTTGGTGGGAATGCCACAGTGGCTGGATTACAGGGTGAATGAAGTGTGTTGGCGGGAATGCCACAGTGGCTGGATTACAGGGGGAATGAAGTGTGTTGGCGGGAATGCCACAGTGGCTGGATTACAGGGGGAATGAAGTGTGTTGGCGGGAATGCCACAGTGGCTGGATTACAGGGGAAATGAAGTGTGTTGGCGGGAATGCCACAGTGGCTGGATTACAGGGGAAATGAAGTGTGTTGGCGGGAATGCCACAGTGGCTGGATTACAGGGTGAATGAAGTGTGTTGGCAGGAAAGCCACAGTGACTGGATTACAGGGTGAATGAAGTGTGTTGGTGGGAATGCCACAGTGGCTGGATTACAGGGTGAATGAAGTGTGTTGGTGGGAATGCCACAGTGGCTGGATTACAGGGGGAATGAATGTGTGAATGCCACAGTGGCTGGAAAGGGTGAATGAATTCCCTGGGAATGTCAGTGGCTGGATTACAGGGTGAATGAAGTGTGTTGGTGGGAATGCCACAGTGGCTGGATTACAGGGGGAATGTGTGGTGTGCGTGTGTGTCAGCCTGTGTGTGTGTGTGTGTGTGTGTGTGTGTGTGTGTGTGTGTGTGTGTGTGTGTGTGTGTGTGTGTGTACTGTATGTGGATAGGGGAGAGGGGAGAGGGGTGTAAGGATAGGGTAGGACTAGGACAGAGGGTTCTCCACATCAACCAGATAATAACCCCTCCAATCCCCAATCTCTTGACCTCTTTCTCTCCATCCAGACCACCCAAGCTCTTCCTCATCCTCAGTTCCAGCTCATCAAGGTTCACGGGGTTCACCGGTTTCAAACACTTACACAATTGAGAACCAACCATTGTGAACAGCAGCTGCTTAAAGTAGTTAGGAAAAGGGGAACAAATGATTCAAAATTAGATCAGATCAAATAGGCTGCACAATGAAGGTTGATGTTCCTGACAAAATAGTTTTCAAGACATTTTCCTGGTTCCACTACAGTCGGTGCAACTTGTGGTTGTCTGTCAGATTGCATAAATCTGGCACTGCCATGTCCTAGGATGCCTGGGTTCCCCACAGACACATCATAGCCTCTCTTCTGCTCCAGTGCCACAGCGGACGTCGGCTCAGAGGAAAATGAATAGAGAGACTACTTCAATCAAAACAACAGGGCCGTTCCCTGAGTCTCCTCTCTGGCACGTCACAGGCACAGGCAGGGCTGCTGGACAGGCCCAGTTACAGACTGTCACATGTCATCTCCTCCATCATTATGATCTCTCCTGGGGATAAGCCTGACTCTACCTCTGGACCACTGCCTACCCTCAGGTCTGGTCTGCAATGCTAACACACCAAAAATAGATAGAGAGGGACTAGAATAGATGGCCATGGTTCAATCCCTGGCTGTTGGAGACCATATGGATCCTCTCGACCTGTTGTTAGACCTATTTGTGTACAATGAAGTAATGTCCTCCTTACAGAAGTGTGGACGCTACTAACATGCTACTAACATGCACTTATCAGACCACTGGTGGCTATGAGACTCCATACCTCTGTAGACAAGACGGTATCAGACCTGTGTCTGAAGTTGATAAGGCTGTATGGCGCTAGCAGCCCTTACAGTACACCAACCACGGTTTACTTGACAGTTGAGAAATTGTCTGCCACTTCTGTCATCCCACTTGAAATCCGTATAAATGTGGTGACTTTTCCTTTGACATGACACACACATCCTTTTCAGCCTACAGTTCGTTTCAGGGCTGGGTTTCACTTGAATGTCACCACCCACCAGCATGGCATTGTTTATTCATCAGAAACAACTACTAAGTTGTTTCCTCTTCACGACTGAGATGAGTCAAACAGCTTAGTATCCCCTCGGCCACCTGAGCCATGGGGCAAATTAAAATAGGGGGTGCAAACCTGTTGTGGCACCTCCACTGTCTTTTACCAGAAGATTATGAGAATTTGTCCATTTCCACTTATTTTTTAGCTAGTTTGTATAAAAAAAAATATAGATATCTGACCTTTTTATAAATGGTATAATTGCTTGATGTGATAGCATTTAGCCAACTCGCTCCCTCCGCCGCTCCAAGAGGAAAGGTTTGGATCACTAACGTTTTGCTTCCTGCATGCTCCGCTGCTTTGATCGGTGTAACGTTCGCTAGAAGCCACAATTGTCTATTCAGATAAGGGAAGAGGCACCCACAAAATAAAATGCAAGGAATATATAGTGACATGATCGTGAGCAAAGTCATTGTAACCTATTCTTTCCCTTCCCCTGTGAGGACCATGAGCACGGGCTGACTTGTCTTTGCTGTACCGCAAGCGAAGCCTGCCAGCAGCCTACCACGGTTGCACCGTGTCCGTTACGATGTAGAAAAAAACACATCGCAGCTATCTTTCAATAGCTACCCATATTACGGGAGCTTCCTCTTATTATTTCCAATTATTTATACGGCAAAGTCAAGGCCACGATTTATGGAAGATGCCAAAACCTTTGAGATAGATGGCCAAGTCAAAGATAGGCCAGTGGTTTTCATCGGTTCCCAAAGTGTTCCTAAATCAAAGCTTATGACCAATCCAGCTCTAGTACCAGCCATAGAGCCAGTTGGGCTAATCTTTTGAATGCAGTGTAGTAAAAAAACAAAACAGCAACAAAAGATAACATTAGCTAGCCACATCAGTCTTGTTCTATGAGATCATCTCAAATCAGCTAATGTCACTTTTTGTGAAGCTCACGTTAACTGACTGCTATTATATCATAGAACAAAACGTATAAGATCTCCTGGGTGTATGTTAACCTTCATTCCCCGTTCATTTTCCCCATAGGGACACCTGAAAGAACCAGAGGTAACTTTAAGACTACAAGCTGGTGATCTCTATAGCCTCACTAGGAAGGGAGACACAAGACCAGAGAGACTTCTGAGCGACTCTGTAAGAACCTGTGACTTTACACGAGAGCACATGTAAAATCACCACACAATCAGGTTACTGCAACCAGAGCCAGTCAGCCTGTCACCCAATCTCCATGATAAGCAGTGGCCAATCCAAAGGGAGAGGGTGGGGCCAAACAATGGACAGAGGTGAATGGCCGTGGGCTCCATGACACGGAAACAGCCATTGTCTCTGTCGTCCCTCTGTGGCACACAGGCGGTGCCTCCAATCCCGGTTGAAAGTCGCCGTTGTGGCGATGTCTCCATTGTGGAAGTCCGCTAATTGTCTTTGTGTCTCTGTTCTTCGCTCCCCTTCTCCTGTAATCTCACAATGGTGCACTGTGCTCCCCTCGACCGGCTAACAATCAGCCCCTCTGTTCCCACAGACCATGGAGTCACTGTCCACTGTGCCTGTACACACACTTGCTGGCACACACACATACACTAGTTTCACAAACACACGCGGTGGCATGTACACCATAACAGACACAAGGAGGCATGTACACCATAACAGACACAACGAGGCATGTACACCATAACAGACACAACGAGGCATGTACACCATAACAGACACAATGAGGCATGTACACCATAACAGACACAACGAGGCATGTACACCATAACAGACACAACGAGGCATGTACACCATATCAAATCAAATCAAATTTTATTTGTCACATACACATGGTTAGCAGATGTTAATGCGAGTGTAGCGAAATGCTTGTGCTTCTAGTTCCGACAATGCAGTAATAACCAACAAGTAATCTAACTAACAATTCTAAAACTACTGTCTTATACACAGTGTAAGGGGATAAAGAATATGTACATAAGGATATATGAATGAGTGATGGTACAGGGCAGCATACAGTAGATGGTATCGAGTACAGTATATACATATGAGATGAGTATGTAAACAAAGTAAACAAAGTGGCATAGTTAAAGTGGCTAGTGATACATGTATTACATAAGGATGCAGTCGATGATATAGAGTACAGTATATACGTATGCATATGAGATGAATAATGTAGGGTAAGTAACATTATATAAGGTAGCATTGTTTAAAGTGGCTAGTGATATATTTACATCATTTCCCATCAATTCCCATTATTAAAGTGGCTGGAGTTGAGTCAGTGTCAATGTCAGTGTGTTGGCAGCAGCCACTCAATGTTAGTGGTGGCTGTTTAACAGTCTGATGGCCTTGAGATAGAAGCTGTTTTTCAGTCTCTCGGTCCCAGCTTTGATGCACCTGTACTGACCTCGCCTTCTGGATGATAGCGGGGTGAACAGGCAGTGGCTCGGTGGTTGATGTCCTTGATGATCTTTATGGCCTTCCTGTAACATCGGGTGGTGTAGGTGTCCTGGAGGGCAGGTAGTTTGCCCCGGTGATGCGTTGTGCAGACCTCACTACCCTCTGGAGAGCCTTACGGTTGAGGGCGGAGCAGTTGCCGTACCAGGCAGTGATACAGCCCGCCAGGATGCTCTCGATTGTGCATCTGTAGAAGTTTGTGAGTGCTTTTGGTGACAAGCCGAATTTCTTCAGCCTCCTGAGGTTGAAGAGGCGCTGCTGCGCCTTCTTCACGATGCTGTCTGTGTGAGTGGACCAATTCAGTTTGTCTGTGATGTGTATGCCGAGGAACTTAAAACTTACTACCCTCTCCACTACTGTTCCATCGATGTGGATAGGGGGGTGTTCCCTCTGCTGTTTCCTGAAGTCCACAATCATCTCCTTAGTTTTGTTGACGTTGAGTGTGAGGTTATTTTCCTGACACCACACTCCGACGGCCCTCACCTCCTCCCTGTAGGCCGTCTCGTCGTTGTTGGTAATCAAGCCTACCACTGTTGTGTCGTCCGCAAACTTGATGATTGAGTTGGAGGCGTGCGTGGCCACGCAGTCGTGGGTGAACAGGGAGTACAGGAGAGGGCTCAGAACGCACCCTTGTGGGGCCCCGTGTTGAGGATCAGCGGGGAGGAGATGTTGTTGCCTACCCTCACCACCTGGGGGCGGCCCGTCAGGAAGTCCAGTACCCAGTTGCACAGGGCGGGGTCGAGACCCAGGGTCTCGAGCTTGATGACGAGCTTGGAGGGTACTATGGTGTTGAATGCCGAGCTGTAGTCGATGAACAGCATTCTCACATAGGTATTCCTCTTGTCCAGGTGGGTTAGGGCAGTGTGCAGTGTGGTTGAGATTGCATCGTCTGTGGACCTATTTGGGCGGTAAGCAAATTGGAGTGGGTCTAGGGTGTCAGGTAGGGTGGAGGTGATATGGTCCTTGACTAGTCTCTCAAAGCACTTCATGATGACGGAAGTGAGTGCTACGGGGCGGTAGTCGTTTAGCTCAGTTACCTTAGCTTTCTTGGGAACAGGAACAATGGTGGCCCTCTTGAAGCATGTGGGAACAGCAGACTGGTATAGGGATTGATTGAATATGTCCGTAAACACACCGGCCAGCTGGTCTGCGCATGCTCTGAGGGCGCGGCTGGGGATGCCGTCTGGGCCTGCAGCCTTGCGAGGGTTAACACGTTTAAATGTCTTACTCACCTCGGCTGCAGTGAAGGAGAGACCGCATGTTTTAGTTGCAGGCCGTGTCAGTGGCACTGTATTGTCCTCAAAGCGGGCAAAAAGTTATTTAGTCTGCCTGGGAGCAAGACATCCTGGTCCGTGACTGGGCTGGGTTTCTTCTTGTAGTCCCTGATTGACTGTAGACCCTGCCACATGCCTCTTGTGTCTGAGCCGTTGAATTGAGATTCTACTTTGTCTCTGTACTGACGCTTAGCTTGTTTGATAGCCTTGCGGAGGGAATAGCTGCACTGTTTGTATTCGGTCATGTTACCAGACACCTTGCCCTGATTAAAAGCAGTGGTTTGCGCTTTCAGTTTCACGCGAATGCTGCCATCAATCCACGGTTTCTGGTTAGGGAATGTTTTAATCGTTGCTATGGGAACGACATATTCAACGCACGTTCTAATGAACTCGCACACCGAATCAGCGTATTCGTCAATATTGTTATCTGACGCAATACGAAACATGTCCCAGTCCACGTGATGGAAGCAGTCTTGGAGTGTGGAGTCAGCTTGGTCGGACCAGCGTTGGACAGACCTCAGCGTGGGAGCCTCTTGTTTAAGTTTCTGTCTGTAGGCAGGGATCAACAAAATGGAGTCGTGGTCAGCTTTTCCGAAGGGGGGGCGGGGCAGAGCCTTATATGCGTTGCGGAAGTTAGAGTAACAATGATCCAAGGTTTTACCACCCCTGGTTGCGCAATCGATATGCTAACAGACACAACGAGGCATGTACACCATAACAGACACAACGAGGCATGTACACCATAACAGACACAACGAGGCATGTACACCATAACAGACACAACGAGGCATGTACACCATAACAGACACAACGAGGCATGTACACCATAACAGACACGACGAGGCATGTACACCATAACAGACACGACGAGGCATGTACACCATAACAGACACAACGAGGCATGTACACCATAACAGACACAACGAGGCATGTACACCATAACAGACACAACGAGGCATGTACACCATAACAGACACAACGAGGCATGTATACACACGTTGTATACAAAAATCACACATGACACAATCACACACAAAGAGAGTAGAGCATGATGGATGTCATGGCGATAGATTTAGATTTGTTTTCGACGTGCAATGAATGACCCATAGTAGCTCTGTTAGGCTTACAGAAGGTTCGAAACAGTAGTGAGCATTCTTCCCTATTAAACTGCTGCTGTTCTGCTGAAGTTAGCCTTTTGTTTGTCTAAATGATTTATCTGTACCTGCACAAATGACAGATACTGACAGTCAGACACTCTGCCCTCCAGCTATCTAATGAACCCTCTCTGTGTGCTGACAAATAGAATGAGAGCTCCAAGCATCAACACTACATTTAGGAGATGTGCTTTTATTTACTCTGAAGATCAAATCAATAGCCATTAGGGAAACATCAATCAAATGCAGATAGAGGTTGAAAACAACAAGTGATGTGTTGTAATCACAGTTGAAAACACTGTCATGACTAATCCTTTCTCTGTATAAAGCAGCAAAGAAAATGTGTTTCAGACTGCAGCACATAGAGAAGTGAAATAGGAAGTGTTGTTTGGTCTTGTTGTGTTGAAGTCGAGTCCAAGATTGAAGAGGGTTTTCAGAATAAATATTGTAGAACCATTGCAATGTTCCATGGCACTAGGTCATGTTATTTCACATATGAGACATACCCACAGTAACATTGTAGTCCATGTTTTCCAATCCCATTGAGGTTTTAAGCAAACCAGAAGGCGCCATTTTTGTGTTTTTTAATTTACAGATATCCAGGGGCACACTCCAACACTCAGACATAATTTACAAACTAAGCATGTGGGTTTATTTAGTGAGTCCGCCAGATCAGAGGCAGTAGGGGTGAATTAGACAATTTTCCTGTCTTGTTAAGCATTCAAAATGTAACGAGTACTTTTGGGTGTCAGGAGTATGGAGTAAAAAGTACATTATTTTCGTTTGGAATGTAGTGAAGTAAAAGTAAAAGTTGTCAAAAAATATAAATAGTAAAGTACAGATACCCCAAAAAACTACTTAAGTAGTACTTTAAAGTATTTTTTACTTAAGTACTTTACAAAACATGGACAGTATGTAGTTAGGGCCTATGTATACAATAACAATAGCATACATTTAGTCAGGTGTACAGTATGGCAGCTGATCACTGCAACAGAGCCTTGATTGTTCCTGAATACTGTTATAATCTCATTAAGCCATCAGGACACAGGAGTTCACTGGGAAAATAACCCGTCAGAACACCGCATATCAAGATGTACTCTGAGAATGACTTTAAGTCTCTTTCTACATATTTTGTAGTCATGATGTGTATGTTGCGATTTATTATCGAGCTGATGATGCACAGCAGGTGCTATACTTTTTGTGACCAAAAACTGTTGCCAACTCACTCTTCTTTCCTTGTCCCTTTCTTTTTCCTCACACTCTCTTTCACATAACCCACTTTCTCTTACCCTCTTCTTCCTTACCACTCCCTTCCTTCCATAACTGTCCCGGAATGTCACTTTCTTTCAACAATTTTTCTCTCTTTTCAACTCTCTCCCTCCTCCCCTTTCTTTCACTCTATACAACAACCTCTCTCTCCCGTCATAACCTACCCTGTATTTCACTCTTCCGCCAACTCTTTCTCTCCACCTTTTTCATTCTCTATTCCTCAGCCCTCACTTTCTCTCTTCCCCTTCTCCCTCCACCTCCCCCTTCTCTCCACCCCCCCCCCTCTCCTCTCTTCTGCGTGAGCTGTAATGAAACGCTCTCCCAGTAATGCCTGTCCTCTCGATGCTCTGTTAATTACTCCTCTATTTATTTAGCTGATCTGTCCGGGCGGGGGCTGTCCCCGACCGTGGGGATTGTCTGACTCCTGCGTTAAATAGCCTGCATTCCGATCCTCTGATGCTGAAACTAACATGAGTCCCCCCTTTTATCTCAACAGCGCGTCAAATTAGCACCCGGCAGATTCCTGCTACAAAGAACCAGGCAACCGAAAAAGCCTGGAGACAGGCTGATTGGTGCTGCGAGCCCTACACAGTATGGTGTCTCGAGCATGGCTGTATGTGGCCTCTGGCTCACCCGAACGAACGCCTCTGCCAGTCTGTCTGGATGTAAACTGTATTTAATGGTGTATGAACATCAAAGCAATGGGGGTGGCATTCAAAATAAATGAATTTCATTGAATACAGTTAGATGGAATTTTATGATGAAAGTGATGAACATTGAATGCAGTTAGATGGAATTGGCGTGTATTTTTGGACAGAATGATGAGTGACAATAAACCAAACTGTTGTGAGAGTATTATGCTGCTTCTGTATAGTACTTTCAACACCAACAGCCTTCCAATACTATACATTGTCACATGTAGGCCAATCAAATAGCCTCTTCCATTGATATCTCATTCAGTGCCTCTCTCCGTGACTTCGTAGCCTGTTGTTCTATGAAGAAAATCTATTTTAAATGATACAAAGCTGATTTCCATAGAGGCAGACAGAGTTGTTGTTCACTGCCAGAGGCATTGAGGCAGGGTGTCATGTAATATTATCAGGCTGATATCTCAGTTCGTTCACCAAAACTCCTGTCTCATTGGGGTGGCGTTGCCATGGTGAGAGCTTGAGCCCCCCCCCCCCTTGCTCAGTCTAGATCCGGTTTCATCAGTTTATAGGCTACTTTTCTTTCTGGTTTAACCCTGCTTGCCCACATGCCATCATTGAGGAGGCGTTTATGAGGGGGGGCAAGGGGGACAGAGAGAGAGCGAGACTGAGAGAATGAGGGGGAGAGCGTGCTAAAGGGGTAGAGTGTGTGAGAAAGACGGAGGGATTGAAAAAGGCAGAGTTGGGAAAGGGATTGAGAGCGCCAGTGTTCTCCTGGCCAAGTTGGGACAGACTGAGACCTGGTTGCTCTCTTTGCCATGTTTCACAGTCTATGTGTGCAGGAATGCATTCATTAACAGTAATTCCTCTGCTCTCAAACAAGGGTGCCATCACTGGGTGAGTGAGTGGAGGATTGGGGAGCTGGTGGGGCTAGGGGGCATTAAGGGAGGCGGGGGGGGGGCATAAATACACCCCCCCCCCCTCATCCTCCTCCAAACACACTCTCTGAGCAGAGGCGGGCGAGACTCTAGCCAGCCTAGGCCTCCGAGTACAAGTGGATCTCCATGAGAATGGCAGTGGAGGCACAAAGAGATGAAAAGGTAGTGGAAAAGACCCAGTACAATCCCTTCCTGTTCTGTTGGGTCGTTTGTTTCAGGGCTGTCAGTGCCAGGCCCACAGCCCTCCTCGGCCCCCTCAAACCCCCTCAGCCCCTCATCTCCTTGGCCCATTTCACACATTCTTTGCAGCTTTGTTTTTCGGGCTGTTTTTAAAACATTGCTCCTGTTCTTTTTCATTCGCGTGAAAAGGGATGGCGGGCAAAGTAACATCAAACAGAAAGTGGGGCAATTGTTTTTCTAATACATCTGAAAGACAGCCAGCTCCGGGCATGGAACGTGTTTTGCATTACAAAAGAAAGGCAACACCATTAAGCCAATTAAACTATTTATATACATACTTTAATGACAGAATTGAAGCAGTTATAATTCATGCTTATTGTGTGGTAAAATAAAAGATCCCCTGCCTTCACTGGAATTAACATAGTTTGGTGAAACGTTTTGTGGTTTAATCAACATCTGTAACAATGAAGCCATAATAGAACACGATACATCGTTCACTCTATTCTCTTTAAAATGAGACTTTCTCACGTAAACTAAATGTTACCTTTGATTCTGTGTTTATTCACAACATCCCCAATAGTCCAACTAGGTTGGACTGTAGAATGCATTATCGCATTCACATATCACATATCATAGGGTCCGTTTGTTATATCTGGAGTACTTCTCCTGTCTTATCCGGTGTCCTGTGTGAATTTAAGTATGCTCTCTTTAATTCTCTCTTTCTTTCTCTCTCTCGGAGGACCTGAGCCCTAGGACCGTGCCTCAGGACTACCTGGCATGATGACTCCTTGCTGTCCACAGTCCACCTGGCCGTGCTGCTGCTCCAGTTTCAACTGTTCTGCCTGCGGCTATGGAATCCTGACCTGTTCACCGGACGTGCTACCTGTCCCAGACCTATTATTTGACCATGCTGGTAATTTATGAACATGTGAACATCTTGGCCATGTTCTGTTATAATCAGAACATGGCCAAGAATGCCAAGCGTGTGTAAAGCTGTCATCATGGCAAAGGGTGGCTACTTTGAAGAATCTCAAATATAAAATATATTTTGATTTGTTTAACACTTTTTAGGTTAGTACTTGATTCCATATGTGTAATTTCATAGTTTAGAAGTCTTCACTATTATTCTACAATGTAGAAAAGAACCTTTTTTTACAGTAGTGGGCTAAATCAGGGTCTGTTTCTTGGTTGTCTTAAACAAATCTACTTTGAAGTAAATTATACACCTTACACACATGGTTATGGGCTTTAAAAAAAAGAAGACACCTGTACTATGTCAGATATAGAGTTCTGCATCCCAATATTATACTTTATATACAGTACATACCAGAAGACTGAAATATAGCAAAACCGTTTGACATAGAAACACCAGATTTTCAGAGTTATTTTTAATGATGTTAATTAATTATGAAATTATGAAAAATATGAATAACATTCCACCCATATGGCCACTAGGTCATTTGACTTCAGGACAGGGTTTATTGTAAAACTAATAGCCTCATAACAATTTTATGAAGTTGGCTTTATCTGGCCCAGGTAGGTTCCCAGTCTCCCAACCTCATAACTAGCTAACTAACCAAATCAAATTGCACAGCGCATTAGGAAAGTATTCAGAAACGTTCCCTTTTTCCACATGAGGTTACGTTACAGCCTTATTCTAAAATGGATTCAATTAATTTCCCCCCATCAATCTACTCACAATACCCCATAATGACAAAGCGAAAATATTTGCATAAATACCTTATTCAGACCCTTTGCTATGAGACTCGAAATTGAGATCAGGTGCATCCTGTTTCCATTGATCATCCTTGAGATGTTTCTACATCTTGATTGGAGTCCACCTGTGGTAAATTCAATTGATTGGACATGATTTGGAAAGGCACACACATGTCTATATAAGGTCCCATAGTTGACAGTGCATGCCAAGAGCAAAAATCCAGCCATGAGGTCAAAGGAATTGTCCGTAGAGTGCCGAGACATTGTTGTGTAGAGGCTCAGATCTGGGGAAGGGTACAAAAACATTTCTGCAGCATTGAAGGTCCCCAATAACACAGTGGCCTCCATCATTCTTAAATGGAAGAAGTTTAGAACCACCGAGACTCTTCCTAGAGTTGGCCACCTGGCCAAACTGAGCAATTGGGGGAGAAGGGCCTTGGTCAGGGAGGTGACCAAGAACCAATGGTCACTCTGACAGAGCTCTAGACATCCTCTGTGGAGATGGGAGAACCTTCCAGAAGGACAACCATCTCTGCAGCACTCCACCAATCAGGCCTTTATGGTTGCCAGAGTTGCCAGACGGAAGCCACTCCTCAGTAAAAGGCACATAACAGCCCACTTGGAGTTTACCAAAAGGCACCTAAAGACTCTCAAACCATGATAAACAAGATTCTCTGGTCTGATGAAACCAAGATTGAACTCTTTGGCCTGAATGCCAAAGTGTCATGTCTGGAAGATACCTGGCACAATCCCTACGGTGAAGCATGGTGGTGGCAGCATCATGTTGTGGGGATGTTTTTCAGCGGCAGGGACTGTGAGACTCATCAGGACCGAGGCAAAGATGAACGGAGAAAAGTACAGAGAGATCCTTGGTTCACCTTCCAAAAGGACAACAACCCCAGTCACACAGCCAAGACAACACAGTTGTGACTTCGGGACAAGTCTCTGAATGTCCTTAAGTGGCCCAGCCAGAGCCTGGATTTGAACACAATCGAACATCTCTGGAGAGACCTGAAAATGCCTGTGCACCAACTCTTCCAATACAACCTGACAGAGCTTGAGAGGATCTGCAGAGAAGAATGGGAGAAAATCCCCAAATATAGATGTACCAAACTTGTTGTGTCATACCGAAGAAAAGTTGATGCTGTAATCGCTGCCAAAGGTACTGAGTAAAAGGTCTGAATACTTACTGTATGTAAACATGACATTTCCTTTTTTTGTTTTATAAATGAACAAATATTTCTGACAACCTGTTTTTGCTTTGTACTTATGGTGTATTGTGTGGAGATTGATGAGGATAAAAATAAATGTAATCAAATTTTAGAATAAGGCTGTAACATAACAACATGTGGAAAAAGTCAAAGGGTCTGAATACTTTCCAAATGCACGGTATAAACTGAACAGTACAGGACCCAAAATCGAACCTTGCGGAATGCCACATGTGATATGTATTTTCTCTGAGTTATGTTCAGCCAAGAGTGACACACTCTCGACCGGTTAAATAGGTCCTAAACCAATTTAGAACTGGACCGGAGAGGTCAATCCATTCTGTGCAGAAGGACATCATGGTCAACAGTGTCAAATCCAGCACTTAAATCTAATAGTACTGTTCAAGGTCAGAGAGCTGTTTGCCTCTGTGTTGGATCTAAGATCATTTATCACCTTAACACTCCGTGATGTGGTGGGCACAAAAGCCAGAATTTTTCAAAGATACAGTTGGCATTTAAAAAATATTTTTACTGTTTCAACACCAATTTCTCCGGAACTTTGCTTAAGAATGGAAGATTGGAAAATTACTAAGAGCTGAAGCATCTAGATTACTTCTTCAGAAGAGGTTTCAACATTGCAGTTTTTAGTACAATTGGGAAAGTTCCCTGTGAACAGAGATTGATTAACAATAGCTTGCACTTCTGCAGATATACAATTGAAAACTGTTTTTAAGGTGGTGGGAATAGAATCAACAATGCAGGTACAAGTCTTAAGTTGTGATATCACTTTCCTGAGCATGTCTGTGTCAACCAGGGAAAATAAATCCATAGTGCCGTTGCCTGGTAGGCTAGGGCACATATCATCAAACTTGTCAACAGGTCTTGCTTGACTGATAACCAGCCTATTGTTGAAATATGCCACGACATTTAGATGTGGAGGAAAGTTCAGATAGATTTGCAGGGGTAGGATTTATCAGGCGTTCAATGGTCGAGAAGAGCACTCTCAATTTATTCTGATTTATAGTGATCAAGTTAGAAAAATGAGTATTTCTGGCATTTCTAATTGCCTTGTTATATATGACAAGAGCTCTCTCAGAATATCGTAATGGACCTGCAACTTTGACTTTCTCCACTTCCACTCTGCCTTTCTGCAATTTCTCTTTAATTGATTAGTTTCCTCACTCATCCAAGGGGCTCTCCATTTGGATGTGGCCTTTTTCAACTTTACTGGAGCTATGGCATCAATTGTTGCCCTTAATTTGCTATGAAAGTTATCAACTAAATCATCACAAGAGGAAGGCAGAATAGGTGGGGGGGGGTATTGTTCATACACTAAATTAAAATCTTTCGCAACTTCAGAGGTAAGATAAGGTTTCTTAATGTGTTCAGTATTACCCTGCGCTATGGGCAACAAGGTAACACAAAAACACAGTGGTTATCAGATAAAGCAACATCAACAATAGAGGATATGTCAATAGAAAGCCCCTTGGTAATAACCAGGTCCAGAGTATGGCCGCAATTATGGGTGGATCCTGTAACTAACATGTTGGATAAAGTCCATATTGCTCAAAAGATTGATAAGTTCAATGTCCTTGGGGTCAGTTTCTTTGTCAACATGGATATTAAAATCACCCAACACAATGATTTTAGCATAGTTCTTAACGACAATAGACAATAGTTCAGATGAATCAGTAAAGAAAGTGGGGCTGTGCTTTGGCGGCCTATTAAGGGTTATGGCCAGCACTGGTGGCTGACATTTGAACAGTACAGCATGATGCTCAAAAGACCCAAAGTCGCCAAAAGAAATGTCCTTACAGCTGAGAGCATTAGTAAAAATAGGCTTTTCCCCCACCCTTTTCCCCTTTTCTGATAGAGCATGAAAAGTTGTAGTCCAGGGGGAGGCTTCAATAAGAGCGACACTACAGTCAGATGACAGCCATGATTCAGTGAGAAACATGCAATCAACTTTGCGCTCAGGAAAGAGATCCTTCACGAGAATGGTTTTAATTGTGATTGCTCAAACATTTAAAAGCGCCATATTCAATGTGTGGGCCACTCTGCCCCTGGGGTATCTGCCTCGAGGTAACCAATGGAATAACAGCCAAATTATTAACGTAACAACAACGTTTTCTGACAGATTTGAGACTATCAGAGTGGTAGGACATAACGGTTTGTATAAACTCACTGTAGAAGCCGGAGTTAAAGGAGCATAAATTAGGCTACTCACAATAACCATAGTCCCATTTCTAAAGGAGTCCTCTGTTGCTTATTCTAACAGGGAGAACTGGAGCATTACCAGAGCCTGTCCGTCATTCTCTAAAACAGTTTGCGATGTTGCTGGAAATAATCTTGGAACCCCTGCGGTTGTGGTGAATCCCGTCTCTTTTAAAAAGTGCTGGTTGCTCCCACAGCAAATAAACGTTGTCACAAAAAGAGACATTCCTGTTGTTGCAGTTTCTTCAGGTACTTTCTTCAGGTTCAGGGCTGAGAGTCAGCTGAAACGTTCCGAATCCCTTCTGTAGCACAGGAGGGGGCCATAGATAATTATTATCAAAAGTATGTGGATACCCCTTCAAATTAGTGTATTCAACTATTTCAGCCACACCCATTTCTGACAGGTGTATACAATCAAGCACACAGGCATGCAATCTCAATAGACAAACATTGTCAGTAGAATGGCCTTACTGAAGAGCTCAGTGACTTTCAACGAGGCACCGTAGCATGCCACCTTTCCAACAAGTCAGTTCGTCAAATTTCTGCCCTGCTAGAGGTGCCCTGGTCAACTGTAAGTGCTGTTATTGTGAAGTGTAAACTTCTAAGAGTAACGACAGCTCAGCCGCGAAGTGGTAGGACACACAATCTCACAGAATGGGACCCCCGAGTGCTGAAGCGCGTAGCCCATGAAAATCGTCTGTCCTCGGTTGTAACCACTCACTAATGAGTTCCAAGCTGCCTCTGGAAGTAACGTCAGCACATTAACTGTTCCATGGCTAAGCAGCCACACACAAGGCTAAGACCACCATGCGCAATGCCCAGCGTCAGCTGGAGTGTTGTAAAGCTCAAAGCCATTGGACTCTGGAGCAGTGGAAACTCGTTCTCTGGAATGATGAATCAGGCTTCACCATCTGGCATTCCAATGGACGTTTCTGGGTTTGGCGGATGCCAGGAGAACGCTACCTACCCCAATGCATAGTGTCAGCTGTAAAGTTTGGTGGAGGAAGATTAATGGTCTGGTGCTGTTCTTCGTGGTTTGGGCTAGGCCCCTTAGTTCCAGTGAAGGGAAATCTTATAGCTTACAATGACATTCTTAACAATTGTGTGCTTCAATGTTCCTGTTTCAGCGTGACAATGCCCCATGGACCAAGTGATGTCCATACAGAAATTGTTTCACTGGCCTGCACAGAGCCCTGACCTTAACCCCATTGCACACCTTTGGGATGAATTGGAATGCCAATTGCGAGCCAGGCCTAATCGCCCAACACTAATGCTCTTGTGGCTGAATGGAAGCAAGTACCTGAAGCAATTTTCCAACATTTAGTGGAAAGCCTTCCCAGAAGAAGGTAGGCTGTTATAGCAGCAAAGGGGGTACCAACTCCATATTAATGCCCATGATTTTGGAAATGAGATGTTCGTTGAGCAGGTGACATACTTTTGGTCATGTAGTGTGTATATCTGTACAGTGGCTTCGGGAAATATGCAGACCTATTGATTTTTTCCGCATTTTGTTACATTACAGCCTTATTCTAAATGTTATTCAAATAAAATTGTCCTCATCAATCTACATGCAATAGCCCATAATGACAAAGCAATAGCTGTTTATTTTTTATATTTTTGGTCATTTATAAACATTAAAAAATATGTAACATCAAATTGACATAAGTTTTCAGACCCTTTACTCAGTACTTTGTTGAAGCACCTTTGGCAGTGATTACAGCCTCGAGTCTTCCAGGGTTTCTCCCATTCTTCTCTGCAGATCCTCTAAATCTATGTCAGGTTGGATGAAGAGCTTTGCTGCACAGCTATTTTCAGGTCTCTCCAGAGATGTTCGATTGGGTTCAAGTCCGGGCTCTGGCTGGGCCACTCAAGGACATTCAGAGGCTTCTCCCGAAGCCACTCCTGCATTGTCTTGGCTGTGTGCTTAGGGTCGATGTCCTGTTGAAAGGTGAACCTTCGCCCCAGTCTGAGGTCCTGAGCACTCTGGAGCAGGTTTTTTTAAGGATCTCCTTGTACTTTGCTCGGTTCATCTTTTCCTCTATCCTGACTAGTCTCCCAGTCCCCACAGCATGATGCTGACACCACCATGCTTCACCGTAGGGATGGTTCCAGGTTTCCTCCAGACATGACGCTTGGCATTCAGGCCAAGAGTTCAATCTCGGTTTCATCAGACCAGAGAATCTTGTTTCTCATGGTCTGAGTCTTTAGGTGCCTTTTGGAAAACTCCAAATGGGCTGTCATGTGCCTTTTACCGAGGAGTGTCTTCCGTCTGGCCACTCTACCTTAAAGGCCTGATTGGTAGAGTGCTGCAGAGATGGTTGTCCTTCTGGAAAGTTCTCCCATCTCCACATAGGAACTCTGGAGCTCTGTCAGAGTGACCATTGGGTTCTTGGTCACCTCCCTGACCAAGGTCATTCTTACCCAATTGCTCAATTTGGCCATGCGGCCAGCACTAGGAAGAGTCTTGGTGGTTCCAAACTTCTTCCATTTAAGAATGATGGAGGCCACTGTGTTCTTGGGGACCTTCAATGCTGCAGACATTTTTTGATGCCCTTCTCCAGATCTGTGCCTCGACACAATCCTCGGCGCTTTACTTACAATTCCTTCAATCTCATGGCTTGGTTTTTGCTCTGGCATGCAGTGTCAACTGTGGGACCTTATATAGACATGTCTGTGCCTTTCCAAATCATGTCCAATCAATAGAATTTACCACAGGTGGACTCCAATCAAGTTGTAGAAACATCTCAAGAATGATCAATGGAAACAGGATGCACTTGAGCTCAATTTCGAGTCACATAGCAAAGGGTCTGAATACTTATGTAAATAAGGTATTTCTGTTTTTCATTTTTAATACATGTGCAAACATTTCCAAAAACCTCTTTTCCTTTTGTCATTACGGGGTACTTTGTGTAGATTGTTGAGGATTTCTATTTATTTAATACATTTTAGAATAAGGCTGTAACGTAACAAAATGTGAAAAAAGTCAATGGCACTGTACATGGGGTACCATTACCGAGTCGATGTGCAGAGAGGGGTACGAGGTAATTGAAGTAGATAGTGTACAGTATGTACATAGAACTAGAAATAAAGTGACAGATAATGAACAGTAGCAGCAGTGTATGTGATGAGTCCAAACAAATTGTGCAAAAAGTTCAATGGAGATAGTCCAGGTAGGAATTTTTTATCAAGAAATTACTACAGATGTAGCATATTAATTTGAGCCAGTTTGCTACAGCAGAAGAAAAACTGCAGCAAATGTTTTTTTTTTAACTGCAGCATTATAATTCATGAGAATTGTTGTAGGGTTTGATCGTTTTTTCGCTCGGGCAAATCAAGTCTGAAATTTTAAAGTGGAAACTACAAACTTTAGAAGCCTTTTTCAATTTTAGCAGAGATGCAGAGAAGCATATTTTGTTTATTAAAACCACCAGTCAGGAGGATACAGACCACTCCAGAGGTATGCTTAAATATGCAGAAAAATAAACATATATTTTTTACATAGAACTAAGCATAATGATTATGGCTCTAGATTGCAGGAAAAGGCTGTTTCAATTCTTCAACTTACCAACAGAGGGGCCCCCCCTCTTCGGGCCACCTCCCGGCCATCCTCACATACTTTGTGCCCCCCTTCAGATTTTTGGTTTGCATGACACCCCTGGGCACGGATGGTCTGGGCCCAGGCCCACCCACTGGGGAACCAAGCCCACCCAATCAGATTGAGATATTATTTGTCTTTTTACCTAAACACCATCAGATAGAATTCATAGCGAGCAGTGAGTTAGTCAGACTTGATTAAATATAACAGAACAGATGAACAGGAATGACATTCACTCTCACAGGATGGGTTGCCAAAAAAACGAACTAAAAACCACACCCCCAATAAGCCACGAATATGACTGCATTAAGGCATACTGTATGTCACTGTGCTTCCATGGCTATATGCACCATGCCACTGCCTATTTCATTTATTCATCTAGAAAACAAGACAGGTCATAATCCAGTGCCTTTATCACAGTCAACGCACCTACTATATTTAAGATTTCATTTGCTTGAAAATGTGTATTTTTTCTCTTAGCCTCGTGGTAAAATGTGTAGAGTTGCAGGAAATTAGTTTAGCTTTGTGTAAATATGTGCACACGCATTTGTCCTTCCACACTCGGTCCCGGTGGAGCGCGCGCCTCAGCTCTCCGCTGCGAAACTCGGCTGTGAAGTGTGGTCATGTGACGGGCTAGCGAGCCCAGGCAAAGCACAGCCACACGGTTACATGAGACCGAATGCCAGCTTCATTGAAAAAGCTCTGTTATCGAGAGTAGAGACAGGAGGGACAGACGTTTTCAGTGTGCAGACACAAATAACAACACGCAGAAAGCTCTGGGGAACTCGGGGAAAGGGACATTTTCACAGCCTCAAGAACCTCGGTAGGAGAAAGCAGAAGACACATCGTTTTAAAAGATAAATCAAGCGCAGTGGACACAGCGGGAGTAGATTATTCATTCCGATAACTTCTATAAGGGCAACTAAAAAAAAGAAAAAACTACCTCTCCGCCGTTTCATATTTTTGTTTTATTTTTCCTTTCGTTTACTTTTTTCTTTATTTTATCACCTGTCCTCAGAAAAGCATTTACAACCAGACAGAGTTGAATTGCAGTGCAGTGCGTAAAGAAATTGAACGCAACACCAGGAGACAGAACAGCTCACCGCATTTAGCCTACCAGCAAAATACAGTATATATATATTTTGTACCATCCTTGGTTCTGTTTGGGGCTGATTTTTGTTAATTTTTTGGAATATGGTTGGGGAAATGGAAACGAAGGAGAAACCGAAGCCTACCCCAGACTATCTCATGCAGCTCATGAATGATAAGAAACTGATGAGCAGCCTACCCAACTTCTGCGGAATTTTTAACCACCTCGAACGGCTGCTTGATGAAGGTAAATTTGGGATCAATGTGTGTGAATAGACAAGCACCCTAAATGAAGGTAACATTACATGTGTGGTAGCTTATGTCACAGTATGTGTGCATGGATCCCACGTACGTATTCTCTCATAGTGAACGTGCTGTCTCCCTTCCTTTTTACATAGGTCGACATGGGGAGCATTTTTTGCCTCCTGTGGACTGAAATCATAAGCAATGTATTTTACAGAGACGTGAATGTGTTGTCATCATTGGAAGAAGCATTATATCAATGCAGACACAACAGTAGGCTAGTCTACAGTTCTGAATAGTTCCCAACACCCTGGTTTGCATTCGTTTTCGTTTTTATGCAAGCCTCCCAACCTTCAGGCGTTTCACTCGAAGAGCACACCAGTACTTGTATTCTTGCGTGCTTTAATCCCACTCGTGTTGACATAAAACATTCGATTAAAAGGTGAAACCCTAGCCGACCTAAATAGAAAGAAAGATTACAATCTGTTTGGTGATTCACGTATTCTTAATAGTTATTTTAGAGTTGACCTAAACTAGACATCGCTTTTGGACTCTATTTCACGGTAATACACAATGCATAAGGTGGAGGAAAAAGTCTAACATTTGTCTAAATTTAAGACATTGTTTTTTAAAGGAATGTTTCATACTTTGTCCCTACCTACACAGCCAATATTGTAACCAAGTGCACCGTTATCCTTACAGCGCAATGAAGAGTGAAACATCCGTCTTTAAAAAAAACGATTTCCCCCTGAGAATATTAGAGAATATTAGTGAAACAATAACGCATGCTATTAGTCTACATTTCGTGTTTATTTATTTTGTGTCCTTCCATAATGTATATTCTAGTTTACATAGATAGGCAATAATGTGTGTGAGTTGGAGTGCTAGAGAGACTGTTGGGAATTTGGTGGATGAGGCGCCAGGGGGCTCCCACCGGGTTTAGTCTTCATCTTATTTTATCGCCCACCTCTTTGGGTACCATTTTTCCCCTCAACATTCTGCTACCTTTCACTTTTTAAATTATTTAGGCCTACTAAACTATTTCATATATATCACACTTTTGAATGCCTCATTAGACCCTGTGAGGTTTTATTTGAAGTGATGAGCCTCTTTTTGAGATTAGAATTTTATGATTTTCTATTCATCCCAAGGCATTGCATACGCACTCACTATGGCAGCCTGCTTTGCGTTGCCTACATAGGGCAATATGCTAGCAATTTCAGAAATATTTTGGTGAGTTCAAGAGATTTTCTTAGCATGCATGAGATGCCGGTGAATAAGTTTATTTAGGTTGTATCCTACAGTATTGGTTGTGGGGAACGTGACAATTGACTGCGTAATGTCCACAGGTAGAATTGTGCAATGCCTAGACCCTAGACCAGGGGTAGTCAACTATATTCAGCCACGGGCCAATTTTCATCAGAGCGAATGGTCGGGGAGCCAGAAAATAATAGTTATTATTATTAATTGACCACAACTAAGCCCCCCAAAATATTGTGACACCTTGATTACATTGAGAAACAATCACATCTCTTTTTTTATTTGCGGGAATATTTGGGAACAGATTTTCATAAATTATACACATTTTTAGCTGAATTATATCATTTTTGACCAGTATTTTTTGACCAAAACAAAACTGTCACGGGACCCCTGCCGTAGACCTATACCTCCGCCTCCTATTTCAGGGGCGCGTTCAGCAGGACACAGCGTTTTAGTACATTCAGACAGAAATATGCTCTTTAGAACAGTCATGAATCTCTGACATGTGGAATAAGGAATCTGCTCTATTTGAGGTATTCCTATCTGCAACGTTCCCAATTGTTTTCGTTCTGAACATTACCCAGGTGTTCCTCTCATCTTGTCAGGTGAAGGAAATATTGATATTTTTAGTGAGAGGTAAGGTTTCTAACACACCTTTAACAACGTCTAACCGCCCACGTCAAATCTAATTTACCATGTGTGTGCAAAACAAGTTCTTTCTATAGAGTTTTGCTGTTTGTCATGTGGTCAGTGGAAGGCTATGCTAGACTGCAGCTGATTCAGGGCTAGGCCGCGAAGGAGAAACACAGCCAACTTAGCCAAAGTGGATGTCCCCGCATATTATTGTCAATCTGTCATGTCATATGTTCACAAATCATCATCCTTAACCCTTTGATTCTCAGCTCAGACGAGAGGCCCCACGGTCTCCGCCCACGTGTTCTCGAAGGGGTCTAACTTGTCTAGTGGGCCGGGTTAATCACGGACGCTCTCGCTCACGAGTTCCTGCTTTTCGCTTTGGTTTCGGTCTGAAGCATCTGTGCCTGATGGAGCTGCAGGCCATGCTGGTGTGAGTGAGGGGCGGGTGAGGAGCGGAGGGTTTGGGTGGTGCTGGAATGCAGCTGTGTGTGAGGCAAGCCGATCCCTCCGCTTCGCACAGCACTCCCGCTCATCTGGAAAGATTTCTGTATTTATTCCACAGGACGCACAAGAAAGAGAAACATAGGCCTAACGGGAATACATTCCCAGGGACCATAGGATACATAAAGACAACACACACACACACACACACACACACACACACACACACACACACACACACACACACACACACACACACACACACACACACACAATGACTCATACAATATTGTTATTGTGTGATAGTACAGCTGCTTAAGAAGTACAATATGGCACATGTAAAGCCCCCGTAGTACATTAGAGTTCCGATGCACTGTACACTATTCTGAAGAACTCTCTCCTTCACTTCCCCTTTCACTGCATGGCTGTGCTCAATACTAGGCACTACTATTAGAACTGAGAAAAGCGTGCTTATGGTCTCAGCACTAATTGGATGGCCAATTTACAGAAACTCTTCATCACTCAGTCGAATAGTACACATCACGCAAATCAGATCATTTTCAGTGTGCGTGCCTGCACTTGAGTGTGTGTGTCCAAGTGGATTCGCAAGTATACATTTGTGAGCGTTGCTGTCAGTTTGTGTCTTCCTGTTAGTCTGTTCTGTACGCGGCTGATAAACCAGGTCTGTCTAAATGCTGGGATGTGATGTGCAGACAGACAGTGAGATCTATGAGTCAGTGCACGCACCCTTTGGCCAGATAGACGGCGGGACGGATTGAGACCCTAGTTTCACTTCCACTAGCACACTCAGTTCTGACCTCCGATAATATCACAAGTGACATGTAGCTGAGGTGTAGTTGATTCAGCACCCCCCCCCCCCCCACACACACACACACACACACCATTCCCCTTAGCTGTGTCTGCCCGCGTGCGTGCCAGTGCATGTGTGCGTTTTATTTGATCAGCAGGACCTTTTGTAAGCAAAAATAATTCCAATCATCAATTGATTTAGCCTATGTTCCACGTGCGTTCACTGTATGCGGACTGGATTAGTGAGTGACGCCAACCACTGGGAACAGCCGTCAATCCAACGTCTATTACACGTTGGTTCAACGTAATGCCATTGAAAAGGCACGGAGCCAACGTTGATTCGACCAGTGTGTGCCCAGTGGGCAGTGTTACTGTAATAGAGTGGGATGGATTATTGCTTGCGTGATCTGGCTACACGTATGCATCTGCGGTAATGTGTACAATCGGATTTGTTATAGGCAGGGTGAATTCACCTAGTATACAATGTCCTCATAGCGCCAGTCTGTAGCTGTGCTTTTCCATTGCTGGTATCAGCCGGCCGACGCTAAATCACTGGATTTTGCAGACCTCAGCATTATTCCGCTTTCCAGAGAGGGGGGGTATAAAATATCATCTACAGCTTGTGCTTGGCCGCAACGTTGATCATACGTGACGCACCAAGTCGGCGTTTTCTTCTCCCCTCTGTTGTGATCTGCTGTGGTCTGCGGTGAAGAATGAGAAGAGATAAATGAGTATGGAAACGCAGCCGCATCACTGATGGTGATGGAGGGCTATATCTCATCCCACAGAGGATGCGTTTGTAGTCTGATAACCCTGGTGCACCTGTGTGCAACGGTTGTGACTGAGAACTGATAATAGATTGTGTGTGCATGGGGAGAGTGTGTGTGTGCATGGGGAGAGTGTGTGTGTGTGTGTGTGTGTTTTTTGGTCTTACCATCCTTGTGGGGACCAGAAGTGCTCAAAAGGATAGTAAAACCAGGACAATTCGGACAAGTGTGTGCATTTCGCCAGTCCCCACAAGGAAAAAGGCTATTGTGTGTGTGTGTGTGTGTGTACTTAGTGTACTTGCTATTAGTTTGTGCTTTTCTCCAGTGACGTTCAAGTGCGGCAAGATAACTCATCACAGAACCACCTGGATTATTTATAATACTAGCTAGGTGTGTCCTGGGCAGGCGATTGTAGTCAGTACGTCAGTTGCAGTGACATTACTACCGAACCATGTCTAGATGGTCATGGTCAGAAAGTATCAGTGACCATATGACTCAGGTAAAAGTTGTCCCAGTCATAACTGGGTATGTGAGATGAGCCCCCTCATCTGAGTACTGAGCCCGGCCCTGAGCTGTCATCTGTGAGTGATGTGTCTGCGCGGTGGCCCAGAGCAGACGACACAGCTGCGTACTGATGCGCAGACTGATGCCGCTGTTAGTGCAGATGAATGCTCTCAATGGACCGTCAGTGCAGCCAGCCATGCAGGGCTGCTCCGCTCTGTAATAAAGGTGATGAATTGAGTCACTGCTATAGGTACTCTGGTACTCCAGCCCCAATACACACTCAAAAGGATGGGAGGAGAGATTAGTAGAAGAAGGATCTGTGAGAGAGCAAGGCCAATGAGCTTATGATGAATAACTTTGAAGGTGTGTGTGTGTGTGTGTGTGTGTGTGTGTGTGTGTGTGTGTGTGTGTGTGTGTGTGTGTGTGTGTGTGTGTGTGTGTGTGTGTGTGTGTGTGTGTGTGTGTGTGTGTGTGTGTGTGTGTGTGTGTGTGCGCGCGCGCGTGTGCGTGTTTCGCGCCCCACTGGGTGCCACTACTGTATGTTTTGTTTAACCAAAATGAATTGCCCACATTAACTGTATCCAAAGTGTTTGACAACTCATTTATCTTCATGGAGTTATTAGCTAGCTGTTATTGTCTTTTCTATTGATATTGACCACTAGCACATGAAACGATCCTGGGAAATCACATTGAAGAGTTCATATGTTTCACTAGAGTGACGGTTCACAAGAAACAAGTTTACTTCCCCAGGATAGTTAGTGGTTCACTGGCGTGACACAGGAAGAAGACTCTAACAGGGGGTCGTTAAACGCACTCGGCGTCCCAGAGAGACAGGAGGGGACTGCGTCAGGGAGTGGTAAATCAACACAACACAGAGGATCATTCCAAGGTCTCTTCTTCGCCATTAAAAGTTGTGGAAGGATGCAGGTTGAGCTCAGGCGTAGTCTCCTTATGTCTCGTCATATTGTGACTGTGTGTCGGCCTCCGACTCACGGTCTCTTTCTCTCTTCTATCTCTGTCTGGCCTTATCACTCTCTCTTTTTCTCTCTCTCTCTCTCTTTCTTCTCTCTCTCTCTCTCTCTCTCTCTCTCTCTCTCTCTCTCTCTCTCTCAAGCATCAAGGAGTCCCAGAGAAACCTTCCAACTCATCTCACAATTAGACCAAGTGGTTCTATTCATCACATAATTGGAGTAATTAATTCATTTCAGAAGTGAAGTAGGGTCTGGTTGGGGGGTGGCTCAAATTCAATGTGTTCAGATCCTGTCCCTGTGTTGTGGAGTAACTGTTCCCATCTCTTACTTAGGGTGTGCACTGCAGCATTAGTGGGGAAAAGGGTACCTTAGGGATAAAGACCGCGAAGCTTGTGATTTTCTCGGTTAGTTGATCCGGTGTGTTGTGTCTATGCTTTTGCGTCAGAACCTGTGACACCCCTTGTACATGTTTAAAAAGCACGTCGCACCCTCTGTATTCAGTCTGTATCAAGAGGTTAGAATTACAGCCAGAGTACCTCAACCTGACTGCTGTGGCAGATAGACTATGTATGATATTGGCTCTATCATAGATCGAGGGCAGGTGCCTACCAGGTCAGTCACGTGAAGTGATAGACGCTTTCCCTCATCCCTTTTAAACCCCCTAGAGTCAATTGACGCACCAGTTTAAGTTAAGAGATCTCTTTTTTTTTTTGTCATTGGATGCGTCTCAATCTACCGCCTCCGGAGGAGTCGCACCTGCCCTTGCGAAAACATCTGTAGCGTGCGAACGGTTTGGCTCACAAAACTATTATGCAGTGGCGTGTATTCATGGCTACCAAGGGAAGCCAGACTTCCCCATAAAATTGACCAAGATGGGTTTTTTCAAACACACAATTATTCATCTTTCGTCTCTCTGTTTAATAGTTTTCCTTTAATTCGCAAGAGGCTGAATGTATCTCACATGAGAAAGCATCCGAGCGAGCGTAACAGCGCCCCTCCGTCTCTCTATGTGTAGGCCATCTATCTGATGCCATCTGGTCCAAACGAGTATGACATTGTTGCCGCCTATAGCATTGTAGGCAAGGGAAGCCGGCGAGCATCTGGCCTCCCGTAACAAAAAAAGTATAAAAAATGGGCGTTGGGCTAAACTGAGCGAGCTCGACTGTGAAGGGTCCTGGAGCACCCAAAAAAAGTGTCATGGGAAGCCATCTTGGATTTGGCATCACTCTCCTATCAAATCCCATTGACAGCATCTGTCATTGACAGAAAAACCTGAATTGTTGCATTTCATTTGGTTGTTGTCCTGCGGTGGCTAGCTAGCCGGCTAGTTAAAATTGTACCTTTCCTAAATTAGCCATGGATTGAGATGGGGATTTGGACTTGTGGTTTTACTTCATTCTCCGTATGATTATCCGGCCAATGATTATAACAGCGATTCTGATCCAACCATTAATTCATACATTGTTGTGCCCCTTGCCTGAGAGGATGAAAGTTCAATATTTAGCTTGATGTAGAAGGCTAATGTTAACTGGCTAACATTGCCCATGAATGGAAGTTAGGCTAGCGAACAAGCATTTTAGCCAGGTAGCCTAGGACAACAAAACATGAAAGCATGTACTGTATGACAGAGTGATAGACCGTTTCTTCAACATGAAAGAGAGGAGAATGGGGTTGGCATTTCCCTACAAGTAGGGTGCGTCAACATGTTTTCTACTTGCAGGAACGCGAACACACACACACAGAAATCATAACCATGGAGAGCCATATCATATTTAGCTCACGTTGATGGGACTAAATACACTGCTCAAAACAATAAAGGGAACCCTAAAATAACACATCCTAGATCTGAATGAATGAAATATTCTTATTAAATACTTTTCTTTACATAGTTGAATGTGCTGTCAACAAAATCACACAAACATTATCAATGGAAATCAAATGTATCAACCCATAGAGGTCTGGATTTGGAGTCACACTCAAAATTAAAGTGGAAAACCACACTACAGGCTGATCCAACTTTGATGTAATGTCCTTAAAACAAGTCAAAATGAGGCTCAGTAGTGTGTGTGGCCTCCACGTGCCTGTATGACCTCCCTACAACGCCTGGGCATGCTCCTGATGAGGTGGCGGATGGTCTCCTGAGGAATCTCCTCCCAGACCTGGACTAAAGCATCCGCCAACTCCTGGACAGTCTGTGGTGCAACGTGGCGTTGGTGGATGGAGCGAGACATGATGTCCCAAATGTGCTCAATTGGATTCAGGTCTGGGGAACGGGCGTGCCAGTCCATAGCAACAATGCCTTCCTCTTGCAGGAACTGCTGACACACTCCAGCCACATGAGGTCTAGCATTGTCTTGCATTAGGAGGAACCCAGGGCCAACCGCACCAGCATATGGTCTCACAAGGGGTCTGAGGATCTCATCTCGGTACCTAATGGCAGTCAGGCTACCTCAACATCCTCCAGCATGACCGGTTTGGCGGTGGGTCAGTCATGGTGTGGGGTGGCATTTCTTTGGGGGCCCAAAGAAATGCCACCCCACACCATGACTGACCCACCGCCAAACCGGTCATGCTGGAGGATGTTGCAGGCAGCAGAACGTTCTCCGCGGCGTCTCCAAACTGTCACGTCTGTCACATGTGCTCAGTGTGAACCTGCTTTCATCTGTGAAGAGCACAGGGCACCAGTGGCGAATTTGCCAATCTTGGTGTTCTCTGGCAAATGCCAAACGTCCTGCACGGTGTTGGTCTGTAAGCACAACCCCCACTTGTGGACGTCAGGCCCTCATACCACCCTTATGGAGTCTGTTTCTGACCATTTGAGCAGACACATGCACATTTGTGGCCTGCTGGAGGTCATTTTGCAGGGCTCTGGCAGTGCTCCTCCTTGCACAAAGGTGGAGGTAGCGGTCCTGCTGCTGGGTTGTTGCCCTCCTACGGCCTCCTCCACGTCTCCTGATGTACTGGCCTGTCTCCTGGTAGCGCCTCCATGCTCTGGACACTACGCTGACAGACACAGCAAACCTTCTTGCCACAGCTCGCACATCCTGGATGAGCTGCACTACCTGAGCCACTTGTGTGGGTTGTAGACTCCGTCTCATGCTACCACTAGAGTGAAAGCACCGCCAGCATTCAAACGTGACCAAAACATCAGCCAGGAAGCATAGGAACTGAGAAGTGGTCTGTGGTTATCACCTGCAGAACCACTCCTTTATTGGGGGTGTCTTGCTAACTGCCTATAATTTCCACCTGTTGTCTATTCCATTTGCACAACAGCATGTGAAATTTATTGTCAATCAGTGTTGCTTCCTAAGTGGACAGTTTGATTTCATAGAAGTGTGATTGACTTGGAGTTACATTGTGTTGTTTAAGTGTTCCCTTTATTTTTTTGAGCAGTGTAGTTTTTGGTATCTTTTAGTTGTCGCTGTATTAGACTAAGCAGAGGTGATTTGACGATGTTGAAATTGTGATGTTTTCTTTGCGTCTTGTGGTAACTCTCTGGGGTTCTAAATCGATAGTGGTTTAGTGGTCTGAAAATGTCGGAAACATTAACTACACCACACTGTAGGTCATGGAACTGTCTGTTACTGTACATGCAATATGCTTTGTGGACTTCACTGGACAGAGGTTGCTGGGGGGGTGGTTGGCTTCCCCAGTTATTTTACCCACCCACTACTACTGCTATTATGACCACTGAGAAGGGGAGACTCTCACGAAAACAATGGTGTTCTCCTCTATGACCCCCACAAGTGTAACATGACTCGTCTGAAGGTAACCGGTACCGGTTTAAAAATACAAACGGAAGTATGAAGGTAGTTTTGTGCCTTCCCCCAAAAAACAGGTTAGATGCAGTTGCCTTCGGAAAGTATTCAGACCCTTTACTTTTTTCACGATGTTACGTTACAGCTTTATTCTAAAATTGATGAAATTGTTTTTTTCCCCTCACCAATCTACACACAATACGCCATGATGATAAAGCAAAAAAATATATATTTATTTTTAAATATCACATTTACATATGTATTCAGACCCTTTCCTCAGTACTTTGTTGAAGCAACTTTGGCAGTGATTACAGCATACCCAAGAGTCTTCTTGGGTATGACGCTACAAGCTTGGCACACCTGTATTTGGAGAGTTTCTACCATTCTTCTCTGCAGATCCTCTCAAGCTCTGTCAGGTTGGATGCAGAGCGTCGGTGTACAGCTATTTTCAGGTCTCTCCAAAGATGTTCAATCGGGTTCAAGGCTGGGCTCTGGCTGGGCCACTCATGGACATTCAGAGACTTGTCCTGAAGCCACTCCTGCGTTGTCTTGGCTGTCTTCTTCGGGTCGTTGTCCTGTTGGAAGGTGAACCTTCACCCCAGTCTGAGGTACTGAGCGCTCTGGAGCAGGTTTTCATCAAGGATCTCGCTGTACTTTGCTTCATTCATATTGCCCTCTATCCCTGCTGCTGAAAAACATCCCCAAAGCATGATGCTGCCACCACCATGCTTCACCGTAGGGATGGTGCCAGCTATACTCCAGATGTGATGCTTGGCATTCAGGCCAAAGAGTTCAATCTTGGTTTCATCAGACCAGAGAATCTTGTTTTTCATGGTCTTAGAGTCTTTAGGTGCCTTTAGGCAATCACCAAGTGGGTAGTCATGTGCCTTTTACTGAGGAATGTCTTCCGTCTGACCACTCAACAATAAAGACCAGATTTGGTAGAGTGCTGCAGAGATGGTTGTCCTTCTGGAAGGTTCTCCCATCTCCACAGAGGAACTCAAGAGCTCTGTCAGAGTGGCCATTGGGTTCTTGGTCACCTCTCTGACCAAGGCGCCTCAGTTTGGCCAGGTGGCCAGCTCTAGGAAGAGTCTTGGTGGATCCAAACTTCTTCCATTTAAGAATGGAGACCACTGTATTCTTAGGGACCTTCAATGCTGCAGACATTTTTTGGTACCCTTCCCCAGATCTGTGTCTCAACACAATCCTGTCTTGGAGCTCTACGGACAATTCCTTCGACCTCATGGCTTGGTTTCTGCTCTGACATGCAGTGTCAACTGTAGGACCTTATATAGACAGGTCTGTGCCTTTCCAAATCATGTCCAATCAATTGAATTTACCACAGGTGGACTCCAATCAAGTTGTAGAAACATCTCAAGGATCATCAATGGAAACAGGATGCACCTGAGCTCAATTTTGAGTCTCATAGCAAAGGGTCTGGATAGTATGAAAATTAGGTATTTCTGTTTTTTAATATATTTGCCAACATTTCTACAAACCTTTCACTTTGTCATTATGGGGTGTTGTGTTAGATTGCTGAGGTCTATTTTTTTTAGAATAAGGCTGTAATATAACAATGTGGAAAAAGTAAAGGGGTCTGAATACTTTCCAAAGGCACTGTATGTGTAAAATATCATAAATATACAGTACCAGTCAAAAGGTTGGACACACCTACTCATTCAGGGGTTTTTATTTATTTTTATTATGTTCTACATTGTAGAATAATAGTGGAGACATCAAAACTATCAAATGACACATATGGAATCATGTAGTAACCAAAACGTGTTTAACAAATCAAAATATATTTTAGATTTTATATTCTTCAAAGTAGCCACGCTTCGCCTTGGTGACAGCTTTGCACACTCTTGGCATTCTCTCAACCAGCTTTAGCTGGAATGCTTTTCCCTCGGTGTTGAAGGAGTTTACACACATGTTGAGCACTTGTTGGCTGCTTTTCCTTCACTCTGGGGTCCAACTCATCCCAAACCATCTCAAATGGTTTGAGGTCGGGTGATTGTGGAGGCCAGGTCATCTGATGCAGCACTCCATCACTCTCCTTCTTGGTCAAATTGCCCTTACACAGCCTGGAGGTGTGTTTTGGGTCATTGTCTTGTTGAAAAACAAATAATAGTCCCACTAAGTGCAAACCAGATGGGATGGCGGTATCGCTGCAGAATGCTTTGGTAGCCATGCTGGTTAAGTGTGCCTTGAATTCTAAATAAATCACAGACCGTATCACCAGCAAAACACCCCCACACCATCACACCTCCTCTGCGTCTCACAAAGACACGGCGGTTGAAACCAAAAATCTCAAATTTGGACTCATCAGACCAAAGGACAGATTTCCACCGGTCTAATGTCCGTTGCTTGTGTTTCATGGCCCAAGCAAGTCTCTTCTTTTCATTGGTGTCCTTTTAGTAGTGGTTTCTTTGCAGCAATTAAACCATGAAGGCCTGATTCACACAGTCTCCTCTGAACAGTTGATGTTGAGATGTATCTGTTACTTGAACTCTGTGAAGCATTTATTTGGGCTGCAATTTCTGAGACTGGTAACTCTAATGAACTGATCCTCTGCTGCAGAGGTAACTCTAATGAACTGATCCTCTGCTGCAGAGGTAACTCTAATAAACTGATCCTCTGCTGCAGAGGTAACTCTAATAAACTGATCCTCTGCTGCAGAGGTAACTCTAATGAACTGATCCTCTGCTGCAGAGGTAACTCTAATGAACTGATCCTCTGCTGCATAGGTAACTCTAATGAACTGATCCTCTGCTGCAGAGGTAACTCTAATGAACTTATCCTCTGCTGCAGAGGTAACTCTAATGAACTTATCCTCTGCTGCAGAGGTAACTCTAATGAACTTTTCCTCTGCTGCAGAGGTAACTCTAATGAACTTATCCTCTGCTGCAGAGGTAACTCTAATGAACTTATCCTCTGCTGCAGAGGTAACTCTGGGTCTTCCTTTTCTGTGGCAGCCAGTTGCATCATAGTGCTTGATGGTTTTTGCGACTGCACTTGAAGAAACGTTAAAGTTCTTGACATTTTCCGTATTGACTGTCCTTCATATCTTCAAGTTATGATGGACTGTCATTTCTCTTTGCTTATTTGAGCTGTTCTTGCCATAATATGGATTTGGTATTTTCCCAAATATGGCTATCTTCTGTATACCACCCCTTCCTTGTGTAAATTGAAATGCATTCCGGGTGACTACCTCATGAAGCTGGTTGAGAGATGGCCAAGAGTGTGCAAAGCTGTCATCAAAGCAAAGTGTGGCTACTTTGAAGAATCTTAAATATGTTTAACACTTTGTTTTGGTTACTACATGATTCCATATGTGTTATTTCATAGTTTTGATGTCTTCACTATTATTGTACAATGTTGAAAATAGTAAAATAAAGAAAAACCCTGGAATGTATTCAACTGAAATGTGTCTTCTGCATTTAACCCAACATCTCTGAATCAGAGAGGTGCGGGGCTCTGCCTTAATCGGCATCCGCGTCTTCAGGCACCCGGAGAGCAGTGGGGGCAGAACGACAGATATTTTACCTTGTCAGCTTGGGGATTTGATCTAACCTCTAGGCTACCTGCCACCCCATGAGTATATGTGTCAATCTTTTACTGCTACTGTGTGTATATATATATTTTTTCTGTGTTTTCTTATATCTCCTAGATTTAGGACACTTCAAAGCGACTGCCTTTAACAAACGAATCAAACTTAAAAGTGTTGACATACAAAAGGTGAAATATATATATTTTATTAACGAAAGAAAGATCTATAAATGATCACTCCGATCTTAAGACCTTGGACTGAGATCTACCCACAAAAGCCAAAGGTCACTGGGTCAACGTGCTATTAGTTTAGTCATCCCTTCACAAGACTAAACACTCAATCTCACGAGACAATCAATCTCTCTATTCTGTAGTGTAGACCGCTGCGGCTCTAGCCGCGCTCTGTATTAATGTGCATCATTATTCCGTTCTCCCTGCGATACCAGCATTATGCGAGAATACATCCGTGTGTTCTTCTATAATGCATTCACATTTCTCATTTTAAAAGCACTATCTGCAATTGAAACCCCTTTCTACCACGGAACGTTGAGTAAGTTAGTCCCCGGTAGGGTTACAGTATTACGGCTGTGTGTTTGGGAGGGGGGGGGGGGGGGTGGAGGGATGGGGTGGAGGACTGAGGGGTGGGCATGAAAAAGAGCATGTGAAAAAAATGGATGAAACCTATTTATTGAAACGTGAAAAAGTTGAAATGCTCAGGCAACGTGTGACCTCATTTTTATCGCTAGACTTTGCTCTTACATGGTTTCTCATTGCTGCTTCCGCTGCTCCCCCTCAGATGGTTTGAAGTAAACAAATGATTCTCGAGGAAATGACATCCTAAAGGTTTAGGGTTGATATCTTCATCTGAGAGTCGCGTGTGGGATTGAGTAAGTGCTCCTGCGTGCGCTATGGGTCTGCTTTAGCTTATGTCAAATGATGGCTCGCCGTCTACCCTTGCTTTTCAAATCAAAGCGCAAAAGTTAGACTGGACCACCTGTACGGATACTGCGATGTTAATTACCCTGCTGTAATTCATTTCAAAAGCCAATAAAGAACAGCGCTGTAAGACTGTGAGTGATTCGACCTTTCAAGACTGTAGGCCTTCTGTGTCAGCCTCTTTTGAGCACGGGCTATTTTTCTTCCAATTCTCGACACAAAGTTAACGCTTCAACACATTCTGGAATTGTTGTTTGCTTGGGGAATCTAAAAGATTGATGTGTTTTCCCTCTGTCACCAGCTCAAAGTTCAAGGTGTGGTAGGAGGTTGGCGGTTCCATATTTTCTCATTTGAATCTCACCACTTTTCTGAGGTGATTTTCAAATGTTCTGGGCTGGTGCCCAAGTCCACTCTAAAGGACATTCAAAGGTATCCACCTAATGAACCATCTATTAGACCGCTTCGTTTAATGCTGATAAAGAGCATCAAGACCCGCCTGTGAAAAATGAGCAATCCTTGACCTCAATTATCTCGGCTCACTAAGGGCTCAAAGGAGAGAGAGATTATTCTTTACTCTTTTGAAGGTTGATTATAAGTGTCTTAAATTTCGGCTGCAAGATGTTAGATTCGTTGAAATACTGTAGGCCTATATTTAGTTGGAACATCGAGGTTGAGAAGTGTAAATGATCTCTTTTGGATTTGTAAAGCTGAGTTCTGATACTGCTCACAACATGTGATTTCGGTCCTGAATCTTTATTTTGGTCCAGATATGCAACACTAAATCGTTTTATTTGGACTCTGAAGCATTTTTCTTTCTTAGAGCTAGCTGATAATGTTTGTCGATCATTTGGACGGATCCTCCTTCCGACCTCCCATCCTCAAAACATGTGATATCTGCTGCCACTCATTAACAAGCATTAAACCATTAACTCCTTCACCGCATGTCTCGTGACAGCCCAACCCAATTATGTCAGTCTAAGCCAGAGCATGCAGAACAGCGCAGGAATGTTTCATCAGTATGTTGCTGTGTTCATCCAGAAAGGAAATCACTGAGCGCAGTTTGTATCTCGTATATTTGCCTTAGCTGTGTGGCTAAATCTGACCACGTTTCAGTATAATTGTAAATAGTTGTAGTTGTAGCATAGTTGTAAATGAACCAAATGTGGCCTGTTCAGTATCTCACAGTCTTACATTATCTCAGTGTCTCTCTGAGTGTCTTACATTATCTCAATGTCTCTGAGTGTCTTACATTATCTCAATGTCTCTGAGTGTCTTACATGATCTCAGTGTCTCTCTGAGCATCTTGCATTAGCTCAATGTTTCTCTGAGTGTCTCGCATTATCCCATTGTTGCTGAGCGTCTCACATTATATCATTGTCTCTGAGCGTCTCGCATTAGCTCAATGTCTCTGAGCGTCTCGCATTAGCTCAATGTCTCTGAGCGTCTCACATTAGCTCAATGTCTCTGAGTGTCTAACATTAACTCAGTATCTCATAGCATCAGTGTCTTACTCTATATCAGTGTCTCTCAGTATCTCAAATCAAATCCTAGTTTATTGGTCGCGTACACAGATTTGCAGATCATATCGCAAATGCAGTGAATTGCTTATGTTTCTTGCTCCAACAGTGCGGTAATACCTAGAAATATAAAACAATACACACATAATAAAATAAAAATACAAAAGAAATAAATGAATTAGCAATGTCAGAGTCCGGAATATGAATATAAATAATTGTGTGTGTGTATAGACAGTACGGACGGTATGTGAATAGAACCGGTGTGTACAGCAGTAGTTTTATAGAATGAACCATGACTAGAATACAGTATATACATATAAAGTGTGTAAAACAGTATGTAAACATTAGTAAAATGACCAGTGTTCAATGGGAGCAGTCTCTAAGGTTCAGGGCAGGTTACTGGGTGGTTGCCGGCTAGTCACAGTGTCTACGGTACAGGGCAGGGTACTGGGTGGTAGCCGGCTAGCCACAGTGTCTAAGGTTCAGGGCAGGGTACTGGGTGGTAGCCGGCTAGCCACAGTGTCTAAGGTGCAGGGTAGAGTAGTGGGTGGTTGCCGGCTAGTCACAGTGTCTAAGGTTCAGGGCAGGGTACTGGGTGGTAGCCGGCTAGCCACAGTGTCTAAGGTGCAGGGTAGAGTAGTGGGTGGTTGCCGGCTAGTCACAGTGTCTAAGGTTCAGGGCAGGGTACTGGGTGGTAGCCGGCTAGCCACAGTGTCTAAGGTTCAGGGCAGGGTACTGGGTGGTAGCCGGCTAGCCACAGTGTCTAAGGTTCAGGGCAGGGTACTGGGTGGTAGCCGGCTAGCCACAGTGTCTAAGGTGCAGGGTAGAGTAGTGGGTGGTTGCCGGCTAGCCACAGTGTCTAAGGTTCAGGGCAGGGTACTGGGTGGTAGCCGGCTAGCCACAGTGTCTAAGGTGCAGGGTAGAGTAGTGGGTGGTTGCCGGCTAGTCACAGTGTCTAAGGTTCAGGGCAGCGTACTGGGTGGTAGCCGGCTAGCCACAGTGTCTAAGGTTCAGGGCAGGGTACTGGGTGGTAGCCGGCTAGCCACAGTGTCTAAGGTTCAGGGCAGGGTACTGGGTGGTAGCCGGCTAGCCACAGTGTCTAAGGTTCAGGGCAGGGTACTGGGTGGTAGCCGGCTAGCCACAGTGTCTAAGGTTCAGGGCAGGGTACTGGGTGGTAGCTGGCTAGCCACCGTGTCTAAGGTTCAGGGCAGGGTACTGGGTGGTAGCCGGCTAGTCACCGTGTCTAAGGTTCAGGGCAGGGTGCTGGGTGGTAGCCGGCTAGTCACCGTGTCTAAGGTTCAGGGCAGGGTACTGGGTGGTAGCCGGCTAGTCACAGTGTCTAAGGTTCAGGGCAGGGTACTGGGTGGTAGCCGGCTAGTCACAGTGTCTAAGGTTCAGGGCAGGGTACTGGGTGGTAGCCGGCTAGTCACAGTGTCTAAGGTTCAGGGCAGGGTACTCGGTGGTAGCCGGCTAGTCACAGTGTCTAAGGTTCAGGGCAGGGTACTGGGTGGTAGCCGGCTAGTCACAGTGTCTAAGGTTCAGGCCAGGGTACTGGGTGGTAGCTGGCTAGTCACAGTGTCTAAGGTTCAGGGCAGGGTACTGGGTGGTAGCCGGCTAGTCACAGTGTCTAAGGTTCAGGGCAGGGTACTGGGTGGTAGCCGGCTAGTCACAGTGTCTAAGGTTCAGGGCAGGGTACTGGGTGGTAGCCGGCTAGTCACAGTGTCTAATGTTCAGCGCAGGGTACTGGACAGAAGCCAGCTAGTGGTGACTGTTTAACAGTCTGATGGCCTGGAGATAGAAGCTGTGTATCAGTCTCTCATTCCCAGCTTTGATGCATCTGTACTGTCTCCGCCTTCTAGATGGTAGCGGGATGAACAGGCCATGGCTCAGGTATCACTCTAATTCAGTGTCTATCTGTGTGTCTTTCCTCCAGTTTGTTTTTGCCCAGGCCTGTAGCGAGATGGTAGTGAGCCCGTCAGGCCAGCTCCGGGGCATGTGGCATCAAATCAAATCAAATGTATTTATATAGCCCTTCTTACATCAGCTGATATCTCAAAGTGCTGTACAGAAACCCAGCCTAAAACCCCAAACAGCAAGCAATGCCGGTGTAGAAGCACGGTGGCTACGGAAAACTCCCTAGAAAGGCCAAAACCTAGGAAGAAACCTAGAGAGGAACCAGGCTATGAGGGGTGGCCAGGCCAGTCCTCTTCTGGGGGCGCCAACCCAGAGAGGAAGATCACGTCAATGACTCAACCAACTCAAGTGATCCACCCCTCCTAGGGACGGCATGGAAGAGCACCAGTAAGCCAGTGACTCAGCCCCTGTAATAGGGCATCCACGCCACTGTGTCCATATGCTTCCCTCCATGCTCAGCCCAACACAGTCCTATCTGCTGGCCCACATTAGCCATCACCACTGAGAATCATAATTTCCTTTGTGTTAGCACCTCCTGAGGCAGCAACTGCTCAAAAGCAGCTTGGTACAGTATACCTGTCACGTTGGTATGAATGATTCGGGAGACAGGCGCAGGAATGCGTAATAGGGGTTTTAAGAGAACCTATTCCCCATCAGGAGACTGAAAAGATTTGGCATGGGTCCTCAGATCCTCAAAAAGTTCTACAGCTGCACCATCGGGGTCATCCTGATGGGTTGCATCACTGCCTGGTATGGCAAATGCTCTGCCTCCGACCGCAAGGCACTACAGAGGGTGGTGCGTACGGCCCAGTACATCACCGGGGCCAAGCTTCCTGCCATCCAGTGCCTCTATACCAGGCGGTGTCAAAGACTCCAGCCACCCTAGTCATAGGCTGTTCTCTCTGCTACCGCACGGCAAGCGGTACCGGAGCATCAAGTCTAGGTCCAAGAGGCTTCTAAACAGCTTCTACCCCCAAGCCATAAGACTCCTGAACAGCTATTCAAATTGCTACCCAGACTATTTGCACCCCCCCCCCCCCCCACCCTCTTCTACGCTGCTGCTACTCACTGTTATTACCTCTCTTATTACATAGCCACTTTAACAACCCTACCTGCATGTACATAATTATCACAAATACCTCAACACCGGTGCCCCCCACACATTGACACATGGACTCTGTACCGGTACCCCCTGTATATAACCCCGCTATTGTTATTTACTGCTGCTCTTTAATTATTTGTTTTTCTTCTCTTTTTTCTTACAACTTTTTTTCAGCATTTTCTTAACTGCATTGTTGGTTAAGGGCTTGTAAATAAGCAAGCTGTTGTATTCGGCGCATGTGACAAATAAAATTTGACTTGATTTATTCTTGTAACAATAATCGACAGGACAATGGTAAACCAAGGGCACACTTATACAATTACTAATCACTGGGAATAGGGGTCAGGTGTGCGTAAGGAATGTTCCGGAGGGATCCGTGACAATACCCATGCACTTACACACATACAAACACATTCAACAGTACCTTATACATACAGTGCATTCGGAAAGTGTCCAGACCCCTTGACTTATTCCACATTTTGTTACGTTACAGCCTTATTCTGAAATTAATACCCCAATACCCCATAATGACCAAGCGAAAACAGGTTTATAGACATTTTTGCAAATGTATTACAAATAAAAAACACTTACCTTATTTACGTAAGTATTCTGACCCTTTGCTATGAGACTTGAAATTGAGCTCAGGTGCATCCTGTTTCCATTGATCATCCTTGAGATGTTTCTTTAACTTGATTGGAGTCCACCTGTGGTAAATTCAATTGATTGGACATGATTTGGAAAGGCACAGACCTGTCTATATAAGATCTCACAGTGCATGACAGTGCATGTCAAAGCCATGAGGTCGAAGGAATTGTCCGTAGAGCTCCGAGACAGGATTGTATCGAGGCACAGATCTGGGGGAAGGGTACCAAAACATTTCTGCAGCATTGAAGGTCCCCAAGAACACAGTGGCCTCCATCATTCTTAAATGGACGATGTTTGGAACCACAAAGACTCTTCCAAGAGCTGCCCGTCCAGCCAAACTGAGCAATCAGGGGAGAAGGGCCTTGGTCAAGGAGGGGACCAAGAACCCGATGGTCACTCTGACAGAGTTCCAGAGTTCCTTTGTGGAGATGGGAGAACCTTCCAGAAGGACAACCATCTCTGCAACACTCCACAAAGCAGGCCTTTATGGTTGAGTGGTCACTCCTCAGTAAAAGGTACCTGACAGCCTTCTTGGAGTTTGACAAAGGGCACCTAGACTCTCAGACCATGAGAAACAAGATCTTCTGGTCTGATACATTCTTATGTAAATGTGATAGTTCAGTTCTTTTTTTTCTTCTTCCACTTACAACATTTTCTAAAACCCTATTTTTGCTTTGTCATTATGGGTCATTGTGTGTAGATTGATGAAAGAAAAAAAAACAATTGAATACAAAATGTGGAAAAAGTCAAGGGGTCTGAATACTTTCCGAATGCACTGTGCGTATTGCATATACCGGTACACAAGCTCCTGCCCTAATCACAGTACAGTGTATCACACAGGAACCAGCCTTGCTATTTTACTGTAGATATGTGTGTGTGTGTGTGTGTGTGTGTGTGTGTGTGTGTGTGTGTGTGTGTGTGTGTGTGTGTGTGTGTGTGTGTGTGTGTGTGTGTGTGTGTGTGTGTGTGTGTGTGTGTGTGTGTGTGTGTATCCATCTCTGTGTGTGTGTGTGTGTATGTGCGTGCTTGTGTATCCATCTCTGTGTGTGTGGGTGTGTGTGTGCAGTCGCTGCTGTCTGTGATTAGGCAGCAGGGTGGATGATGAGATCTGTCAGCCCTGTCTCCCTGATCAGACCGTGCACGGCAGCCGTCTGCACCAGCGTACAGGCACTTTTAGGAATACTCCACTGGGTCTGCTACTAGACTCTGCTAGCTCCACCACTCCGCCACACTGAGCTAATTGAAGTGGGTATGTGCCAGAGCAGGCAGTGCAGAGTAAGCATCCCCCTCCCCTCCTTTCTCTTCCTCCTTTTTCCTCCTCCTCCTCTTCTCTTCTTCGTGACAGGGATTTCCGCTGCTCGAGTGTCCCTGCTCATTTTCGGAGCGTGTGACGGCAGAATCGGAGCGAGGGATTTCAGGAGGCTTCTCATTAGGGCACAGCTGGTTTGCGCCCAGCGGGCCCCAGAGTCCACAGCGGCAGTGGGATATGAGCTGCTGCCCGCTGTTAGGGCATCTAAATATGGCACCTTGTCCCCCAATGAAACAGACCCCTGAGATGTATCTCCCTATTTGTCCCCCCCCCAGAGATGGCATCATCACATACCGCTGGAGCTGAAGTCCAACTTGTGTTGGATTGATTTAGCTGCAATCAGACCTCTGTAGGTGGACACAAAGCAGGTACACTGTAGAGAGAGGGAGGGAGCGAAGGGTGGGAAGGAGGAGAATTATTATTCTGCAGAAAGCACAGCTCCAGATGGCATCTCTGTTTGAGCGCCCCCCTCCCAACTGAACCTTCACTCTCGATGTGGTCGCCACTCACAGAGCCCCGTAATTACAACACAGAAGGGTGTCGGGGCGATACTCTCTCTGTCTCTGTCTGTATCTCGTGCTCTCGTTTTCTCTCTGTCTGTATCTCGTTTTCTCTCTGTCTGTATCTCGTGCTCTCGTTTTCTCTCTGTCTGTATCTCGTTTTCTCTCTGTCTGTATCTCGTTTTCTCTCTGTCTCTGTCTGTATCTCGTTTTCTCTCTGTCTGTATCTCGTTTTCTCTCTGTCTGTATCTCGTTTTCTCTGTCTGTATCTCGTGCTCTCGTTTTCTCTGTCTGTATCTCGTTTTCTCTGTCTGTATCTCGTTTTCTCTCTGTCTCTCTCTCTGCCTGTATCTCGTTTTCTCTCTGCCTGTATCTCGTTTTCTCTCTGTCTGTATCTCGTTTTCTCTCTGTCTCTCTCTCTGTCTGTATCTCGTTTTCTCTCTGTCTCTCTGTCTGTATCTCATTTTCTCTCTGTCTCTGCCTGTATCTCGTTTTCTCTCTGTATCTCGTTTTCTCTCTGTCTGTATCTCATTTTCTCTCTCTCTCTCTCTGCCTGTATCTCGTTTTCTCTCTGTCTGTATCTCGTTTGCTCTCTGTCTGTATCTCGTTTACTCTCTGTCTGTATCTCGTTTTCTCTCTGTCTGTATCTCGTTTTCTCTCTGTCTGTATCTCGTTTTCTCTCTGTCTCTTTCTCTGTCTGTATCTCGTTTCTTCTCTGTCTCTCTCTCTGCCTGTATCTCGTTTTCTCTCTGTCTGTATCTCGTTTTCTCTGTCTGTATCTCGTTTTCTCTGTCTCTCTCTCTGCCTGTATCTTGTTTTCTCTCTGTCTGTATCTCGTTTTCTCTCTGTCTGTATCTCATTTTCTCTCTGTCTGTATCTCGTTTTCTCTCTGTCTCTCTCTGCCTGTATCTCGTTTTCTCTCTGCCTGTATCTCGTTTTCTCTCTGTCTCTCTCTCTTCCTGTATCTCGTTTTCTCTCTGTCTGTATCTCGTTTTCTCTCTGTCTCAGTGTCTCGCTCTTTCTTTCGCTGTCTCTCCCTTTTTTTCTCTTTTCTGTATGCACATCTTCCTCTCACTTGTTTTTTTTGTGTGGCTTTTTTGTCTTTATTTTCCTTTCTCCATGTCTCTGTTTTATCTCGTGTGTGTGTGTGTGTGTGTGTGTCTGCTGCCCTTCTCATAAAGGACAGAGATATCACATCGTATCAACCTTGTGAAGAACGCGGCCTGTGTAGGGCGCCAGCTGATTACAGACACACACACACATGCACAAGCATACACGCACACACACACACTGCATCTGATAAACTGATCTCACATACTGGGGATCAGCTGAGAAGCCTCACGTAGTGTCAGTTAAAGCACGGTAAACTCACCAGCTGCTTTTTCAGTAATCGGATCAATCTCCTGGTACAAGTTGGCGTGTGTCCTCCAGGCTGCTAATTGAACAGAGGCATTCGCAGCTGTTGATGTTTCAGTTTGACGTTCACCAGGTCCCTTTATTTATTTATCTATTTATTATTTTGCTTCATTCTGTTTATTGAACGAGCAACTGTTTAGGGTGTTTGATGCGCTGAGATAGTTAAGGGTTTGTGGATGAAAGCTTGTGCCTGTGAGAGTCATTTGTTCTGAGGCTATAGGCTAATAGTTTGTGATGTTCAGGAAAGCTGAGGCTGATTGCTGCCGATATATGTGGCAGATGGTGTTCAATTGGAGGGTAAATTCATCTGGGTGTATTGATTCAGAGTAGGGTTACTCCGCTTACATCTCGCTCTCCCTCAGGATCACTTGGGTGTGCATCGCAAAAGTCATCATATCCTTGTCAGATTGGCACCGTTCCTTAATAGAGAAAATGTCATGTTACCTTCTTGAACTAAATGTATATTTGTGTGTGTGTGGGGGGGGGGGCGAGCTAAAGTGTGTCTGTGGGTGCGAGCTAAAGTGTGTCTGTGGATGCGAGCTAAAGTGTGTGTGTGTCCACATAGGCAGGTGGCAGCGTTGTGTGCTCAGGAGTGCAGTAGGAGTTGCCCTTCAGGCAATAGCAGGAAATTGATTGAATTCAGAGGGGTTTAGAAAGCTGACAAATCACAAAGAAAAAACCTGGTTTAAAACGCTGTAATAACGCTGTAATAACGCTGTCCATAAATCACCAGTGACAGTTTAATCATCCTCAGGACTGTGGCCTAGTCTGACCACTGGACAACACTCAGGAACTGGCCAAAAGAAAGTACAACCAAACATACACACACAATTCATTCACACCGATGTATGTCTCATAAATCAAGACATTCCTAGCATCAACAAACATCTGCTCACGGTCAAATATTAATCTGACAATTTAATTAAATTACCCAGCATGCTTTTTATAAGATCACATCGTTCCCCTCAAATCATCCATTAAATTAACTTAGAAATATTCTGTCCCTACATTTCCCCATCCACTTGCATTAGCTGGGGTTGACTTCTTATACAGCCCTGAGCTCTATTTCATCTGAGAGCTTGAAACAGCAGTGCTGTGTGGCGTCCATGGTAGGGAGAAAATAAAAGCTGAAAGGGAGCCAATGCATCGCCTTTCTGCATGTTTCAGCCCTTATCCCCCTCCCCTCCATCTCATGTGTTTTAAAGGCAGTAGTGGCATGCCAGAGGCTGGGTGGGAGAAAAAACATGATTGTTATCTATGTACATAACAGACAAGCCCTATCCGGTGTGACATTTCACATGTAGGACTAAGCTATGTGTATAAGTACGCCGGATGATTTACTAAGATCATTTGGTTTGGAATACCCCCAGGCTTCGTCCCAAGGCCCCTTGGATTTGAAATTCTTTGCAATGCTCTAAAGTTGGTTTCCTTTCCCTTTTTAACAAAATGTCTGGACAATACCCCATAAACACCACAACACATCTAAATGAGCTTTCTTTCTTTTAGGTATCTATATGGTACTGTTACTCCCACACGTTGCAGTGACTTGTTGTGTGTGACATAATTGCAACGATACCAACAGCAGCCATTCCACGAGAGCATTCATGAGACCTGGAATACAGATGATTCCGAGTCAATACCACTTGCTTGAGCCAGGGCTTTGTCTGACATGGTGTAGAGTAGAGAAGGGTTTCAGTGTTGTGCATTTGTGTACATTTTAGCCATTAACAGACACTCTTGTCCCTTAATTCAGAGGGACTAACAGTCGGTGTTGTATAATTTACTCCTCTGGCTCCTGTTGAAGGAAGTTTTCTCTGAGGGTTGTTTTCTCCCACGGTGCTAAGCTTTGCCCGTCCCGAAAATCACCTTCCATTACAATTTCCCGGGGGGGGGTGTATCTATGTGAAGAAACCAATAAGCCATGGATGTTGTGAGCGTATCGGTGTATCTATGTGAAGAAAGCATGGCAATATGGCAGGCAGCCATCTCCATTGTAATTCCATCTCTCCCTCCTCCTTGGTTTGCCCCTGAGAATTGCATCAGAGGATTCATCTGTAATAGAATTAGCCCGTGTGTGTGTGCCGCAGCAGCAGCTGGGGATGAGTATAGTTCATGTCTTTTATGAAACAAACAGAGTTGGTCATTTTAATTATCCTTTCCATCTTATTATAAAGCTCTCTCTCTCTCTCTCTCTCTCTTTCTCTCTCTCTTTCTCTCTCTCTCTCTCTCTCTCTCTCTTTCTCTCTCTCTCTCTCTCTCTCTTTCTTTCTCTCTCTCTCTCTTTCTCTCTCTCTCTCTCTCTCTCTTTCTCTCTCTTTCTCTCTCTCTCTTTCTCGCACTCTCTCTCTCTCTTTCTCGCACTCTCTCCATATCTCTCTTCTCTCTCCCTATTTGTCCTCTCTTTCTCCCTTTGTCTCGACCTATCTTTTTACCTTCTCTCTCTCATTCCTCCACTCTCCCTCTCTCCTTTTTCTCCTCGGGGATAATATCCATTCGTTTAAGAAATGGAGAGTTATTACCCCCTTCATGAAATGACAGAATGGATCTAAAGTCATCGACTGTGATTATCTGTCCTCCACCTCCCTGCTTTTCCTTTGCGGCGCACACAGACCAGGTGAATGACATATAGCTTCCACTGTTTGTTCAAATGTGCCTATTTTTCTCCTTTTCTTTTTCACAGTCTCTCTTTCTCCCTCTTTTTAATTGCTCAGTTTCTCCCTCCCTCTGTCTGTCTGTTTGACTGTCTGTCTGTGTCTGTCTCTATTTCTCTCTCTCTATGTCTCTCTCTCTCTCTCTCTCTCGCTTCTCCCCTCTCTCAGTCAGCAGTACTACAGTATTGACTTTCTGGCATATTTTTTTCTGCCACAGAGAGTTCTGAAACGAGGCCCACAGGCCCAGCAGTTAGAATTGTTTATTGAGGTCATGCCAGAGGTTACATGACTCCCCAGTCTGCTGTCTATTGTGAGTTTCGGTATTGCTCTGTAGCTTTCAAGTAAGCTTCTCAAATTGCTGTATATGTCGTTTTTTTTATTCCTTAAATGGCACATTTATTCCTTAAATGTGCCATACACACATTTAAGGAAATGGGTGTCTATGTGCATTAGACACCCATTTCCTTAAACGTGTGTGTATTGTTGGATTAACTGATGTGGTGAATTGAAGTTATCTATCTGAAATATGTCTGTGTGAGATTGCATACATATATTTATTTTCAGTAATAGGGGTCCAATTGGCAGGCTTGATAGTTGACAGCTTTGATGACTTGGTATGCATTGTTTTGTTGTTGTTTTCATGCTTTTCTTGAATGATTCCACACTCATCGTAGATGGATGATGGTGAAAAGAGATACTCAATAATCACTTCGGAAATCAAAGTCATTTCATACTATTTAGAGACGAAAGCCAGCCAGTGATGTTGCAATCATACGTGCATTTTAAACCTGTTTGTGGCCAGCTGTCTTCCTGCAACAGTGTATTCTTTCAGGCAGACTATCGCAGATGTGTTGTTTATGCGTGTTTGCCCATAGTCTTCTCATCATAATGTCCTTTAATATGTGACCGGAGGTGTGTAGGTGAGAGCAGATGTGGTAAGATCTTATGTCTGTAGACCAGTTGGAGGTGGCTATGGGAGGTGGCTATGGGAGGTGGCTATGGGAGGTGGCTATGAGAGGGTGGCTATGGGAGGTGGCTATGGGAGGTGGCTATGGGAGGTAGCTATGGGAGGGGGCTATGGGAGGGGGCTATGGGAGGGGCTATGGGAGGTGGCTATGGGAGGGGGCTATGGGAGGGGGCTATGGGAGGGGGCTATGGGAGGGAAGGCTATGGGAGGGTGGCAGGGTGGCTATGGGAGGGTGGCTATGGGAGGGTGGCTATGGGAGGTTGGCTATGGGAGCCAACCTATGGGAGGTTGGCTATAGGTGCTTGTCCCTATACCTCTCATACGGATGTCCTAAAACACTTGATTCTTCAACTGCTGTGTAGGGAATATATTTCCTTGCTGCCACAGATGATGTAGTTGTATGAGCGGGTCTATGCCACAGATGATGTAGTTGTATGAGCGGGTCTATGCCACAGATGATGTAGTTGTATGAGCGGGTCTATGCCACAGATGATGTAGTTGTATGAGCGGGTCTATGCCACAGATGATGTAGTTGTATGAGCGGGTCTATGGCCCCGTTTTGGTCCTTCTTTGTTATGGTGTGACTGGTATCCTTACCAATCTGCGTGACTACAACGGTGTTGTACAGTAGCCACTTTGTTCTGACTATCATCTGACTGACGTGTTTGCTTCTCCTCCTGTCCGCCAGAGATCAGCCGTGTACGGAAGGACATGTACAACGACACGCTAAACGGCAGCACAGAGAAGCGGAGCAGTGAGCTCCCAGACGCAGTAGGCCCCATGGTGCAGCTCCAGGAGAAACTATTTGTGCCTGTGAAAGAGTACCCCGATGTGAGTACAATCTTTTTTGTGATTACACACACACATGCACACACACACACACACACACACACACACACACACACACACACACACACACACACGCACATACGAAGATACTCACACACGGGTTATCTCCGCACTGCTGCTAGCAGGGAAATACACGCACACACGCACAGGCACGCCTGAAGGACGACCACAAGTCTACGATGAAAAATGTATGTTTCCAGTACTCTCAGCACTACATTGTTGAAAGATACAGTTTATATCAACCCATAAACTTGCGAAAGTTGCGTTGTTTCGGTATTTAATATATTATTTCTGAACTGCTGTGCTGTTTCTTTACCTCAGTATTATTAGTCATGTCAACATGTCGTGTAAGGAGAAATTAAGAAACAACAGAAATGCATCAGGCAGTGGGCACTAGGCGGAGGATTGCATCATCTACGTAAGTCCCCACGTTGAACTTACCTCAACCGTGTGCGTCTGTTCTAACTCGCACCTGAAACTATCCGCCTCGTAGTTAACAAATCTTTTAAGCAATCACCCTCAGATCCTGCTCGCCTAAGCCTGGCCCAGGGGGAGCGAGCCGAGCTCCGAGCTGATTGATCCCAATTAACTTGTTCTTCTGAGAGGCTGATTCTTGCGTGGGCAGCATTAATGGAGTTGAGTCATTGGAGGTTTAAAATCACAGCTCCAGTCCGGATTCATCTACTGTATTTCTGCTGAGGTTTTAAAGCTTTTCAAAGGTTGTTTATGCCACCGTTTTTCACCTGGGGGAAAACAGTAGTAGTTAAGTCAGTGTACACAGACCACCCACGATACAGACTGCCTCCTACTGACCACCTACAGGACAAAAACTGGTTGAATCAACGTTGTTTCCACTTCATTTCAACCCCCCAACAAATTCAATGTGATGACATTGAATCAATGTGGAAAACAGGATTGTATTTGCAAAAGTTATAAATGTAAGGGAATTATCTCTGTTTTTCACCCAAAGTTTAACCTAAATCCAACGACATGGTGAATTTGTTGGTTGATTTCACAATGAATTCCCGTTAGTTGAATTCCCGTTAGTTGAATTCCCGAATAGTTGAATTCCCGGATAGTTGAATCCCCGTTAGTTGAATTCCCGTTAGTTTAATTCTCGTTAGTTGAATTCCCGTTAGTTGAATTCCCGTTAGTTGAATTCCCGGATAGTTGAATTCCGGGATAGTTGAATTCCCGTTAGTCGAATTCCCGTTAGTTGAATTCCCGGATAGTTGAATTCCCGGATAGTTGAATTCCCGGATAGTTGAATTCCCGTTAGTTGAAATCCCGTTAGTTTAATTCTCGTTAGTTGAATTCCCGTTAGTTGAATTCCCGTTAGTTGTCAACTCAACCAAACTAGATGTTGACGTCTGTGCTCAGTGGATTTTGTACAGAACTGCTTTTTTGTTGTTGTTGTTGCATGTTATGAATTCATAATAGATTGGGAATATGGATGGCTATAGATGGTATGAGATAATAATGTGTCTCTGCAGTCTGTCTGCCTGTATTGGATGTAGGGGGTGTGAAAAAATGTTGTCGATCTCTTGAGTCTCTCTCTCGCTTTCCCAGTCAGTGTGTCTTGGCCTGCTCTTCTAGTCTCCGGTAAAGGACAGCAGCAGCAGAGTGTGTCGATGCAGGTTGTCCTTACTGCTCTGAAGGACCGGGAGGATCATTATTACTGAGGATGGGTTCATTAGGAACACTGAGAGATTATATGAGAGGGCTTCAAATAGCCCCCAGCTGAGAGTGCTGGAGCCGTGTGTGTGTGTGTGTGTGTGTGTGTGTGTGTGTGTGTGTGTGTGTGTGTGTGTGTGTGTGTGTGTGTGTGTGTGTGTGTGTGTGTGTGTGTGTGTGTGTGTGTGTGTGTGTGTGTGTGTGTGTGTGTGGTTTTGCATACATGCTTATCATTACTGATAATTATCATTACTGACGATAAGAGTTGATAGAGTTTGTGACCGGGAGGATCAGTTAAAATGGCGCCGAAGAGGATGGCTGACGTTTTACATGCTCCCAACCAACTGTGCTATTTTGTTCGTTTTTTTGTGTTGTTTGTAACTTATTTTTTTACTTATTTTGTACATAATATTGCTGCTACCATCTCTTATGACCGAAAATAACTTCTGGACATCAGAACAGCGATTACTCACTTCGAACTGGAAGAAGCTTTTTCCTTTGACAAGTCCGACGAGAAGGATATACTGCTTTCCCGGGAACAGGCCCAAATCCCCGTCATTTGCGTAAAGAAAAGATGGAGGAAAACAAGGCGCAGATCGGGCTGCCTTTTGAGAATCCGTAGGCAAACTCCCACTGCCATCCGTTCTACTGGCTAACGTGCAATCACTGGAAAATAACATTACGATTATAGTACCAACGGGACATTAAAAACTGTAATATCTTATGTTTCACTGAGTTGTGGCTGAACGACAACACGGATAATATAGAGCTGGCTGGATTTGGCGTGTGTGTCTATTTGTCAATAACAGCTGTTGTGCAATGTCTAATATTAAAGAAGTCTCAAGGTATTACTCACCTGAGGTAGAATACCTCATGATAAGCTGTAGACCACACTATCTACCAAGAGAGTTCTCATCTATATTATACATAGCCATCTATTTTCCACCACAAACCAATGCTGGCACTAAGACCGCACTCAACCAACTCTGTAAGGCCATAAGCAAACAAGAAAATGCTCATCCAGAAGTGGCCAGGGACTTTAATGCAGGCAAACTTAAATCAGTTTTACCAGATTTACCAGCATGTCACATGAGCAACCAGAGGGAAACAAACTCTTACCACCTTTACTCCACACACAGAGATGCATACAAAGCTCTCCACCGCCCTCCATTTCGCAAATCTGACCATAATTCTATCCTGCTGATTCCTGCTTACAAGCAAAAACTAAAGCAGGAAGTACCAGTGACTTGCTCAATACAGAAGTGGTCAGATGACGTGGATTCTACTCTACAGGACTGTTTTGCTAGCACAGACTGGAATATGTTCTGGGATTCATCCAATGGCATTGAGGAGTATACCACCTCAGTCATGGGCTTCATCAATAAGTGCATTTACGACGACGTTCCCACAGCGACCGTACGTACATATCCCAACCAGAAGCCATGAATTACAGGCAACATATGCATCAAGCTAAAGGCTAGAGCTGACGCTTTCAAGGAGCGGGATACTAATCCGGACGCTTACAAGAATTTCCGTTATGCCCTGAGACGAACCATCAAACAAGCAAACTGTCAATACAGGATTAAGATTGAATCCTACTATCCTACTCTTCGGATGTGGCAGGGCTTGGAAACTATTACAGACTCCAAAGGGAAACCCATATGTGAGCTGCCCAGTGATGCGAGCCTGCCAGACGAGCTAAATGCCTTTTATGCTCGCTTCGAGGCAAGCAACACTGAAGCATGTGTGATAACGCTCTCGGTAGCCGATGTGAGCAGGACCTTTAAACAGGTCAACATTCACAAAGCCGCGGGCCCAGACAGATTACCAGGACGTGTACTCAAAGCATGCGCAGGCCAACTGGCAAGTGTCTTCACTGACATTTTCAACCTCTCCCTGACCGAGTCTGTAATACCTACATGTTTCAAGCAGACCACCATAGTCCCTGTGCCCAAGGAAGTGAAGGTAACCTGCCTAAATTATTATCACCCTGTAGCACTCACGTCAGTAGCCATGAAGTGCTTTGAAAGGCTGGTCATGGCTCATGAACACCTTTATCTAGAAACCCTAGACCCACTCCAATTTGCATACCACCCCAACAGATCCACAGATGACGCAATCTCAATCGCTCTCGACACTGCCCTTTCCCACCTGGACAAAAGGAACACTTATGTGAAAATGCTGTTCATTGTCTACAGCTCAGCGTTCAACACCATAATGCCCACAAAGCTCATCACTAAGTTCAGGGCCTTGGGACTAAACACCTCCCTCTGCAACTGGATCCTGGACTTCCTGGCGGGCCTCCCCCAGGTGGTAAGGGTAGGCAAAAACACGTTTGCCATACCGATCCTCAACACTGGGGCCCCCCAGGGGTGTGTACTTAGTCCCCCCTGTACTCCCTGTTCACCCACGACTGCGTGGCCAAACACGACTCCAACACCATCATTAAGTTTGCGGACGACACAACAGTGGTAGGCCTGATCACCAACAACGATGAGACAGCCTATAGGGCGGAGGTCAGAGACCTGGCAGTGTGGTGCCAGGACAACAACCTCTCCCTCAATGTGAACAAGACAAAGGTGCTGATCGTGGACTACAGGAAAAGGCGGGCCAAACAGGCCCCCATTAACATCGAAGGGGCTGTAGTGGAGCGGGTCAAGAGTTTCAAGTTCCTTGATGTCCACATCACCAACACACTATCATGGTCCAAACACACCAAGACAGTCGTGAAGAGGGCACAACAAAACCTTTTCCCCATCGGGAGACTGAAAAGATTTGGCATGGGTCCCCAGATCCTCAAAATGTTCTCCAGCTGCACATCCTGACCGGTTCCATCACTGTCTGATATGGCAACTGCTCGGCATCTGACCATAAGGCACTACAGAGGGTCATCACTGGGGCTAAGCTTCCTGCCATCCAGGATCTATATACAGTGGGGCAAAAAAGTATTTAGTCAGCCACCAATTGTGCAAGTTCTCCCACTTAAAAAGATGAAAGAGGCCTGTAATTTTCATCATAGGTACACTTCAACTATAACAGACAAAATGAGAGAGAAAAAAATCCAGAAAATCACATTGTGGGATTTTTAATGAATTTATTTGCAAATTATGGTGGAAAATAAGTATTTGGTCACCTACAAACAAGCAAGATTTCTGGCTCTCACAGGCCTGGATCTTCTTTAAGAGAGTCCTCTGTCCTCCACTCATTACCTGTATTAATGGCACCTGTTTGAACTTGTTATCAGTATAAAAGACACCTGTCCACAACCTCAAACAGTCACACTCCAAACTCCACTATGGTCAAGACCAAAGAGCTGTCAAAGGACACCAGAAACAAAATTGTAGACCTGCACCAGGCTGGGACGGCTGAATCTGCAATAGGTAAGCAGCTTGGTTTGAAGAAATCAACTGTGGGAGCAATTATTAGGAAATGGAAGACATACAAGACCACTGATGATCTCCCTCGATCTGGGGCTCCACGCAAGATCTCACCCCGTGGGGTCAAAATGATCACAAGAACGGTGAGCAAAAATCCCAGAATCACACAGGGGGACCTAGTAAATGACCTGCAGAGAGCTGGGACCAAAGTAACAAAGCCTACCATCAGTAACACACTATGCCGCCAGGGACTCAAATCCTGCAGTGCCAGACGTGTCCCCCTGCTTAAGCCAGTCCAGGCCCGTCTGAAGTTTGCTAGAGAGCATTTGGAGGATCCAGAAGAGGATTGGGAGAATGTCATATGGTCAGATGAAACCAAAATATAACTTTTTGGTAAAAACTCAACTCGTCGTGTTTGGAGGACAAAGAATGCTGAGTTGCATCCAAAGAACACCATACCTACTGTGAAGCATTGGGGTGGAAACATCATGCTTTGGGGCTGTTTTTCTGCAAAGGGACCAGGACGACTGATCTGTGTAAAGGAAAGAATGAATGGGGCCATGTATCGTGAGATTTTGAGTGAAAACCTCCTTCCATCATCAGCAAGGGCATTGAAGATGAAACGTGGCTGGGTCTTTCAGCATGACAATGATCCCAAACACACCGCCCGGGCAACGAAGGAGTGGCTTTGTAAGAAGCATTTCAAGGTCCTGGAGTGGCCTAGCCAGTCTCCAGATCTCAACCCCATAGTTAAATCTTTGGAGGGAGTTGAAAGTCCGTGTTGCCCAGCAACAGCCCCAAAACATCACTGCTCTAGAGGAGATCTGCATGGAGGAATGGGCCAAAATACCAGCAACGGTGTGTGAAAACCTTGTGAAGACTTACAGAAAACGTTTGACCTCTGTCATTGCCAACAAAGGGTATATAACAAAATATTGAGATAAACTTTTGTTATTGACCAAATACTTATTTTCCACCATAATTTGCAAATAAATTCATTAAAAATCCTACAATGGGATTTTCTGGATTTTTTTTCTAATTTTGTCTGTCATAGTTGAAGTGTACTTATGATGAAAATTACAGGCCTCTCTCATCTTTTTAAGTGGGAGAACTTGCACAATTGGTGGCTGACTAAATACTTGTTTGCCCCACTGTAATAGGCGCTGTCAGAGGACAGCCCATAAAATTGTCAGACTCCAGTCACCCAAGTCATAGACTGTTTTCTCTGCTACAGCACGACAAGCGGTACCGGAGTGCCAAGTCTAGGACCAAAAGGCTCCTAAACAGCTTCTATCCCCAAGCCATAAGACTGCTAAACAATTAATCAAATGGCCACCAGACTATTTACATTGACACCCCTCCTCCATTTGTTTTATGCACTGCTGCTACTCACTGTTTATTATCTATGCATAGTCACTTCCCCCCTACCTACATGTACAAATTACCTTGACTAACCTGCACCCCTGCACACTGCATATGTGGGAACTCCTTCAAGACTATTGGAAAAGCATTCCAGGTGAAGCTGGTTGAGAGAATGCCAAGAGTGTGCAAAGCTGTCATCAAGACAAAGGGTGGCTATTTGAAGAATCTTAAATATAAAATATATTTTGATTTGTTTCACACTTTTTTGGTTACTAGCGATTTTCTAGGTTACCTAGCCAGCTATTGTCGTTCTTTTAACGCAACGTAACGTAATCAACACTGCTAGCTAGCCAGCTAGCCCCCGAATCAACATCGCAGCCACTGCCAGCTAGCCTACAAAGTCAACAACGCAGCCACTGCCAGCTAGCCTACTTCAGCAGTACTGTATCATTTTTAATCATTTTAGTCAATAAGATTCTTGCTACGTAAGCTCAACTTTCTGAACATTCGAGTCGTGTAGTCCACTTGTCATTCCAATCTCCTTTGCATTAGCGTAGCCTCTTCTGTAGCCTGTCAACTATGTGTCTGTCTATCCCTGTTCTCTCCTCTCTGCACAGACCATACAAACGCTCCACACCGCGTGGCCGCGGCCACCCTAATCTGGTGGTCCCAGCGCGCACGACCCACGTGGAGTTCCAGGTCTCCGGTAGCCTCTGGAACTGCCGATCTGCGGCCAACAAGGCAGAGTTCATCTCAGCCTAGGCCTCCCTCCAGTCCCTCGACTTCTTGGCACTGACGGAAACATGGATCACCACAGATAACACTGCTACTCCTACTGCTCTCTCTTCGTCCGCCCACGTGTTCTCGCACACCCGAGAGCTTCTGGTCAGCGGGGTGGTGGCACCGGGATCCTCATCTCTCCCAAGTGGTCATTCTCTCTTTCTCCCCTTACCCATCTGTCTATCGCCTCCTTTGAATTCCATGCTGTCACAGTTACCAGCCCTTTCAAGCTTAACATCCTTATCATTTATCGCCCTCCAGGTTCCCTCGGAGAGTTCATCAATGAGCTTGATGCCTTGATAAGCTCCTTTCCTGAGGACGGCTCACCTCTCACAGTTCTGGGCGACTTTAACCTCCCCACGTCTACCTTTGACTCTTTCCTCTCTGCCTCCTTCTTTCCACTCCTCTCCTCTTTTGACCTCTCCCTCTCACCTTCCCCCTACTCACAAGGCAGGCAATACGCTCGACCTCATCTTTACTAGATGCTGTTCTTCCACTAACCTCATTGCAACTCCCCTCCAAGTCTCCGACCACTACCTTGTGTCCTTTTCCCTCTCGCTCTCATCCAACACTTCCCACACTGCCCCTACTCGGATGGTATCGCGCCGTCCCAACCTTCGCTCTCTCTCCCCGCTACTCTCTCCTCTTCCATCCTATCATCTCTTCCCTCTGCTCAAGCCTTCTCCAACCTATCTCCTGATTCTGCCTCCTCAACCCTCCTCTCCTCCCTTTCTGCATCCTTTGACTCTCTATGTCCCCTATCCTCCAGGCCGGCTCGGTCCTCCCCTCCCGCTCCGTGGCTCGACGACTCATTGCGAGCTCACAGAACAGGGCTCCGGGCAGCCGAGCGGAAATGGAGGAAAACTCGCCTCCCTGCGGACCTGGCATCCTTTCACTCCCTCCTCTCTACATTTTCCTCTTCTGTCGCTGCTGCTAAAGCCACTTTCTACCACTCTAAATTCCAAGCATCTGCCTCTAACCCTAGGAAGCTCTTTGCCACCTTCTCCTCCCTCCTGAATCCCCCTCCCCCTCCCCCCTCCTCCCTCTCTGCAGATGACTTCGTCAACCATTTTGAAAAGAAGGTCGACGACATCCGATCCTCGTTTGCTAAGTCAAACGACACCGCTGGTTCTGCTCACACTGCCCTACCCTGTGCTCTGACCTCTTTCTCCCCTCTCTCCAGATGAAATCTCGCGTCTTGTGACGGCCGGCCGCCCAACAACCTGCCCGCTTGACCCTATCCCCTCCTCTCTTCTCCAGACCATTTCCGGAGACCTTCTCCCTTACCTCACCTCGCTCATCAACTCATCCCTGACCGCTGGCTACGTCCCTTCCGTCTTCAAGAGAGCGAGAGTTGCACCCCTTCTGAAAAAACCTACACTCGATCCCTCCGATGTCAACAACTACAGACCAGTATCCCTTCTTTCTTTTCTCTCCAAAACCCTTGAACGTGCCGTCCTTGGCCAGCTCTCCCGCTATCTCTCTCAGAATGACCTTCTTGATCCAAATCAGTCAGGTTTCAAGACTAGTCATTCAACTGAGACTGCTCTTCTCTGTATCACGGAGGCGCTCCGCACTGCTAAAGCTAACTCTCTCTCCTCTGCTCTCATCCTTCTAGACCTATCGGCTGCCTTCGATACTGTGAACCATCAGATCCTCCTCTCCACCCTCTCCGAGTTGGGCATCTCCGGCGCGGCCCACGCTGGATTGCGTCCTACCTGACAGGTCGCTCCTACCAGGTGGCGTGGCGAGAATCCGTCTCCTCACCACATGCTCTCACCACTGGTGTCCCCAGGGCTCTGTTCTAGGCCCTCTCCTATTCTCGCTATACACCAAGTCACTTGGCTCTGTCATAACCTCACATGGTCTCTCCTATCATTGCTATGCAGACGACACACAATTAATCTTCTCCTTTCCCCCTTCTGATGACCAGGTGGCGAATCGCATCTCTGCATGTCTGGCAGACATATCAGTGTGGATGACGGATCACCACCTCAAGCTGAACCTCGGCAAGACGGAGCTGCTCTTCCTCCCGGGGAAGGACTGCCCGTTCCATGATCTCGCCATCACGGTTGACAACTCCACTGTGTCCTCCTCCCAGAGCGCTAAGAACCTTGGCGTGATCCTGGACAACACCCTGTCGTTCTCAACTAACATCAAGGCGGTGGCCCGTTCCTGTAGGTTCATGCTCTACAACATCCGCAGAGTACGACCCTGCCTCACACAGGAAGCGGCGCAGGTCCTAATCCAGGCACTTGTCATCTCCCGTCTGGATTACTGCAACTCGCTGTTGGCTGGGCTCCCTGCCTGTGCCATTAAACCCCTACAACTCATCCAGAACGCCGCAGCCCGTCTGGTGTTCAACCTTCCCAAGTTCTCTCACGTCACCCCGCTCCTCCGCTCTCTCCACTGGCTTCCAGTTGAAGCTCGCATCCGCTACAAGACCATGGTGCTTGCCTACGGAGCTGTGAGGGGAACGGCACCTCAGTACCTCCAGGCTCTGATCAGGCCCTACACCCAAACCAGGGCACTGCGTTCATCCACCTCTGGCCTGCTCGCCTCCCTACCACTGAGGAAGTACAGTTCCCGCTCAGCCCAGTCAAAACTGTTCGCTGCTCTGGCCCCCCAATGGTGGAACAAACTCCCTCACGACGCCAGGACAGCGGAGTCAATCACCACCTTCCGGAGACACCTGAAACCCCACCTCTTTAAGGAATACCTAGGATAGGATAAAGTAATCCTTCTCACCCCCCCCCCCCCCCCTTAGATGCACTATTGTAAAGTAGCTGCTCCACTGGATGTCATAAGGGGAATGCACCAATTTGTAAGTCGCTCTGGATAAGAGCGTCTGCTAAATGACTTAAATGTAAATGTAAATGTTACTACATTATTTAATATGTGTTATTTCATAGTTTTGATGTCTTCACTATTATTCTATAATGTAGAAAATAGGATAAAGAAAGAAAAAACAGTGAATGAGTAGGTGTTCTAAAACTTTTGACCGGTAGTGTATATTTTCTTAATTACAGATGGCAGTTGTCATGACAGCCCAGTAAGATGGAGTCGTAGCTTTATTTCTGCAGTACCAAGGCAGAGCAGCAGATATGCCACATCACTTCACAGTCTTTAAAAACAGCCATTTTCAACAAACTAGACTCGACAATAAAAATCTAAGTAATGAAAAAGTGAAAATAATACTTTTCATTGTCGTCGTCGTCCTCCCTTTTTGTACACTGTTGCTACTCGCTGTTTATTATCTATGCATAGTCACTTCACCCCCACCTACATGTACAAATTACCTCGACTAACCTGTACCCCCTCACACTGACTCGGTACTGGTACCCCCTGTACAGTGAGGGAAAAAAGTATTTGATCCCCTGCTGATTTTGTACGTTTGCCCACTGACAAAGAAATTATCAGTCTATCATTTTAATTGTAGGTTTATTTGAACAGTGAAAGACAGAATAACAACAAAAAATCCAGAAAAATGCATGTCAAAAATGTTATAAATTGATTTGCATTTTAATGAGGGAAATAAGTATTTGACCCCCTCTCAATCAGAAAGATTTCTGGCCCTCAGGTGTCTTTTATACAGGTATCGAGCTGAGATTAGGAGCACACTCTTAAAGGGAGTGCTCCTAATCTCAGTTTGTTACCTGTATAAAAGACACCTGTCCACAGAAGCAATCAATCAATCAGATTCCAAACTCTCCACCATGGCCAAGACCAAAGAGCTCTCCAAGGATGTCAGGGACAAGATTGTAGACCTACACAAGGCTGGAATGGGCTACAAGACCATCGCCAAGCAGCTTGGTGAGAAGGTGACAACAGTTGGTGCGATTATTCGCAGATGGAAGAAACACAGAAAAACTGTCAATCTCCCTCGGCCTGAGGCTCCATGCAAGATCTCACCTTGTGGAGTTACAGTAATCATGAGAACGGTGAGGAATCAGCCCAGAACTACACGGGAGGATCTGTCAATGATCTCAAGGTAGCTGGGACCATAGTCACCAAGAAACCAATAGGTAACACACTGCACCGTGAAGGACTGAAATCCTGCAGCGCCTGCAAGGTCCCCCTGCTCAAGAAAGCACATATACATGCCCGTCTGAAGTTTGCCAATGAACATCTGAATGATTCAGAGGACAACTGGGTGAAAGTGTTGTGGTCAGATGAGACCAAAATGGAGCTCTTTGGCATCAACTCAACTCGCCGTGTTTGGAGGAGGAGGAATGCTGTCTATGACCCCAGAACACCATCCCCACCATCAAACATGGAGGTGGAAACATTATGCTTTGGGTTTTTTTTTCTGCTAAGAGAACAGGACAAATTCACCGCATCAAAGGGACGATGGACAGGGCCAAGTACCGTCAAATCTTGGGTGAGAACCGCCTTCCCTCGGCCAGGGCATTGAAAATGGGTCGTGGATGGGTATTCCAGCATGACAATGACCCCAAACACACGGCCAAGGCAACAAAGGAGTGGCTCAAGAAGAAGCACATTAACCTCTTAAGTCGACCCTCTACTTTTTTGAACATTCTGTTAAAAATCGCGCAACATTTCAGCGCCCTGCTACTCATGCCAGGAATATAGTATATGCATTTGCTTAGTCTGTGTGGATAGAAAACACTCAGACGTTTATAAAACTGGTTAAATCACTGCTGTGGCTTTACCAGAACGGCATTTACATCGAAAAGCACAGGAAAAACTGATCACTGAAAATGGGAAAATATATCCATGCGCTACTTGAACCCATTGATAAAGGTGAACCACAATTAATTGACTGAGGTTGCAGTACCTACAGCTTCCACACGGTGTCTAGAGTCTTGTCATTTCCCTTCGAGTTTTTTCTTGGTCAAACACATGCAGGGCACCGTATCTCCTATGGTCTAGGACCGGATATTTTCGTTGAGTTTCTAGCCGGACATTTTTCCAGACGGACAGCTAATGATCTTTACATCGCCTCCTGATGAATTTTATCGCTTATTAACGTTTACTAATACCTAAAGTTGCATTACAAACGTATTTCGAAGTGTTTTGTGAAAGTTTATCGTCGACTTTTTGAATTTTAAAAAATGACGTTACGTTTTGAAACAATGTTTTTTTCGTTTATCACAGTCTACATATAACGATATCTAGGCTTTATATGGACCGATTTAATCGAAATAAAGACCCAAATAGTGTTTATGGGACATCTAGGAGTGCCAACAAAGAAGATGGTGAAAGGTAATGAATGTTTTCTATTTTATTGTGCGGTTTGTGTAACGCCGAAATGCTAATTATTTTGTTTACGTCCCCTGTGGGTCTTTTTGGGTGTTACATGCTATCAGATAATAGCTTCTCATGCTTTCGCCGAAAAGCATTTTAAAAATCTGACTTGTTGCCTGGATTCACAACGAGTGTAGCTTTAATTCGATACCCTGCATGTGTATTTTAATGAACTTTTGAGTTTTAACTAATACTATTAGCATTTAGCGTAGCGCATTTGCATTTCCAGAGCTCTAGTTGGGACGCAAGCGTCCCGAGTAGAAGCAACAGGTTAAGGTCCTGGAGTGGCCTAGCCAGCCTCCAGACCTTAATCCCATAGAAAATCTGTGGATGGAGCTGAAGGTTCGAGTTGCCAAATGTCAGCCTCGAAACCTTAATGACTTGGAGAAGATCTGCAAAGAGGAGTGTATCCCTCCTGAGATATGGGCAAACCTGGTGGCAAACTACGAGAAACATAGTACCTCTGTGATTACCAACAAAGGTTTTGCCACCAAGTACTAAGTCATGTTTTGCAGAGGGGTCAAATATTTATTTCCCTCATTAAAATGCAAATCAGTTTATAGCATTTTTGACATGTGTTTTTCTGGATTTTTTTGTTGTTATTCTGTCTCTCACTGTTCAAATAAACCTACCATTAAAATTATAGAAGGATCATTTCTTTGTCAGTGGGCAAAAGTACAAAATCAGCAGGGGATCAAATACTTCCCCCCCCTCACTGTATATAGCCTCGCTATTGTTATTTACTTTTAGTTCATTTGGTAAATATGTTCTTGTAACGGTGTTCGTCTGTTGAATGAAGAGAGTCGGACCGAAATGCAGCGTGTAGGTTCCTCATGTTACTTTAATGAAGAAAAACGTGATACATGAAATAACTATACAATACAAAACAACAAACGGAACGTGACACTAATTACAGCCTATCTGGTGACTACAACACAGAGACAGGACAAACACCCACAAAATACGACGCGAACTCAGGCTACCTAAATACGGTTCCCAATCAGAGACAACGATAAGCAGCTGACTCCAATTGAGAATCGCCTCAGGCAGCCAAGCCTAACTAGACACACCCCTAATCAACACAATCCCAATTACTACAAACCCCAATACGAAACACAACATATAAACCCATGTCACACCCTGGCTTACCCAAACATATACCAAAAACACAAAATATAATGACCAAGGCGTGACAGAACCCCCCCCCTAAGGTGCGGACTCCGGGACGCACCTCAAGAGCATAGGGAGGGTCCGGGTGGGCGTCTGTCCATGGTGGCGGTTCTGGCTCGGGACGTGGACCCCACTCCATGAATGTCCTAGTTCCTCCCCTTCGCGTCCTGGGATAATCCACCTTCTCCGCCGACCATGGCCTAATAGTCCTCACCCTGATCCCCACATAACTGAGGGGCAGCTCGGGACAGAGGGGCAGCTCGGGACCGAGGGGCAGCTCGGGACCGAGGGGCAGCTCGGGACCGAGGGGCAGCTCGGGACAGAGGGGCAGCTCGGGACAGAGGGGCAGCTCGGGACAGAGGGGCAGCTCGGGACAGAGGGGCAGCCCGGGACTGAGGGGCAGCTCGGGACTGAGGGGCAGCTCGGGACAGAAGGGCATCTCAGGACAGAGGGGCAGCCCGGGACTGAGGGGCAGCTCGGGACTGAGGGGCAGCCCGGGACTGAGGGGCAGCCCGGGACTGAGGGGAAACCCAGTACTGAGAGGGTGCCCAGTACTGAGAGGACGCCCAGTACTGAGAGGACGCCCAGTACAGAGATGAAGCTCAGACAGGTAGTAGGCTCCGGTAACTCCTGGCTGGCTGGCGGATCTAGCTGCTCTATGCAGACTGACAGCTCTGACTGCTCCATGCAGGCTGACAGCTCTCTGCAGACTGGCACTTTTGGCGGATCCTGGCAGACTGGCACTTCTGGCGGATCCTGGCAGACTGGCACTTCTGGCGGATCCTGGCAGACTGACGACGCTGGGCAGACTGGCGACGCTGGGCAGACTGGCGACGCTGGGCAGACTGACAGATCTGGAAGAGACTGGTTGTCTGGCAGATCTGGAAGAGATTGGTTGTCTGGCAGATCTGGAAGAGACTGGTTGTCTGGCAGATCTGGAAGATCATGGCTGACTGGCACTTCTGGCGGATCCTGGCAGACTGGCGGCGCTGTGCAGACTGGCGACGCTGGGCAGACTGGCGACGCTGGGCAGACTGGCGACGCTGGGCAGACTGGCGGCGCTGGGCAGACTGGCGGCGCTGGGCAGACTGGCGGCGCTGGGCAGACTGGCGGCGCTGGGCAGACTGGGAGCACTGGCAGCGCTGGGCAGACTGACAGCTCTGGCTGCTTCATGCAGACTGACAGCACTTGGCAGACTGACAGATCTCTGCAGACTGACAGCTCAGGCTGCTCCGAACAGGCAGGAGGCTCCGGCAGCGCAGGAGAGGATACAGGCTCTGGCTGCGCTGAACAGGCGGGAGACTCCAGCAGCGTAGGAGGGAAGGAAGGCTCTGGCTGTGCTGAACAGGCGAGGTGCACTGGAGGCCTGGTGCGTGGTGCTGGAACTGGTGATAATGGCGCGAGGACACGCACAGGAAGCCTGGTGCGGGGAGCTGCTACCGGAGGACTGGTGTGTGGAGGTAGCTCTGGATAGACCGGACCGTGCAGGCGCACTGGAGCTCTTGAGCACCGAGCCTGCCCAAGCTTACCTGGCTCGATGCCCACTCTAGCCCGGCCAATAGGAAGGGCTGGTATGTGCCGCACCTGGCTCTGCACCCGCACTGGAAACACCGTGCGCTCCATAGCATAACACGGTGCCTGCCCGGTCTCTCTAGCCCAACGGTGAGCACAGGGAGTATGCGCAGGTTTCCTACCTGGCATAACTATTCTCCCTTCTAGCCCCCCCCCCCCAATAATTTTTTGGGGTTGCTTTACGGGCTTCCTTGCCAACCGTGTTCCCTCGTATCGTCGGCTCCTGTCTCCGGCTGCCTCTGCTTCTTCCTTGGGACGGCGATATTCTCCCGGCTGCGCCCAGGGTCCTTTTCCGTCTAATATCCTCTCCCAAGACCAGAAGTCCTTATATTGCTGCTCCTCACAATTAACAGGAAGAGTAGGCTCAGGTCTGACTCCTGACTCAGCCACTCTCTCTCTGCGCTCTCCCCCGTTACTTTCGGTTTTCGCTCTGCGTCGCCGTGCTTTCCTTTTTGACTCCATTAGCCTGTAGCCCTCTTCGCACTGCTGAAGCGAATCCCAGGCGGGCTCTTGCACTCTCTCCGGGTCGGCCGCCCACCTGTCGATTTCCTCCCACGTCGTATACTCCATGCTTCTGCTGTCCATAACGTCGTCCTTTAGCTCCTGCCAGTTTACACGCTGCTCGGTCCGTTTGTGGTGGGTGTTTCTGTAACGGCGTTCGTCTGTTGAATGAAGAGAGTCGGACCGAAATGCAGCGTGTAGGTTCCTCATGTTACTTTAATGAAGAAAAACGTGATACATGAAATAACTATACAATACAAAACAACAAACGGAACGTGACACTAATTACAGCCTATCTGGTGACTACAACACAGAGACAGGACAAACACCCACAAAATACGACGCGAACTCAGGCTACCTAAATACGGTTCCCAATCAGAGACAACGATAAGCAGCTGACTCCAATTGAGAATCGCCTCAGGCAGCCAAGCCTAACTAGACACACCCCTAATCAACACAATCCCAATTACTACAAACCCCAATACGAAACACAACATATAAACCCATGTCACACCCTGGCTTACCCAAACATATACCAAAAACACAAAATATAATGACCAAGGCGTGACAGTTCTTAACTCTTCTTGAACTGCACTGTTGGTTCAGGGCTTGTAAGTAAGCATTTCACGGTAAAGTCTACACTTGTTGTATTCATCGCACGTGACAAATAAAGTTTGCTTTGATTTTGATTGGTGATGGTTAAGGGCAGGCATGGGGTGCTACCCTGGTGAGGGAGGAGGGTTAGAGGGAGTAATGGTGGGGTTTAAGGAGGGAGTGGAAGTGTCACAATCAAGGATAGGATGGGAGAGGTGTTGATGTTTGTATTTATTATGGATCCCCATCTACTCTTCCTGGGGTCCAGCAAAATTAAGGCAATTATACATTTTAAAAACAAATAAAAATTACAATACATTCATAACAGATTTCACAATGTAGTAAGTGTGTGCCCTTGATATGAGGGAACCTACCACTGTGTGGGTGGGCGAGTTGATGATGAATGTGTGTGTGAGATGAGTTGGGGGAATTGGGGCAGGGGAGTCGTGGCCTGGTCTGTCTGATAAAGAGAGAAGACATTCTCTCGGGTCTCACCCTCGTCACAGGGACAGGAGAGCAGCGGCGCGGAAATGAATTTCCCCCTTCAAACTCCTCGCAGCACTGCTGCCACTGTTTTGGCAGCCCACACCCATTCCAATTTGCTGAACAATGTTATTAGGCAATGAAAGACAGGAATCCAGAAGGGCATTGCCTCACACTGAGTTTTTGTTTTTGTTTGGGTATTTCTCTCTCTCTCTCTGTGTGTGTGTGTGTGTGTGTGTGTGTGTGTGTGTGTGTGTGTGTGTGTGTGTGTGTGTGTGTGTGTGTGTGTGTGTGTGTGTGTGTGTGTGTGTGTGTGTGTGTGTGTGTGTGTGTGTGTGTGTGTGTGTGTGTGTGTGAGAGAGAGAGAGAGGGTGTGTGCGTTGAAAAAGAAAGGGGGAATAGTGTGGTTAATGTATTGTTTTCTAGTGGACTATAAATACATTTCAGGAGTTTGTGGGGACAAGCTTTTAATTGTGCTCAATACAACAGTGTGAGGTTGAGGGAGAGGGACAGACAGTGGAAATGAGCTGTTGTCATCAATCATTTGGCTGCTGCGTGTCCTTTTCTGGGTCATGCTCGTCCACAGCAGAGATGAGAGAGAGAGAGACCATCACTGATTTATTAATCATTAGAAGCATGTGTGGCTGGATTCATTCTCCCACAGTCCTCTCATTTGGCCTTGGCCATCCTTCACACACCTCAAGGAGGGAGGGAGACGGGGAGGGAGAGAGACAGGGAGAGAGAGAGGGAGGGGGAAGAGACAGGAAGGGAGGGGGAAGAGACAGGGAGGGAGGCAGAGAGACAGACAGAGGCAAGAATAGAGAGTGGAGATTTGGAGGCAATTTGGAAGTGTGTGTGTGTGCGTGCGTGCATATGCGCATGTGCTATGTATGTAGTGTGTCTCCCTCTCTCTCCCTATTTGAAGAATAAGCACTCTAGCAGAGAGACAGCATTAGTGGATGTAATTTATCCATCACTCCAGGTGTCTTACTTTTAATTGAGTGACGCAGAGAGACCCAAACTGGACTGGGACTGTAGATTGAGCAGATGCTTTTTCCAGTGTTTTTGTGTGGGGGTGGGCGTGTGTTGTCCCTGCGTAGGTGGTTTATGTGTGTGTGTGTTTGTCCGCACACTTGCTTGTGTGTGAGAGACAGAGGGCTGGGAGGAGTGACCTTGACTTTAAGAGGTCAGTCCTCCCTCCCATCCATGCTGCGTGAGTTCCACTTGAGGTACAGGGAAGATTGAGAAGTGAGTAAAAGGGTGAGAGAGGAGGGGGGGGGGGGGCTGTCTGTGATTAGGTGAACTATGCCGTATAAATTAGCCCCCTCATTATTGTGATGATAAGAAACCGAGCTAGACGCAGGGGAGATAGGAAGGTGCCAGCAACACAGGCGTTGTGGGTCACAAGCATGGCTAATGAAGGTTAATTAGGGTTCATTAGAACATTAGGACTGCTAAGCTGACACACAGCATCATCAACCGGGAGGGGATGAGGCTCACCTCATTCTGTCATCCAACACACACTGCTCAAACGGATGACGAAATGCCAATATGGCATTCTACTAAATCTATGGTTATGGGGAGGAAAATCCTTCGCTTATGAAGAGTCAGAAGATTCGGTAACACTTTATTTGGATAGTTCCATGTACAGTGAGGGCCAAAAGTATTTGGCCAGTGACAAATGTTTTGTTGTTTTTGGTTCTGTACTCCAGTTTTTTGGATCTGAAATGGTACAATGACTATGAGGTTAAAGTGCAGAGTGTCAGCTTTAATTTCAGGGTATTTTCATCCATATCAGGTGAACCGTTTAGAAATTACAGCAGTTTTTGTGCATAGTCCCCCCATTTTAGGGGACCGAAAATGTGTATTAAATGTGTATTAAAGTAGTCAAAAGTAGTGTTTTGACTCCAAGCACACAATGACCATATCAAGCCTGTAACTCTACACACTTGTTGGATGCATTTGCAGTTTGTTTTGGTTGTGTTTCAGATTATTTTCTGCCCAATAGAAATGAATAGTAAATCATGTAGTGTCATTTTGGAATCACTTTTATTGTAAATAAGAACAGAATATGTTTCTGAACACCTCTACATTAATGATTACAGGTAATCATGGATGAATCGTGAATAACGATGAGTGAGTAAGTTAGAGACACAAAGATCAAACCCCCAAGACGTGCGAACCTCTCACCATTACAATAACAGGGGAGGTGAGCATTTTTGGGAGGGTATGATATTTATGCCCCTGCAACTTTCTCATTGAATGTTTTCATAATTTATCTGCAGATAATCACCAAGAAGCAGCCTTCCAGTATGCAAACTGAATGCATTCATGTGAAGATATGTTTTCAGCGTTTAACCCAACCCCTCTGAGTCTGAGAGCTGCGGAGGGCTGCCATAATCGACGTCCAGGTCATCGGCGTTGGGGTTAACTTGTCCTGGAGCGCTACCGTGGGCATATAACTACGTTGCATGATTTATGGATCGCAAAGGCATATAGGAGATTGACTTTATATCGGTCAGTTCGACACCTTTTATACACTAGCCCAACGCAAGCTGTCAATCAAAGAACAGCAAATAGCCTATGCGCCCTGAGACTGTGACTGACTATAGGCCTACGAAACAGGCAAAATGAAAGAATAATTCACAATGAAGTGGATTTCATGGGGCGTGTAAATTCACTCACAGGAGAAGATGAAGCGTCATGCAGCCAACCACAGCGCACAACGATAACGCGCAACGATAACGCGCAACGATAACGCACAATGATAACGCACATCGATAGCGCGCAACGATAGCGCGCAACGATAGCGCAACGATAGCGCACAACGATAACGCACAACGATAGCGCACAACGATAGCGCACAACGATAGCGCACAACAATAACGCGCAACGATAGCGCGCAACGATAATGCGCAACGATAGCGCACAACGATAACGCACAACGATAGCGCACAACGATAACGCGCGTACCAAGAGGCGGGACAGACAGCATTCTGACAAACCGGCAGTGTTTCCCCGTCATTGCTCGCTTTGTGATTGACAAGCGCCTGTCCCGCCCAAAGATCACTAGAAGATGCATGTTGTTCATTCTAGCGGGTGAAGGCTATAAGGACTCTTCTGACCCGCAAATTGAAACGTTTAAGTGAGAAAAAAAGCCTAGTTTAATTAATGAATTGGGGAAAAAAAGTTGCTTACGGAAAACCCTGTTTCATGTTCAAACATGCATAAACGATATTTGAAAGGTCAATTATGATAAGGTGAATAATCACACGCACATTCCCACACACGCTCACCTCTTGAAAGAGCTATCTGGCCTTTCTTCCTGCACGCTCGCCCTCTGGTCCTCCGTAATAATGAAAACAAAAGACAATCCTGCAGAAGGGAATTAGAGCAGAGTGCTATTAGAAGTCACGCAGTAATTAATTAGCCTATTAAAGTAGCTCGTTTATCTTCATAAAACAATGAGATCAGTGGGAGTGTGTGCCGATTGGTCCAGCATGCTCTCGGTTTAAAATGGCCTTAATTACTTTAGGTTTTTATTGTAGTTGATGGAAAACATACTTAATCTCCAATGCCCAGATTGGATAAATAGGGCGAGTCCTTTAAAAGCAGATATTAGACATTCCACTAGCTTCGATGGATTTTCTCACTCTCCACTTCCCTCTCTCTCTTAGTTTAGGGGGAGGAGTGGAGGTGGGTTGTGTCATTGCTGGGGCCACTGACTCAATCTGTCTCTGTCCTGTTGGCCTCTCCAGCTGGCTACTCTGATCAATACTATGGATGGGGGTTTGGAACCACTATTTTACTGCAATGATTTGAACTTACTCCATCCACCCTAGAAATGTTGGAAATTGTGCAGTTGGGCCAAGAGACTCACTTGCTTTATAAACACACGGACAGTGGACATAAGGTACAGTATGTGTTTGACCCCAGTGCACCTGCTGTGCGGCCCTGTGTTGGTTCTTTAACAGGAAGAGAATGCCCAGTGTGATCCTGAGTGAGCTGCAGCTGCCATGCGGATCACTCGACGTCTGACAGAAAAGGTTAAATACAGGAAGTTAAGGCTGGGATGATACCAGTATCACAATCCCCCCCCCCCCCCCCCCCCATGGCATAAATGAGAACACAAAGCAGGCCGTTAAAAAACCCGCTGTGTGTCAAATACAGTGTCCTGTGACTGTGGGTGACCACATGTCTTCCTAAAGAAGTGAAATTGTGTGTTTTGTTTCCTTGCCACGGTACTAATGAGGATTTGCGAAACTGGTATCATCCCGGCCCTACTGGAAGAGGGACGTGAGGGGTAGGGGGGCACCCTCCACAAAGACGATTCCTGTCTGAAGCACACTAACCCTACCAATGCTGATAACCTTCACACAAATCCCCTCTCTCACCTTGCCAGTCCCTCACCCAGATTTCACTTGACAAGATGGGAGATGGGATTCTAATTCTGCCCTTTTTTATTCTCCTCGTCTCAAAACACATGCACGCGCAGGGAAAGCACACACACAGACACACACACACACTACTGTCCTCTCAAAACACATGCACGCGCAGGGAAAGCACACACACAGACACACACACACTACTGTCCTCTCAAAACACATGCACGCGCAGGGAAAGCACACACACACACACACACTACTGTCCTCTCAAAACACATGCACGCGCAGGGAAAGCACACACACACACACACACACTACTGTCCTCTCAAAACACATGCACGCGCAGGGAAAGCACACACACAGACACACACACACTACTGTCCTCTCAAAACACATGCACACGCAGGGAAAGCACACACACAGACACACACACTACTGTCCTCTCAAAACACATGCACGCGCAGGGAAAGCACACACACAGACACACACACTACTGTCCTCTCAAAACACATGCACGCGCAGGGAAAGCACACACACAGACACACACACTACTGTCCTCTCAAAACACATGCACGTGCAGGGGAAGCACACACACAGACACACGCACACTACTGTCCTCTCAAAACACATGCATGCGCAGGGAAAGCACACACACAGACACACACACAGACACACACACTACTGTCCTCTCAAAACACATGCACGCGCACGGAAAGCACACACACAGACACACATACACTACTGTCCTCTCAAGACACATGCACGCGCAGGGAAAGCACACACACAGACACACACACTACTGTCCTCTCAAAACACATGCACGCGCAGGGAAAGCACACACACAGACACACACACTACTGTCCTCTCAAAACACATGCACGCGCAGGGAAAGCACACACACAGACACACACACTACTGTCCTCTCAAAACACATGCACGTGCAGGGGAAGCACATACACAGACACACACACAGACACACACACACTACTGTCCTCTCAAAACACATGCACGCGCAGGGAAAGCACACACACAGACACACACACTACTGTCCTCTCAAAACACATGCACGCGCAGGGGAAGCACACACACAAACACACACACTACTGTCCTCTCAAAACACATGCACACGCAGGGGAAGCACACACACACACACAGACACACACACTACTGTGTGATAGTCCAAAATATGTTTTTGAAACGTCGTAGGTCGGGAAAATACAGGGGGGGGGGGTCCAGTAGATGGTCATCGTGATGTTGAGGTTGATGGTGATCTTCATCATCTTCATGACAGTCAAGGTGTAAGAGAGAGAGAGAGAGAGAGCCTGCCTCGATGCGGAATCTTCTGGCAGCTGCGCCGATGGGTTTCTTCTGAATTGTAGGCTGAAAGGGATGGTTGTTCCGTGACTGGTGTCTCTGTATTGCACCGAACACGACGGCATCATGGTACAGGGAGACCTGCGTCAAGAGAGTGGAGATAACTCTGGCTTTTTGATTTACCTTCCCGGTGAATTTGAGCTGAGCTGTACTTGTGAAGATGAGGAAGTCCCGTGGTTTCTATGATTGTTCAGGCTCAAAAGGAACACATTTTTTTTCTTCCAGGAGACAAGAAAGCGTGATTGACTAGAAGGACACCGCTGACTGAGCTCTCGAGCACCGTCATGCAAAAACCTGTATAGCTCTGGGATGCCCAATCAAAGTGAGATTGTCTTAAATTGCAGGCATGGAGGATTATGCAGAAAGCTGTCTATGGAGTGACCTGTGTCTCTATGGAGTGACCTGTGTCTCTATGGAGTGACCTGTGTCTCTATGGAGTGACCTGTGCCTCTATGGAGTGACCTGTGTCTCTATGGAGTGACCTGTGTCTCTATGGAGTGACCTGTGCCTCTATGGAGTGACCTGTGTCTCTATGCTGAGATATTGTCTTTGTTATTTCTTCTCGTTGGAGAGAGTGGTGTGTGTATTGTGTATAGGGACATAGTGCATGGCAGAGCAGCAGAATGTGCCCTTTTCAACCATGCCAGGTGCAAACTCCTTACTTTGGCAGCTGACAAACGGCTAAAACAACTGGGCTTTCAGCGAGGTGCTGAAACACACAGAAAGGACAGCATGGGGTCTGTTTATTCTGTACACCTCAGTCCTTTAGAGGTTTGAAGGGTGAAACTGGAAGTTCCACAATGTTTGTAGGCATTTATTGTATATTCTGTACTTTCTTTCGGGTTGGTAGTCAAAGGTAAGCAAATAGTTCTTCTGCCGATGGACAGAATTTCCATAGCGAGGGAGAGACGAGAGGAAAAGGGGGGAGGGAGAGACGAGAGGAAATCCATTCATTATAATTAAAAACAAATACAATTTTATTTGTCACATGCGCCGAATACAACAGGTGTAGACTTGAACTGTTTTCTTTACCGTTATTTGCTTACTTATGAGCCCTTTCCCAACCATTCAGAGTTAAAAAGTATCAAATGTGCTAATAAAAATAGAAAAGAGTAACACTATAAATAACAATAACGAGGCTATATACAAGGAGTACCGCTCCCGAGTCCACATAATAATTCACATTTCCTGTTGCTGCGGGATTATTTTCCTGCTGTAGCAAACCGGCTCAAATTAAGATCTCACATCTGTATTGACATGAAGTGATCAGCGGAGATAATGGTGAATGCCAATCTTTAAAAACTTTCATTGTTCTCGCTCTGTTTCGTTTGAATCCAGTAGGTCTTGTTGCTATAAACTTGGCCAGTCAGTCAGTCCGTCTCTCTTGTCCTTTAAGGCCCAGGACCTGTCTGTGTGTCAGTCTCAGTCCCAGCTCATCGATATGCAGCAGCCCTCATGAGTCTTGACTGACAGGCAGTGTAAAGTCCAGTGAGGAGAGGAGCAGGGAGGAGCTGCTGATCGATGGGCGAAACGATTGCTGAGCCTTATCTTGTCAGCGTCGTCTGGTCGCAAGACACTCCCGATATCGGCTGCTTTTCAGCCGCCGCCGAGCGTCATTGTGTAAGAGCGCCAGGCGGGTGATGAGGGCGCGAGATTACAGCGAGGTGGGAGGGTCAAGCGAGGGGCTACCTCGTCTGCATCATCGCCTTGTTCTCTCGTTCTTTCTCTGTGTTTCCATATCTTTGTATCTGATCCCGCTCTCTTCTCAACATGTCAGGGTTGAGATAATCAGTTAACGTTTCCATTACAGATATGTTTCAACTGTCTACTATGTCCTCATACTTATCAATGATAAAGTGTCCTGTTGACGATGTTGAAGAACTGATCTGGTTCTAAGCCCAGGTTCTAATGTGTGTGTGTGTGTGTGTGTGTGTGTGTGTGTGTGTGTGTGTGTGTGTGTGTGTGTGTGTGTGTGTGTGTGTGTGTGTGTGTGTGTGTGTTTCTCTGGCAGTTTAACTTTGTGGGCCGTATCCTGGGACCACGGGGGCTGACAGCCAAGCAGCTGGAGGCAGAGACAGGATGTAAAATCATGGTGCGCGGAAAAGGCTCCATGAGGGACAAGAAGAAGGTAAGGCGAGCTAACACACACACACACACACACACAACCACACTCAAACACAACCACACACTTGTTTGGTCTTGGGGACCTAAAATGTATATCCATTTAAAATCCTATTTCCCCTAACCCCTAACCTTAAACCTATCCCTAACTTTAACCTAACTTTAACCCTAATTCTAACCCTTAACCTTAAAATGTCCCCACAAGGGAGAATTTTCTGGTTTTAATATCCTTGTGTGGATTTTTGGTGATTTCGGACCACCAGGAGGATGGAAGAACAAGACCACACACACACACACACACACACACACACACACACACACACACACACACACACACACACACAGGCACACAGGCACACAGGCACTATAAACTCACCCTCACACACAGATTGCTATTTACAAAGTAAAACCTTACTTTATTTTCTCTCGTTATCGATCATTTCAGCAATTGACCGCCCTAATCTCTTCGTCTTTTCTCAGATGCCTTCCATTGATACAGGCTCCAGTCATTGTGTAAAACTGGTAGAGTGTGTTTCCCTACTGTGTCCATGACCAGTACTACTACCCTCCAAGGGTGTGTCCACTAGTCTGCAGGGCCGTCTGAAGATCTCAGATATTTCCTCCTATTGGGAAACAACAATCATTCCCCCAAGCTGCACTGTCGCTCTGGGAGGGGCAGGTGTTCAAACATTGTCCTTGGCCTCAGATCTGTGGGGCTAGATGGGCCCCCAGTCCAGCCTGGCCCTGTCCCTGAAACGTGACCATGTTGGGGCGGTGTGATCTTCTAACCCTGGCCCCTATAGGATGGGAGAGGAGCACTGGGGAGGTGGTCTGGGACCAGGGGCTCCTCTTAGACATACATACGCACGGACACATAGACAAATACACACACACAGACACACACACACACACACACACACACAGACATTTATTTATTTCCCATCTTTCTCTTTTCGGAGAAAGGTCAGTTTTTTTGTTTCCACTGTATAAGCAGGGCCCTGCCTTCTATTTGGACAAGTGGTGTTAGTGGAGATGGTTATCTGAGCTCTTCCACATAGTCCCAGTGGGGGCGCTGGCAGAAAAAATAAAACAAGTGTCTCTGATATCCATGTTGTGGTCTCCTGCCCCCCCTCCACATCTGCTTCAGCTCACCGTCCTGCAGAAACCCAGCTCTATCTGCATCATATCTCCCACCACAGAGCGGGGCGAGGCTCTCTTTTTAGCCTAACCACTATGGTGTTAGTGATGAACTGTACGACAGAGTAAATCAAAAATACTGGTCTTTCTCGCATCATAAAGCACCGTCAATGACCCCCTCTTGCCCTTCCTCTGTTCGTCCATCTCTCCTGCTCCCAGTCTCTTTCAATGTCTCCCCCTCCTTCCCTCTCACTTGTTTAGTCTTCTGTCTTTTCTCTCCATCTCTCTTTCTCTCTCTCTCCATCTCTCTCTCTCTCTCTCTCTCCCTCTCTCTCACTCTCTCTCTCTCTCACTCTCTCCCCCACTCTCTCACCCTCTCTCTCTCTCTCTCTCTCTCTCTCTCTCTCTCTCTCTCACCCTTTCTCTCTCTCTCTCTCTCTCCCTCTCTCTCTCTCTCTCTCTCTCTCTCTCTCTCTCACCCTCTCTCTCTCTCTCTCTCTCTCACCCTTTCTCTCTCTCACTCTCTCCCCCTCTCTCTCACTCTCTCACCCTCTCTCTCTCTCTCTCTCTCACTCTCTCTCTCTCTCTCTCACTCTCTCCCCCTCTCTCTCACTCTCTCACTCTCTCTCTCTCTCTCCCCCTCTCTCTCACTCTCTCACCCTCTCTCTCTCTCTCTCTCTCTCTCTCTCTCTCTCTCTCACCCTTTCTCTCTCTCTCTCTCTCTCTCACCCTTTCTCTCTCTCTCTCTCTCTCCCCCTCTCTGTGACTGAAGGGCGTTGTTGTTGCAGTGGTTATCGGGTTCCTCGCTACCCGCACGTATTTTATTAGATGACCGAGCAGCGCAGACGCCGGTGTCCTTGTCCTCTGCGTACTGTCTCGTGCCACGTACACACTCCTTAAGAGAAACAAATGCCTGCCGACACAGATTGGGTCTTGTGGAATGCAGAAGGAGGTGTGGAAACACAGCACCACCACAGCAGCCAGCCAATAGATAACCATTGAGCAGGAGCGCTCTCACACTAACTCACATAGCCATAGGATGTGTGTTCGGAGCTCCAGTTCTAGAAGGGTTACGCGAAACTACACAAAACATTTATACGCCGTGTGGGGCTTTCTCAGTTACGACAGACAATCCTGCTATGTTCAAATTGAAAGTACCCAAGTTTAATTCTGAGAATAGGAATATAGCGATCGTTGGAGAGCTTGGTGTAAGGTCAGCCCTGGAAGTGGAGAGCTTGGTGTAAGGTCAGCCCTGGAAGTGGAGAGCTTGGTGTAAGGTCAGCCCTGGAAGTGGCGTGATGTTTGAGTCAAATGGTGGTACAGCAGGTGGTGTCTACAGCCTTAGAGTGGGCGGGGTCTCAGCAGCGCTGGGCAGTGATTGCCTCAGTGTGACAGACATTAGTGTTCTGTTGTGTGCTCTGATGCTGTGGGAAGGAGGCTCGCCAGGTTAGCTTAATGAATTGTGCGTCCATGACCAGTGGTGATAAAGGTAGCAGACTAGGACGGGGGCCAGATGAGGGCTGCACTGTCTGTCCCTGGCAGCAGTAGTGGCACTGCCGCCTCCTCATCCTTCTGCTGCTCCTGGCACCATAATCTGGTGTAAAATATCACAGATACATACACCTACTCTAAATGTTCTGTTTACCTCTCTCTCTCGCTCGCTCTCTCTCTCTCTCGCTCTCTGCTTTACACACGTACATGAGCACACAAACATAACCAACCACACAGGCCATTGTCCTTACAATAGCGTTCAGACAGACTCTGTCTTCAACTGTCCGAGGCCCTCTGGCTATTACAGTTATTATGACTATCAGAGTGGCTTCACACAGATCTACTCTACTCTAGTCCCATATCCACACTGCCTACTCAACTCGCACAGCACATCGCTTCCACAGTTGCTCCCCTTCTCTGAGATACTGTGTGTGTGTGGCTGTGTGTGCGTATCTCTCACTCACTCACTCACTCACTCACTCACTCACTCGATCTCTCTCTCTCTCTCTCTCTCTCTCTCTCTCTCTACATCTCTCTGAGAGTCTGGGAATGACTTTCCAAGTTGCTCTGTTAAAGCAACTCTGTGCATAGTTTACATACATATCAGTCTTGTTGTTTGTTGCATCAGTATTGCCACAGGTCTCCAAGCGACACTACAGTAGTTAACCGTGCAGCTAACCTTGAGCTCATTGCTTAGTGGTTTGAATTAGTGTGCTGAATCTTAAGGTTCCCCTTAATTACTGCCTCCTCGTGGCATATATTCTACCAGACAGCATGTCTGGCTCAGCAGGGACAATACACTGAGCAAACCAAAATTGGTTCTGTGAAAGTTCCTAGAACATTTGTTAGGTTGACACAAATGTTCTCATAAAACAAAAACTATCCAGTTGTGCTGATTATGCACGATTGTAAAAACATTCGCCTGTGGTTGCAAGAACATTCCCAGAGCACGTTCCTTCTGTTCTTTAAAGGTTCCCAGAATGTTTCATTGGGTTGTGGGAACAGTCTGGTGGTGAATACAAAAGATCTGTTCTCAAAACACAGAAAATGTCCACAAAAACTTTACAATGGTTCTATTAGGTTGGAAAAATATGTTGCAAGAAGATTCCCAGAACACTTTATTAAAATGTTTTTTTAGAAGTTCCTAAGACATTTCATTAGGTTGTAGGAAAATAGTGGGGATATACAGTATACACTCAGTTGCCAGTCTATTAGGTACACCCATCTAGTACCGGGTCGGGCCCCGTTTGCCTCCAGAACAGCCTAAATTCTTCGGGGCATGGGTGTACAAGGTGTCGGAAACATTCCACAATAATGTTGGTCCATGACATCAAGCAGTTGTTGCAGATTGGACAGCGTTATATTCACGCTGCGAACAGCCCATTACATCTCATCCCAAAGATGCTCTATTGGATTTGGTCAGCAACAATGTTCAGATAAGCTGTGACGTTCAATCGTTGCTCAATTGGTATCAAGTGACCTGACGTGTGCCAGGAAAACATTCCCCACACCAGTACACCACCACCACCAGCCTGTACCTCTGACACCAGGCAGGATGGGTCCATGGACTCGTACTGCTTAAGCCAAATTCTGACTCTGCCATCAGCATGACACGACAGGAACCGTGATTAGTTGGACCAGGCAATGTTTTTTCCACTCCTCAATTGTCCAGTGTTGGTGATCGCGTGCCCACTGGAGCAGCTTCTTCTTGTTTTTAGCTGAGTGGAACCCGGTGTGGCAGTCTGCTGCAATAGCCCATCCATGACAAGGTTTGATGAGTTGTGCGTTCCCGAGATGCCGGTCTGCACACCACTGTTGTACTGCACCATTATTTGTCTGTCTGTGACCCGCCTGTTAGCTTGCATGATTCTAGCTATTGTCCTTCGACCTCTCTCTTCCGACTGAATGTCTCTCTTCCGACTGAATGTTTTTTATTTGTCGCATCATTCTCGATACACCCGAGACACTGTCGTGCGTGAAAAGCCCAAGACGGCAGTCGTTTCTGAACTGCTGGATCCAACGTGCCTGGTACCAACGTGCCTGGTACCAACGTGCCTGGTACCAACGGTCGTGCCAAGCTCAAAATCGCTTAGGTCACTCGTTTTGCCCATTTTAGCGTTCAATTGAACAGTAATTGAATGCCTTGATGTCTGTCTGCTTGCTTTATATAACATGCCAAGGCCATGTGGGGTGGTGTACCTAATAAACTGGCCACTGAGTGTACACAATAGGACAGATTTTGATGACATTCTTCCCATAATGATAATGTGTTATCTTACTGTTAAGTTAATTGCACAACAGTCCATGTAGCAACAGATATGGCGATTAACTGGAATCACATAAACATTTACCGTACAAACATATTTTTACCATATTTTGTTGATAGTCACAAACAGGGATTGAATCTGGGAGTTTATAAGCATTATCCCTGGAATGAATCCATTGCGTCATTGGGATGGGACTAACAAAAAGATAACGTTGTTGACAGCTTATCTCTGACTTCCAAGTCGTGGTCTTTGTCTTTGCAATGGAGAGGGTAAGTGAATCTAGAAAAATAGGTATGCTTTATTATTTCTTACTCTATCAGTCCTCTCTATATACTGTAATGTTGGGATGTTTTGACTTTTGTTTTCCCCAAAAACTTGACTTCAAAAATCATGTTAAGTCATTGCCTTGTCCATTGCGGTTAGGTCCACATGCAGTGCCTTCAGAAAGTATTCACACCCCTTGACTTTTTCCACATTTTGTTGTGTTACAAAGTGGGATTAAAATGGATTTCATTGTCATTTTATGTCAATGATCTACACAAAATGGTGTGTAACGTCAAAGAAAAATTCTAGTATATATATATTTTTTTTACATGAATATATCTTGATTACATGTTAGAATTACCTTTGTCAGCAATTACAGCTGTGAGCCTTTCTGGGTAAGTCTCTAATAGCTTTCTATCCCTGGATTGAGCAACATTTGCGCATTTTACTTTTCTGAATTATTCAAACTCTGTCAAATTGGTTGTTGATCATTGATAGACAACCATTTTCAGGTTTTTCCATAGATCTTCAAGTAGATTTAAGTCAACACTGTAACTCATCCACTCAGGAACATTCACGGTCTTCTTGGTAAGCAACTCCAGTGTATATTTGACCTTGTGTTTTAGGTTATTGTCCTGCTGAAAGGTGAATTCATCTCAAAGTGTCTGGTGGAAAGCAGGCTGACCCAGGCTTTCCTCTAGGATTTTCCCTGTGCTTAGATCCATCCCGTTTCTTTTTTATCCTGAAAAATGTCCCAGTCCTTAACGATTACAAGCCCACCCATAACATGATGCAGCCACCACTATACTTGAAAATATGGAGGGTGGTACTCAGTAATGTGTTGTATTGGATTTGCCCCAAAATAACACTTTTTATTCAGGACAGAAAGTGAATTGCTTTGCCACGTTTTTCTTTGCAATATTACTTTAGTGCCTTGTTGCAAACAGGATGCATGTTTTGGTAATATTTTTATTCTGTACAGGCTTCCTTCTTTTCACTCTGTAAATTCAACAATGTTGTTGATCCATTCTCAGTTTTCTCCTATCAGAGCCTTTAAACTCTGTAACTGTTTTAAAGTCACCATTGGCCTCATTGTGAAATCCCTGCGTGGTTTCTTTCCTCTCCGGCAACTGAGTTAGGAAGGACGCCTGTATCCTTGTAGTGACTAGGTGTATTGATACGCCTTCCAAAGTATAATAATAGCTTCACCATGCTCAAAGGGATATTCAATGTCTGCTCTTTTTATTTTTACCAATTTACCAATTATTGGTGCCCTTCTTTGCAAGGCATTGATAACCTCCCTGGTCTTTGTGGTTGAATCTGTTTGAAATTCACTGCTCGACTGAAGGACCTTACAGATCATTTTATGTGTGGGGTACAAAGATGAGGTAGTCATTCAAAAATCGTGTTAAACACAATTATTACACACAGAGGGAGTCCATGCAACTTATTATGTTACTTGTTAAGCAAATTATTACTCCTGAATTTATTTAGGCTTGCCATAACAAAGCGGTCAAATACTTATTTACTCAATTAATTTGTCAAAATTTCTAAAAACACTAATCCACTTGGACGTCATGGGGTATTGAGTGTAGGCTAGTAACAAAACAAATATAAATGTCATCCATTTTAAATTCAGTCTGTAACAAGGAGTGTGAATACATTCTGAAAAGCACTGTTGATGTGCATATATATATATATATATACTAAGACATACACTGAGCGTACAAAACATTAGGAACACCTGCCCTTTCCAAGACATAGACTGACCAGGTGAATCCAGGTGCAAGCTATGATCCCATCCATTCGTGTAGATTGTGGGGAGGAGACAGGTTAAAGAAGGATTTTTAAGCCTTGAGACATGGATTGTGTATGTGTGCCATTTAGTGGGTGAGTGAGAAAGACAAAGGATTTAAGTGCCTTTGAACGGGTGTATGGTAGTAGGTGCCAGGCGCACCGGTTGAATGTGTCAAGAACTGCAATGCTGCTTGGGTTTTACGCACAGCAGTTTCCCGTGTGTATCAAGAATGGTCCACCACCCGAAGGACATCCAGCCAATGTGGCACAACTGTGGGAATCATTTGAGTCAACAGGGGCCAGCATCCCTGTGGAACGCTTTCGAGACCTTGTAGTCCGACGAATTGAGGCTGTTCTGAGGGCAAACGGGGATACAACTCAATATTAGGAATGTGTGTTTCTAATGTTTTGTACACTCAGTGTATAGCCATAGTTTGGATCATAATTGGAGAATTTCAGTACGAAGGGAAATCCACTAGAAACATTAGGATCCTGTTGGCGCAACAGACTACAAGGCTTGCAGATCACAGGTTCAAATCTGCTTGACGACCATTCTTTAAAAAAGCTATAGCAATGTTTGGACAATACCCTCATAAAATATAATGATGTAAGAACATGGAGATGCCATTTCTTTAGAAGTTTGGCAACTTCATATAATAATGTCACATTACACGTCAACATTGGCAGAACATTGCAGCAATGCTTTCAGAACTACTTCCGTTTATCGTCGGAAGTGTGTTTTTAGAGCAATTCTGTATCGTCATGACATAACCTTACAAAACTTGACAATCGTCTCGCAGGAATGTTTGTTGTCATACAGTAGGCGTTAGTAGTAATATCTCCAACATTAACGGAATATTCCAGGGAGTTTTTTACATTTGTATTAATAACTCCAGGTAATGTAATCAGAACCGCCATGTCATAATGTCACAACTATAAAAAGCAAAGAAGAGCTGCTGTAATCTAGGAGCTCACATGCAATACTTCTAATAGCCAACGTTTCGACAGCCAAGCTGTCTTCACACTGTAACTTTATGAGTCCATTGGAGGAATGTTCCCTGCTTGTTGTTAAGAGTGTTTTTGAGTAACATATCCAGCAGCGTTAGCAGAACGTTCCTGCAATGTTTCGTCGTAACCACTTCTCTTGCTCCAACATCTTGTCTAAGAACATCACCGGAACGTGTTATTACATGCCCAGGCAACCTCGTAAAAACGCGATTGAAATGTTTGTGGGGGCGTTATCGTCCTAATGTTAGCTTCAAACCTAACTAGAACATCGTGGGAATGTTGGCTAATGTTCCAGGTTTGCTGGGCTGTTTGTTGTTATCAATATACACCCTTGGAATGTTCTCTATTCTATTCTCTTGGGTATTATTCCTACGCTTGTGGAAGGCGGCCCTTGTGTTCTCCCGCTCCACAAAGGTGGTGATCCCTGCGATCTTAATGATTATCATCTCAAAATGTTCACGTTTAGCGATAACATTTGAATTCTCAGCTGCAGCCTTTTTTTAGAGGGATAATGCATTCTGAATGCTCACCAGTCAGGCTTTAGACCAGGCCACAGCACCATCTCGGCTGCCTCTCTAGTCATAAATTACACAGTTAATGCGCTAGACAGGAAACGGCACTGCGCTGCCCTTCGTATTGATCTGTCGAAAGCATTCGATACGGTTGATCACGCACTCCTGCTGCGGAGGCTATCCAAAATTGGTGACCTTAATTCATCAATCTAGTACAACGGAGGAGCGAAAACCCACAGACACTCGGCCCTTCGTGGAATGAGGTTTGACACGTGGTCCAGACCAAGCGGCCTGCGGCTGGTTAAAAATGACCTGCACAACAAAAGTCAATGTACATCTGCTGATGGAGTTCAGTTTAAAGGAGTGCCACAAGGCTCAATACTAGTCCCTTTACTGTTCACTATTTACATAAATGATTTGTCCCTAAATAATAATAATAACTGGTACCTACATCTCTATGTGGATGACACAGTTATTTATTCCCGTGCTCCCTCAGTGCAGCAGGAATCGCCCAATGATCTTAAATGTTGTTTAATCCAAGTTTATGTTGTTCTCCAGGTCTTGTGAAATTGACCCTAAAGATCTGTGTCGCTGCACCTTGAAGGGGGCCCAAATAGAGCAAGTCCCTCTTAATTATTTAGGTATTTGGACTGATGATGAGCTGTCTTTTAAAACACACATTGAAAAACGAACAAAGAAGCTGACAATTTAGATCGGTTTCCTCTATAGAAATAAATCTTGCCTTACTTTAGAACCAGGAGGAAGATTGTTCAAGCGTTGCTCATCCCAGTACTTGACTATGGTGATATCATCTACATGCACGCAGCAGCCTCTGTTTTGAAACCTTTAGATTCAATCTATCACACAGCCCTGCGTTTTATCATTGGAGAAAATGTTTGTACACGTCATTGCCTTTGATATACTGCTGTTGGCTGGGAGTCTGACTACCAGAAGGGCCCAACATGGGCTGCTATTTGTTTATAAAGCAGTTCTCCAGAAACTCCCTAACTACCTCAACTCACTTCTTAATTGGAAATCCAGCCACCACCCGACTCGCTCTCAAGACTGTCTGGTTCTAGAAGTCTCCACGGAGTCCGGGAAGATTGGCTTTAGTTATTGTGTCCCTAGTGCATGGTATAACCTGCAGGCCACTTTGAGGCTTGACTCTCTGGTCTCGAAGGAATGTGGTGAAGGAGAACTGCATGTTTTTGATGTGATATTAGGTGTGTTGAAATTGTGAATTGATAGTGTTGTTTTGATACTGATTATGTTGGTTTGTTGTTCCCAGGGCAGTCTTGAAAATGAGACCCTGGTCTCAATGCGTTTCCCCCGGTTAAGTAAAAGGCAACAAATAAAATACATATTTAAAAAAAATAAAAAAAAAAGATTGGTTGTTAGGCTTGTACAGGATCTTAATTTGACCACTCAGTTGCAGGATACATTGTCCTGCCTGGTGTATTCAAGGTTTTAAAATGCTTCTGAAGTTGTCATTTCCACTTTAAAATGTCAGACTTGATTTGCTCTAACGGAAAATGGATCAAAAATGTCCATTAATTAATAATCCACATAGTAATTCACACTTCCTGTTGCTGCAGGATTATTTATAAAATGGAGAACCTATACCTGGGTAGGGTGTCTCGGATGAAATGTCCACTAATGTTAGCAGAACGTTCCAGCAATGTTTTCTCAGAGCCAATTTGAATTCAACCCGGACATGATTTGCTGAAGAATGTTTAAGGAATGTTATTCAAGCAATCATGCCATAACGTCACACTATAACTTTGCGAGAGCGTTGTGGGAATGTTCCCTGCTTGTTGTCATGGGTCGTTTTGAATAACATTTCCATCAACATTAGCAGAACGTTCCGATAATGTTTTTCTCAGAACCATTTCTATTTGCTCTCACATTTTGTTGCGGTAGAGTGTTCTACAAACATTACTGGTCCGTTGTGTTATTACGTTACCTGGAAACCGAATGAGAACATTTGGAGAATGTTCTGCGGTTGGCTGATAAAGATGTTGCGCTCAACATTTTTTGTGAACGTTAGGAGGACATTCCAAGGATATTTCATTTTTAAAAAATTCTGGGAAAAAAAACAAATGTTGTTATTAGGATATTAGCATGTCTGATGTTAGATCAAACCCTAACTATAACTTCATGGGAATCTAATGTTCTTGGGATGTTTCCAGTTTGCTGGGTAGGGACAAAAGTCGAGTTAGTTTAAGCTTCGAAAGGATGAAAATACATGTGTTGTTTTGTTTGCCTTTCCATAGAGAAGTAAACTGCTATGTACACATCCTATGCGCACGGACTTTCATCTGTCAACACACTTTTATGAGCCAACTGGTAATGTGTGTTTGCATCTGTGTGTTTGTGTACATTCTGTGTGCGTGCATCGTATGGGAGTGTGTGTGTGTGTGTGTGTGTGTGTGTGTGTGTGTGTGTGTGTGTGTGTGTGTGTGTGTGTGTGTGTGTGTGTGTGTGTGTGTGTGTGTGTACATTCTGCATGTGGACGGTTGGTGTGTGTGTGTACATTCGGCATGTGGACGGTTGGTGTGTGTGTGTGTGTGTGTACATTCTGCATGTGGACGGTTGGTGTGTGTGTGTACATTCTGCATGTGGACGGTTGGTGTGTGGGTGTGTGTACATTCTGCATGTGGACGGTGTGTGTGTGTATCGTATGGGAGTGTGTGTGTGTGTATCGTATGGGAGTGTGTGTGTGTGTATCGTATGGGAGTGTGTGTGCGGGTATCGTATGGGAGTGTGTGTGTGTGTGGGGGTATCGTATGGGAGTGTGTGTGGGGGGGTATCGTATGGGAGTGAGTGTGTGTGTGGGTATCGTATGGGAGTGTGTGTGGGTATCGTATGGGAGTGTGTGTGGCTATCGTATGGGAGTGTGTGTGTGTGTGTGTGTGTGTGTGTGTGTGTGTGTGTGTGTGTGTGTGTGTGTGTGTGTGTGTGTGTGTGTGTGTGTGTGTGTGTGTGGGTATCGTATGGGGAGAGGTAGGGGGGTATAATCCTTATTGCGGACAGAGTTCCGGTTCTGTGCTGGAATGTTGCAAACGAGAGTGCTGGAACAATAGCCACACAGCCTGACCCTGGATGTGTCGTTCCTCATAAATCCTTTGACAAGGAGCCTTTTTACACAATCAAGAAGTCGTCTGGATTTCAGGAAACATCACATTCTTATGCTCCTAACATTATACCCTCAACCTCATATCCCTGCCCAGTGTGTGCGCGCGTTTCTCTGATTGGACTCTACATTGACATTGTAGTTGGGCTCCCCGAGTGGCGCGGTGGTCAAAGGCACGGCGTCTCAATGCTAAAAGCGTCACTACGGACCTGGTTCGATTCCAGGTGTTGTGTTACAACCAGCCGTGATTGGGAGTCCCATAGGGCGGCGTACAATTGGCCCAGTGTCATCCGGGTTAGGGTTGGCCGGGGTAGGTTGTCATTGTAAATAAGAAGTTGTTCCTAACTGACTTGCCTAGTTAAATGAAAAAAGAAAATGGCCATTTAGCAGACGCTCATATCCAGAGAGAGAGATAGAGAGAGAGATGGTGTAGAAGAATGTTCCGTCTTAAAAGCTTTCAACAGTAGCAGGTTGAACCAGCCTGACTGAGCCATGTATCCGGAGTTGTACATTCCTTTTCCTTTTGAAGAAAACCCACTGCCTTTAAACCGTTGACACTGTTACACTGACATGAGGAGCCCAGTCTCTGTTAATCTCTCTTCTCGTTTCTCCGCCCTCACTTTCCCCGACTATTACAGATGCCGCCACTCACTGCAATAGCTCTTTGATTCAGAGTGGAGGTGTTTCATCTTGACAAGCCTTTCTGTATAGTACACTCCCTCATTGTGAAACTAGAGACCCGTCTTTACATCTCATTATTCGACAGCAACCTCAGCGGGTCATCAGAAACCGGGTCTTCAACCTAGCTTCCTTTTGCGCCTGCTGTGTTCGGTTTCTTCACAGTGACTCACTGACGGAAATAAATTATTAGGAACGGTGCCAAGAAGAGATAAATAATGGAATGGCTTTTAGCTGTTCACATGCCAGTGTGCGCGCACGCACGCGCACGCGCACACACACACACACACACACACACACACACACACACACACCTAGTCACATAGTCATATGCACGCTCACACACACACACACACACACACACACACACACACACACACACACACACACACACACACCTAGTCACATAGTCATATGCACGCTCACACACACAGGCACATACACACACACTCGCACTTGCACACGCACACGTTTTAAAGCTAGGATATACCCACCAACCCACCTTCCTAAGTAGCCTGTACCACCCTCTAAGTTCCCATAGACCCCCGCCCACCTCCCTCCTCAGTTCCCCTGTCTCCACTCTGCCCAATTAGTCTTCCTTTGTTCTGTCATATTGGCCCGCGCTACTGTGTTCTCCCGCACTGTTCTTTTGTGGGGCTGACTGATTCCTTCAGGGGAGGCATTATTGCCTGGGTTAGGATTACAAAAGAGCTGGCCCATGGATTTATGGTAATTAATTATGTTCCTGGTCCGTGGCAGTGGTGAGAGAGAGAGCGAGAGAGAGAGCGAGAGAGAGAGCAGAGAGCAGAGAGGCAGAGAGCGGGCAGAGAGGGAAGAGAGCGGGCAGATAGGGAAGAGAGCGGGCAGAGAGGGAGAGAGCGGGCAGAGAGGGAGAGAGCGGGCAGAGAGGGAGAGAGCGGGCAGAGAGGGAGAGAGCGGGCAGAGAGATGCAGAGAGAGAGAGGGCAGAGAGAGAGAGGGCAGAGAGAGAGAGAGAGAGAGGGCAGAGAGAGAGAGGGCAGAGAGATGCAGATAGCCAGAGAGAGGGCAGAGAGATGCAGATAGCCAGAGAGAGGGCAGAGAGAGAGAGGGGGCAGAGAGAGACAGAGAGGCAGAGAGAGGGCAGAGAGACAGAGAGAGGGCAGAGAGACAGAGAGAGGGCAGAGAGACAGAGAGAGGAGAGAGAGACAGAGAGAGACAGAGAGAGACGGAGAGAGACGGAGAGAGACAGAGCGAGAGACAGAGAGAGGGCAGATGTTTTTTCATACTGGTGTGTGTGTGCGTGTGTGTGCGTGTGCGCGTGTTGAGCCGACTTCCACCGGACTTCTGATGTACCCCGTGTCAGATCCAACCCCGCCCCCCTCCACATATACACACACATCCGTCCACCCCTCTGAACCTCTTTTGGTAGTGTTGCTCGGGCTTTTCCTGGATGTTATTGATGGTGTGTTTGTGGGTGGGCTGGTCTGTGACAGCTAGACGCTGGGGATCCATTTTTTTGGTGCTTGTAATAGGAGATAAATCAAGTCGGGAGAGAGTAGATACCCAGGGAATATGAGGAGGAAATCTTATCAATATCGTCATTGTACGGTGTATTTGCTCTCGGTTGAGATGGATTCCTAGATAATCACATAATATGTGGTTGATGTTTAGTTGGGTGTTCATGATTGTGGTTTGAACTATGGTCATCCAAGCATTCGAAACCTTCGGAGTGTGTTGAGAATGACTACGCATGCCATAATTTGCCGGCCAGCGGGTTACAAGAAGCCTATCACACTTTCTAATATAAAGCCCCCGCCACAGGGTCTTTCTGACAACACATTATCCACACATGTCATTTCAAATAAGTGATTTTCGGTAAGAGCCATTGGATTCCTGAATCACGGCACAAAATACAGGGGCAGTGGGACCCAATCACCGACCGCAAGTCATCAATTTCCCATTTGTAGCTACAGTGAGAAAAATGATTTGTTGTATCAATCAGATCGTGATTTTTCATTTTGGGAAAATCACGAGGGGTGGGGGGCACCAAGTATGAGCAGAGAAGGGAGGAGGAGGGGATGAGCAAATGTTTTACTAGACACCTCTTTCTTCTGACAAAGACACTTAGAGGGTCTTTCATCTTTCCTTCTCTGTTTCCATACTTTCCCCTGTTTAAAAGGTGGGAGATGAAAAGCTGTAGTCATGGCAATGGACTTTATCGGCATACAGCCCCACCCCTGTCTCGTCAGAGCTCCCTCCCTTTCTTTAAACAGTGGCATCTTTAATTCACGTGTAAATCAAAGCATTTTGACACCTCTCATTTCCGGGGGAAATTTATAGTATGTACAGGCACTGTTGCTACTGAGCTGAGAAACAAGGTGGCGTCAGGTTAGATTTCGATTGAAACATTTTAGTGGATACTTGTTCATATACTTCCACCCGAATACCATACTCCAAAATACCGCTGAACTAACTTGATGAGATCGAAAAGACAAATCTGATTAACAAACCAAATCGAGGTCCTTTCTTTGTTCCTGTCGGCTCACACACGGCGCCCCGGGAGTCTCTCACACGTCAGACACACTTCAGACATGTCTGTGTTCAGAGAACCGTTTGTGTCAGGCTGCATGCTTCATCCCAGTTCATCAGAGAAACAACCTTGATCTGATATTGCTCTCTCTCTCTCTCTCTCTCTCTCTCTCTCTGTCTCTCTCTTTCTCTTTCTCTTTCTCTTTCTCTCTCTCTTCTTTCTCTCTCTCTTTCTCTCTCTCTCTTTTTTTCTCTCTCTCTCTCGTTTTCTCCCTCTCTCTCTATCTCTCTTTTTCTCTCTCTCTCTCTCTCTCTCTCTCTCTCTCTCTCTATTCTGCAACTGTATTCTGCGACTGTGTACTCTCTGTTTAGTGCCAAATAGCATTCTAGTTTGCTCTGTTTTTTTGTTGTAAATTCTTTCCAATGTGTTTTCTCATGATTTGGTTGGGTTTAATTGTGTTGCTGTCCTGGGGCTCTGAGTGGTCTGTTTGTGTTTGTGAACAGAGCCCCAGGACCAGCTTGCTTAGGGGGCTCTTCTCCAGGTTAATTTCTCTGTAGGTGATGGTTTTGTTATGGAAGGTTTGGGAATCGCTTCCTTTCAGGTGGTTTTAGAATTTAACGTTTTTCTCTCTCTCTGTCTGTCTCTGTCTCTCCCCCTCTCTCCCCCCTCCCCCTCTCTCCCTCCCTCCCTCCCTCTCTCTCTCTCTCTCTCTCTCTCTCTCTCTGTCTGTCTCTGTCTCTCCCCCTCTCTCCCCCTCCCCTCTCTCCCTCCCTCCCTCTCTCTCTCTCTCTGTCTGTCTCTTTCTCTCCCCCTCTCTTCCCCTCCCCCTCTCTCTCTCCCCCTCCTCTCTCTCTCTCTCTCTCTCTCTCTCTCTCTCTCTCTCTCTCTCTCTGTCTGTCTGTCTGTCTGTCTCTGTCTCTCTTTCTCCCCCCTCCCTCTCCCCCCTCCCTCCCCCCTCTGTCTCTGTCTCTGTCTCTCTCTCTGTCTCTCTGTCTCTGTCTCTGTCTCTGTCTATGTCTCGTCTCTGTCTCTGTCTCTCTCTCTCTCTCTCTCTCTCTCTCTCTCTCTCTCTCTCTCTCTCTCTCTCTCTCTCTGACTCAGGTATACAAGCCTTCTTTGTATAGGAACGCCACCTTTGATGTCATGTACTGTGTGTCCTGTCTTCCGCTGCGTTGTCATGGATTTTAGGCAGATCAAAGTGGAGTCTGTTTGGGATACGCCGTGTTTTTGTTTGTTTCCCATGTTTCTTCTCCGTTCGGTAACGGGCGGTTGCTGTTCGTTCTGGAGTGTTGGGCTGGCGAGGAAGCAGAGAAGGAAATGTTTGTTTCCCATGTTTCTTCTCCTCCGTTCGGTAACGGGCGGTTGCTGTTCGTTCTGGAGTGTTGGGCTGGCGAGGAAGCAGAGAAGGAAATGTTTGTTTCCCATGTTTCTTCTCCTCCGTTCGGTAACGGGCGGTTGCTGTTCGTTCTGGAGTGTTGGGCTGGTGAGGAAGCAGAGAAGGAAATGTTTGTTTCCCATGTTTCTTCTCCTCCGTTCGGTAACGGGCGGTTGCTGTTCGTTCTGGAGTGTTGGGCTGGCGAGGAAGCAGAGAAGGAAATGTTTGTTTCCATGTTTCTTCTCCTCCGTTCGGTAACGGGCGGTTGCTGTTCGTTCTGGAGTGTTGGGCTGGCGAGGAAGCAGAGAAGGAAATGTTTGTTTCCCATGTTTCTTCTCCTCCGTTCGGTAACGGGCGGTTGCTGTTCGTTCTGGAGTGTTGGGCTGGCGAGGAAGCAGAGAAGGAAATGTTTGTTTCCCATGTTTCTTCTCCTCCGTTCGGTAACGGGCGGTTGCTGTTCGTTCTGGAGTGTTGGGCTGGCGAGGAAGCAGAGAAGGAAATGTCGGAGTTGTATTGTGACATTTGATGCTAATATTGAGGCTGGAATTCAATGGAACCCCACTCACACGCACTTCTTGTTTTAAAAGCTGGAAGCATATTTATGTTAGTATTTATGGAAGTCGTTTTTTAACTATAGCTGAAATGATGCTGAGACTTTCCTTCACCAGAGGAAAGGAGCCGCTGCGTTTGATACAATCATTCGGGTTCCATTGCGCTGAAGCCCTGAGACTCAGCAGTGCTGCAGGTCCGTAGAGTAAAGAGGGGAAATGATGGAGAGTGAAAAGCCGCCAGTGATGTTGCGTAACCTCCTGGCTGTCTCCAGTTTAACCTGTGGTTTGACCCAGACAGTCCTTTTTTAGTCACGTGGAGCCACTGCGGGTAACACTGGCTATTGTTTTGCCTCGTTCTCAACAGATTAGCTTTATTGAATAAAGGAAAACGAGAGGGAAACCGTTCCACTCTCAGTGAGGTCTCGTGAAGAATGTGGGGAGTTCAACGAGTCCGTGGATCTTACATGCCTCCCTGACATGGAGGATTTACTTTGGGATTTCTAGAACTCTTCTGGCAGTGGTACATGTCATGAAAACCATGCCTATGGAGAGGTGTTTGTTATCATATGATATTTTGGAGTGAGTAAATTTGCCCATACATGCAATACTGACATAAATCATTGGTCGTTGATCATATTTGACCACTGACCCCCATCAAAACGTATATGGGGCCTGTTTCTGCCGACATGTGCATATTACCTCAGTTACCTCAACTAACTTGTGCCCCCTCACATTGACTCTGTACCGGTACCCCCTGTATATAGCCTCGCTACTGTTATTTTACTACTGCTCTTTAATTATTATTTTTTTACATTTTCAAATGTTTTACTTATCTATTTTTTTTACTTGGCACATATTGTTCTTAAAACTGCATTGTCGGTTAAGGGCTCGTAAGTAAGCATTTCACTGTAACGTCTACACCTGTTGTATTTGGCGCATGTCACAAATACAATTTGCTTTGATTCCCAGACACAGATTAAGCCTAGTCCTGGACTAAAAAGCTCTTCTCCATTGAGAATCTGTTAGTCCTGGACTAAAAAGCTCTTCTCCATTGAGAATCGGTTAGTCCTGGACTAAAAAGCTCTTCTCCATTGAGAATCTGTTAGTCCTGGACTAAAAAGCCCTTCTCTATTGAGAATCTGTTAGTCCTGGACTAAAAAGCTCTTCTCCATTGAGAATCTGTTAGTCCTGGACTAAAAAGCTCTTCTCCATTGAGAATCTGTTAGTCCTGGACTAAAAAGCTCTTCTCCATTGAGAATCTGTTAGTCCTGGACTAAAAAGCTCTTCTCCATTGAGAATCTGTTAGTCCTGGACTAAAAATCTCTTCTCCATTGAGAATATGTTAGTCCTGGACTAAAAAGCTCTTCTCCATTGAGAATCTGTTAGTCCTGGACTAAAAAGCTCTTCTCCATTGAGAATATGTTAGTCCTGGACTAAAAAGCTTTTCTCCATTGAGAATCTGTTAGTCCTGGACTAAAAAGCTCTTCTCCATTGAGAATCTGTTAGTCCTGGACTAAAAAGCTCTTCTCCATTGAGAATCTGTTAGTCCTGGATTAAAAATCTCTTCTCCAATGAGAATCTGTTAGTCCTGGATTAGGCTTAATCTGTGTCTGGGAAAACGGCCCAAGAGGTACAGCCTCTTGTCTGGACTTGTTTTGAACTCTTTTCCTCCATTCCCCCCCATCAGGAAGAGCAGAACCGCGGCAAACCCAACTGGGAGCACCTCAACGAGGACCTGCATGTCCTGATCACGGTGGAGGACGCACAGAACCGCGCTGAGATCAAGCTGAAGCGGGCTGTGGAGGAGGTCAACAAACTACTGGTGCCTGCGGTGAGTCAGTAGCCACGTGTCACTTCCTGTTGCTGAGGGCCCGTGATGCAGGGCTGAGAGGAAGCTCTCAGAAATGTCACCAGTCAGATGTGTTTATTTAAAGACCTGAGATTGATGTCATAAGTGTTCAAACATCAAGTGGTAAAAACGGATTGGTGTTTAGTTCGCTCTAGACCACATTCCTGTGCTAACAGAGTCATGTGCCGTAATGTGCGTGAAAAGATGGTCATCACACTTCCTATTTCCTTCAAATGTGCTGAAATTGTAGAATCGGCTCGGCTGATTGGTCATGCAAGCAGTCAGCTGTATGTCAGTGACGACAGATACTGTACATGACGACAGATACTGTACATGACGACAGATACTGTACATGACGACAGATACTGTACATGACTACAGTATATCCCCAAATCAATAAACCACGTGTAAACATACAGCGGTTTCTTTTACAGAGAAATCAATACCAAAGATGTTGCTTTTTCAATCATGTTCATTTGTTTGTGTGTGCATGTGTGTGCATGTGCGTGCATGTGCGTGCGTGTGCGTGAGAAGGAAAGAGAATGAGAGAGAGAGATCATGGGGAATGGTATGTTTTTGCTGATCCACACATTCTCCCTTTCATTTCCTCTTTTGTCCCCTGAAATAGGAAGTGAGACTCTTCATTGGCGAAAAGGGGAAGTTTAGGAAGGAGCCTGTAGGATGGGGTAATCCCCTGAGTCTGCCATCTCAGTCTGCCATCTCAGTAGAGCAGAGGGGGACTATTTTAGTTTGTGAAAGCATGGCTACTTAAAGGATCCACACTTGCTTTTTGTCCGACTGCCCAAATGCCTCGTGGTCGAAATAAATCTGTGTCATAGGCAGAGGGATTGAATGATGATTAAATAGTGGTGAAAGAGGATCATGGGTGAATTAGTCAAGTCTGTACATTCACTCCTGGAGGAATCTTTGTATCATATTACATGTGTCCTTCTCTGAGACCCTCCCCACGGTAGATGAATGACCGATGTTGAATGTGTGGCAGCCGACAGTATACTTAGTTGAATGTATCAATGCATAGCAACTAGCCAGGCCAGTTCATACACAAAGTCCTCTAACCTACCTGTTGGTGTTTCTTGTAAGTGAAAAGTGGTTTCCTGTCTGTGTCTCTCAGAAGTCCATTTAGGAGAGCATGACATTGGAGGACCTCCATAAGATCATGTGATTGGCCGGCTGGCTGGTACCCTATCGGGTCATGCGTGCTCTCTGGGTTATGAAAGCTGTCGTACACAGATCGTGACAGGCTGCTAACACAGAGAGCATGGCCGGTGTAGCTGTCCTCGTTTATCAAATAACCACTCAAACATTAATGAAGAACACAAGACGAGCCAGGCCAGGCATCTGGGGGACCTGTGTGTGCGTATGCGCGAGGGAACAAGCAATGTTGTATTTACTGTTGGTCGGAGCTGTAATGAGCAGGGAGAGGTTACAAACTTTAGTTACAGTTGAAGTCGAAAGTTACATACGCTTAGGTTGGAGTCATTAAAAATGTCTTGTTAACAAACTGTAGTTTTGGCAAGTGGGTTAGGACATCTACTTTGTGCATAACACTTCCGGGTTGGAGCGAGCGGTCGCATCTGCACTCGGTCCGCAGGTAGTATTACATTTCATTACATTTCATTATAGTACAACGGTTTGATTTGTCTAATCTTAGCAATTTCTTCTTAGCTAGCTACATAGCCGTCTTTGTATCATAGATAATTGCGTAATTATCGTATTTCGTCGTCCTAACGCAGTCTACACTGCCCTGCAGCTAGCCAGCTAGCTAACGTCCACCGTTAGCTAGTCCACCGTCTACCGATTAGCAGCACAACTATTACACTCAACTGAACGACTTGATTAGTGTAGTGTTAGCTAGCTACATAGTTGTCTTTGCTGTCTTCGTATCCAAGATAATTGTGTAGTTTAGAGTGTGTAGTTTTATGTCGTCCTTGACATAGGAGACTCTGCTAGCTAGCCAACAGCTAGCCAACGTCTACCGAACAGAACTTCTGCACTCAACAATCCGGTCGCATTTCGCTTCGCTCCACAGGTAGTATCACATTTTTCATTTCATTTCATTACAGTACAACGGCTTGATTTGTTTGATCGTAGCTAGCTACATAGCTAGCTACATAGCCGTCTTTGTATCAAAGATAATTGTGTAGTCTAGAGTGATTTCCTAGGTTAGCTAGCCAGCTATTGTCGTTCTTTTAACGCAACGTAACGTAATCAACACTGCTAGCTAGCCAGCTAGCCCCGAATAGCAGCACAGTAGAAACTATTACACTCAACGGAACGACTTGATTAGTGTAGTGTCAACAACGCAGCCAATGCCAGCTAGCCTACATAGTCAACAACGCAGCCTCTGCCAGCTAGCCTACTTTAGCAGTACTGTATCATTTTAATCATTTTAGTCAATAAGATTCTTGCTACGTAAGCTTAACTTCCTGAACACTCGAGACGTGTAGTCCACTTGTCATTCCAATCTCCTTTGCATTAGCGTAGCCTCTTGTGTAGCCTGTCAACTATGTGTCTGTCTATCCCTGTTCTCTCCTCTCTGCACAGACCATACAAACGCTCCACACCGCGTGGCCGCGGCCACCCTAATCTGGTGGTCCCAGCGCGCACGACCCACGTGGAGTTCCAGGTCTCCGGTAGCCTCTGGAACTGCCGATCTGCGGCCAACAAGGCAGAGTTCATCTCAGCCTATGTCTCCCTCCAGTCCCTCGACTTCTTGGCACTGACGGAAACATGGATCACCACAGACAACACTGCTACTCCTACTGCTCTCTCTTCGTCTGCCCACGTGTTCTCGCACACCCCGAGAGCTTCTGGTCAGCGGGGTGGTGGCACCGGGATCCTCATCTCTCCCAAGTGGTCATTCTCTCTTTCTCCCCTTACCCATCTGTCTATCGCCTCCTTTGAATTCCATGCTGTCACAGTTACCAGCCCTTTCAAGCTTAACATCCTTATCATTTATCGCCCTCCAGGTTCCCTCGGAGAGTTCATCAATGAGCTTGATGCCTTGATAAGCTCCTTTCCTGAGGACGGCTCACCTCTCACAGTTCTGGGCGACTTTAACCTCCCCACGCCTACCTTTGACTCATTCCTCTCTGCCTCCTTCTTTCCACTCCTCTCCTCTTTTGTCCTCACCCTCTCACCTTCCCCCTACTCACAAGGCAGGAAATACGCTCGACCTCATCTTTACTAGATGCTGTTCTTCCACTAACCTCGTTGCAACTCCCCTCCAAGTCTCCGACCACTACCTTGTATCCTTTTCCCTCTCGCTCTCATCCAACACTTCCCACACTGCCCCTACTCGGATGGTATCGCGCCGTCCCAACCTCTCTCTCCCCCGCTACTCTCTCCTCTTCCATCCTATCATCTCTTCCCTCTGCTCAAACCTTCTCCAACCTATCTCCTGATTCTGCCTCCTCAACCCTCCTCTCCTCCCTTTCTGCATCCTTTGACTCTCTATGTCCCCTATCCTCCAGGCCGGCTCGGTTCTCCCCTCCCGCTCCGTGGCTCGACGACTCATTGCGAGCTCACAGAACAGGGCTCCGGGCAGCCGAGCGGAAATGGAGGAAAACTCGCCTCCCTGCGGACCTGACATCTTTTCACTCCCTCCTCTCTACATTTTCCTCTTCTGTCGCTGCTGCTAAAGCCACTTTCTACCACTCTAAATTCCAAGCATCTGCCTCTAACCCTAGGAAGCTCTTTGCAACCTTCTCCTCCCTCCTGAATCCTCCTCCCCTCCCCCCCTCCTCCCTCTCTGCAGATGACTTCGTCAACCATTTTGAAAAGAAGGTCGACGACATCCGATCCTCGTTTGCTAAGTCAAACGACACCGCTGGTTCTGCTCACACTGCCCTACCCTGTGCTCTGACCTCTTTCTCCCCTCTCTCTCCAGATGAAATCTTGCGTCTTGTGACGGCCGGCCGCCCAACAACCTGCCCGCTTGACCCTATCCCTCCTCTCTTCTCCAGACCATTTCCGGAGACCTTCTCCCTTACCTCACCTCGCTCATCAACTCATCCCTGACCGCTGGCTACGTCCCCTCCGTCTTCAAGAGAGCGAGAGTTGCACCCCTTCTGAAAAAACCTACACTCGATCCCTCCGATGTCAACAACTACAGACCAGTATCCCTTCTTTCTTTTCTCTCCAAAACTCTTGAACGTGCCGTCCTTGGCCAGCTCTCCCGCTATCTCTCTCAGAATGACCTTCTTGATCCAAATCAGTCAGGTTTCAAGACTAGTCATTCAACTGAGACTGCTCTTCTCTGTATCACGGAGGCGCTCCGCACTGCTAAAGCTAACTCTCTCTCCTCTGCTCTCATCCTTCTAGACCTATCGGCTGCCTTCGATACTGTGAACCATCAGATCCTCCTCTCCACCCTCTCCGAGTTGGGCATCTCCGGCGCGGCCCACGCTTGGATTGCGTCCTACCTGACAGGTCGCTCCTACCAGGTGGCGTGGCGAGAATCCGTCTCCACACCACGTGCTCTCACCACTGGTGTCCCCAGGGCTCTGTTCTAGGCCCTCTCCTATTCTCGCTATACACCAAGTCACTTGGCTCTGTCATAACCTCACATGGTCTCTCCTATCATTGCTATGCAGACGACACACAATTAATCTTCTCCTTTCCCCCTTCTGATGACCAGGTGGCGAATCGCATCTCTGCATGTCTGGCAGACATATCCGTGTGGATGACGGATCACCACCTCAAGCTGAACCTCGGCAAGACGGAGCTGCTCTTCCTCCCGGGGAAGGACTGCCCGTTCCATGATCTCGCCATCACGGTTGACAACTCCATTGTGTCCTCCTCCCAGAGCGCTAAGAACCTTGGCGTGATCCTGGACAACACCCTGTCGTTCTCAACTAACATCAAGGCGGTGGCCCGTTCCTGTAGGTTCATGCTCTACAACATCCGCAGAGTACGACCCTGCCTCACACAGGAAGCGGCGCAGGTCCTAATCCAGGCACTTGTCATCTCCCGTCTGGATTACTGCAACTCGCTGTTGGCTGGGCTCCCTGCCTGTGCCATTAAACCCCTACAACTCATCCAGAACGCCGCAGCCCGTCTGGTGTTCAACCTTCCCAAGTTCTCTCACGTCACCCCGCTCCTCCGCTCCCTCCACTGGCTTCCAGTTGAAGCTCGCATCCGCTACAAGACCATGGTGCTTGCCTACGGAGCTGTGAGGGGAACGGCACCTCAGTACCTCCAGGCTCTGATCAGGCCCTACACCCAAACAAGGGCACTGCGTTCATCCACCTCTGGCCTGCTCGCCTCCCTACCACTGAGGAAGTACAGTTCCCGCTCAGCCCAGTCAAAACTGTTCGCTGCTCTGGCCCCCCAATGGTGGAACAAACTCCCTCACGACGCCAGGACAGCGGAGTCAATCACCACCTTCCGGAGACACCTGAAACCCCACCTCTTTAAGGAATACCTAGGATAGGATAAAGTAATCCCTCTCACCCCCCCTCCCCCTTAAAAGATTTAGATGCACTACTGTTCCACTGGATGTCATAAGGTGAATGCACCAATTTGTAAGTCGCTCTGGATAAGAGCGTCTGCTAAATGACTTAAATGTAAATGTATAACACAAGTCATTTTTTCAACAATTGTTTACAGACAGATTATTTCACTTATAATTCACTGTATCACAATTCCAGTGGGTCAGAAGTTTACATACACTAAGTTGACTGTGCCCTTAAACAGCTTGGAAAATTCCAGAAAATGTCATGGCTTCAGAAGCTTCTGATAGGCTAGTTGACATCATTTGAGTCAATTGGAGGTGTACCTGTGGATGTATTTCAAGGCCTACTTTCAAACTCAGTGCTTCTTTGCTTGACATCATGGGAAAATCAAAAGAAATCAGCCAAGACCTCAGAAAAAAATTGTAGACCTCCACAAGTCTGATTCATCCTTCTGAGCAATTTCCAAATGCCTGAAGGTACCACGTTCATCTGTACAAACAATAGTATCTAAGTATAAACACCATGGGACCACGCAGCCGCCATACCGCTCAGGAAGGAGACAATTTCTGTCTCCTAGAGATGAACGTACTTTGGTGCGAAAAGTGCAAATCAATCCCAGAACAACCGCAAAGGACCTTGTGAAGATGCTGGAGGAAACGGGTACAAAATTACCTATATCCACAGTAAAACGAGTCCTATATTGACATAACCTGAAAGGCCGCTCAGCAAAGAAGAAGCCACTGCTCCAAAACCGCCATAAAAAAGCCAGACTACGGTTTGCAACTGCACATGGGGACAAAGATTGTACTTTTTGTAGAAATGTCCTCTGGTCTGATGAAACAAAAATAGAACTGTTTGGCCATAATGACCATCGTTATGTTTGGAGGAAAAACGGGGAGGGTTGCAAGCTGAAGAACACCATCCCAACCGTGAAGCACGGGGATGGCAGCATCATGTTGTGGCGGTGCTTTGCTGCAGGAGGGACTGATGCACTTCACAAAATAGATGGCATCATGAGGTCGGAAAATTATGTGGATATATTGAAGCAACATCTCAAGACATCAGAAGTTAAAGCTTGGTTGCAAATGGGTTTTCGAAATGAACAATAACCCCAAGCATGCTTCCAAAGTTGTGGCAAAATGGCTTAAGGACAACAAAGTCAAGGAATTGGAGTGGCCATCACAAAGCCCTGACCTCAATCCTATAGAACATTTTTGGACAGAACTGAAAAAGCGTGTGCGAGCAAGGAGGCCTACAAACCTGACTCAGTTACACCAGCTCTGTCAGAAGGAAATGGCCAAAATTCACCCATCATATACTAATTGAGTATATGTAAACTTCTGACCCACTGGGAATGTGATGAAAGAAATAAAAGCTTAAATAAATCATTCTCTCTACTATTATTCTGACATTTCACATTCTTCAAATAAAGTGGTGATCCTAACTGACCTAAAACAGGGAATTTTTACTGGGATTAAATGTCAGGAATTGTGAAGAACTGAGTTTAAATGTATTTGGCTAAGGTGTATGTAAACTTCCGACTTCAACTGTAGTTGGAAGCAGGGCTGATTTGGAGGAATTGAATCAATCACTGCAAATGAGGTACAGATTAGGAGATGACATGACGTGATCATCATCACACGCCAGAGAGTGAGAGTGTAGGTTTGTTGTAGAGTTTTTGAAAAGTTTCTATTTGAAAGTTTTCAAACCACGACATTTAGGATTTTTTTTTTTTACCTCAAGTACAGAAACCTATCAAGCACTTTTCCAGGCGTTGAAAAGGATAAGAAGTTTGCTTGATGGCCAATGTATTTCTTTTTTTTTCTTCTTCAAAATCGAATCAAATCGAACTTTATTTGTCACGTGCCGCGAACACAACAAGTGTAGACTTTACCGTGAAATGCTTACTTACAAGCCCTTAACCAACAGTGCAGTTCAAGAAGAGTTAAGAAAATATTTATCAAATAGACTAAAATAAAAAGAAATAATAAAAAGTAACACAATAAAATAACAATAACGAGGCTATATACAGGGGGTACCGGTACCGAGTCAGTGTGCGTGGGTACAAGTTAGTCGAGGTAATTTGTACATGTAGGTGGGGGTGAAGTGACTATGCATAGATAATAAACAGCGAGTAGCAGCAGTGTACAAAAAGGGAGGACGACGACGACAATGAAAAGTATTATTTTCACTTTTTCATTACTTAGATTTTTATTGTCGAGTCTAGTTTGTTGAAAATGGCTGTTTTTAAAGACTGTGAAGGGATGTGGCATATCTGCTGCTCTGCCTTGGTACTGCAGAAATAAAGCTACGACTCCATCTTACTGGGCTGTCATGACAACTGCCATCTGTAATTAAGAAAATATACACTACCGGTCAAAAGTTTTAGAACACCTACTCATTCAGTGTTTTTTCTTTCTTTATCCTATTTTCTACATTGTAGATGTCACGTTCGTTGAACAGAGGAGACCAAGGTGCAGCGTGATATGAATACATCTTCTACTAATGAAGACGAACACTAAACAAACTATACAAAATAACAAAACAAACGTGAAGCTATCATACAAAAGTGCAGACACAGGCAACTAGACAAAAACACATACATCACCCATGTCACACCCTGACCTAACCAAAATAATAAAGAAAACAAAGAATACTAAGGTCAGGGCGTGACAGTAGAATAGTAGTGCAGACATCAAAACTATATTTGAGATTCTTCAAATAGCCACCCTTTGCCTTGATGAAAGCTTTGCACACTCTTGGTATTCTCAGATTCACCTGGAATGCTTTTCCAACAGTCTTGAAGGAATTCCCACATATGCTGAGCACTTGTTGGCTGCTTTTCCTTCATTCTGCATTCTAACTCATCCCAAACCATCTCAATTTGGTTGAGGTCAGGTGATTGTGGAGGCCAGGTCATCTGATGCAGCACCATCACTCTCTGTCTTGGTCAAATAGCCCTTACACAGCCTGGAGGTGTGTTGGGTCATTGTCGTGTTGAAAAATAAATGATAATCCCACTAAGCCCAAACCAGATGGGATGGAGTATCGCTGCAGAATGCTGTGGTAGCCATGCTGGTTAAGTGTGCCTTGAATTCTAAATAAATCACAGACTGTGTCACCAGCAAAGCACCCCCACACCCGGTTGGAACCAAACATCTCCAATTTGGACTCATCAGACCAAAGGACAGATTTCCACCAGTCTAATGTCTATTGCTCTTGTTTCTTGGCCCAAGCAAGTCTCTTCTTACTATTGGTGTCCTGTAGTAGTGGTTTCTTTGCAGCAATTTGACCATGCAGGCATGATTCACGCAGTCTCATCTGAACAGTTGTGGTTGAGATGTGTCTGTTACTTGAACTCTGTGAATCATTTATTTGGGCTGCAATTTCTGAGGCTGGGAACTCAAATGAACTTATCCTCTGCAGCAGAGGTAACTCTGGGTCTTCCATTCCAGTGGTGGTCCTCATGAGAGACAGTTTCATCATCAGCGCTTGATGGTTTTTCAACTGCTCTTGACGAAACTTTCAAAGTTCTTAAAATGTTCCTTATTGACAGTCCTTCATATCTTAAAGTAATGATGAACTGTCAACTTTGGAGAAGGTACACCTGCTAATTGAAATTCATTCCAGGTGACAACCTCATGAAGCTGGTTGAGAGAATGCCAAGAGTGTGCAAAGCTGTCAACAAGGCAACGGGTGGCTATTTAGAGAAACTCAAATATAAAATATATGTTGATTTCTTTTTTTTTTTTACACTTTTTTCTTACTGCATGATTCCATATGTGTTATTTCATAGTTTCGATGTCTTCACTATTATTCTACCATGTAGAAAAGTGTACACATAAAGAAAAACCCTGGAATGAGTAGGCGTGTCCAAACTTTTGACTGGTACTGTGTGTATACAGATGATTCGGGATCTCAATTTACTGTTGAGAGTTAGAATAGTAGAATCCACAAGTTGTAATTGCGAGACTTGTCAGTGCATCAGCAGTTTCCCTCTTGTTACATGTCACTCACTGACAGTCGCTCAATTAGGCCTAGTCAGCTAACATTTTTTAGATTGGTAAATTAGTCTAGTTAGTCTAGCCTACTATCTAAACGTGTAGTAATCGTGGCTGAATTACCGACTGGGAACACAGGGGCCCTGACCTCCACTGATTTTTGTTGTTGTTAGTCCCCCTCACTCAGATATCATAGTAACGTGGCATAATGTGTAGAATTGCGGGAAATCGACTTGAAAACGTAACGTTTTGCTCTCCGCCGTCATGTGGTTTTCCCGGCCGTCCAAAACTGATTTGCCAGTGACAAAATCTCGCTTAGGCTTGTTTGCGTGTGTGCGTAAGTGTGTGTTTGCGTGGATATGTGCGTGCCTGCTTGTGTGCTTATGCCTGCGTGCTTGTGTTAGTGTGTTAAAAGGGCAAATATCAAATATTATAACACTTCAAAGCCAGTGTGGGATGTTTTTTTCTCCAAATATAGCTTTTTAGTGTTTTAAATTGTATAGAAATGCAGTAAACAAGCTTTAACTTCAACATCCGGACCTCACTAAAGCATAGATCCTGGCAGCCCTCTGGCCACCTCCAATAGAGATGTCATCTCCATTTGGCCCCAGGCTTCCACCATAACAGACATTAGTGTTCTGGCTATCAGAGTAGAGATACCAGCATCCTAAAGGTAAAACCACTGTCTCTGTTGCCCCCACGGCTCCGAAGCCCACCCCACCCGCCTGATGGTATCTCTACCCTCCACTTTTTCCTCTACCCTCTCCCTCTCCTCAAGCCCCTAACCCCCCTTCCCCATCTCCACTTCCCTCAGCCCCTCTCTCCCCTTCCCCGTCTCTTCCCTCATCCCCTCTCTCCCCTTCCCCATCTCCTCTTCCCTCAGCCCCTCTCTCCCCTTCCCCATCTCCTCTTCCCTCATCCCCTCTCTCCCCTTCCCCGTCTCCTCTTCCCTCAGCCCCTCTCTCCCCTTCCCCGTCTCCTCTTCCTCAGCCCCTCTCTCCCCTTCCCCGTCTCCTCTTCCCTCAGCCCCTCTCTCCCCTTCCCCGTCTCCTCTTCCCTCATCCCCTGTCTCCCCTTCCCCGTCTCCTCTTCCCTCATCCCCTCTCTCCCCTTCCTCGTCTTCTCTTCCCTCAGCCCCTCTCTCCCCTTCCCCGTCTCCTCTTCCCCCAGCCCCTCTCTCCCCTTCCGCGTCTCCTCTTCCCTCAGCCCCTCTCTCCCCTTCCCCGTTCTCCTCTTCCCTCAGCCCCTCTCTCCCCTTCCCCGTCTCCTCTTCCCTCAGCCCCTCTCTCCCCTTCCCCGTCTCCTCTTCCCTCAGCCCCTCTCTCCCCTCTACCATTTCCTTTTTCCCTCCAAATATCTTGAAATCACATCACCTGGTGAGAGCCATAATAGAACATCTCTATGCTGAGAACATCATCATCATCATCATTATCAGTAGCAGTCCATGTGTGCTTGCAGAATTCAGTGACTAGCACCGGTGATAAGGGTAATTATCAGCACTGGCATTGTAGCATGAGTAAGACCAGTCCCCTGTGTGATTATGCCAGTACTACTCCCTCTGCAGTTTGCCACTGAGCCATACAAAATTAGGGAGACATAATCGTGTGTGTGTGTGTGTGTGTGTGTGTGTGTGTGTGTGTGTGTGTGTGTGTGTGTGTGTGTGTGTGTGTGTGTGTGTGTGTGTGTGTGTGTGCATATGCGCAACATTCTGACTCACTCAGAACGTAGAATATTCCTCCAAAGTCTTTGACTCCAATTCTCTGGATGCACCGTACTCAGAAAGTGCCTTCAGTGGTACATATGATTTGTACGGACATTGTGTCTTTGGACTGTCCTCCAGCCTGTCAGACCCCTCTATCTGTCCACTGGTTGCATTAACCTCTACACTGACCTTAACCATGTGAATCATCCCCATCACTTTCATGCATTTAACCCTTAAACCGCCTCCCTTAAACCTACGAATCACAAAGACTCACGTGCTCAGTTCCTCAGAGTGCAACTTCAGCACTAGGCTGTATGTGTGTATGCGCCAGATAAGAAAAAAGTTGACGTCATAGGTATTATAAGCACTCATGCCAACAGCAAACTCTGCCATCTTCTGCCACCTGCTGTAATCAGTCCCTGCAGGATTGCAATTTTTTTAAGTACGTTGATTGGTTCAAATTGCGAGCCCTCTTTTTGTAGTGCGGTGGTCAGACAGTTTTTTATCCAGTAATATTGCAGTGATTTGATTGTTATATGCGGTAATAGTGCGGGGATTGGTCAAATTTGCAAGCCCTCATGTAATATGCAGGCAATTGTTGATTTTGCACGTAAAAACATTTTTTTTGCGGAATTGCTAAATCCTGAAGGGACTGGATAGTGCTGTCACAGATAGGACTGGAGGCTCTCTCTGCTGCCTGTCTCTCCCTGTGCATCCCCAGTAGTAGCAGCAGGAGCACAGTATACTCAGAGCCTAAACCGTCGGGTGCTGAGGGGACCAGCTTTAATTAAAGTCCTGTCTATCAGCAGGGCCCCGCAATGGCTCCTGGCCCCTACCACTGACAGATAGAGGCAGGCTCTAATTGCCAGGGCCCAAAGATAAAGTGGAATTCAAATGGTGTGTGTCTGTGGGGTGGTGTGTGTGTGTGTGTGTGTGTGTGTGTGTGTGTGTGTGTGTGTGTGTGTGTGTGTGTGTGTGTGTGTGTGTGTGTGTGTGTGTGTGTGTGTGTGTGTCCATAGGCTTGACCAGCTGTGCAAGTATAGTGTTTGAGCAAGCACACACACTATGTCTGGGACTCAGACTTCCTGCTGCCAAGCCCAGCCTGTCAGTCATGTCACCTCCTTAGCTCCTAGCCGAGGAGGAATACTGGATCTACACTTGACACTTTTTATTAAACACTTTTTTTGTCCCGAGGGAAACACTGAGCGCTTCGCACCATTTCTTGGTTTTGTCGTGCCCCCCCCCCACGTCTTTCTCCCTTTGTCTCCCTCGCTCTCCGTTTCTCACTCTGTCACACTCGTTTTGAAACTCACATACTCCACTCTGTTCATAAACTGTAATCGTGCACCCGCACACACACACACACACACACACACTCCCATCTAGACACACGTGTTCTCTTCTCTGAGAAGGCCTTGAGTGCTGCTGAGATTCTAGGAGGCTGGGTGCATCGGTCCAAGGCCCAGGCCACTTGTGAATTTGAGTCTGCATCTGCAAGTGTCCAGCGGAGGGATTTCCCAGCATGTTCCATTCCGTGGGGGTTAGTCACAGACAGCTGACACATTGTCGACAGCATTAAATACACTCTCACTAACAGATACTTCAAAGGTGGCTGGATATGCATCTGCAATTCCCGCACATCCTTAGGGGGTTGGGAACTTGATTCAAATCAATTCAATGTACAAGCCAGGCCAAGGGAGAATCAGCCATGTGTGAGGTGAAAGAGGCAAAGGAAGCAGAGGGAAGCAGAGGTATTTGTGCTCTTGTTATAGTATGTGTGAAGAGAGAGCGCTGCAGAATGACTGAACAAAAGCCCACTGGTTTGTGGGAGTTCCCATCTGTTCCCTCTGCAGCACAATAGACCCTCTCTTGCATGACATGTTTTTCTGCTGCTCACGGTTACTGAGAGTGCAGAGCCCCAACCCAGGACCCAGGAGGGCGGGCCAGGCCAGGACCCAGGAGGGCGGGCCAGGCCAAGACGCAGGAGGGCGGGCCAGGCCAAGACGCAGGAGGGCGGGCCAGGCCAAGACGCAGGAGGGCGGGCCAGGCCAAGACGCAGGAGGGCGGGCCAGGCCAAGACGCAGGAGGGCGGGCCAGGCCAGGACCCAGGAGGGCGGGCCAGGCCAAGACGCAGGAGGGCGGGGCGGGCCAGGCCAAGACGCAGGAGGGCGGGCCGGGCCAGGACGCAGGAGGGCGGGCCGGGCCAGGACGCAGGAGGGCGGGCCAGGCCAGGACCCAGGGGGGCGGGCAAAGACGCAGGAGGGCGGGCCAGGCCAGGTCGCAGGAGGGCGGGCCAGGCCAGGACGCAGGAGGGCGGGCCAGGCCAGGACGCAGGATGGCGGGCCAGGCCAGGACGCAGGAGGGCGGGCCAGGCCAGCACCCAGGAGGGCGGGCCAGGCCAGCACCCAGGAGGGCGGGCCAGGCCAGCACCCAGGAGGGTGGGCCAGGCCAGCACCCAGGAGGGCGGGCCAGCCCAGGACCCAGGAGGGCGGGCCCTGCTGAATAGAGTTCAGATGTGCCTGAGACTTGGTCGCTGTGTGCGTTTGGGGTGGGGGTAGGTTGTGGGTGGTTGGGTGGTGTGCGTGTCTGTGTGCATTTGTGTATGCCTTCATTCACGCATGTAAGTGTACAGTATGCTTATGCATGTGTAACGATGTGTGTGTGCGTGGCTCTGGTGCTTGTATGTGTGAACAGCAGGGACCTCTTCTCTGGTCACATGATTGAGTAGTCATCTAGGTCTTTGAGGCTGAAAGACCATCAAAAGAGCCTTTGTTTACAACTGGAGTGTAGAAGTCCTGAGCTCGGGCTTTCTTCTCCTGTGGGGCTGGATAATGCTCTCTGTGGGGCTCTCCTCTCCCCTTCCCTTCCCTGCTTTACTTTGGGCTCCTAAATAGACAGAGTTCATCTCTCTCATCTCTCTCTCTGTCTCTCTGTGTCTTTCTCTCTCTCATCTGTCACACACACACACACACACACACGGATATTCACTCACTCACTCACTTTCATTTCCATTCACTCTCATTCCCTTTTTCTCTCACAGACTGACATTCTCTCGTTTTCTCTCTCTCGCTGCTGTCACTCACTCACTCACTTCTCCTTTCATTCACGTTCATTCTCATTCTCTCTGGAAAACAAAGGCACACATTCTGTCCCCCTCTCTTTCCCTCTCTGTTAAATCATTTTGGAGAGTTGAGTATGTCTCGCTGAATCAATACAGTGGAAAATCCACCCTTTCCTGAGTAAACAGCCATGTTTGGGAACGCACCCAGCAGCTCTCTCTCTCTCTCTCTCTCTCTCTCTCTCTTTCTCTTTCTCTCTCTCTTTCTTTCTTTACATTGGGGATCAGGCTGAAGAATCAGGGGCTCTGGTGAAAGGGGGTAGAAAATGCATCTCCGTGGCAACCTGTTGAGTGGCCCTCGTCCCGGGCCTTCAAAAGAGCCCGAGCCATGTGCCTGTAAATAGAGAGGCTTGAATTCCTCACAGACTGCCCGTTTTCAGACAGCAAGGGGCGATCAAGGACCCCCCCCCCCCCCCCCTAAGCTCTGGGAAACAAGATGTCCGTCTACATCTTCACCCTATTGCGCATTTCTCCCCCTCTTTTTCCTCCTCCATCTCCTCCCCTCTGGCAGTGAGGGATTCTTTTTTGTTGTTGACATGTAGAGAGTTCACTTGGAAAATAGATGCGACAGTTGCCTACTACAGTGTGCGTCGTTTTTAAAATTGTATTTATTTTTTTTCCCCGCAAAAAACGCCCGTGTCCACTTAGGCAAATTGCGCATATTCATTAATTATAAATTGGCGACAGCCTGTATGCCGTCACACCAATCTATTTCATGTCTGAGGTCGCCCGCGAAAAGCCCGCATGGATAGAATGCAATAATTGACTAATATTTGACATATTCTATGAATTCTTATGTCCCAATGTATCGCCACGGTAAAACTTACACTCCTATAGATATATATTTTGTAACCTTTATCTAATTAGGCAGGTCAGTTAAGAACAAATTCATATTGATAATGACAGCCTAGGAACAGTGGGTTAACTGCCTTGCTCAGGGGCAGAACGACAGATTTTTACCTTGTCAGCTCGGGGATTCGATCTAGCAACCTTTTGGTTACTGGACCAAGGCTCTAACCACTAGGCTACCTGCCACCCCTATTGGATGGTGAAAGCAGAAAAGCAAATTAGAAGCAATTCTGCCATTCTTGAAAGTCAGGACAATCCTTGTCCTGCAAAGAAACATCATTTTATAGTTTAACATTTGGATTTTGCAAGCAGTAGGCGTTTAGAATGAAATGTGGAGTGGAGCTTTATAGTTACACCACATGCCGCTCATACATCATTTATTTGAAAAACACCGTTTTCATCCTCATGTCTTTGCAATGAAGAAGAATCCAACCCCTTTCGAACCGATACAATTTTTGTCGATCTTTAGGAAATGTCTCCTCTATCTGCCGCTCCCATTTACACATGTCAGAATATCTTTTATTGCGACATTACTCTCAATGGAAACCTGCCTGGTGGTTTGAGAGTAGATGGACAGACCGAAAAATGAATCTAGCTCTGCAGTGCAGTTTTGCTTAGATGTAGCATTTCACCAGATAGCTGCCTGCCTGCCTGCCTGCCTGCCATCCTGAGGCGTGCGTGAAATGAAATGTCACCTCTGAAATAAAGGCCTTGCTTCTGTCACGAAAACATCTAATTTCCCACATTGCAAGGCTGTTACTGTGTAATGGCACACTTGACCTCAATGCTATTACAGACCTTCGTTCAAAAAGGCAAACGGTGTCTTTGTGTGTGAGAAAGGATTGCAGCGGTGTTTATCGAAGACGGAAATGGACTAGGTCGTACAGCACCCTGCAGTGGCTTCAGAAAATGTTTTGCAAATCAAGTAAGAATGAATTATTTGACTTCCATGCATTTTGTAATTGGCATTTTAAGCCATTTGGAAGACTATTTTTTTCCAAGGGCTTGATCGTTACGAGCTCAACACTTCAAAATTGACCCTATGCACAGAAGCCTCTCACTGTTGCCTAGAAGCTCTCATGCCGAACCCAAAGGCCTCTGAGACACACTCAATGAACGTTTATCATGATCCATATATCCCTCTGAATGCATATATCCCTCTGAATGCATAGCTACATGCAGTGAAATATCACCTCCACAAGAGGTATTTCCACCAGAGTATTCTCACAAAGGTCCCTTCATCAATACGCTTCTTCACTATTACAATCCAGATTGTTTGGCTCTGACAATGATGGAGATAAGACCCTTTTTTTTTGAGAGCGGATAGCAATTCCAATCCACCGCCAGACCACCAATTAGAATGCAGCCTGTAAGATGAATAATGGTCAAGGACATACATTTTTTACACAAAAAAAAGTCCTCAAATCTATTTTCCATAAAGGTAGACGGGCAGCGGGCCTGTAAGTTGGCCTCTTTTGGAAGATTAGAGAACGTGAAGAGATGTGGAGACTCTCTTTCCCCCGCCATATGTATCTCTGAGGTACGGGCACAGAGAAACAGACAGACAGATCGGAGAGGAAGTGACATCGCTGTGGCGGTCTGAGTGTGTCGTGAAGGCTGAGTAGTGTCTTCTAAAGGGAGATAAGGGCGCTGGGGCACCGCGGCAGGGTGATGCCTTCCCTGCCCGCTGTTTAACTGGCATGTGAACCCCAGTTTGTGCCAAGGATGGGTAAACAAGCCACTGTAGAGAGAGAGGGCCCGCCCGTCTGTGCCACTCCAAACACTCAACTGAGTTGAAAGGGAGACTGCTTGTGAAATGTCCATCCTTTTCAAAGCTGTATATTTAATGAGTTTATGCTCCCCTCCTGGTTTGATCTGTATTCTGGTAGGAAGAGGTGCCCTGCATGGTGGAGTAGCCCACTGTGTGCCTTTGATCGCGTGTGTGTGTGTGTGTGTGTGTGTGTGTGTGTGTGTGTGTGTGTGTGTGCGCGTGCGTAGATTCTAGCTCTGTAGCATTGCAGGCATAACTAAATGAAACATGGAAAGGTTTTCATGCGCCATCCATTCCTAATGTACCCAGCTCATGGGAATGGAGATCACTCTCTCCCTTTGTGTCACTGCTCTTTGCTCGTCACCCAAATCATGTCGTTCAAGTCATACAACCCCTTCCATTACTGGATTTGTGCATAAATCCTTCTAACCTTAGGGACAAGGAGAAGTAGGAAGGATAGCGGTCCCATTTCAGTGACCTAGCACCAGGGTTATTCTTTCAGACTTGTGGGAGGGAAAAGGGGCCACATTAATACTGTCCTATTTTAGAGGATATCCAAGCCTCATAACCACCTTACCATAATAACCAACCGTATCACTGTAGTAATAGTAATACAGATCACTACACACATGTTAGATACAGTTCGGTGGATAGTAAGCTCTATCATATTTTTGGGCTGTGTGTTTACACAGCAACTAGGGATGCGCGATATATTGGTGAGCATATCGGAATCGGCCGATATTAGCTAAAAATGGCAACATCGGGCGTCTGCCAAGAAATAAGCTCATCAACTGCGTCTGCAGCAGGCGGGATACCCTCTGTCAGGGCATTGAAACTCCTGCTCAATAAAACTGGCGACAGACCGCGGGGTTAAAACTTGCAAAAGTAGTCTACTAGAGGCTGTGAACAAGCACATTCTCTCTGAGCTTCTTTACTCTGTCGCCGCCATGCGCGGTGCTAGGTACAAGGATGCAGACAAGAAACAGGGTTTACGTGAAATGTTACATACACCGCTGGACAAGATGGAAGCGGACACAGTGACAGTGACGCACTGAGGACGAGAGGCCACGGACAGACAGAGCTGAAATGTCACTGCTTGATCCTGGTTGAGAATGAAACGACTGAAAAAATGAACAACGAAACAGCACAGCAAGTAAGTGAAAGAAATAGGTTTTGATGACATTTTACTGGTAATGGGGACATACGTAAATGCCAACAAAATGACTTTTTGGTCAGTGTGGTGTGTGTGTAACCTTTATTTAACTAGGCAAGTCAGTTAAGAACAAAACCCACATCTCGACAAGAGAAACACCACTAACAGCAACTCATACAACAAAAAAGGTCTGCAATATCATGAAATCATACAGTCTTTGCTATGTTACCCGTAGCTCAATTCAACCTTCACATGTAGTCACACGTGTAACCTGCTAACGATGTGCATTATAAGCCATCCAACTGATGTACTGATATTGACTGATTCTGCTAATACGGTATTAACCTTTATCAAATCGCGTTGGAGTCACAACACTAGCCCATCCTACATTCTTTCTCCGGGACAAGTGTCTGGCCGTGATGCAGTCATGTCTAGGCATTCTATCAGAGCAGCCTATTAACATTGCAGAGATCACACACAGTAACCTCATGCACTGGGGACACCACCACTCCCCCCCTCCCTCCCTCCCTCTCTCTTTTGCCAAAGCCAATTAACATGAAAGCTCCATGCGCCTGGAGCAGCACAGGGAACTCTCAAAGATTATCAGACGAGATGCTGAAGGCTTCCTTAAGTCGCCCCCCTCTCCCGTTTACTTCCCGTGACCTACCATGACTTTGAATTCTCACCCAGTTTTGAGAGTGTGTGCGTGAGAAAGCACACGGTGGCTAGTTACCATACACAGTACACATAGACACACACACAGTTGGACAAATATACTTAGCTAGTACTCATCAGTAAGTACACACTATGCAGGTACATGTACATATGCAAACACATGCCATTGCCAATACTCCAGGGCTGTTGTGGTAGATGAAACAAAATGTGTCATTTAAAGGCATGCACGTACACAGACACACACCTATTTCCCAACCAGGAAACACTTTTTCCCCACCCAGCCCTAGACTGTTCTCAGAATAACCCCATGGTCTCATTGTACCCTCCTCATCTCTCCTCATTGTGCGAGCCCGGAGATAAAGGAGAGACGGCCAGGTTATGCTGTTTGAGCCTTACATAATCAAACCTCTTATTGGTGTTTGGACATTGAGTTGCACAAAGTCGTGTAACAACTTGTTGACTCTTGAAGGCCCCCTATTCTCTCTGATGCCTCAGCATTGTGTAGGATCTGAAGTCACAGATCCTACACATGTTGAATAGGGTAAATATAGCCTTTGCTACCATGGCCTCTGGCCTCGTTGGTGGGTAAACATGGACGGTGTTTGCGCTGTGCATTTTAACGAGTGTTCATCTAATTAGCCAGCTAGGCCAATTAAAAGGGATGCTACAACTCTAATTAACATATATATTGGATTAAGAGCCAATTACACTGATGAAGCTGTAATGCTGAGGCTTACATGAGTCTTTATCTCTCTCTCTCGTGTGTGTGTGTGTGTGTGTGTGTGTGTGTGTGTGTGTGTGTGTGTGTGTGTGTGTGTGTGTGTGTGTGTGTTGTGTGTACATTCTGCATGTGGACGGTTGGTGTGTGTGTGTACATTCTGCATGTGGACTGTGTGTGCGTGCGTGTGTGTGTGTGTGTGTGCGTGTGCCTGCGTGCGTGTTAAAACGAACAGGAAACGAGGCTTTTCCACAGAATGTTTTCTCTGTACTGATCAGCAGCTTCTCTGTGTCCTGCCTCAGTCTCAGCTTAAAGGAAGGGCGGCGTAATGCAGTGTGATGTTCAGCCCTGCACTCCTGCCTGTCTACAGCTGCACTGTAATTAATGGGGACTGTGTCTTTGGAAGGAAAAGCTCTGGCTTGCAGTTAACTAAACTCCCCGGGCCAAACTTTCCCTCGTCAGAGCCTCTCAAATGACTGATCTCATTAGCTGTAGTTCTTTCCCCTCTCTTGGCTCTGGTGCAAGTGGCTCTGGTGCAAGTAGAGATGGGACGTCGCTGGATTGAAAGTTTGGGGGAGAAACTGGTTGTTGGGAAACTGGTCAGTGTCCGCGTGGTTGGGGAGAGACAGGGAACGCATGAGTGGATGAGGCGACGCCGTGGCTGGCTGCCAGGACCGAGGAGGGAAGAGAGGGGGAGTAGAGGGGCGATGTTCAGAGATGGCAGCTGTACTCGGTGGGAGTGGGATGAGTTCCTGGAGAGAAAGAGAGGGGGAGAGAGAGAGAGAGGCGTCTGTTTTCCACATCCACCCCTGTCCTTCTCCGTGTCCCACTCCAGCCAATTAGAGCGCGACCCTGCCCGTCCTCCTCCTAAACAGCCAATTGGAGGGGCTGTCTGAGTTGACAGACGCAGGCCCTTGCCCTTGAGAGGGGGAGTTACATTGTAAAACCTGCTGTAATGTTGTAATGTTCACTCCAGACTCACTTTTACCACTGTGTTAATCGGTTTTATCACCGTCATCACTCTACTTTGCATTTGTTTCATGTCATTTACCAGAAATATACAGAGGACAAGAGCCGCAATTTAATGAGAATTTCGACCATAAATGTTTATTGGAATTTGTTCTGTAAAATATGAGAAAGCGATAGGTGTTTACTGATCATATTTAAGCCCAAAGTTAGAGACAGAGATCAGAGACAGAGCTAGACAAAGCAAAAGGAAAGAGTGTAAGAGAAAGAAAGAGATGAGAGAGAGAGAGCTTCAATCTGACAGGCTGTGATGGAAAGGGGGTAGGCTGGCAGTCATTGTGCTCCAAAGGTCATAGTGACCCCAGCCTGAATAGCAGCGAAATGATTCCTCTTTATGCAAGCTGACATAAAAAAACATTTCCACACGGCGTGACCTGAGAAGGCTCCCAAAGCGGGATGTGCCACTGGACACGCACACATAGACAGGCAGGCAGACAGACAGACAGACAGACAGACAGACAGGCAGACAGACAGGCAGACAGACAGACAGACAGACAGACAGACAGACAGACAGACAGAGAGACAGACAGACAGACAGACACACAGACAGACAGACAGACAGACAGACAGAGAGACAGAGAGACAGACAGACAGACAGACACACAGACAGACAGACGCACACACAGACAGACACACAGACAGACACACACACACACACAGACAGACAGACAGACAGACAGACAGACAGACAGACAGCCAGACAGACAGACAGACAGGCAGGCAGGCAGACAGACAGACAGACAGACAGACAGACAGACAGACAGACAAACAGGCAGGCAGGCAGACAGACAGACAGACAGACAGACAGACAGACAGACAGACAGACAGACAGACAGACAGACAGACAGACAGACAGACAGACAGACAGAGACACAGGTATTCTGCTCATCACATCAACAGCTCAACAGTCACAGCCTCCCTCCACAGCAGTGGGAGGGAAATCAATGGCCGACACGTAGACAAAGGAAAATCAAACCTGCAGATCTGAGAGCGTTCATTCTCTTCACTCACTTCCCCGATTACATCTAATGAGTCATTCTGATTGGGTACAGGATGACAAGATTGTATTTACCGTGGCATACACACACACACAGAGATAGATAGCAGTCTGTCTGCGTTGACATTTGCTCTACTAATATCTCAATGGATGTGAAATGACATCTTTTCTGCTGGGTCATTTTTCATCTTGTCATTGTGTTCTGTTCAGTAGATATGGGGATAGTTGTTTGGGGAGTTTTGACCGTAAAGCACATACAGTACACCATTTGCAATATTCCCTCCACTAAACCAGGAATTAAGGTTCAGTTATGCATGACACGCGAGAGTTGTATCTCTCTTGAACATCAGAACCAGGCAGGAAGATTGAATCTTCTCTGCATCATCTATTTTATTTTTCTGACATGCTTTTCCCAATGTAGACTGAATCCCATTTGAACATGCATTCACCACTCCAAACAGCTGACGAGGACCAAATCTACTGGAAATGGCATCTGCATTTAGCATAAATCAGTCTTAACTAAAGAGGGAAAATCAAAGACACGAGGGATCTGTTTGAAAGGGGTTAAGAGGTCACTGCTAGGAGCACACTGTTGCACGGCTAGGCTGAATTCCTGGGTTCTAAACTCCCGTCAAATTGGAGAATACATGGCACTCCAGACTGTAGGCTCGCTGCAGGTGCCGATAGGGACAGATAGGAAGGAATAATGAAAAACCAAGAAGCAGATTCAAAGGGTTTATCGTCTGGAGCAATTGGATTTTGACGGAAATCGACCTTATTGATGTTTGCTGCAATTTACCAGAAACTAAGCAAGTGTGAACTGTAAAAGCACACATCTAAACACACACACAAAAATAGACATACACACACATACATTGGGCTCTATTTTAGCAAACCTAACTCAATGGTGTGTCAGAAATATTTTTGTATAATTTGACAACCGGAATTATGGGCACAGTGGCTGGCGGTGGCGTGAAAGGGCTGGGTTTTGATGAATAAACAAGTTGTAGGTGTGTCAATGCTTGACCCCTCACTGGCCAATCAGCATGTGCTCCATAGCATAAAACATTTGGTTGCTTCAAGTTGTTTATTTACGTCATTGTATGTACTCCTATTTGAATGTTACTCCGTAATAGCCTAGTTTGTTATATAGCCTACAGAAACTAAATAACAAAATGTATGTAGGCCTAGCCCATCTTTGCTAAATATGTTGAACATGTTTGTAGTCAACATTGTAAGAAGCCTAATTGAATGGCTTCAATATGGAAATACAGTGCACTCAGAAAGTATTCAGACCACTTGACTTTTTCCTCATTTCGTTGCGTTACAGCCTCATTCTAAAATGTCTAAATTGTTTTGTTTTTTCCCTCATCAATGTAAATACAACATCCCATAATGACAAAGCAAAAACAGTTTATTTTCATTCGTACAAATGTATTATAAATAAAAAGCTGAAATATCACATTTACATAAGTATTCAGACCCTTTACTCAGTATTTGTTGAAGCACAAGCTTGTCACACCTGTATTTGGGGAGTTTCTCCCATTCTTCTCTTCAGATCCTCTCAAGCTCTGTCAGATTGGATGGTGAGCGTTGCCGCACAGCTATTTTCAGGCCTCTCCAGAGATGTTCGATCGGGTTCAAGTACGGGCTCTGGCTGGGACACTCAAGGACATTCAGAGACATGTCCCGAAGCCACTACAGCATTGTCTTGTTTGTGTGCTTAGGGTTGTTGTCCTGTTGGAAGGTGGACCTTCACCCCAGTCTGAAGTCCTGAGTTATCTGCAGCAGGTTTTCATCTCGCTGTACTTTGCTCCGTTCATCTTTGCCTCTACCCTGACTAGTCTTCCAGTCCCTGCTGCTGAAAGACATCCCCAAATAATGCTGCCACCACCATGCTTCACTGTAGGAATGGTGCCATGTTTCCTCCAGACGTGATGATTGTCATTCAGACCAAAGAGTTCAGTCTTGGTTTCAGCAGACCAGAGAATCTTGTTTCTTTAGGTGCCTTTTGGCAAACTCCAAGCTAGCTAGCTATCATGTGCCTTTTACATGTGCCTTTTACTAAGGCCTGATTGGTGGAGTGCTGCAGAGATGGTTGTCCTTCTGGAAGGTTCTCCCATCTCCACAGAGGAACTCTAGAGCTCTGTCAGAGTGATCATCGGGGTCTTTGTCACGTCCCTGACCAAGGCCCTTCCCCCCGATTGCTCAGTTTGGCCAGGCAGCAGGCTCTAGGAAGAGTCTTGGTGGTTCCATTTAAGAATGATGGAGGTTACTGTGTTCTTGGGGACCTTCAATGCTGCAGACATTTTAGGTACCCTTCCCCAGTTCTGTGCCTCAACGAAATCCTATCTCCTTCGACCTCATGGCTTGTTTTTTTCCCTGATGTGCACTGTCAACTATGGGACCTAATATATACAGATGTGTGCCTTTCCAAATCATGTCTAATCAATTGAATTTACCACAGGTGGACTCCAATCAAGCTATAGAAACATCTCAAGAATGATCAATGGAAACAGGATTCTGTTGGTGAATCATATTTGTTTCAAAGCAGTCTCACGAGCCAAACACACAAAAACAAACATTCAGTGGCGGGGAGGTTTGGTTTTTAATCAAATGAAATGAAAAACAAACTGTCTGTCGAAATAGGGCGGGGTCAGAAGCATGATATCAAAAAATCACTTCTCTCGTTCGTTGGCATTACGTGCACATTCAGGCCTCTAGATGTCTTTATGCATAACATTCGCACATCTATACAAAATACTAGGCTCCTGTCAATTATACCGTTGCCTTTTGTGCGAGGCACATTCTCCAGAACATGTGCAGTTGATATGGAATTGTTAGAGGACTGAATAGTTTAGAGGAGCCCGTCTTTGGTAATCAGACGAGGGGCGCTCTTTGAAAATGGGGATGGATTAGCCTACTTGAACAAGAGAAATGAAGTAGGCAGGTATGTGAATTGTGAATAATGAAAAAGCATGAGGGCAAAAAAAAAACTCCAATATTTCAAGTCACTCTCAGTAGACTATTTAAAACCCCTTTATTCATAGGCTACTTGGACAATGGCCAGGATAAAAAAGACTATGCTTCGGTTTTAATCAAATTAAACTAAATGGGGGGGGTTCTAAATACGAGATTTACTGGTACAAAAGGCACATCTCTCCTTCCATGGGCACTATGCGTCATGGCTGGATAAGCTCTGCTTCTGCACCCAGAATCCACTCCATTACCAACTGTGTTACTGATAAGACCTGCTTTGGATGGGTCCTATAAAACCTCCCATTAGCGCTGCATGAAATTGTCACTTTTGTGCTTGTTTTTAAAAAAGACCCACCTAAAATATTGCCACCTCTCCCAACTCAGCGCCTGCTGATGCTAGACAGGTCAATTGCAGAACGTGCGTTTGACACTTGCGCCACCTGGAAATAGAACCCATGTAAACACAAATGGGTACTCACGCTAGCGCACACAATCAAAAAAATGTAAGACACACACACACTGGAAAAACACACGCTCCAGCATCTGTGGCCGGCTGCTGAATTGTGCTACTGTGGGAGTTGTGCAGAGAGAGAGAGAGTGGCCCTTGCTGTGTCTGTGCTTGGCAGCATTTAGCTGTGGGAGCGGGAAGGGCCCACGGCAACACTGTCACAGCAGAGGTGGAGGTGGAGAAGAGCAAAAGCTACCATGTGTTTGATGTGTTTGAAACCATTCCACAGATTCCACTCCAGCCATTACCATGAACCTGTACTCCCCAATTAAGGTGCCACCAACCTCCTGTGATATTCCTAGCTGGGAGATTTTAACAAGAGACACACAGAGGTTCATGTGAGAACATGACTCGTGGACTACTGCCATTGACACTGACAGCTAAAGTAGAGGGCCAAGCAATCACGGGCAGCAGACTCTCACACGTGCATCCCTGACCAGAACCACATCACAGCAGTATACAGACTGTAACAGTGGAGGTGTTAAGATAGCCCTACTGGACTCACTGATATGAGTGACAGCACAGCACCACTCACTGGCCCAGGCCAACAACTGCAAGCTGAAGGCAGACTAGAAAGCAAACAGACCAAGAGTCATCCATTGGTGTCCATTGTCCAAGATCGAAAAGCCTCCACAGCTCCCTACCGTATAATCGGAGAGGAATGTGCAGAGGACGACACTGTATTGTCCTTAAACACTCCCAAAAACACACACACATTATATCAATGCTACGCTGCTGCTCAAAGAGAATTGAACATAACAGTACCACTCAAGGACAGAACTAGACAAAGGAGGCTGGTGGGGCGGAGCTATAGGAGGACGGGCTCATTGTAACGGCTGGAATGGGATGAATGGCAAGGAGTCAAACGGGGTTTTCCATATGTTTGATGTGTTTGATACCGTTATAATTCATTCCATCACAGATCTTATATACCAGCCTCCTCTGGAACGACAGTAGACTGTTGACTCAATACAGAGTCAGAGGGATTTATTCCTGCAGTGCCTTCTCTTCATAGGCTATTAATCACTGCAGTCTTCACTTATTAAAAAGTATTGATGTTTACAGTAGATACAGGAGCCCTTTGTGCGTTTTGTTTTTGGCTCCTGAAGGCTTGGCTCAGAGTGTTTTCTAAAAGTACGTTCACTGTGATTCCGTAGACGACGCACACGCACACGTCAGGTCAATGCCTTTTCCCCGCCCCCTCGTCTTCTCATCTTTACCGCTTTTCCCCGCTCCCTCGTCTTCTCATCTTTAGTGCTTTTCCCCGCCCCCTCGTCTTCTCATCTTTACCGCTTTTCCCCGCCCCCTCGTCTTCTCCTCTTTACTGCTTTACCCCGCCCCTCATCTTCTCATCTTTACTGTTTTACCCCGCCCCTCGTCTTCTCATCTTTACTGCTTTACCCCGCCCCCTCGTCTTCTCATCTTTACTGCTTTACCCCGCCCCTCGTCTTCTCATCTTTACTGCTTTTCCCCGCCCCTCGTCTTCTCATCTTTACTGCTTTTCCCCGCCCCCTCGTCTCCTCATCTTTACTGCTTTTCCCCGCACCCTCGTCTTCTCATCTTTACCGCTTTTCCCCGCCCCCTCGTCTTCTCACCTTTACCGCTTTTCCCCGCACCCTCGTCTTCTCATCTTTACTGCTTTTCCCCGCCCCTCGTCTTCTCATCTTTACCGCTTTCCCCGCCCCTCGTCTTCTCACCTTTACCGCTTTTCCCCGCCCCCTCGTCTTCTCATCTTTACCGCTTTTTCCCCGCCCCCTCATCTTCTCATCTTTACTGCTTTACCCCGCCCCCTCATCTTCTCATCTTTACTGCTTTACCCCGCCCCCTCATCTTCTCATCTTTACTGCTTTTCCCCGCCCCTCGTCTTCTCATCTTTACTGCTTTACCCCGCCCCCTCGTCTTCTCATCTTTACCGCTTTTCCCCGCCCCCTCATCTTCTCATCTTTACTGCTTTACCCCGCCCCTCATCTTCTCATCTTTACTGCTTTACCCCGCCCCTCATCTTCTCATCTTTACTGCTTTTCCCCGCCCCCTCGTCTTCTCATCTTTACTGCTTTACCCCGCCCCTCGTCTTCTCATCTTTACTGCTTTACCCCGCCCCCTCATCTTCTCATCTTTACTGCTTTACCCCGCCCCCTCGTCTTCTCATATTTACTGCTTTTCCCCACCCCCTCATCTTCTCATCTTTACCGCTTTTCCCCAAATCAAAGCTGTGATCAAGTTCTGTCTCGTTGCGTTACGTTTTCAAAACGCATTGTTGCTCTAGGCGTGGAGATGAATCATCCCAGTGATGTGGAAAAGTTTGACTGATGAACAAAGTGTTTCTCCTCCCATTCGTTACTCTGGCAGATGAGCCGATTAAGGGCTGAAGTAAATATCAAAGATGCGGTGGCAGATTGGATACCCTGCTGCTACTGAATCTAGATATGGGCTCGTGCTGGATCTTTTCAAACTGCCAACCAAATCGCTTTAGTAAATAATTGCTGATAATTGGTAGGAACGTTTGTGTATGTGTCTTTCGGTGTCTGGCAGGATCGGATGCCATTTGGTTGCTTTGTCGATTTGGATTCTGTGTGTGTGTGTGTGTGTGTGTGTGTGTGTGTGTGCGTGCGTGCGTGCGGTGTGGTGTGTGTACTGATGTGAGACAATCATACAGTGTGTCTGTGCTCCAAGTCTTACGGTATGTGTGCAGACGTGAGTCGCCGTTCAACATATTCCGCTCTCTGTGTGACTGTTCCTGTGTCTCTGTGTGACTGTTCCTGTGTCTCTGTGCGACTGTTCCTGTGTCTCTGTGCGACTGTTCTTGTGTCTCTGTGCGACTGTTCCTGTGTCTCTGTGCGACTGTTCCTGTGTCTCTGTGCGACTGTTCCTGTGTCTCTGTGCGACTGTTCCTGTGTCTCTGTGCGACTGTTCCTGTGTCTCTGTGCGACTGTTCCTGTGTCTCTGTGCGACTGTTCCTGTGTCTCTGTGCAACTGTTCCTGTGTCTCTGTGTGACTGTTCCTGTGTCTCTGTGCGACTGTTCCTGTGTCTCTGTGCGACTGTTCCTGTGTCTCTGTGCGACTGTTCCTGTGTCTCTGTGCGACTGTTCCTGTGTCTCTGTGCGACTGTTCCTGTGTCTCTGTGCGACTGTTCCTGTGTCTCTGTGTGACTGTTCCTGTGTCTCTGTGCTCCAGGCGGAGGGAGAGGACAGCCTGAAGAAGATGCAGCTGATGGAGCTGGCCATCCTCAACGGCACCTACCGAGACGCCAACATCAAGTCACGTAAGGATGACATCACCGCGCCCCTATCCCTAGGGGGGGCACTGACTGACACGGTAGAACAGCCCTTTGTGTGTCCGGGAGCAGTGTAATTCAAACTGCTCCTTTTCGCTCACGACAAGCCCAGGAGCGTTGTGCGGTGCCATGAATTGAACAGAGTGTGCTTTTGGCTTGCCACGTTCAGCGTTCCCCTCAGTGCATTTTTCGTTGTTTCTTTGGTTACTTTGGTTTCCCTGCTGTCCTATTGGGTGGCACTCGGTCAAGTTCTTTTGAAGGAGGAAGAGAGGTCTAGCTCTGACTGGGCGTCCATTTTGTGTCGCTGAGGGAGATGCGTGCCTCATTCCAATCGCATGGTGTTTGTGCTGAACAGATCCCAGCCAGCACTGTTGTGCCCGAATCAAACTCTGTGCTAGAGATGCATGGAGGCAATCCTTGAAGACCTCTCTTATATTGTGCTAAATGCTGTGTAGTGGAAGCTAAGCAAGGCCAGTCTGTCGAACAGTTTGTTTATGTAGCTTTTTCTCCGGTTCCTGACTTATCTGATATTTATTGAGTGTGTCCTATGATATGTGTGATAGATGCTAACTTGTGTTTTGTATCCTCCTTTTTCTTCCACTTCTCTCCACCTCTCCTCCCCCTCTGGTCTCTCCACACACCCCTCCCTCTTCCTCCTCCTCCACCTCTCTTCCCCCTCTGGTCTCTCCACACACCCCTCCCTCTTCCTCCTCCTCCACCTCTCCTCCCCCTCTGGTCTCTCCACACACCCCTCCCTCTTCCTCCTCCTCCACCTCTCCTCCCCCTCTGGTCTCTCCACACACCCCTCCCTCTTCCTCCTCCTCCACCTCTCCTCCCCTCTGGTCTCTCCACACACCCCTCCCTCTTCCTCCTCCTCTCCTCCCCTCTGGTCTCTCCACACACCCCTCCCTCTTCCTCCTCCTCCACCTCTCCTCCCCCTCTGGTCTCTCCACACCCCTCCCTCTTCCTCCTCCTCCACCTCTCCTCCCCCTCTGGTCTCTCCACACACCCCTCCCTCTTCCTCCTCCTCCACCTCTCCTCCCCCTCTGGTCTCTCCACACCCCTCCCTCTTCCTCCTCCTCCACCTCTTCTCCCGTGTTTTCCTGCTCACTCCAGCTGCCCTTGCCTTCTCTCTTGCAGCGAACGCCCAGGCGCCCCGCATCATCGCCGGCCCCGCCCCCATGCCCCAGAACGCCCTGCGCACTTCCACCCCGGCCGGCCCCACCCTAATGCCCCTGATCCGACAGATCCAGACCTGCATGCCCAACGGCTCGCCCCACCCGGGCGTCATGACCCAGGGTCCCGAGTCGGGCCTCATATACGCGTCGCCGTACGATTACCCCTACACGCTGGCCCCTGCCACCTCCATCCTGGAGTACCCCATCGACTCCAGCGGGGTGTTAGGTAAGCATGCGTGCCCCTGCGATTGCCCCGCAGCCCCCACCAACACCACCACCCCCATGGCCAGTGGAATCCCGCCCCCACGCTGATCCTGCGCCACTCCTCCTAAATACGGCCCGCCCCCATTCACACTTTTGTGACGACCCCCCCTCAGAATAATACCACACTCCCCCGTCTCTCGCCCTCGCCCGCCCCAGCCTCCCAGGAGATACCACTGAAAGAGAGGGGTCAGCAACAGAAAGAGAAAAAAAACATTCCAGCTCTTTACTGCATCTTTCTTTTCACTATCATGAGACAATTCTCTCCTCTAAAAAGCCCTTTAAGAAATGTGTGCATAAATGAACTGGAAGTTAAGAGCTCTACTGGCTCTGTGATTTATAAGAGGGAGCGGTTTCATTCGGAAAAGGGTCCTTACCCTCCTCTCTCCCAGTCCCTGCATACACACGCAGCCCTATGGCTTTGAAAAAAGCCACTTTAGAAAATATCATATTACAAACGCGACTTGACTCCATTAAGACAGACTGTACCCAAAGGCACATTGTAAATCTGAACTGTTACCAATGCACCAAAAGGTCAACAGCAGCGTGTCCAATTGGGTTGAGCACATTCCAGACAGCCAGGGTGTCAGCCATTAGTAGCCAGAGTTTTGCCTAATGCAGTGGACCAAGCCTCCAACTGTGTCTGGGTGAAGGGAGAGGGGAGAGGGGATTCTGGGTTGGGGCGGGGGTTGGGTGAGTGAGGCTGGGTGGGTGGGGGTGTTACTGTGAAGGGGTGGGTGGTCGAGGAGCGGCGGAGCCCAGTGAAGATTTCACCCTGTCTCTCTCTCTTGTGTGACCTATACAGCGTCCTCAAAGGCCGAAGAGCTGCCCCTCTACCTGGGGTTTCAGACCTGTCACTTTCCCATCACTGTGCAGCGAGGAGAGCCCTGCAACCGGCCTCCCTTTTAAAGAAACGTCCCTTCCCTCCCTCTTTCCCTCCACCCCCTCAAACAACACACACCCACCTCCTCATCTCCCTCCTCCCTCCCCGCCACCACACGCTGGACTGGTTGAGGATTGGCCCTCTCTGAGCAACCACAAGCCACAAGGGGAAGCCTCGGCCCTTCCTCTTTTAATGTCTGTTCAAAGTGACGTGTGTGTTACTGATCAACCCTTTTTGATTTCCTGTCCTGATGATGATGATATATTTGTGTATGATGATGAGGGAGAACTGAGCTCCACCTTGCTGCAGACCCCCCTTGGGGGCGCCCCCCTCTCTCTGGGTGTGGCTTGGGGGCGTCCTGAGGGGTAACATGAGGACGGTGAGGGGTCAGAGGGGGTCGACAGAGAGGGCTTGCGGAGCCAATGGAGGAGATGGTGTGTGTTGGCGATGGGGCACCTGCAGTTAAAGTGTCTAGGCTTCACAGGCTTTATTCACAAAGGGATTTTAGGACATTCTGTCCCGACACTGACAGTCTTAACTTCACTCTCATGAAAAATATTCACAGAATGAGACTTTCAGCTCAAGTGTAGCCCAAACGACAGTCAGTGAGTGAACAACATAGCCCTTTTGTATAACGCATTTTTGCATTGACTCAAACGGAGTGTCCTAAAATGGCTTCGGGAATAGGGGCCTGGTAGTGTGTTGCTTCTCAAAGGACAGGAACTCCTGGCACTAATTCACCGTTCCCTTCCTTTATTCAATAGGTGTGGCTTTCCCCACGAAAGGCTAAAAGAGTTTCACGGATCCTTACTGAGCCCCTCATCCGATCTGAGTGTTGACACACATGTGCTTTTGTTTCACAGCTGCCTTGAGTGTAATGAACCAAGAGCCGGGCAGACAGACAGGCAGACAGACAGACAGGCAGACAGACAGGCAGGCAGACAGGCAGGCAGGCAGGCAGACAGACAGACAGACAGACAGACAGACAGACAGACAGACAGACAGACAGACAGACAGACAGACAGACAGACAGACAGACAGACAGACAGACAGACAGACAGACAGACAGACAGGCAGACAGGCAGACAGACACAGACAGGCAGACAGACAGACAGACAGATAGAAAGACAGACAGACTGGCAGGCTCCCTCACTACTGATGTTTACACCGGCCAAACCTCCCCGAAGAGGCACGGGCCTTAACGCCATGCATTATGTGTGAGTGTGTATGTGCATCCTGTACACACATTCATATAAGTATATTTTCGCAGACCTACGGTATGCGACTGTTCCACTGACTGCTATGTCTGGGATTGAAAATCTATACAATACTGTCACGCTTTACTAATCACTTAATTCATTGCCTTTTTTTCTACCTATTCTTTTTATTTTTTATTTTATAAGAGATGTTCATTTTTTTTTACTACTGCAAATGTGCCTAAAAGCTTTCATCTCTGGGCTTTAACCAGAGAGTGAGTGATCAGTATTATATTTAAAACGAATAACTGAAGAGATGCTCAACCTGAGATTATGTGACTAGTAAAGCTCCCCTCTGTGTGTGTGTGTGTGTGTGTGTGTGTGTGTGTGTGTGTGTGTGTGTGTGTGTGTGTGTGTGTGTGTGTGTGTGTGTGTGTGTGTGTGTGTGTGTGTGTGTGCATAAATGCCTAATTTCTGCAAATTTGTAACAAGGACTCAAGAAAACAATGGATCCTTACAGTCAAGGTTACTCCATAGTCACAAATGCTACTATGTCCAAGATTTCTCCTTGTTACGATGAAGTATATGAGTATAATTTGTGCCTTAACATGTATTTCTAAAGATTTTTTCCTAATTGTGTTACGTGTTTGGTCGTATAAACCTTGACGATATGACGAATTGACTTGATGGAAACGGCGAAGGAGGAAATGACCTAATCCTTGTTTTGGTCATGTTGTTGCAATCCGAGCAGGTGCAGTGACTACTAAGGTTCGAAGGCACGAACTGCGGGTCCATCCTTACCAAAGGATAGTGACCGCAGACCGAGGTTAGTTTAGCTCTTATGCATTTGTGTTTTTATTGCCAATGCCTGCTCACTGTTGGTCCTGATCTGTTTTGCAACATGTACAAATTGTTCAGCTAGTCGTTCCGGTTTGTGATGTGATGCAACATACTGCGCACCCTTCCTCGTCGTGGCCTCTGAGAAACATTTATTTGGAATACATTTGTTCTCAGAGTGCGTACGTGGAAGGCTGTACAAAGTGATTCTGAGAACTAGTGACCACAACACAGTAGCCGAATGATGCTTTTGCTATCTAGGTAGAGACACAAACATACACACCTGCATTTAAAAAAAAAAAAAAACTACTCCACTCTATTATTTCGATGACTTTATGAATCTGACATGATGTCGATGACAAATAATGGCCGATACCCCTTTATTAAAAAAAGAAGATCAAATGACCTGTATTTTAGTTTCCTCCCTCCGTTCAACGAGGAGGTTGCAATTTTATTTCAAATGCACTTAAGTCTTCAGCTTCTTACGTGGATAATGTAGCGTTTTAATCGATAAATGATGTCCATTTGTATTTATTTGTTTGAGGAAATTCATGTTTTGAGAATCTGACCCGTTGTATTGTCAAGGACAACACAGAAGTGTAAACCTGTCATGTCATATATATATTTTTTCATCTCCCCATTTTTACTACAGTATTTTTTTTAAGTCTCAACAACGGCGTCATAAGAAAAGAGGGATGGACACGTGGTAGGCTATAGACTGGAAATGGTTTTATTCTGCAGAGAAGGTAAACAAACACAACAGTCAGAGCTTTCGCTCTCTAAAGTCCACATGCGTCACACCTTCTTCTCGAAGTCCATACAGACCTTGTAATACTCTCACTGAATACTGAGAATAACCGAGGTAGTAAACCAGAGAAGAAACCATTTGTCAAATTACGCGAGCAACAAAGAATTTACGGGGTCTGTTCTCTATCAGTGACTTTTCTCTGTTTTATCCTTATACCCATGGTGCTTAATACACCAAGTGTGCCTTGTACATACACCCACACTGTGTATCATCACATTTCACTACAGATCATTCCTTGTACCCAATCAAGCGAGTGTTTGCAATGTGCCAGAAAATAGGATGCAAATGCCAATTGAAAAACTGCCTACATGCAGACATTTTTTGGATAAATCAACCTACATTTTAGTACATACGTTGAAGTTGAAAACCCAGTGAAATTGATTCAATTGTAATACTGTTTAAATAAGTCCAATTCACGAATCACCTTTTTTTTTTTGCTGCTAGATGATGTGGAACAATTAACATATATAATTAACAGTATATGAAAACTGGGTCTAAGGATATTCAGGTTTCGGCACTGTAGCGCTGTCTGTGAATTGCCTCTGAAAACTTGATAGCTCAAATCTGCCCTAAAACAAATAAATTAATATAAAAATAACTGTAATATGGAGTTACTTAAGAAGTGCATATTATACAAAGGGTATTATTACTAAAAGGTCAAACCTTAATCCATAATGATAATACATGATAATAATGGTAACGGATAGGTTACTGACAAATTGAATGACAAACCAACATCCGATGAAATTGCACAAAAGCCTGTATTCAATCGACCTCTTCATACGTTTGGCTCCCACACTCTGATGAACAGTTTTACACCATTAAAACTTTGGTTTATTCAAACATTACGGTAACACAACGTAATATGATTGACGTATCAGTGCGGTTTGGGGGGTTGAACCATGAGGCAGGGGGCATTGAGTGCAGGCCAACCGGTCAAGCCTGTGTGTAAGAGGCAGGCTGACTGGTGGAAGCAGGGAGGAAGCTAAGATGGCGTCTGAGATGTGGGCCTTTTCATCAGCTCATATTGGCAAAGCTGTTGAACGGTCTCAAAATAGTAAATACACTATCAAATGAGTATGTCAATTGGGGTCTAGAGATTTACAGTGCCTTCAGAAAGTATTCACAAACTGAATTTAAAATGAATTAAGTTGAGAGGTTGTGTCAGTGATGTAGACAATACCCCATAATGTCGAGGTGGAATTGTTTTTAGAAATGTTTACAAATTAAAAATGAAAAGCTTAAGTCTTGAGTCAGTAGGTATTCAACCCTTTTGCCTAGTAAGCCTAGTAATAATATGCTTAACAAGTCACATAAGTTGCATGGACTATGTGTGCAATAATAGTGTTTAACGTGATTTTTAAATGACTACCCCATCTCTCTACCCCACACATACAATTATCTTTAAGGTCCCTCAGTCAAGCAGTGAATTTCAAGCACAGATTCAACCACAAAGACCATGGAGGTTTTTCTATGTTTCGCAAAGAAGGGCACCTATTGGTAGATGGGTAAAAAAAACAGACATTGAATATCACTTTGAGCATGGTGCAGTAATTAATTGTACACATTTGATGGTGTATCAATACACCCAATCACTGCAAAGATACAGGCCCCCTTCTTAAATCAGTTCCGGAGAAGAAGGAAACCGCTCAGTGATTTCACCATGAGGCTAATGGTGATTTTACAACAGTTACAGAGTTTAATGGCTGTGATGGGAAATAACTGACGATGGATCAACAACATTGTATTACTAACATAAATGACAGAGTGGAAAGAAGGAAGCCTGTAGGAAAAAAATATTCCAAAACATACATCCTGTTTGCAATAAGGCAGGCGCTAAAGTAATAGTGCAAAAAATGTGGCAAAGAAATACACGTTTTTTCCTGAATACAAAGCATTATGTTTGAGGCAAATCTAACCTAACACATCGCTGTGTACCACTCTTCATATTTTGAAGAATGATGTTGGCTGCATCATGTTATGGGTATGCTTGTCATCGGCAAGAACGAGGGAGTTTTATAGGATAAAAATAAATGGAATACAGCTAAGCATAGACAAAATCCTAGAGGAAAACCTGGTTCAGCCTGCTTTCCACCAGACACTGGGAGACAAATTCACCTTTCAGCAGGACAATAACCTAAAACACAAGGCCAAATATACACTGTTGCTTACCAAGATGACATTGAATGTTCCTGACTGGCATAGTTCAATTTTTGACTTAAATCGGCTTGAACATCTATGGCAAGACTTGAAAATGGCTGTCTAACAATGATCAATGACCGTCTTTTTATTTATTTATTTAAACCCGGTAAGTTGACTGAGAACACGGTCTCATTTACAGCAACGACCTGGGGAATAGGTTTAGGGGAGAGAAGGGGGATGAATGACAGCACACTACACAGGGCAATGTCCCCAATCACTGCCTTGTGTTATTGGGATATTTTTTGGGGGGGGGGGGGGACAAGAGGACAGAGTCCTACACCACTTCCAGCAGCATCTGGTGTCCTATCTAGGGACTGACCCGGACCAACCTTTCTTAGCTTTTGAGGCAAGCCAGCGGTGGGATGCAGGGTGGTATGCTGCTGGTTAAAGCCAGCTGTGGGATGCAGGGTGGTATGCTGCTGGTTAAAGCCAGCGGTGGGATGCAGGGTGGTATGCATGCTGCTTTTTAAAGCCAGCGGTGGGATGCAGGGTGGTATGCTGCTGGTTAAAGCCAGCGGTGGGATGCAGGGTGGTATGCTGCTGGTTAAAGCCAGCGGTGGGATGCAGGGTGGTATGCTGCTGGTTAAAGCCAGCGGTGGGATGCAGGGTGGTATGCTGCTGGTTAAAGCCAGCGGTGGGATGCAGGTTGGTATGCTGCTGGCAAAATGCTCTGGTGGTATCTTGACAGAGCTTGACACATTATTTAAGAATAATGAGAAAATATTGTACAATCCAGGTGTCCAAAGCTCTTAGAGAAAAATACTCTTACCCAGAAACTCTAAGCTGTAATCGCTGACTCTAACTTGTATTGCACTGGGGGGGGTTGAATACTTATCTAATCAAGATATATTACTCTTTTATTTCCCATTAATAAATAAAAAATCTTCCACTTTGACATTACAGAGTATTTTGTGTAGATCATTGACAATCTTTTTTTCAATTAAATCCATTTAATCCCACTTTATAACACAACAAAATCTGTGAAATGTAAAAGGGTTTGAATACGTTCTGAAGGCACTGTATACAGTATATCCTATTTAGATTTTCCTCTGGACACTTTACAGTGCATTAGAAAGCATTTTACAACAGCTCTCAACGATACAGTTCTTAAACTCTTAATACAGTAAGATTTACAATATTTTGTCAATCTGGTAAAGAAGCCTTTCTTCTTTTCTTTACATCTGTTTGATTGTTGCTTCATTTGAAAAGAGAGACTACAGCACAAATCTTATTTTGCACTGAATTATTATTTTTTTTAAAGTCAAAAGCATTCTTCATCTCCTCTGCTGCAGTCAGAATGGCAGAACCTCAGACGATGAAATGAAACATATGATCTAAGCTGCATACGTCTTAAACGGACCACTGTGGAGTGGACAGAGAACTCTAGGGTCCATTTTGGATGAGAAATTGCCAGAGTGTGAATGCATTTACCAGAAATGTTCCACTTGAGAATTAAAAAAAAAAAAAAATGTTTTACTGTAAAGCTTCTTTAAATGTTTTGTTGTTGCAAAGAAAATAGTATTTACTTGTGGCTTCTTGAAATATATATATAAATATATATATAAAATATAAAGCAGGAATGTATATGAAATGTCAGAAATAGCAAGGATTATCCTATAGGGCTATTTGTAGGAAAGACAAATATCCATCATAGCAGCTTTATAGCACCACTTTAGAAAATGTCCTCTATTTTTGAATATATTTTAGGGCTTTAAACAAAAGACAGGACCTTTTCAGTGTTTATATGCAAGTGAATTGTATATTGTCTCCTAAGCTGAGGGCACTGGCTGAAGTGATGGCTTTGGCATGCTCACAGCTTAACGTTTCATGGCTAGTGTGCTATTTTAGAAAATACCATGTAGTGTTGCTTTGTATCATTAAAGCAAAGATTTTCATGCTTGTTGTAAATAGAAAACATACTTTGAAAAGGCAATAAAAAAAATGATATTGAGTTTTAATTTTTTTAAATGACAAACACCGTTTTGGCCTAAAATGATTTTTTTCCACAGCGGACTTCTTGAATTTCTCACTGTAACCTCTCTAAATGAATTAATTCCCAAACAATGAGACTTATTCATATTCACTTCCACCACTACTAGCTGCTTAACTCTTGAACCTCTGAAGTGCTCTAATACTTATTAGCAGTCAGGTAACAATAACTTTACTGACTGTTGTCCACGACTATACCTTCCTCCATCTCGTTTGGATCTTTCCCTCTGATTTACTGTCCGTTTACTTGACTGCTACTAACCATTTAGAACTACTGTAATTGTCTTTTTTAATTCCCTCCTTTTTAACACGTGAGCTGAAGGGACGGGACTGTCTTTCACGTTATGTAAAATCATGCTTTCATGACTTTACCACATTGTAAGGATATAGATGAGTAGCTCTTGCTGAACTCTTGGATTCAATCAACCCATCATATGAATTGTCCTTTTATCTAAACAAACAGAAGGATGCATGAATTGTTTTCATTTCTGACAGAGCATATGGAAACATATGGTGTCACGTGTAGATTGGTCGGTCGCAGTTGTGGCGTAATTGCATGGTGGATTGAATGGGTGCATGGTATAGCTCTGATTAGTTAAGCCATGTTGTCATCCTGCTGTCGCTAGCTGAGACTAATCTCCTCTATCTTTTTTCTTTCCTTTCATTTTTGTTTCTCTCCTTTATAATTTGTCTCTCTTTTCTGTTTGTTTGTTTCTTAACACCCCCAGCCGCCACTGGCAACTAACCCCTGACCTTCTGACCTTCTGAAATCTTCAACCAATGATGACCTGGCCATTGCCCGCACATCAGTTCTTTGGTAGAAGGGAAAAAAAGCAGCCTTGGCTTGTTACAGTCAGTCAAGGCACAGCTTCTCATCACCTGACTAATGGACACACTACAATGGCTTGGCAGCCCCCTCCTGCCTGCCCAGTCTGCTTATTAGGGGGACAGATACTGGCTCTAGACCTGCACTGAATCATTGTTAAGCAATAAGGTCTGATATGCCCCCTCTTATCCTCCCTGACCGAGTCCCCGCCAAGCAACCCCCAAACACACCACACTCTAAAACACCCTGGTAACGCCCCGTTGGTCGCCTCCGGAAGATCAAGAAGGATGCAAACCTCCACTCCCTGACCGCCCAAAATCACCGTACCCCCTGGACCTGCCACATCGCCCAGGTGACCTTCCCACTGTCATGGTAACTGAGCTGACTATGAATGTATAGCAGCGTGGTGAGTCCTGCCACCTCTCTCTCTCTCTCTCTCTCTCTCTCTCTCTATATATATATATATATATATATATAAATATATAAATATATATATATATATATATATATCTCCCTCTCTCTCTCTATCTACCCCTGCCAACTGATGACTCATCTCTCTTCACTGACTATGAAGTCCTGGGTCTTTTATGACATGAAGACTGAGGGGGTTTCATTTAAGCAGGACTTGAAGAGAGAATAGGGGCTCTATTCAATCAGACAATCTGCATAGTGGTTGTTTTGGCTGTGTGTCAGAGGTGAAACTGCGTTAGAGCTGTCAAATCCACAAGTGGTTCCTGGCATTATACCCAAAGCGGACATTACCATTGGCTGCACAGAGTCACATTAAGAGAAATTCCATGCAGCCTTGATCACAAGTTCAATCACTGGAATATGAGATGTAATCTACACCTAGAAATTCTCATTATTTCATTTAATGATTTGGCGTCATTATTTCTATGTAGCCTACACTTTCTTCTTCGGCACTTCCTAACGCGAGTGGGATGGGTGTGGCTTTGTGACAGTGATCAAGAGCAGCTGCTCACCAATTTGACAGCTGCAATGCAGTTACACCTCCGACACCGACAAAACATCCACTGTGTCGGGTGTCGGCTATCGCCAGTTAACACGTCATCTGATTTCATCTAGTCCCTGGGGTCCAACAGAGAGTTTCAAGACTATAGAAGGGAGAGTACCTGGCCCGTTACCTGGCATTGTCGTTGTTGTTTTTCTGCCATAAAGACATTTCTTTCTGTCAACTGTTTCTTTGAGGATGTAAAAGCCATGCTTGCCTATCTGCTGTACAAATGTATTGAAATTGTAGATACATGTGTAAAAATGGGGGAGAGCACCAATGTGAAGAAAATAGACACTTTTATTACACATGGGTGCTCATGGGAAAGAAAAAAAATCTATTTTTCAAAAACATAGTCTTTTATACCTTCGACTATTGTAAAGAGAAATTTGTAATGAAACCCTTTATGTCATGAAAACTATCCTGTTTTCTTTCTGTGGATGGAGAGTGAAGACCAAAACAACCTTTCATTTTAATTCGGGGTTGAGGATTTAACTGAAGTGTAAAAAAAACGACAAAGTGCCTTATTTTACTCATATGGTTTCTGATATCTGAATGTGTCATCAGCCTTTAAGCTGCAGGACAAGTCAGTACACACAGTCTGTCAGCCACTGAGAGATGCCCTGAGACGGAGTCAGTCACCTCAGCCTTGTTGTTACACTAGACAGACACAGTAGGTCCCTTTCCGTAGGTACACAAGAGTACTTTTTGGTGGCTCCATAGCACAGAAGGCCGGTGGCAACTTAATTGGGGAGGATGGGTTCATAGTTATGGCTGGAATTGAATGGTATCGAACACATCAAACACATGGTTTCAATCACAGGAGACTGCTGAGGGGAGAACGGCTCATAATAATGGCTGGAACCGAACAAATGGAATGGCATCAAACACCTGGACACCGTGGGTTTGGTGTATTTGATCCCATTCCACTTATTCCGCTCCAATCATTACCGCAAGCCTGCTCTCCCCAATTAAGGTGCCGCCAACCTCCTGTGGTTTCCATGTGTTTGATGCCATTCCATTTACTCCATTCTAGACATTATTATGAGCCATCCTCCCCTCAGCAGCCTCCTGTGCTCCATCGAGTAGTAATATCAGTAGTATACCCAGGGCCGGCTCCAGGCATAAGCAACATAAGAAGTCCAACTCGTGCCAGCGTCGCCGTGGGACTCATTGGATTAATATGGGCAAAATATGTAGAATTGCAGGAAATGAGCTTTAAAACTGCAACAATTTCTCTCTACACCATGGTAAAATTGGTAGAATTGCAGGAAATTAGCTTTAAAACTGTAAAAATAAAAATAAATCTTGTTGCCTGAAATGTGTTATGAAATTGAAAAAAAATTCTCTCCGCCCCATAGCAAAATCTGTAGAACTGTAGAAAACTTGCTTTAAAACTGCAGAATTTTCTCTACACCCCATGGCAAAATGTGTAGAATTGCAGGACATTTACTTTAGAACGTACATTTGTCTCTCCGTCATCAAGAGGGGGGGCCACAAAAAAAATGTGCCCGCTTGGTGGGGGGGCCTCCCCCAACCAAATCTCTCTTAGGGCCCTCAAAATGATAGAGCCGGCACTGAGTATACCAATACTGTCCGAGTCAGTGTCTACACAGTCCTATCAATGTCCTAAATGGACAAATAGTATTATGTCTTTGTCTGTTGATGAGGGCCTCAGCTCAGAGTCGCCCAATTATTATATCCAGTAGTAGTAGCTACTCATGCCAGGACAGTCCCAAGGGTTTTTCTTGACATTCTCCAGATAGTCGAGCATGTCTTTACCTTTCTTTGAGTGGAGGGTCTGTGGTTCTTTATAAATAGACTGTGTTTCACTGTTATACGTGCTGTTCTGGACTGGCCTTATGTAGGAGTTGTCATTGGCATAGACATCCCAGCTGAGCTCTCGACCATGATGTAGTTCTCTAACACCCATCACATGAGATGAGGACTTGTCTTTTTTTTCCCCCTCCTGATTTACTATAGAGGAGTATTGGGTCGGTAGTCTCAGTGACCAGACATCTGCTGACTCGGCATCTGTGGTAGTTCTAGGTGAAGGGTTTATGTGATTGTGGTAACTAGGTGGTTGACTGTAAAGCCTGTGTGTACTTCCCAGTCTACACCAAAACATTGCTCCACATCCCCTTCTTTATTTACTATGCAACAGAATGGCCTCTAGTGGTTTATGGAGAGTCTCTGTGTCTCAGATTGTGTCTTAATGTGTGTACCGTTTAGTTTCAGTCTCAGTATTCTGTTTCAGACTTTGTTCTGTAGTGCAATTGCATATTATTATTATCAGTTATAAATGATGAATTAGTATGTATTCTCAATCATTATTATGATTATGATTATTGCCATACTTATTATTATCATTGTTATTAGTAATCGTATTATTATTTACGTTAATGGATTGACTTTGAATTAAGACGATTATTTTACAATAAATTGTTATTGGTGATAAAAGAATGGTGGCAAACGAATGGTTTTATTGGTTGTGAGTGAAAACATATCATAGCCAATAAAGCATGGCAATCCCATCCCTTAATAACATGCATGTTATGCTATTATCAGAGGTTTTTATATGCTATTTTGACAGCATTATTCTTGATCTGGTGTTTTTTTCTGAGTGTGCAAATCAAGCGTGTTACAGGACTCCATGCTGTCAAACGCAACTGATTCTGTTAGCATTTACTCCATGAATTGTGTGTAACCATACCCAAATTATTGCCTATGAGAAAACAGTATGTCTATTTGCAGCCATTGTTCTAAGTTTATAATGTATTTTTATATCTTATTTTCTATGTGTGTAAGACAAAATATTAAATGACTTCTTTACAGATTTGAATTTACATAAACGACAAAATCAGCTACATTATTTGTTTAATTTGAGATATTCTTTGTAGTTTATTAAATCAGTGTTTCATAATCCTGGTCCTGCTAATTAGAGTTTTTGCCCTAGCACTACACACCTGATTCCACTAATCAACTCATCATCAAACCTTTGATTGGTGGAATCAGTTGTCTGGTGCTAGGGAAAAAACTCAAATGTGGACCCTTTGGGTACCCAGGACCATGATTAAGAAACACTGCATTAAATGAACTCCTTGACAAAGCCTTATCTCTATTACCGATTCCTCACATTTAAGTTTTTCCTTTCCTCACATTTAGGGATGTTTGGTTGTGGCATGTTTGATTTAGCCAGTATTATTTTAATAAATGTTTCCAAACAGACATATTAACAAAGAACACTTGTTTTATTACCATCCTGAGGGCACTACTTAACTTTAGAGAGTCTGCCTCAAAAGGCTATAGAAGTTATTACCGTATAATGTGGTGGTAATTTTCAGCTATGAAACACTAGATGACACATACATCTAGCTATGAAGTCCTAACCCTCTTACATCATTGGGCCATTTGACTCAATCAAACATAGTAGATGCTTATTTTATGAGCATGTTGTTCTCTCAATAGTCTCTCAAAAATGACCTTACATTTCAGAGTACTTGAAATAGATTTGAACGATGTTTTAAAAAATATATAAACTTCTCATTATCTTCATTTGCCAAAGTATTAATCTGTGTTTTATTTCAAACCCCCATAAAATACCCAAGTTTGAAGTAAATTTGAGATGCGTCTACGGTCCATGTTTTTCAGCGTGGCTGTACTGACTCGAGTTTTGTACAGTAACCATGGCTACTCCCCTCTGCATCTAGGGTAAAAGATAAATAGATTGACCATCGTTTGTTATGGAAATGTTGTAGCTTGATGAAGGTTTCATATAGAATCCTAGACAATTGGGACATCCCAGAGGAAGAACGTTTTCATTGGCCTAGAAATCTGCACTATTCTGAGGAGTTTATGGAAAAGTGTGGGCGGGAAATACAAGCGGTGGGTGGCACAATTTCGGTAGGTACAAACCCTAAGGTTCTTAAACAAGTGAAACTTGACAATATCTTACTTGAAGAGCTACGTCGTAGCGTAATGAGAAACATTATATTCCACAACACAGGCTGAAACTTGAAGAGCTACGTCGTAGCGTAATGAGAAACATTATATTCCACAACACAGGCTGAAACTTGAAGAGCTACGTCGTAGCGTAATGAGAAACATTATATTCCACAACACAGGCTGAAACTTGAAGAGCTACGTCGTAGCGTAATGAGAAACATTATATTCCACAACACAGGCTGAAACTTGAAGAGCTACGTCGTAGCGTAATGAGAAACATTATATTCCACAACACAGGCTGAAACTTGAAGAGCTACGTCGTAGCGTACTGAGAAACATTATATTCCACAACACAGGCTGAAACTTGAAGAGCTACGTCGTAGCGTAATGAGAAACATTATATTCCACAACACAGGCTGAAACTTGAAGAGCTACGTCGTAGCGTACTGAGAAACATTATATTCCACAACACAGGCTGAAACTTGAAGAGCTACGTCGTAGCGTAATGAGAAACATTATATTCCACAACACAGGCTGAAACTTGAAGAGCTACGTCGTAGCGTAATGAGAAACATTATATTCCACAACACAGGCTGAAACTTGAAGAGCTACGTCGTAGCGTAATGAGAAACATTATATTCCACAACACAGGCTGAAACTTGAAGAACAGTGGGAAAGGAGCCTGGTGATTTGACAACGTTGTGTTTGAGTTGTTTACTTATGCAGTGTAGTTTATACAGTGAAGGACACCACAAACTAGGCTTGCGAATGGGTTGTAAAATGACCCCTGATCACTGATACAGAAGCAGAGAAGGAACACAGTGTGGCACAGAGGTGGGGTGGATGGCCAATCAATACCCCCTTTCACACTTTCTGACATTGGGAGGCATGAGTGGACATGTAATTGGGAATTGAGGGATTACTATCTGCGGTTATCTCCACAGCATGAAGCTAAAGTCAGTGGAGCATTCCTCAGATGCCCAAATGGCCACCGGGCCATCTCTACTCTCATACACACAACAACAACAACAACACCACCTCTGGTCTAGCAACCTGCTGTTATGAGACACACGAGAGCTGTTAACATTTTCCAATTTACAACCAATTCTCAACATGGCAACTAGGCTACAAGACTCCCTCCATCACAAGCACTCAAGTGTACTTTGGCCAAATCCATACTTGCACGTCCCACCGCTCACCCTTTCTGGGCTATCATTCCTTGTTTCACTCCTCATTCTCTTTTTCCCCTCTCCTCGTCCTCCATTCCGGAGATTTCTAGGGGAATTGCTATGTTTATTACAGGGCTTAAATTGCCTGGGCTGCAGCGGCCCGCTGCTATGGGCTGATAAGATGTGCTGGGGGCCCCGGCGGCTGTTTGGGGGAAGAAATCACATCTTGTGTCGCCACCAGGTGTTGAGCCACGTAAGTGTTTGTTTTTGTAGAAGAAGAAAAAAAGCTCTGCTCCCAGATCTCTGATTGGGTTGTGGGAGTCTGAGTCTCTCTCTCTCTCTCTCTCTGGGGACAGAGGGGGAGTCAATTATGAAGAGTGTTAAAGTAGATGTGATTCTCTCTGGGCGTCACATTTTAACTCCTGGGGAGGAGAAATGAGAAGTGACATGTTCAAGTTCACCCTGCCATAGATCAAGAGCAGCCATAACAGCAACACTGCCATGCCATGCCATGGGGTAGAGGAGGAGGACGAGGAGGAGGAGAGGGTTGGAGCAGAACACTGGAGTCTCCGCTGTGCGGATTGATCTGTAAATTGCTTCTGCCAGACTGCCATGCCCTGCAGAAACCCACATGTTATGGAGAAACCATGCTGTGATCATAGCAAAGCTGTGTTCTGTTGTTATCAGGGTCAATGGTACTTTTTCATTGTGTACTTTGTTCTTCTCTGCCATCTATTCCATTCAGCAGAACAGTACCAGTACTCTGGCTGTGATACATCCAATATTCTGCCCCAGAGTGGGGATCAATCAGAGAGAAGTACTCATCCCTCTCCTGCTCTGAATCTGCATGAGAGAGAGAGAGAGTGGTTGAATAATGTTCCCCCTGAATCGTAATCTGCAGACCCCCCCCCCACCCTTCGACCCCCATCCCCAATTTGGAGTATGCCCCCCACCCTCCCAGTCCTACTCCTAATGTAACATAATGCAGTGGGGGGGGCTAATGAGTATGTAAATGTCCTTAAGGGAGGGTAGGGAGGGGTGGGGAGTCCAGTACAGGCAGTGAGGATGAAAGCAGAGCTTTCAGGGACTGGGTAGAGAGTCCTGGGAGGGCGTTCAGCCGCCACACAGGGATCACCTTAGGAAGGCGCAGAGCACTTGTGACCTTCATGTCGACGCTGGCTGGGATCTTGGTCAGCTTTCTGGTGGCGGCTGGGAAAACTGAAAAGTGATGCATTGCGGCAATACCATAGTACCATTACCAATCCTTACCTCTGTTATCTTATGTTATGGATATACAGTGTCTTTGAAATGTGTCCCCTGGGTGCTCTTTTAAATAAAGTTGAACAGGGATACTGTTATTTTAACGCAGCAGGCTTTTCAATATTCTCTGTATTCAGTTCGCTTCAGTATTTTATAGATGATAATGATTTCATCTCCGTCTGTTGTTGCCCTTCTCACTGCCTTTGTGTTCTCCAACCAAAACAAATGAAACACATCTAAGTGGAGAGGAAAATAATGCCATGAAAGACTGTTACCTACAGTCATGGCCAAAAGTTTTGAGAATGACACAAATATTCATTTCCACAAAGTCTGCTGCCTCAGTGTCTTTGGATATTTTTGTCAGATGTTACAATGGAATACAAAATTACATGTCATAAGTGTCATAAGTGTCAAAGGCTTTTATTGACAATGACATGAAGTTGATGCAAAAGAGTCAATATTTGCAGTGTTGACCCTTCTTTTTCAAGACTTCTGCAATCCGTCCTGACATGCTGTCAATTAACTTCTGGGCCACAACCTGACTGATCCTGACTGATGGCAGCCCATTCTTGCATAATTTGTGGGTTTTTGTTTGTCCACCCGCCTCTTGAGGATTGACCACAAGTTCTCATTGGGATTAAGGTCTGGGGAGTTTCCTGGCCATGGACCCAAAATATCAATGTTTTGTTCCCCGGGCCACTTAGTTATCACTTTTGCCTGATGACAAGGTGCTCCATCATGCTGGAAAAGGCATTGTTCGTCACCAAACTGTTCCTGGATGATTGGGAGAAGTTGCTCTCGGAGGGTGTGTTGGTACCATTCTTTATTCATGGCTGTGTTCTTAGGCAACATTGTGAATGAGCCCACTCCCTTGGCTGAGAGGCAACCCCACACATGAATGGTCTCGGGATGCTTTACTGTTGGCATGACACAGGACTGATGGTAGCGTTCACCTTGTCTTCTACGGACAAGCTTTTTTCCGGATGCCCCAAACAATCGAAAAGGGGATTCATCAGAGAAAATGACTTTACCCCAGTCCTCAGCAGTCCAATCCCTGTACCTTTTGCAGAATATCAGTCTGTCCCTGTTGTTTTTCCTGGAGAGAAGTGGCTTCTTTGCTGCCCTTCTTGACACTAAGCCATCCTCCAAAAGTCTTCGCCTCACTGTGCGTGCAGATGCACTCACACCTGCCTGCTGCCATTCCTGTACTGGTGGTGCCCCGATCCCGCAGCTGAATCAACTTTAGGAGACGGTCCTGGCGCTTGCTGGACTTTCTTGGGCGCCCTGAAGCCTTCTTCACAACAATTGAACCGCTCTTCTTGAAGTTCTTGATGATCCGATAAATGGTTGATTTAGGTGCAATCTTACTGGCAGCAATAACCTTGCCTGTGAAGCCCTTTTTGTGCAAAGCAATGATGACGGCACGTTTTTCCTTGCAGGTAACCATGATTGACAGAGGAAGAACAATGATTAAACCACCCTCCTTTTGAAGCTTCCAGTCTGTTATTCAAACTCAATCAGCATGACAGAGTGATCTCCAGCCTTGTCCTCGTCAACACTCACACCTGTGTTAACGAGAGAATCACTGACATGATGTCAGCTGGTCCTTTTGTGGCAGGGCTGAAATGCAGTGGAAATGTTTTTTGCATGGCAAAGAGGGACTTTGCAATTAATTGCAATTCATCTGATCACTCTTCATAACATTCTGGAGTATATGGAAATTGACATCCTACAAACTGAGGCAGCAGACTTTGTGAAAATTGTATAATTCTCAAAACTTTTGGCCACGACCGTACATGTGTAGAGTGTGCTGAGCAGAGCTCCCCTTCTCCGTATTTAGCCAAGATTTTGATTTGAATGTGGCTGCAGGGAGATGTTGTAGCCTTAACATCACCTAAATGAGAGGGAATGAGTTCCACTTGATTGTGAGAGTGAGTAATGAGCTATTTACATATCTAATAGTTTTTCCCTTTTGCACTTGCTAGTTTTCACCTCATCCGTATCGCAGAAGTTTCGCGTTACAGCGTGATTGAAATGTACAGTTAATGTTCCCGCATTAGCGCAGACTGCATTCACGGTAATCGCTGCATATGTAAGGTCAACCCGGGAATTACCTTGACATTTCCATCGTGCAATATGTAACGTTTCAACTATACAGACAGAATAGAGCCATAAATATCAGGGATTGGCACAATGCACCGCCACCTATATAAGTAAGCATATAAAACGGGGGGTAATGCAGTTGAAGTCGGAAGTTTACATACACCTTAGCCAAATACATTGAAGCTCAGTTTTTCACAATTCCTGACATTTAATCATAATAAAAATTCCCTGTCTTAGGTCAGTTAGGATCACCACTTTATTTTAAGAATGTGAAATGTCAGAATTATAGAAGAGAGAATGATTTATTATTTATTTTCCTTAAGCCATTTTGCCACAACTTTGGAAGTAGGCTTGGGGTCATTGTCCATTTGGAAGACCCATTTGCGACCAAGCTTTAACTTCCTGACTGATGTCTGGAGATGTTGCTTCAATATATCCACATAATTTCCTCATGATGCCATCTATTTTGTGAAGTGCACCAGTCCCTCCTGCAGCAAAGCACCCCCACAACATGATGCTGCCACCCCCGTGCCTCACTGTTGGGATGGTGTTCATCGGCTTGCAAGCCTCCCCCTTTTTCCTCCAAACATAACGATGAGTTTGAGTCTGAAGGTAGGCCTTGAAATACATCCACAGGTACACCTCCAATTGACTCAAATTATGTCAATTAGCCTATCAGAAGCTTCTAAAGCCATGTTGTCTACCGATGTCGATACCTCTCCTTGTTCGGGCAGTGCTCGGCAGTCGACGTCACCGGTCTTCTAGTAATCATTGATCCATTTTTCATGTTCCATTGGTTTTGTCTTGTCTTCCTACACACCTGGTTTCAATCCCATTCATTACCTGTTGTGTATTTAACCCTCTGTTTCCCCTCATGTCCTTGTCAAAGATTGTTGGTTGTTCAGTATTCGTGTTGTTTGTATTGGTGCGTGACGGGTCCTCTTACCCACTTTGTTTTATTGTATTTCATGGTTATTTAATGTATTTCATGGTTTGTTTTCAAGTTATTAAACAACTCCATTCCGCTAAGTTTGATTCTCCTGCGCCTGACTTCCCTGCCACCTATACACACAACACTGACACGTCATCATTTTCTGGAATTTTCCAAGCTGTTTAAAGGCACAGTCAACTTAGTGTATGTAAACTTCTGACCCACTGGAATTGTGATACAGTGAATTATAAGTGAAATAATCTGACTGTAAACAATTGTTGGAAAAATGACTTAGTAGATGTCCTAACCGACATGCCAAAACTATAGTTTGTTAACAAGAAATTTGTGGAGTGGTTGAAAAACGAGTTTTAATGACTACAACCTAAGTGTATGTAAATTTCCGACTTCAACTGTATGTTGTTTGTTTGTTCTTCCGGCCTGTAAGGGTATTGAGTTGAGAGTGGGGAATGAGCCAGGTTCAGATTCTGATTCAAAAACATGCATTTTATGTTTCTCTACTGTCATGTGGTAACAAGTAGCGTTCAGTATTAATTGAGGGAAGTGAATGAATAGGTCTGTATACCACTCCACACCGAGCCCTGATTGAGCACATGCTGGATCTGACTTAAAACTCTTTTGTTTAAAGAAAAGGCCCATAAAATGAGGGCTTACAAATTTGTCTTCAAGGTGTCCAAATTCTTGCTGATCCGACCCCCCCCCCCTCTCTCTCACACACCATCTCCTCCTCATGTCCTCCACACTGGTCTCAAAGAGGAACTGACGACCTACAGCACTGTGTTCCCGTTTCCATAGAGACCAGTGCCTCACTGGGGTCCCAGGGACTGGGCTTTAACTCTTTTTTTTTTTTCATTAGTGGGTTCCCAATAATGACACAGGAAGGGAACAGTGGGGGGTGGGTGGGTGGTTCTAGGAACCTGAGATGGGGCAGAGAGAAGAAGCAAGCAACAACAACATTCAGAAATGCATTCATAATGACATCACTAGCATTTCCCACAGCCGTTCTCATAGAGGGAGCCCTCTGCCTTCATTTATTGGCTCGGAGTTGGCTTTTCAGGAGCCCGGGAGGCCATCTCTCCCCTCGTCTCAATGCCCTTTTTGTTTGCGGAACAGAGAGCTCGTTTCTAGGGCCACAGAAAAGCCTGGGTAATTTAGTTTGGGGTTGCCAGGAAGTCTGAGTCCTCTAGCCTGGCAACAATGGCAAATGTTATTGGCTCACTTTGAGGGCCCAGAAACTCCACAGCTGCAAATCCTGAATTCTAATAGAAACTCTTTTTTTCCCCTCCCACTCTCTCTCTCTTTCTCAGTCCTTACAAATTCCTTCACCCCTCCATCTCGAGTGATTGTAGAGTAGCCCGACAGAAAAAGAGGAGCACTTTTCTGGGCTGTGTGGGTCCCCTAGAGGTTTAAGTGCGCAATAGTTGTTCGATTTAAATTGCTGTCTGCCTGCTAAATGTGACAGAGTTTGTTGTCTGATAAGCTGTGCCCATATATAAATAAATACACTTTTACTTAATATTTATGTAACAGACATGAATCTACAGTGCCTTCAGAGGGTATTCGCATACCTTGACTTTTTGTTACGTTACAGCCTGAATTTAAAATGTAGATGTTTTGTCACTGGCCTACACACAATACCCCATAATGTCAAAGTGGAATTATGTTTTTCAAATTTTGTACAAATTAATTAAAGGTGAAAAGTTTAAATGTCTTGAGAAGTAAGTGTTCAACCGATTTTGTTATGGCAAGCCTAAATAAGTTCAGGAGTAAACATTTGCTTAACAAGTCACATAGGTTTCATGGACTCGCTCTGTGTGCAATAGTGTTTAACATGATTTTGGAATGACTACCTCATCTCTGTACCCCACACATACAATTATGTGTAAGGTTCCTCAGTCGAGCAGTGAATTTCAAACACAGATTCAACCACGAAGCCTCGCAAAGAAGGGCACCTATTGGTATATGGGTAAAAATAAGAATATATAAATAAGAATTCGTTCTTAACTGACTTGCCTAGTTAAATAAAGGTTAAAAAAGCAGACATTGGATATCCTGTTGAGCTGATGATGTTATTAATTACACTTTGGATGGTGTTTAAATATACCCAGTCACTACAAAGATACAGGCGTCCTTCCTAACTCAGTTGCTGGAGAGGAAGGAAACCGTTTAGGAATTTCCAATGCAGACTTTAAAACAGTTACAGAGTGTAATGGCTGTGATAGGAGGAGAATAAAAATGGATCAACAACATTATAGTTACTCCGCAACACTAATAATTGACAGTGTAAAAATATTCCAAAACATGCATCCTGCTAGCAACAAGGCACTAAAGTAATACTGAAAAGAAACGTGGCAAAGCAATTAACTTTTTGTCCTGAATAGAAACTGTTATGTTTGGGGCAAATCCAATACAACACATTACAGTTGAACTTTTATTTGTATTTATTTTATTGAATTTCAAAACATACAATCTTCCTGCAGTGAAGCCACTCAACATTTACATTAGGGAAAGGGGGATACCTAGAATGCCTTCAACTGAAATGTCTTCCGCATTTAACCAACCCCTCTGAATCAAAGGTGTGGGGGGCTGCCTTAATCGACATCCACGTCTTCAGCGCCCATTACATTCAGTCATCTAGCAGACTCTCCCATCCAGTGCGACCCACAGGAGCAAGCAGGGTCATGTGCCCCACCCAAGGGCACAAGGACAGATTCCCCACCCAGTCGAATCAGGGACCCAAACCAGTGACTTCTCGGCCACCGGCCCAAGCTCCCCAACCGTCAGGCCACCAACCATCCAAGATCCCCCCCACAGTTCCCCTCGAGAGCTGCCCCTCAACCATCCAAGACCCCCCCCCCTCCCCCGTACCCACCTATCTCAACCCATCCCACCCATCTCTGCTGGCAACCCTCTTTGGATTTCTACGCGCCATATATCTTTCAACTATGCTGTGATGTACACTACCGTTCAAAAGTTTGGGGTCAATTAGAAATGTCTTTGTTTTTGAAAGCTGGAAAAGGCCGATTTTTTATGGACTATCTACATAGGCGTACAGAGGCTCAATATCAGCAACCATCACTCCTGTGTTCCAATGGCACGTTGTGTTAGCTAATCCAAGTTTTTAATTTTAAAAGGCAAATTGAAAACCATTTTAAAATTATGTTAGCACAGCTGAAAACTGTTGTTCTGATTAAAGAAGCAATAAAACTGTCCTTCTTTAGACTAGATGAGTATCTGGAGCATCAGCATTTGTGCGTTCAATTACAAGCTCAATAGGGATGCTGGTCTTCTAGGCAGAGCTCCTCTGTCCAGTGTCTGTGTTCTTTTGCCCATCTTAATCTTTTCTTTTTATTGGCCAGTCTGATATATATCTTTTTCTTTGCAACTCTGCATAGAAGGCCACTAAATAGTTGTATGAACATAACAAGATTCAACAACTGAGGCATAAACGGAACAAGTTCCACAGACATGTGACTAACAGAAATGGAATAATGTGTCCCTGAACAAAGGGGGGTTCAAAATCAAAAGTAACAGTCAGTATCTGGTGTGGCCACCAGCTGCATTAAGTTCTGCAGTGCATCTCCTCCTCATGGACTGTACCAGATTTTCCAATTCTTGCTGTGAGATATTATCCCACTCTTCCACCAAGGCACCTGAAAGTTCCCCGACATTTCTGGGGGGGAAAACCCCTAGCCCTCACCCTCCGATCCAACAGGTCCCAGACGTGCTCAATGAGATTGAGATCCGGGCTCTTCGCTTGCCATGGCAGAACACTGACATTCCTGTCTTGCAGGAAATCACGCACAGAACGAGCAGTGTGGCTGGTGGCATTGGCATGCTGGAGGGTCATGTCAGGATGCTGTGACACGCCGCCCCAGACCATGACGGACCCTCCACCTCCAAATCGATCCCGCTCCAGAGTACATACCTCTATGTAACGCTCATTCCTTCGACGATAAACACAAATCTGACCATCACCCCTGGTGAGACAAAACCGCGACTCGTCAAATAGCACTTTTTGCCAGTTCTGTCTGGTCCAGCGACAGTGGGTTTGTGCCCATAGGCGACGTTGTTGCCGGTGATGTCTGGTGAGGACCGGCCTTACAACAGGCCTACAAGCCCTCAGTCCAGCCTCTCTCAGCCTATTGCGGACAGTCTGAGCACTGATGGAGGGATTGTACGTTCCTGGTGTAACTCGGGCAGTTGTTGTTGCCATCCTGTACCTGTCCCGCAGGTGTGATGTTCGGATGTACCGATCCTGTGCAGGTGTTGTTACACGTGGTCTGCCACTGCGAGGACGATCGGCTGTCCGTCCTGTCTCCCTGTAGCACTGTCTTAGGCGTCTCACAGTACGGACATAGCAATTCATTGCCCTGGCCACATCTGCAGTCCTCATGCCTCCTTGCAGCATACCTAAGGTACGTTCACGCAGATGAGCAGGGACCCTGGGCATCTTTCTTTTGTTGTTTTTCAGAGTCGGTAGAAAGGCCTCTTTAGTGTCCTAAATTGTTATAACTGTGACCTTAATTGCCTACCGTCTGTAAGCTGTTAGTGTCTTAACAACCGTTCCACAGGTGCATGTTCATTAATTGTTTATGGTTCATTGAACAAAGATGGGAAACAGTGTTTAAACCCTTTACAATGAAGATCTGTGAAATTATTTGGATTTTTACTAATTATCTTTGAAAGACAGGGTTCTGAAAAAGGGACGTTTCTTTTTTTGCTGTGTTGAGCTTGTACCAGTCTGTTTAGCTATCGTTCCACTACTTGCCATGCTGAACATGTTTGGTAATGACACAGAGTACAAGGAGTGGAATATACACAAAACAGGTTCTAGATTTCAGGCAGTGTGACATACCTTGCATGCATCTTTTTTTATGGCCCTGTGAGATATTCTGGGCAGCAGATAAAGAAAAGTGGAGTTAGGGCTTGATCCAATCTGTAAATCTGAAGCGTTACAGATTCCAAGATAGAAATGTAAAGGGAATTCCCAATTGAGCCGACATATGCAGTGTTTACCATGAATGCAGTCTCTCCTAAAGTGGAAACATTCCCTTTAAATTTAAATCCCGCTGTAAAATTGAATTTACACAATGCGGATTGAATAGTGCCTGCCCTTAGTAGACAAATAACCATTTTTATGGATTGTCTTAAATGTGAATAGATGACCCGATAAATAAAATCTGTGCAAAAAACGATTGTATTCAATTTCTTAAAAAGGAAGATAACTTCAAAACATTGACAAGTCTTCTGTTTCTGTAACACGTCATGCTGTGAGTGGTGATTTGAAGTGTTTTGCTGCCATCTAGTGGGGGACTTTAAAACCACATGGTGAATTACCAACATCAACTGGACAGTTGTACTTTATTAATAGTCTCGCTGAAGTCAAACTACAACTGAATATTGGTAAAGCACAATTGAGTTGTGATCCCTTTACTGATTTAGAAGTTCCAATATTCTGAAATCCACCATAGGCCTACACATTTTCAAACAGATCCAGGACATCATGGACCATTTTTTTTTTCATGAAAGGTTTATTACCAAAACGCAAGACAAAACATGTCAACTGTATTCTAATGGAAAACACAATACAAAAAACATACACCTCTCTATAGGATGTAGGTCCGCTGCATCAAAAAATTAAATAATGACAGCGAAAAAGAAAACAATGAGTTTCAGAATTCAAAAAGCTGAGATTGCTGAAAAATAAGAGAGAAGAACGTTTGCCATTGGAGAAAAAGGCCAGAACCACAAACAAAAAAATGCAAAACTATATTTAACCCGACTCAACTAAGGTTTAAGGGAAGCAGGGGAATCTAGCTCTTCAAAAACAAACAAACAAAAAAAAACATTTAGTAACATAAATACAGGGAAAGTACCAAGCCTTTATCATAATTGTTCCATCTTCAATTATCATTGTGGGTGCAATAGACTGGGTCTGTGCTTGATACATGCCACTACACTTTCCCTAGGTGTCATTATCAAACACTCAAAGAAATAGAGGTTAGAAGTCACAAATAAAATACCAATTCAAACAGCAAATGGTATTCACAAAGTCAAGTGTTGATCATTGTTCAGAGTACCCTGGTTGTGCTTAAAGCAAATACAAAACATTGAACAGGAGACTAGTTAAGCACTCTGAACAGATAATTGAACAGTTTAGCTGGAAAAGGAAATCCATCTGGCTATGCATGTATACAAGCATTATGGAGATACACAGTAAGTAGTTGACAGCACTTGATAATATTTCTGTGAATGGTAATAGATTTTGAAAGGTACACCTGAAAAGGTGGAACTTTGGTGGCAAATGGGGAAGGTGTTTCCACCTAAAAGGTGTTTCCAACGATGGCCATGGATGTGAATCACATTCACTACCATTTCAATTGCACCTTTGTTCCCAATTCATAAATAAATTGTGCAGTTTCCCCTACAACCTCAATAAACAAATACTTGAACAAAATATTAAATCCCTAATCCCAGGAATATTTGAGTGTTTTTGTCAAAATGCACTGCACATATTAAATATCTCAATTATTCTCACTTTCACAAAAGCAATGCTTTACACACACAGGAACAGCAGATGTAAAAACGACATATATTGTAAACTATTCTCATGTTATATTCATCATGCATACATATATATGGAGTCACAGTTGTATACGTTGTGGTAATTGCAGTATATGTTGACAAATATCAAATATAGCATATTCAAGTTCTAAGGATCTGACTGGACTTAATATTTGGACAAATCCTTTAAATCAACAATCTGAACATTCATCTGAACACTGTGTAGAAGAATAAAACTAATTGAGAACTTGGTTGATCACTCAACACTAGCAGTTTTCAAAAAAAGATACAAATCAATTATCCCAAACATGTAGAAATAAATATTGTCTTTTCATTTCACCACTGTGTGTCATTAAGATCATTAATCAAGTGATGTGGAATAGGGGACAGGAAAAGAACGCAGTTTTCTGATTGAAGGATTAATAATTAGCACATTTACTGGCGATGCCTGGAATTCAATCAACCTCCCTTTGTTTTTTCCCTCAAAGTTCTTCGTTATTTTTTCAGCATCAGATTACTTGCATGAACAGATACAAATCAGAGGCTAAACCATAGAAGCTTGATTGAACCAGAGACTGTATAGTGCAGACATCAGATTAATCCACTGAGGTCAAATCCGGATTTAGTTTGATGGCAAGGTTTTCATTTTGACCCTTTGTCACATCAGAGATAAAAAAAAGAAAAAAAAGATTACATACAGAAAAGGGTGTATACTCGATATCAGAAGCATTTTATAGCAGTTTTCTGATGTGTGTGGTAAGGGTGATATCTTGACATGGCCGATATACTACACAGCTGGCGAGACTCTAGGAACACTTTTACCCTAAACCTGTAACGAAACATGGCCAAAAGGGAATTAACAAAATAAATCAAAATATGTTTTGCATGAGCAGCAGAGGACAACATTGTCAGTGCAATTTAGGTAAAATGTGTATGAGGGGGAAGGGGGTGGGGAACCCAAATTCCTAACCCCATCCCAAGATCCAATTTGCTGATACCATACCAAGAGTAAAGCCAATTCCAGTCCCAAACAAAATCCCCCCCAAACCTCCCAACCCCTGAAACCCAGAGTTTTGACAGCTGAGTGTGGGCAGTCAAGAGCAGACCACGACTGCGCTCACTCAGAGTCTGAATCAAGTGGCTCCATCTCATCTATGCCCTTCCGCTGGCGGGCCTCCTCCTCTGCGTGCTGCCGCTTGTGCCTGGAATAGCTGGACGAGTGCACAAATGTCTTGCTGCAGGTTGTGCATTCATACTTCCCCCCTGTGGAGTGAGATCTCTCATGGTGGTGGAGGTTGGACAATCTGGTGAAGGTCTTTTTACAGTAAGAGCAGCTGAACTTGTTGTCTCCCTTGTGCATTTGCTGGTGCCTGGTGAGGCTCTGCACTTGGCTGAAGCGCTTGTCACACTGCTCGCATGCATATGGTCCTTCCTCTTCCTCAGAGACCGATGCTTGGCGCTGGCGCTTGGCAGCTCTTGATCGCTTGTTCTTCTTACAGAGGGTGTAGAAGTTGGGTTTGTCCCTCGAGCACAACTTGAGGCGTATTTTCAAGTCAGAGGACTTGGTAAGACCGTCTTTACCGTGGGCATAGTTATTAAGCAGGTCCTTGACATGAGAGACCTGGTGTTTTGAGAGGCCAATGGAGTTCTTGAAGGTCATATCACATTGTGTACACGCGTAGAATTTCTCTCCAGAGAGGTTCTTCCTGATAGGAAACTTCTTTTCGCCAGGGATCTTCTTCTCATCAGCCTGCTTCTTCTTTTTCCTGCTGCCAGGTGGGCGGCGGACATAACTGATTTCAGCAGGTATGACACCAGAGGGAATACCCTTCCCTTTTTTGTGGATGAGCCTATGACGCGACAAGCTGGAGCTATGGTTAAAATCCTTCCCACAGATGTTGCATGGGTAAACTCTCATGCCCCGGTGTGTTCTCAGGTGAGTTCCGAGAGCTCTTCTGCTTTTGAATCGCATTGCACACTGCGTGCATTTGTATTTGTTCCCCTCACCTGACCCTGTATCTGTTTGCTTGTTTGGGGGTGGGGGTGCCTTTCCTGTGTGCAATTGTTGGTGTCTTGATAGGCTTGAGGAATGACTGTAGCATTTCCCACAGTAGTTGCAGCTATAGTATCCCCCTGGTGAAATATATTCCCATTTCTCTGAGCCCGAATCAGAGCCATCTCCAACAGGAACCAGCTGGCTACTCCCTGGCTCAGTGTGGTCATCCTCATCCGAGTCGTCCGTCTTTACTACAACACTCTGTTCTGCTATCTCACAGCCAGGGAACTCCTCTTCATACTGGGCAAAGAAGGGCTCGTCTGGCTCTGCCTTCACATGCTCCAGATTTAGGCCAGACCCCTCGTCCGCCTCCTTTTTCACACAGGATATTGTGAACTTGGACCCGACCTCTGCCCACTTGACAACATATTCTATGGGTTGGGTATCCAGTTCCACTGTGATGAAGTCTGCCCCAAGTGCATCCGGTTCAGACGAAGTCAAGTCAGTCTCAGAGTCCTCCATTGGAGCAAACCCCAAATGTCAATGTGTGTAACTTTTGGTCTCGTTGGAATTACAGGGCCAATGGTACAATAAGACTCCCCCAACCCTAAAAGAGAGGGGGGAAAAAAGTAAACATTTTTTTGACAAAACAAATGAACACCACATCCAATATTACACATAAACAAAATACCTTTGAAAATCACATATAAAAACATGGACATACTTGTACTTTCACTATCGAACGTGGAGTTGAATTGTGTGGAAATGAACCGAGGAAGTGCTTTGCATTACGTTGACTGGAGAAAACTAAACAAAAAACGACGTTTGCTTCAGTAGGAGTGGTGCTACGTTAAACGGTTGCACGAGCTTGAGCAAAACACCAGAAATGATTAGCAATTAGAAAATGTTAGTAAATATACTACATTTGAGGACGAAAGAAAATGACCAGACAAAGCAGCAACAATAAACAGGAAATACAGTAGGGACTGGGATGAGCACAATGCATCATGGGAGGGGATTAAATGGGCTGTAGCTAAAAGGCCGCCTACAACAGACAGGAGACAGATGTATGTATTGTGTCGAAAACACTCACAAATCCCGAAATGACATCTCAAAACTATGTCGACCAAAGATATTTACTAGTACAATGCATGTTTTATTCATGCTCTAGGATTATCTCAGAATGCTCTCTGGCTAAAACGAATTCATTCTGCCCGCCATAAAAATAGCGCTGAGCATTAACCATGTTTTTTTTCTTCCGTAATCGTGCATTATTCAATAGATTTTCTCAGACAAATATTTTTCTATCGACCAAGCTGCATAGTACTGTTCATAAAAAGCATAATACATTAAACAATATACATGTCTAGTCACTGATCATGTACATCTTGGCGGATTGACAGGGTCAAATCGAGCATCGATGACACATGCAGCTTGAGGAGAGCATAAAACGAGAGCCAACGCTCCAGGGCTGGCTTCATACCATTGTCCACAGCAAATTATTTTATCAGAAGTCCCCTCGTTATGAGATGGACATTTTTTTAAAAACAGGAATTACCACCAAACGGTGGCTGAGCACATCACCCGGCATAATATGCTCAATAGATAATGGCAAGCTGGCTATATTTGGCATAAATAACCAGACGTTATTGTATTGTCGTTGTTGTGATTATAAGGCAGATTATGTAGCCAAATTTGACGTATGAACAATTAGCTATAGCGAATTAAGCGATGGCGCAAGCTTAATGGTCTCGAGATTAGTATTTACCGGGCTTTTATCCTTTGAGATTCGTTGTCTTGACCCTCGACGAAATTAGTCGATTCTGCCGCACCTCTGTCAATTCACAACCAGCGTCCTCATGAATGTCAAGCCTTGGCAATGGCTGCGTATCATCACTGATTTTAAATACTGTGGATTGTCTTAAAGCGTTTGAAGGACAGTGTGTGACTAGCTAGCCACATGCATTTTAAAACCATGCGCTCTACCGCTCCTGCGCAGCATTCACATCTCGAATTTCATTGGGCAATGCACCAGAGAGGAACAATCATTGGACAGGACATAGCTACCAAGCACAGGGTGTCGTGAAAACTGTAGTGAACAGTTTATTTAAACTTTCGAATTATTCGTCTACTGTCCATTACGTGCAAAGATACAATTTCAAAGTTCGATTGTTAAATAAGAGTAATGGCCTTTAATCACCCTTTCCATTCTAACCATCTAATTTCAGATGTATTATCGATCCAAACACAGGACGTCGTTCTTGTCTTTACGACTTTTTGAGTGATGATGTGTCATGTGGTTGTCAACAAGTATGCTACTAGCTAGCTGTCACTGTAACGACATGTAACTTATATGACAGGGTCGGAGTTGAGAAACCAGTAGTACACCCAATAATGTCAAAGCAGCTAACTATTCAGTGCTACTCAGATAGAAGCTAGCTAACTAACGTTCAGATAGCCAGAAACAAGACGAGGTAGTGCTAGCTAGTCAATATAGCTAGTTATCAAACCCTGGGTTTTAAAATGCTCACCAGAATCGCTGTTTTATAGGCTAGTCATCCATTGAAAACCACCTTGCTACAGTAGTTGCGCTAATAATTCCTTAAAAGTACAGTTAAAGTAGCTAGCCAAGGAAGGAAGACAGTCTCACACAAGTTTAGAAAACATGGACAAAAGTCAGCTGATGCTCATGGTCACAAGACGTAGCTCAGTTTGAATTGCATAATTTGTACATAGCAGGTTAACAAACGATTTACATGGGACGCCTGGGTCCTGCGAGTTCAGTGTTTGGAAATGTAGGGAATCAGGTGGATCAAGGAAGACTAAGGGATGTTTTAGCTAAAACCACCCTTACTGGATCCACTTGTTGATGTTCCTGGTCAAGGGTATCCAGTATAGGTGGTTTTAGCTAAAACCACCCTTACTGGATCCACTTGTTGATGTTCCTGGTCAAGGGTATCCAGTAAGGGTGGTTTTAGCTAAAACCACCCTTACTGGATCCACTTGTTGATGTTCCTGGTCAAGGGTATCCAGTAAGGGTGGTTTTAGCTAAAATCCACCCTTACTGGATCCACTTGTTGATGTTCCTGGTCAAGGGTATCCAGTATAGGTGGTTTTAGCTAAAACCACCCTTACTGGATCCACTTGTTGATGTTCCTGGTCAAGGGTATCCAGTATAGGTGGTTTTAGCTAAAACCACCCTTACTGGATCCACTTGTTGATGTTCCTGGTCAAGGGTATCCAGTATAGGTGGTTTTAGCTAAAACCACCCTTACTGGATCCACTTGTTGATGTTCCTGGTCAAGGGTATCCAGTATAGGTGGTTTTAACAAAAAAAAACACCCTTACTGGATCCACTTGTTGATGTTCCTGGTCAAGGGTATCCAGTATAGGTGGTTTTAGCTAAAACCACCCTTACTGGATCCACTTGTTGATGTTCCTGGTCAAGGGTATCCAGTAAGGGTGGTTTTAGCTAAAACCACCCTTACTGGATCCACTTGTTGATGTTCCCGGTCAAGGATATCCAGTAAGGGTGGTTTTAGCTAAAAACCACCCTTACTGGATCCACTTGTTGATGTTCCTGGTCAAGGGTATCCAGTATAGGTGGTTTTAGCTAAAACCACCCTTACTGGATCCACTTGTTGATGTTCCTGGTCAAGGGTATCCAGTAAGGGTGGTTTTAGCTTATTTAGTGGAGCCTCGCCAGAATATTCAAACACTGAACTCGCCGGTGTCCCATGTCAATTGTTTGTCAATCTGATATGGACAAATTATACAACTCAGTCTGAGCTGTTTGTTGTGGCCATGAACACCAGCTGACTGTCTTTTTTATTCTTTCCTCATGCATTAACTGGTACGTGGATCCAATATATCTTACACATGTGAGTTCCAGTTAGGATGAATTAATCTATTTTTTTTTCACCCTTGGAGGCTGTTGTATTACAGTGGAAATCTTGTTTTGTCTCTTACTCTCGCTATTGAGCCTGTATGAATGTGCTCTCTCGTCAGGATACTGTTGTTCAGATAAACTAGCCAACAACATATCTAACGACTTCAAACTGAAGTTGAAAAGATTGCAAACTAGCTGCACTTCGTTTCGTCTGAATGTTTTTTCAATTGATTTCTTTAATATATACATAAAAAATTATGCCAACTGATTCATGATTTCGACTGGCGCTGCCTGCCTCATACACGTTCATTACTATGGGACAGTTGGAGATTTTAACATTGAAACAATTCTGCAAATATCGGACAGACAGTAAGGCTGCCTCTCTCTCGTCCCGACTCCTACACGTTCATTACTATGGGACAGTTGGAGATTTTAACATTGAAACAATTCTGAAAATATCGGACAGACAGTAAGGTTTATACAAATCTCAGCTGCGAAACTAAATGTTCGTCTAAAAGAAATGTGAGATAAAGTCTACATGCTTTTTTTTTATAGTGGAGATCAAGTTAATAATGTCCCTGTCTGGGTTGATGAGACAGTGGATTGCGTCGTCAAATGAACAGAGTAAATGGGCATTTTAACGTCATAGATTTAGCGAGTAGTCATTTGTGGAATTAGACACCGGCTGGGATGCTCTTTTAACCAATCAGCATTCAGGGTTGGACCCACCCGTTGTATAAAATACAACAATGACTAATATTCCCACAGGACCATGATTTCATTTGACCGATTTGTGCTAACTAAACCACAGGCCGATTTGAACTAGCTTGTTTTCACCCTTGGAGGCTGTTGTGTTACAGGGGAAATCTCGTTTGTCGCTTACTCTCGCTCTTGAGCCTGTATGAAATGCCAAATAAAATTGTGTAAAACAAGTTCTTGTTTGTTTTGCTTCTCAAGTGCAGCGTTTGGAGCTCTCAACGGGCTCCGCATGGGACTATCAGAGACCAAAAACACGGCTTGGTCTAAACCACTCAATGTACACCGATTTATCGAATCAGGCTGTGATTAAATTGGATCTCCTTCATATATTATTTCTGGTTTTGAGACACAAAGCAGATTAATAGTTCTATTCATCTCAATCCCCTTTTCAGTAGAATTGAATTACTCCTTCAGGTATCAACCAGCAGAGGGCAGTCTCTACCAATTAGTTCAGTATGCTTCAAAGGATTTCAGATGGCTGGTTGTCATGCAATTTGTCATGCCCGCCATTGTGTTTGGGGTGGTGCAATGATTTCAAGGGTTCTATTTGAACTTTCTAAATATATTTAAATGTATCTATATGGGTAATGATGTTTAAGTAGTAGGATTTTGGCCCAACTCAATCTTCTTATGGGTTGCTTGAGCCATCTGCAATCTTTATTGATTTAGTAATAACTCCAAAAGGACAACCACCTGAAAGGTTAGTCTTCTCTTGCCCTTACAGATATGAGGCCATGATTTGGGGCATAAAAGTATCTGCATACATAATCTGACCACAGGAGGACGGCTCATAATAATGTCTGGAACGGTGCAAATGGAATGGCATCAAAAACGTGGAAACCACTAATTCCGCTCCGGCCATTACCACGAGCCTCTCCTCCCCAATTAAGGTTCCACCAACCTCCTGTGAATCGGACTTGACATGGTATGACATGAATCAATGATTAAGTCAAAGTGAGGAACTCACTGATCCAAAGGTAAACTACTGATAGCATTAGACCAGTGTTAGAGGGGTGGGAGAAGCACTGAATTATACACTTTTGAATTAGCTGAAATTGATTCTCACAAAACCTGTTGGCTGAATTTATAATGCTGATATGCAGCACCATCGTTTTCCCCAATCGGTATCAGTAATAACACAACATTGTTCCATGGAAAACTGGTAATAGTAGGCCAATCTGATGGGGTTATGTTGTAAACCCCTACTACGCTGTTGCTTTCACTGAGATTTTGTTTTGTCATGCTCACACATTGCCATTGAATGACCCTGTTCTCAAACACACCTGTGTTGACACACCTGACTTCTCAGTGCTGTGACACAGCTGAGGATGTCAAGGCCCAAAAACCTAGCTGTCCCTGCCAAGGGAGAAGGGCAAAGTCTGCCTTGGCCACGGGTACATTGTGTTCACTGTGTAATGCTGGCTAAAGTTGGAATATTGGTTTCAAGCAGACCACCATTGTCCCTGTGCCCAAGAACACAAAGGCAAGCTGCATAAATGACTGCAGACCCGTAGCACTCACGTCCGTAGCCATGAAGTGCTTTGAAAGGCTGGTAATGACTCACATCAACACCATTATCCCAGAAACCCTAGACCCACTCCAATTTGCATACCGCCCCAAACAGATCCACAGATGATGCAGTCTCTATTGCACTCTAAACCGCCCTTTCCCACCTGGACAAAAGGAACACTTATGTGAGAATGCTATTCACTGACTACAGCTCAGCGTTCAATACCATAGTACCCTCAAAGCTCATCACTAAGCTAAGGACCCTGGGACTAAACACCTCCCTCTGCAACTGGATTCTGGACTTCCTGACGGGCCGTCCCCAGGTGGTGAGGGTTGGTAGCAACACATCTGCCACGCCGATCCTCAACACTGGAGCTCCCCAGGGGTGTGTGCTCAGTCAGGAAACTAAAAAGATTTGGCATGGGTCCTGAGATCCTCAAAAGGTTCTACAGCTGCAACATCGAGAGCATCCTGACTGGTTGCATCACTGCCTGCTACGGCAATTGCTCGGCCTCCGACCGCAAGGCACTACAGTGGGTAGCGCGTACTGCCCAGTACATCACTGGGGCTAAGCTGCCTGCCATCCAGGACTTCTGCACCAGGCGGTGTCAGAAAATTGTCAAAGACCCCAGCCACCCCTCTACTACTGCACGGCAAGCGGTGCCGGAGTGCCAAGTCTAGGACAAAAAGGCTTCTCAACAGTTTTTACCCCCAAGCCAAAAGACTCCTGAAAAGGTTATCAAATGGCTACCCGGACTATCTGCAGTGTGTACCCCCCCAACCCCTCTTTTACACTGCTGCTACTCTCTGTTTATCATATATGCACAGTCACTTTAACTATACATTCATGTACATATGTATATTCTACCTCAATTGGCCTGACCAACCAGTGCTCCCGCACATTGGCTAACTGGACTATCTGCATTGTGTCCTGCCACCCACCACCTGCCAACACCTCTTTACGCTACTGCTACTCTCTGTTCATCATATATGCATAGTCACTTTAACCATATCTACATGTACAGTGGGGCAAAAAAGTATTTAGTCAGCCACCAATTGTGCAAGTTCTCCCACTTAAAAAGATGAGAGAGGCCTGTAATTGTCATCACAGGTACACTTAAACTATGACAGACAAAATGAGAAAAAAAATCCAGAAAATCACATTGTAGGATTTTTAATGAATTTATTTGCAAATTATGGTGGAAAATAAGTATTTGGTCAATAACAAAAGTTTATCTCAATACTTTGTTATATACCCTTTGTTGGCAATGACAGAGGTCAAATGTTTTCTGTAAGTCTTCACAAGGTTTTCACACACTGTGCTGGTATTTTGGCCCATTCCTCCATGCAGATCTCCTCTAGAGCAGTGATGTTTTGGGGCTGTTGCTGGGCAACACAGACTTTCAACTCCCTCCAAAGATTTTCTATGGGGTTGAGATCTGGAGACTGGCTAGGCCACTCCAGGACCTTGAAATGCTTCTTACGAAGCCACTCCTTCGTTGCCCGGGCGGTGTGTTTGGGATCATTGTCATGCTGAAAGACCCAGCCACGTTTCATCTTCAATGCCCTTGCTGATGGAAGGAGGTTTTCACTCAAAATCTCACGATACATGGCCCCATTCATTCTTTCCTTTACACGGATCAGTCGTCCTGGTCCCATTGCAGAAAAACAGCCCCAAAGCATGATGTTTCCACCCCCATGCTTCACAGTAGGTATGGTGTTCTTTGGATGCAACTCAGCATTCTTTGTCCTCCAAACACGACGAGTTGAGTTTTTACCAAAAAGTTATATTTTGGTTTCATCTGACCATATGACATTCTCCCAATCTTCTTCTGGATCATCCAAATGCTCTCTAGCAAACTTCAGACGGGCCTGGGCATGTACTGGCTTATGCAGGGGGACACGTCTGGCACTGCAGGATTTGAGTCCCTGGCGGCGTAGTGTGTTACTGATGGTAGGCTTTGTTACTTTGGTCCCAGCTCTCTGCAGGTCATTCACTAGGTCCCCCCATGTGGTTCTGGGATTTTTGCTCACCGTTCTTGTGATCATTTTGACCCCACGGGGTGAGATCTTGCATGGAGCCCCAGATCGAGGGAGATTATCAGTGGTCTTGTATGTCTTCCATTTCCTAACAATTGCTCCCACAGTTGATTTCTTCAAACCAAGCTGCTTACCTATTGCAGATTCAGTCTTCCCAGCCTCGTCCAGGTCTACAATTTTGTTTCTGGTGTCCTTTGACAGCTCTTTGGTCTTGGCCATGGTGGAGTTTGGAGTGTGACTGTTTGAGGTTGTGGACAGGTGTATTTTATACTGACAACAAGTTCAAACAGGTGCCATTAATACAGGTAACAAGTGGAGGACCTCTTAAAGAAGAATTTACAGGTCTGTGAGAGCCAGAAATCGTGCTTGTTTGTAGGTGACCAAATACTTATTTTCCACCATAATTTGCAAATAAATTCATAAAAAATCCTACAATGTGATTTTCTGGAATTTTTTTTCTCATTTTGTCTGTCATAGTTGAAGTGTACCTATGATGAAATTTACAGTCCTCTCTCATCTTTTTAAGTGGGAGAACTTGCACAATTGGTGGCTGACTAAATACTTTTTTACCCCACTGTACATACTACCTCAATCAGCCTGACTAACCGGTGTCTGTATGTAGTCTCGCTACTTTTATAGCCTCGCTACTTTTATAGCCTCGCTACTGTTTTTCACTGTCTTTTTACTGTTGTTTTTATTTCTTTACTTACCTATTGTTCACCTAATACCTTTTTTTGCACTATTGGTTAGTAAGCATGGTAAGCATAGTAAGCATTTCACTGTAAGGTTTTGGTATTCAGCGCATGTGACAAATAAACTTTGATTTGATTAGAAAGCAGGAACACTTTTCCTCACCCACACAAGGAAACAAAGATAACCCCATCTATGTTGTAAACCCCTACTACGCTGTTGCTTTCACTGAGAGTTTGTTTTGTCATGCTCACCCAATGCCATTGAATGACCCTGTGCTCAAACACACCTGTGTTGACACACCTGACTTCTCCGTGCTGTGACACAGCTGAGGATGTCAAGGCCCAAAAACCTAGCTGTCCCTGCCAAGGGAGAAGGGCAAAGTCTGCCTTGGCCACAGGTACATTGTGTTCACTGTGTAATGCTGGCTACAGTTGGAATATTGGTTTGACCAGGATAATTATTTTTCAGCTGATCCCTGTTATAAGATAGCACTGCACAACGTGCCACTGTCCGTCTATCTTACTGTTAGTGAATGTCTAAAGCTGAATCAGATAAATCATGATACATTATGATCTGGCAGGCTGTTTACACTTGGCCTGATGATCTCATCCACTCAAGGATAGTAGTTTTGGATTTCCATATAAACTGAAGCAAGTCTTGTTTGGCGATGCAGCAGGCGTGTATCAGTTTTTCCAAATATGCAGCACTTTTACTAGAACCCCTAACTGTAAATCAACCCTTGTGTCCCATTGAAGTTGGGTGAGTCTTTGTGTCTGTGTTTTAATGGATATAATATCCTTCCTCACTTGCCCTCTGTTTTAGGATCCTGAATCTGGTGACCCGCCAAGGAGTGACATGGGCGAACACACTTGGGTCAGTGGGTGAGTGCCTGTCATTCCCCTCCAGTGGATTGACACAGATGTCCTTTCAGCAGTGCCACACATTGATATACTGTTATTGTCTCAATAGAAACAAAAAACAATGTGACATTAATTCACCTGTATGCTTGTCCTCAGCTCTGTTGTAGAGTGTGTTTGGGGTGGCCATCGCGAAGACCTGAGGAGCAGAGGATGACATCAACACGGTTGTTGCCGGGACCATGACAGGCATGCTGTACAAGTCCACAGGTCAGTAGAGGATCTGAGATCATATGATGTTGAAATCAAAACAGGATAACTTTTCCTCACCTCATGTTTCCTCACCTACACAAGGAAACAGAGATGGAGCCTAAGTAGCCTTTTCAACTCACCCAGTCATCCCGTATACAGGTTGAAAATGGCAGATTTTGTCATTGATTAGCACCTAAATTGGAACGCAGTGGCTGTACAGTAACATTCTATACATGACGTCAGAGTTCAGGTTCCCCACTTAAGGCTGTATGGGTTTTGACTGACGTCCGTTATACAAAAAGATGCCACCATCCCTCCCGCTAATGGGGCTACTTTTGCACATTTGTTGTCGTCTGAGTGAGGGAAATCCTGTAAATCGAGAGGAGTCGCTGTGTTGTGAAAGATGAGACTTTGAGGATTATAATGAATACTGCTTTGATGTCATACAATCAAACCACACACCCGTGAGTCCAAATGTGCACTTCACATTTCCGTATGTGAAAACTCATGTCAAATCAAATGTTCAATCACATTTTATTCATCACATGCTTCGTAAATAACAGGTGTGGACTAACAGTGAAATGCTTACTTACAGGCCCTTCCCAACAATGCAGGGAAAGAAAATGGAGAAATAAAAGAAAAGTAAAACACTCAATAATAAAAGTAATAATAGGTACACAAGGAGTAACAATAACTTGGCTATATATACTATATATACAAAATAATATGGACACCCCTTCAAATTAGTTGCTGACAGGTGTATAAAATCGTGCACACAGCCATGCAATCTCCAAAGACAAACATTGGCAGTAGACTGGCCTTACTGAAGAGCTCAGTGACATTGAACATGGCACCGTCATAGGATGCCACCTTTCCAACAAGTAAGTTCATAAAATATCTGCCCTGCTAGAGCTGCCCTGGTCAACTGTAAGTGCTGTTATTGTGAAGCAGAAACGTCTAGGACCATGTAGCGTGTAAAGATTGTCTGTCATCCGTTGCAACACTCACTACCGAGTTCCAAACTCCCTTTCCTGTTTCAGCATGACAATGCCCCCGTGCACAAAGCGAGGTCAATACAGAAATGGTTTGTCGGGATCGCTGTGGAAGAACTTGAATGGCTTGCATAGAGCCCTGACCTCAAACCCATCAAACACCTTTGGGATGAATTGGTATGCAGACTGCGAGTCAGGCCGATTAGGCCAACATCAGTGCCCGACCTCACTAATGCTCTTGTGGCTGAATAGAAGCAAGTCTTGCAGCAATGTTACAACATCTAGTGGCAAGCCTTCCCAGAACAGTGGGGGTTGTTATAGCAGCAAACTCCATATTAATGCCCATGATTTTGGAATGAGATGTTTGACGAGCAGTTGTCCACATACTTTTGGTAATGTAGTGTAACAGTTCCTTGTTGATATGCAGGGGTATGAGGTAGAAGCTGTTTAGGGTTCTGTTGGTTCCATACTCGACGCATCGGTACTGCTTGCCGAGCGGTAGCAGAGAGAACAGTCTACGACTTTGGTGGCTGGAGTCTTTGAACATTTTTAGGACCTTCCTCTGACACCGCCTGGTATAGAAGTCCTGGATGGCAGGGAGCTCGGCCCCAGTGATGTTCTGGATTACCCTCTGTAGTGCCTTGCAATCAAATGCCAAGCAATTGCCATACCAAGCGGTGATGCAGCCAGTCAAGATGCTCTCAATGGTGCAGCTGTAGAACTTTTTGAGAATCTGAGGGCCCATGCCAAATCTTTTCAGCCTCCTGAGGGGGAAGTAGCATTGTTGTGCCCTCTTCGTGTCTGTGTTGGTGTCTTTTGACCGTGATAGCTCCTTAGTGGTATAGAAACTTGAAGCTCTCGACCTGCTCCACTTCAACCCTGTCGATGTGAATGGGGGTGTGCTCGGCCCTCCATTTCCTGTAGTCCACGATCAGCTCCTTTGTCTTGGTGACGTTGAGGGAGAGGTTGTTGTCCTGGCACCACACTGCCAGGTCTCTGTCTTCCTCCCTATAGGCTGTCTCATCATCGTCAACGATCAAGCCTACCACCGCCGTGTCGTCAGTAAACTTAATATTTGTGTTATTATTTGTTTATTTGTCAGGGACCATGTATAACATGCCATTGCACCAGATTTCTCGACATAGCAAATTTCCATCTGCAGTCCTTGGGCAGAAAACAATCAACATTAATACATCAATACAATACTACAATATAACACACTATTAAAATCTATCTATCTACAGTATCTATCTTTCAAAATATGAACAATGGACAATATAATGCTAATATTACATCAGAGTTTAAATGTCCCTTGGTCTTACATTATCTGACTTCTTAAGAGTCAGAATGTCTTAATGTTCACATGACTGGTTTGCCTTAAGCTACTTTTTCCCAGTTTGCCTTGAAGCTAGCAAAGGTACTGCACTCTCTGACACTGGTTGGGTTTTTCCATAGACTTGACTCACCGACTGAAAAAGCAGTCTGGCCAAATTTGGTGGACCCTTAAACTGAGATGAGAAGGCTCCTCTAATTGAAGCTCTTGTTGTCCTGGTATTGTCCATACAATATGTAACAAATTGAGGTGGTTGGGAAAGGTCATGAGTGATCTTAATCAGCAGAGAAGTGGTCGGCAAGGCATAAGAACCTGTCAAAGCTCAGTAGGTTGTATTTCTTATTGATATTGCAGTGGTGAAAGGTGTTTGGTTTTTTGTCCAGCACATTGAGAGTTTGTTTCTAGAGCTTTTGAAGTGGTTTGCTGTGATACTAGCTTGTGACCAGGTTGTGACACAGTACGAGAGATGGGACAAAATCATTGAATGCATATACAGTTTGTTACATCTGTTGACATTTGGTTTCTGATAAATAAAACATTTACCAGGTTGCGTTTTGCTGTTCCATATACTTTTTATATATTTTTTAAGGAACGGTTAGAGTAAATAATTATCACTAAGTATTTAAAATTCCTATGTATTTAAAATGTGACACCACGTTGGAGTCATGCGCGGCCACACAGTCATGGGTGAACAGAGAGTACAGGAGGGGACTAGGCACGCACCCCTGAGGGGCCCCCGAGTTGAGGGTCAGTGTGGTGGATGTGTTGTTGCCTACCCTCAACATCTGGGACATCCCATCAGGAAGTCCAGGATCCAGTTGCAGACGGAGGTGTTCAGTCCCAGGTTCCTTAGCTTAGTGTTATAGTTATAGTCAATGAACAACATTCTCACATACGGTGCATCCGGAAAGTATTCAGACCCCTTGACTTTTTCCACATTTTGTTACATTACAGCCTTAATCTAAAATGGATTTAATTGTTTTTCCCTCATCAATCTACACACAATACCCCATGATGAAAAAGCAAAACAGGGTTTTATAAATATTTGCTAATGTCACATTTTTAAAAAAGTATTCAGACCCTTTACTCAGTACTTTGTTGAAGCACCTTTGGCAGCGATTATAGCCTCGAGTGTTCTTGGGTATGACGCTACAAGCTTGGCACACCTGTATTTGGGGAGTTTCTCCCATTCTTCTCTGCAGATCCTCTCAAGCTCTGTCAGGTTGGATGGGGAGCGTTGCTGCACAGCTATTTTCAGGTTTCTCCAGAGTTGTTCGATCAATTTCAAGTCCGGGCTCTGACTGGGCCACTCAAGAACTCCTGCTTTGTCTTGGCTGTGTGCTTAGGGTCATTGTCCTGTTGAAAGGTGAACCTTCGCCCAGTCTGAGGTCCTGAGTGCTTTGGAGCAGGTTTTCATCAAGGATCTCTCTGTACTTTCCTCCGTTCATATTTCCCTCGATCCTGACTAGTCTCCCAGTCCCTGCAGCTGAAAAACATCCCCCACAGCATGATGCTGCCACCACCATGCTTCACCGTAGGGATGGTGCCAGGTTTCCTCCAGACGTGACGCTTGGCATTCAGGCCAAAGACCAGAGAATCTTGTTTCTCATGGTGTGAGAGTCCTTTAGGTGCCTTTTGGCAAACTCCAAGCGGGCTGTCATGTGCCTTTTACTGAGGAGTGGCTTCCGTCTGGCCACTCTACCATAAAGGCCTGATTGGTGGAGTGCTGCAGAGATGGTTGTCCTTCCGGAAGATTCTCCTATCTCCACAGAGGAACTCTAGAGCTCTGTCAGAGTGACCATCGGGTTTTTGGTCACCTCCCTGACCAAAGCACTTTTCCCCCAATTGCTCAGTTTGTCTGGGCGGCCAGATCAAGTCTGGTTCCAAACTACTTCCATTTAAGAATGATGGAGGCCACTGTGTTCTTGGGGACCTTCAATGTGGCATAGGGGGATTTCTTAGAAGCAGCTGGGTTAGTGTCCCGCTTCCTGAATGCAGCAGCTCTTGCCTTTAACTCAGTGTGGATGTTGCCTGTAATCCATAGCTTCTGGTTGGGATATGTATGTACGGTCACTCTGGGGACGACTTCATCAATGCACTTATTAATAAAGCCGGTGACTGATGTGGTAAACTCCTCAATGCCATCGGATGAGTCCCAAGTGAAATTCTTATGTTTCTAGCAGTATCCATGTTTATGATTGCTATGTTTGATCCACAGTTACCAGGATGACATGTACTATACCCTGGGATGTCCTTAAAAGAATGAGGCTATGTTTGTCGTATTATGAAGAAAACTTTGCTGCTGAAACATGCACTCATGATTCCATTCTAAATTACAATCTGTTTATCTGAAGTTCTTTTTGAAAACCTAAGGCCTTGATCACACCGACAGCATCCTTGCACAAAATAGTACGCAGCATCATCTGGATATGTGTGCAACAAAAGTTCAACATTCACCTTCTGCTACTATTTATGTCAAGCCGTCTACGCGTACAGTTTGACGCATTCCTACAATAAATCCTTTGTACGTAAGAAACAGAACACACTGCAACTGCCTCTGCGAAGCAATGCTGCAAGGCAAACGCAGCGTTCCATTGGAAATGAATGTACTTCTGGTGTACCAAAATGCATTGGCGCTGTCGGTGTGATCGAGGCGTAACAATGTAAGATCATATTTTATAACTCAGCTAGTCATGTTGGCAATAGAATACGCTTTCAAATGATGCCCACCTGACGCAGATTGCGATTATAATGGAACCTTTTTGGATTGAGCAAGTTGAAGGTTCTTTCCTTGAGTCATAAAAGTGCATTGAAATTTCTTAGGAACTGTGCACAGTTTGGAGAACTGTGTGGCCACTTGGAGACACCAGTTAGACCACACTCAAACCCTTGTAATAGTTTTTTCCTTATATTGCACCTACTCTAATATGTCAATGAATATGCATATGTTGTTACTGAATGTATCCAGAGTATTTTCAGTTATTGGCAAATGCTGTGAAAAGTACAGAAATGTAAAATGAACAAAAATCAACAGTGTAACGTTTGGATTCAGTCTTGTGTCAGGTAAACTGTTGTGTCCTCATCTTTTGGTGTGATAATTTCCCCCATAATCTCCAGTGTTCTTATTAAATGTGCTACTATGGTCATGCATATGCTTTTCATAGTTTTCTGTTAGGAACATTTCAATTTGGCCCATTTTTACACATGTAAAGGGGTTAGCATGGCAACAAAATCATAATTATGGCTAAACCCCACCCATTTCTAAAATGTATCTAATTAAAATAGGATTTTAAACCTAACCTTAACCACACTGCTAAACGTATGCCTAACCATAACCTTAAATAGACCAAAGAGCAAATGTTTGACTTTGTGGCTTTGGAATCTGAATTTGTGGCTGTGTTATCTAGTGGAAATTCATAGCCCTGGCACTCATTTCACTTCCTTTTTACATTTCAGGTCAATTGTGAAGAAATAAAATCCCTGTTCTCATACAGTAGAACTAGTGACTCACATTGGAAATGTGCAAAGGTCACAGCTTCGCAAAACAAAAACAAAATTTACGTGCTGGTATTGAACATAATAGTCAGACAACCGTGTTAGTGTTTTGAGTATGGAAATACATTGTCAGCTGCAGTAAAAGTGATCTCTGGCACTTGTAATTAAACATAAACACTTCTATATTTTTCCCCTAGCGTGCTCTATTTAGAGGAAGCTAAAGGAAAATACCCATCTAGGACTTTCTGGTGTGGTCGACCAAGACAACCTGATGCTTTATGTCGGTTTTTTACCAGCTTCCCATTTTTCTTGATTAGATTCCACTTAAAATTCCACCGCTCATGTGATTGAGAGAAGTCGTTGCAGACACCACTTTCTGGTTAGACTGGTTCAGTTTGTCTGGAGGGACACTAGGCCTTAGTTACCAGCTGTTGTTAAATGGACAGTATCTACACAGGGCACCTCTGCTGCCAACATACATTTTCCCGAGCATGCACTGCTCCGGATTCAATAAGGGGAAGTTCTTAAAATCTGGCACTGGCCTACAATCCTATATCACTGGGAGGGGGAGGGGGTACGATATCAGCCAAGGGGGTTAAGGACACTCAGCTAAATACACAACCATCGGATCCACAACAGGATTCAGCTATAAAGAGGGTGGCAAGGTGGCCGATCATTCAGTGCATTCGGAAAGTATTCAGAGCCCTGCCCTTTTTCCAAACATTTTTACGTTACAGCCTTATTCTTATCTTAAATGTATTAAATCAAATATTTTCCTCATCAATCTACCCACAATACCCCATAATGACAATGCGAAAACCTGTTAAGAAATGTTTGCAAATTCATTAAAAATAAAAAAACAGACCTTTTGCTATGAGACTCGAAATTGAGCTCAGGTTCATCCTGTTTCCAATGATCATCCTTGAGATCCTTTCTTCAACTTGATTGAAGTCCACCTGTGGTGAATTCAATTGATTGGACATGGTTTGGAAAGGCACACACCTGTCTATATAAGGTCCCACAGTTGACAGTGATTATCAGACCAAAAACCAAGCCATGAGGTTGAAGGAATTGGCCGTAGAGCTCCAAGACAGGATTGTGTTGAGGCACAGATCTGGGGAAGGGTACCAAAACATTTCTGCAGCATTGAAGCTCCCCAAGAACACAATGGCCTCCATCATTCTTAAATGGAAGACATTTGGGGTCACCAAGACACTTCCAAGAGCTGGCTGCCCGGGCCAAACTGAGCAATCAAGGGAGAAGGGCCTTGGTCAGTGAGGTCACCAAGAACCCGATGGTCACTCTGACATAGCTCCAGAGTTCCTCTGGGGAAATGGGAGAACCTTCCAGAAGGACAACCATCTCTGCAGCACTCCCTCAATCAGACCTTTATGGTAGAGTGGCCAGACAGAAGAACACTCCTCAGTTTAAGGCACCTGACAGCCCCCGTGTCTGTGGTTCCCTCACACATACCTAATGTGTGCATTTGCCTGACTTGCTTATACATCACCAAACCTTTCATGTAAACGTGTGGTCATGCAGCTAATTATTTTTCAGTGTCCCATTCATTAGGGAAGTAGGACAAACATAGCTAGGTGGACCTTTTGGCCCCTGTGTTATTTTGTTCTGTGGCAACTGACAACCAACCTGCATAGTTGTGACGTTATCCTATTGTGCTGATGCATGAGTCTGCCTCACATTCAACTTGGTTTCAGACTAGTGGTTCATTGGGAAGTCTCTTAATAGTAGTGGTAGTGATTCACAGTGTCATATGTGGGATATGAATAACAATCCTGACACACAATGAAAAACAAGTAATAATTGTATGCCCAAACCAATTCCATAGCACTGTAATGAAAGGATTTGAATTCTTCAAGAAGCAAAATATATATTTCCCGGTGCTATGGAAATGATCCAGAAGCAGTCGGTCAATCCACTGTGTGTTTTGACAATGACAGCATTGTTTCGCATTGTCCTTGAATTGACATCCGTGCTCTGCTCCCATGGGCGTGGGCTGCGCTTGTATGGACCCTACAGGGTTGGGTAAGTGGGGTGTTTAGTATTTCAAGCTGTCTCTCTCTCCCTCCCTGCCATGGTGACATAGCACCTACACTGCCACATAAACACTTATCTTGGGGCTGCTGGTAGTGGGTGTGGGCCCTGTGACTGCAGTACGAGAGAACTTTATCAGTCTTCTCTCCTGCTGCTGAATGGGGCCAGGGACAGGCAACCATGCTGCTACTCCAACTGCTACTCCCCTCTCACACTCTGAAGACCGTTGGAGATGTTTGCCACTGTGTGCCCATAGCAATGGCTTCTCATTGACGTGCTTTGCCATTCAAACCTGATTCCTGCACTAATCTGATCCGATGTACTTTCCTATGTATCTGTGTGAAATCATGCTTAGTGCTGATGAGCACCTCATCATCCCACTGTTGTTGTTAGCTGTATGTACTTTCCAGTTTCCCAAGGTGTGTGTGACAATTCACACAAACAAACTGGCCTTTTACTATGCCTTTGTAAATAGTCTGTGTTGAATGTAGACTGTGGAAACATACCTCATCCTATTGTGTTTGTCTGTTTTTCCCCTGGTGGTGTGAGAGGGATGGTCAGCTGTCAGGTGTCTCTGTGGTACTAGAATTCCCCTGACTGACTGCTGACATCTCTATTTTTGGTCACTGTTTGATATTGTTGGTTTGATATCGGTGTAGGCCGGTTAGGTCTGACTTATGTGTGATTGTGATATGACATATACACACTGTGTGTTTTATATGTGATGTACGTGGGGCAGCGTGAGGGGGGGCCTGGCCGGCAGGTCTCTATGGTCTGTACAACAACTGGGACCAAACTGGAGCATGGACCAGTCAAAAAATTTCCCCAAAATGTATCTTTATTCCTTTGTAGACATACAGTGCCTTCAGAAAGTATTCATACCCCTTGACTTTTTCCACATTTTGTTACAGCCCGAATTCAAAATATATTAAATGTGTTTTTTTTTCTTCTCACATATCTACACACAATACCACATAATGACAAAGTGAAAAACATATATATTTTTAAAGTTTAGCAAATTTAATGAAAATGAAATACAGAAATATCAAATTTATGTAAGTATTCACACCCCTGAATCAATACAGATGTGAGTCTCTCTGGGTAAGTCTCTAAGTGCTTTCCACACCTGGATTGTGCAACATTTTTCAATGATTCTTTTCAACATTCTTCAAGCTCTGTCAAATTGGTTTTTGATCATTACTACAGAACCATTTTCAGGTCTTGCCATAGATTTAAGTCAAAACTAACTATGCCACTCAGGAACATTTTCTTCCAGTAGCTTTGCTGCATTCTCCTGACGTCATCAGAGTGTGCTGCTGAACACTGTATACTGGAAACACGGTGTAGTTTTAGTTAAAATAACAATCTTTGTTAAACATAAATACCTAACTTGTTTTTGCATGAATTCACGAGACGCAGTTAGCTTTTATTTTTATTTTTTAAATGGTATGGTTGAGAGGGATGAGGCAAAAGGAAAATAAGTCTGGCTGCACAACTGATTGGCAAATGTACTGCAAATTGAGATGTGACTAAACTGAATATAACTAGAAACTACACTATGAAACAAAGATAACTGACAAAGAATGATAGTTAACACCAAAAACATTTTGGGGAAAAAGGCAAACTCAGCTCCATCATTCAATGAATCAAATGGCTCATTCATTACAAAACTGACTGATATTGGCAACTACTTTAATGATTTTCGCATTGGCAAGATTAAGTATGGGATGCCAGCAACAAACGCTGACACTACACATCCAAGTATATCTGACCAAACAATGACAAGCCACTGGAGTCTGACAACTTGGGAGGAAAATGACTGAGGATAATAGTGGACGATATTGCCACTCCTATTTGCAATATCTTCAATTTAAGCCTACTGGAAAGTGTGTGTCCTCAGGCCTGGAAGGAAGCAAGTCATTCCGCTACCTAAAAATAGTAAAGCCCCCTTTACTGGCTCAAATAGCCAACCAATTAGCATTTTACCAACCCTTAGTAAAGTCAAGATTTTTTTTTTTTTACCTGATACAATGCTATTTGACTTTCAGACTTTCAGCACACTTATAGGTAAGGACATTCAACAAGCACAGCACTTACACAAATTACTGATGATTGGCTGATAGAAATAGCTTCTTTTGACATTATCGATCATAGTCTGCTGCTGGAAAAACATCTGTTATGGCCTTACACCCCCTACTGTGGATAAAGAGTTACCTATTATGGTGGAATTTGCAAGATTTTTATAATACTTTTATTGCATCAAATGGTTATTTTATGCAACAGAATAGAGTATTCTTATAACTATCGTGTGTGTGTTTTTACTGAGGATGGGCCTCTGGGAGATAACACTGACAGGAGATTTACGATGTCTTTTGGGTGATAAAACCTAAAGAGCATTCCAGAGCATGGGTTGTTTCTGTTCTATATGGTACAAGGGAGAGATGACCCCAGGGCCAGACCAATTTAGCTAGTTAGCTTGCACTTGCTAGCTAATTTGTCCTATTTAGCTAGCTTGCTGTTGCTCGCTAATTTGTCCTGGGATATAAACATTAAGTTGTTATTTTACCTGAAATGCACAAGGTCCTCTACTCCGCCAATTAACCCACAAATAAAACGGTTAACCAAATTGTTTCTAGTCATCCCTCTTCCTTCCAAGCTTTTTCTTCTCTTGACTTTATATTGCAATTGGCAACTTTCATAAATTAGGTGCATTACTGCCACTGACCTCGTTCGTCTTTCAGTCACCCACGTGGATATAACCAATGAGATGACACGTGGGTACCTGCTTCTATAAACCAGTGTGGAGATGGGAGAGGCAGGACTTGCAGCGCGATCTGCGTCACAAATAGAACTGACTTCTATTTTAGCCCTTGGCAACACAGACGCTCGTTGGTGCACGTGAGCAGTGTGGGTGCAATAATTGAATAACATGCATGTCTACATTTATTTTGCGATGCGAGCTGTGGTCAGCCTGTTAGACAAGCTTTCATGGAAATTTGAAAAGGTGATGTTTCACTTTCTCTAATGTTGTCGTCACTCTAGAATAAGTCACTAAATTCGAAGTTGAAAAAACATAATTTAGGGGGTTCTTTGCTGTTAAACAGTGGTGGGTCATTTTTAACACTTAACACAAAAGGTTAAGTGCCTTGCTCAAGGGCACATCAGATTTATTTTTTACTCACCCACCGCTCTTAACTGCTAGACTACCTACCCAGTAATATCTTACCAAGCCATCTTGTGATTTCACCTGACGTGCCAAAGATAAAGATGTAAACAAGAGGAAAAAGAGGCTATTAAGTCTGTTCATCACTACTGTAATTTCTCAGAAGCAATATGATTTATTACTTTGATTGCAGTTTCAAAGGAGAACAACTGTCTCCCATGTTCTAGCTCAAAAGGTGAAAGTTGTTAAGTAATCAAGCCAAGTCTATTTTTGGGTTGATCTTTGGCTAACATCAGTCATCGGTAATCATGGGAAGATTGCTGCAACTGGTTTCATCTAATACACAACTCGGTTGCAACAGCAGCAAATATTCTTGGCATCAGCACATTCCATAATGCTGCACTGTGCATTTCTCAAGACTAACAGCCTATGCTTGCAACTTGGTTTGGGCAATAAATGTTCAAATGCAACGAAAGGAGGAAGTCCAACCACAGCACTCAAGCTTTACTTGTTTTTATTAAGAGTTAATTATGGTACAGGTAGCACTCCAGAGAGCATAACACAAGTGATCATATGGATAGTTCTACTTTGTGGTACAAAGCATTTGCACAGGCACACCAGATGAACTGAAAAACCAAGTCCTAGTATCACACACTAGAACCATTCATCGAGCACCATAGACGGGTTGGCTGATGTCAAGAAACTGATGTTTTGTTGCTAAACAACCAACCCGTCTATGGCGTTTCTCCTCTCCAACTCTCCTTCGCAAAGAGCCATGTACACATTTTGAAGAATCTTTGTTCTAAGCACTATGGCGAGACAGCTAAAGAGGTATTATGCAGAAAGACATACATCAATGGTCATCAAGTACATGTTCTTTTGGTGGGTACTAAAATTATTACGCGGTAGATGTTTTCTTCATTGGATTCAGCCAATCGAAAGTCGTATCAATGGAAACTCGATATTGGGCACAACGTTTTCAGCTGGCATCTTTTGTAACATGAAAACACTTGCACAGCAGTGAAGATCTCAACACACAGGTGATATATAGGAGGCAAGCCGACCCTGTTTTCACAATGTATCCGCTAAATACAATGAAGCAAACTTTAGGCACATAAACCAGAACTATAGAGTTATGTTAGTGCAATAAGGGTAGATATATTGGCAATGCCTTTAGGTTTAGCTTGTATGATCAGAAGAAGACATTTACAATGAAAAGAATGGCTTTGCTTACATTGCTTGATACTCTTATTTGAGTATGGGGTTAACCAAATACCCACAAGGCATAGTCACTACAAAGACCAGCCATTCATATTAGTGAAATACACTTTACCACATTCCACAAAAACAAGCGTTCCTAAATTATGGTTGATTCAAATGTCTTATTTCTGTCGCACCCAAACCTCCTGCCTCACATCATCCTCAAACTAAAGGAAAATAATGTTACATATTCATGTGAGCTGGTCCTTTCGGGACTAGTGATTCTCAGTCACACTGCAGATTCCCTTTAGAGCCCAAGGCTAATCTTGCTAGCATGACAAGGTATTGACAACTCCACTGTGATTATTGAAGGCAAATTCACAGAATTCCATCAGACCAAAATGCACAGAACAATCAGATAATGGTAGTAGCTCCAGTAACCACAGTCTACTTCAGACTGGGGTTGGGAGGCATATCTCCATGACAACAAAGGAAAGGAAAAGAAAAAAAGCCCAGTCCCAGAAGAGAATTGGAGGAAAAGGCAAAGCAAGACATTGTGTGCGAGGATCAGCACACTACTGGATATACTTGTCACATCTGGAAAAGACAGGGAAAGAAAGTCCAATTAATCCAGGAACAAATAATGAACGAAATGGACCAAAATAATCCCATGTTGGTGTTCAGATAAACACGACTGACTCAACATTTCTCAAACTTGGTCCTGGGGACCCTAATGGGTGCAGCTTTTTTGTTTTTTTGCCCTAGCACTACACAGCTGACTCAAATAATCATCAAAGCGTTGATTATTTGAATCAGCTTTGTAGTGCTACGGCAAAAACCAAAAAGGTGCACCCCTTGGGGACGATTAAGATTCTTACCTGTATAGGGACCCTGTGTAGCCACTTCTCTTTGTCTCCACCGATTTTCATACAGGAAAATAGATCACATACTGTGGAAGGGGCAAGTCGCTCCTGAAATCAGACCAAAGAACACAGTATGGTCAGTGACCAAGCTTTTGCTTGAGGCTTAAATAGATTCACTGGTTGACAGATTACACACAAAAAAAATATTACACAAATTTGTCCTATCAGTCCATGATCCATAACCTTACCTGAGCATTGGCCCTCTTGCGTAGAAGCCACTTGTCTTCCTCTGGTTCTGTGCTGGGTTGCTCCTTTGTCGTCTCCTGACTCGGTGTGGCAGCGGTGCTACTGTGTGTCTTCTCAGGTAAAACCCAGCACTCTGGCTTCAGTGGTTTGCTTAAAGGACTTTCTGACTTGGGGCCATTGAACTGGGAGCTGTGTTCCTCCATGCTGGCCTTTTCACCCTGGGAGGCTGGTGGAGACAACCAGGCTGAGAGGGATGACATGACTGGGGATGTGGAGCCCATGGTCTTACGAGGCTCGCTAGGGTAGAGCCAGGCCTCCAGGATGGCCTGAACCTTCTGTTCTTGCTCTTGATAGTCGAGGATGGACTGGTTGCTGGGGTTGTTCTTGTCCACAGAGACCCCGTTCTTGTCCCGACCCTCCTTCTTGAGGAGCCAGGCGCAGAGGGCTTCTTTGCCGCAGTTCTTGTCACACACACACTGAGAGTAGCTGGAGCAGGACTCGTTGGCTTTGCACGACTGCTGTACTGGAATAGCCTGCTGCAGCCAGATCTCCACAGAGCTGGGTGTGTTGGGGGTTTGGGGTGTGGTGGTGGCGGGGGTGATGGCTGCTGAGGCTGGGAGGGTCTTCAGGCACAAGAGTTTGCCCAGGTTCTCAATCGCCACAGGCTTGGTGTGGGTCGCACAGCACGATCCGCAGTCGGATTTGAGCAGCCACTCGCTGGAGGAGAAGCCCTCCTGGAAAGGTTTGAAGATATGCTTCCACCTGTCAGGTTCAGATGCCTGGCAGCTCTTGCTGGTGGTTTCCTTGGCAACAGTTGCCGGGGTGATGAGCCAGCCGCTCAGTTCATCCGTCTTAGCCCGCTCTTCCTCCCCCTCCTCGTGGCCCACCTCTTCCCCCAGAGCCATGTCTAACTCAGACTCATCGATTTTCTCAATGGAGAAGGTTGAGCTGCTGCTGGTGCTACAGCTGGTTCTCTCTCTGACGGGAGTCTTTTGTAGCCACATCTCCAGATCATTCAGCTGGCCCCAGGCCTTGAGGAAGTCAAAGGGGGCCATGGGGCAAGATGACTGGAGGACAGAGGAAAAAGAAAACAGTCCAGATGCTAAAATTAGTCTGGGTGTAATCAGCCATGCAACTCGAAATGTCAACACTATTTTGACTTATTAACTTCAAATGGAATCTAAGTGGGTTTTGATGTGAAATTAGATGTGGTACATGTAAATTAAAAGTTTGTCCTGTTTCTCGGTGCAGATTCGAGATAGACAAAAGGCCACAAAGAAGTTAATTTCCCCATCATCTGCTCTCACCTGAACATCACTGCGGGTGATCAACCAATCCTGTAGGTTCTTACTCGACTGGTATCCAACTGGGGCGGTAGTCTCTGGACGGTTTCCAAGAGGTGCCGACTCCACCCTCTACAAACAAACAAAAAACGAGTGGGCATGTCAGTATAGTGTATTTCTGTGTGGGTGGGGACCCCGTGCAAGCAATCCAGAGTCACCACTGCTTTAGATGGAAAAGTGTCATCTATCAAGGTACAAACCTGTTTCTTAGCTGCGATTGGACAACCCTGCTGAAGCCATTGTCGCTCGCTGGCATTTGAGCTTTGAGAGGAGATATTCAGCACAGGGCCTCCTTCCACGTGCTGGGGAAGTGAAAGGGAAGTTATGAACAAGTCTATCAATAGTGACAGCGGGAGATGTCAGGGTATTATGTAACAAGCACTAACACATAACATGGATCGAGGAACTAGGCCACAAGGCAGTCATCTAGGACAGCATTACCAGTAGAGTCACTATGTTACCTCAAAACTCCAATCCCCAAGATTTCCCCCAGCATGTTGTTGATAACATGCAATTCTACACCTCCACAAAGAACATCAGAAAATGTTTTTCTAACACTCTTTCCTTGACTAAAACTGATATTAAATATAGAAATGTACATGTTAAAAAGCTAGGAAATATACCTTTAGTAAACCTAAGCCGTGTGTGCATTTCTGCTTGTAGCTCCCAGTGGTCACGTACCTGGGTGGCAATGGTGCCAAAGGAGGTGATGGCCTGGCGCAGGGAACGAGTGTCAGCCTGGAAGCTCATCTCAGGGGTTTCCTCAGGAGTCAGGTTCAGAGAAGATAACCTAAACACAGAGACATTTTAGTAGTCCACCCAAAATTCGCCCCACACATCTCGTCATTCTCTACTAACACATTCCAAGCTTCAGGTTCTAACCTGTGACTAAGTCTAACTGACAACGAGAGGTATTATGGAAGCAAATGCAGAAAGGCTGAAATGATTGCTCAAGTCTTAAGCGGACTCCCAATCCACATCCCATCCAAGACAGAGGCCATTGTGCCGTCTCGTACTTCTCCATGCAGCCGGTGAGCTGGTTGGCCAGGTCGTTGCTGTTGAAGTTTTCCAGCTGATGGATGAGAATGTCAAACTGGCCTCTGAGCTGTGGGCAAAAGAGAGGGGGAGAGAAAAGGAGAAGGTCAGACCTGGCGCCATTAACACGAAGGGGTGGTCACTGAAGTAAGAATCAAAAATTAACTTGATCTTCAGAAGTTTCTGAGCAGACACTGTGCAGTGCAGAGACTCCTGCAATGAGTCTGCAGACACCTGGGTTAATGCTCACCAAGTGAAGCTGATGTAGCTGTGCCTGCAGAGCCTCTCCCTTTAGCTGCTGCACAAGGTCAATCTGCTCCAGCAGCCACACCTCACGGGAACGCATAGACTCCAGGTGTCTGCTGATACAGGTCTGAAGCTGGGACTTCACCTGTAAACACAAGAGAAATTAGCAAAACAGTAAAAAATATATAATAATCTGCATACGAGAATCCGTACACACACACAAATACGAACACTGCTGTCAAGCCATTGCCCTGAGATCTGATACAGAACACTCAAGGGCTGAGTAGCTTCTTTAATCTCCTGCTGCTGACACTAAGCAAGATCAGATGCAAAGACAGGTCAGCACACTGACCTATACACCCATCTGCAATCTGCTCCAAGCACAAGGGCAAAGAAGAAGGGCAATAACATCAGCAATAGCTATTCCTCTGCTGGTTAGTCAGAAAAAGGTTGAATGATTCTCTTAAGACGCAGTGAGAAGTGAGCTGCTGCAGTAGTGGATGCTCTGCTGTCGGTGTACTCTCAGACTGCAATGACCAGCCTCTCCCCCTGCTGCTGCCTTATATTTTAAAAAAGGCAGGTCTGGGGAACTCTATCCCATAGTCATGTTTCAATTATTGGTCTCTCCGGTTCCCCTTCTCACCCTCATAACATGAGCCACATACTAATCATTAACTGTGGCCACGACAGGAGGACAAAGACCCATTTTAACAACACAGCTAACATATCAGGGCTTAGCCTGTCTGCCACAGTTATGACATACAATAAAGACCTGGCTCACTTTGTGGAATACTAATGATTACCGTGCCAAGGGTATCTGTCTTCTGGTGACTAACCATGGTGCTTGTCCTAAATCCTTGAAAACTACTTTGTTTAGAGCATAGAGCCCATTGTTATGTCCTGACATAACCGGAGCACAAAGACTGACCCAGTGGGGGTTCCTCCTGAGCCACTAGAACTGTGTCATTCCTGGGTGGGGCCAAGGGTTGTATAAGAGGGTCTTCTGACTCACTTCTCTGGAGTTATCCTTGAGCTGGACCTCAGCCCTCGTCACCCCGCCGATGGCCTCCTCCAGCTGACAGCGGGCCTGCACACACTGCCTGAGGGTGGCCTTCTCTCGCTCCTCCACAGTAAACATTCTGCAGAGGCACAGTTGTTACAGGGTTAGCCTTTGAGACATAGTATGTTACTTTGACAGAACAGCATTTCTTTGGGTTATCTTCCCTTTGTTCAGTGAACCACTGTCTGCTTTCGGGAATCAACTGTGAGCCAAATAGGGGGTTGCGCTTGAACAATCCCCAAAATAATAGGCTATGCACTAGTAAAGTGAGTGCTTCCCCTAGTCAAAATTTTACGTGGAATGGAAATATGTTACTGTCAGCACTGAGGTTACATTTCTGTTCCCTTTTGCTGTGAAACCACCACATCAACTCTCGCTTTCCTGCTCTCTCCCCACTTTCACTTCTGCTTTACATCTCTTAACACAAACAGAGAGAATTTTGGGGAAAGTAAGTATCAGATTTAAGAAATTAAACAAGGTGCATACTACCATTACAGTAGACTAATTGTCACCGTGACCACCAACAGCTTCATGATCAGGATCCAGGCTCCACAGGGAGATCCTAATATACTGAGTGCTGTATACTGTTAATCACTAGCATGTGTGGAGACTACCAAAAATTGTTCATTTTAGCAAGGGCATTAAGTTGGAAGGCATGTTTAGGCTAGGCTATTAGTTCTGAATTGGTCTCATAGCTTCTTGTTGACTCAGCCAAACAGCAGCTTTGAGATATCTCACATAATATCCCTCACTCTGTCATTATTGAGCACACAAAACCGCATCCTAAAACGTTTGCTCAATCACTACCTGTCATAGCCATTGTGCTGGGTTTTTGACAGATTAGTTTAATTTAGGATAACGGTTCCCAAGTATTCCCACATCGTATCTCAATGTAAACAAGGCACGATGAATTTATTGTTATTTTCAAATACAAGCTCTTTTTGGACATAATTATAATTATTTGTACACTACAAATGGACAACTATGTTCCTGCCCCCCAAACATGCATTCGCTTCGACAAAAATCGTCCCACCAGTGAATCGAGTTTCCTACCTCTGGCCTAGACTTTAATCGGCGAATATAGAGCATTTAACAAACAGTCCCTTGCAATGATCTCTTGCAACAAAGTAACGTTAACTGATACAAATGGAAGCTTTCGATGCGTTTTTTGTTAGAGTAAAAGTAAGCCCTCACCAGGCATGGTTTTGACTATTTATTTGATCATTATAGGACAACACGTGTCAGTGTTTCTCATCTTAAAAGAGTACAGTCTTTGACAATTAACCGTTTGGTCAATACATTTATGCGGGTTTAAAGGTCATGTAACGTTAACTCCGGTAAAAAAAAATATTTAAAAAAATGTTTTAAATGGAGGCGCTTGTCTCGACGAGGCTGGCCATGAGAGAACATAGCGTATTCTTGAAAAACAGCCGTACAACGTCAACCACGAACTCCTAAGGTTATAGCTACCTTGTGTTGCTGAGTCTCCAGTGATATCTCTCCGTTTAAATCCTTTGATGTAGCTCCCTTGTTGTTGGCGTTCATATGCCATTTATTTATCAAGCCACGAACCAAGGCTGGTTGCTACGTCATAGGTTGTTTCCGTCAGATAGTGCGCAGAGCAAAACCCTTTTATTCTATTTCTATGGAGCAACCAGCATCAGTTTCGCATTCAACGCGTACACCACCACTAGTAGGAAGAGAAGGGCCCCTCAAAAGGGGGTTAAAGACAGACAAGCGAATCTTTTTCGGCTTTTGTCACACACAACCCCCAAAAAATGCACAAGCCCAAGGCGCGAAGAACACACGAATGATTTTCCATGTTGGAAATACACTTCAAGTTACCAGTGCCAGCCACCACCAGAAAGGCGAAGAGTTCCACACTCACTATTTCATATGATTGGAAAAATTGCACAAATATAACAGCTGCTTATTTTCCCCATAGTGATCACGATTCGGTGTTTTATAGTGATACAAATCAAATGTTATTGGTCACATACAGATGTTATTGCGAGTGTAGCGAAATCCTGATCCTGGGGGTCTCGAAGGGGTACACATTTTTATTTTTGCCCTAGCACTACACATCTAATTCCACTAATCAACTCATTAAACATTTGATTGAACCAATCTGGTGTTAGGGCAAAAATAATGGAATCAAATTGTATTTGTCACATAACGTTACGTGTGTAGCAGATGATATTGCAGTAGTTGCGAAATGTTCACCCTCAGGACTAGGCGAAACACTTCCTGGGTGGAGGTAGGGATCCCAGATAACGCCGAACACGATCGATTATTACCAGCATGTTATCTATAGATACCTAGTATACTTAAACAAATGCAATCTCTTGGCTGTTTCATACAGCTTGTCCGCTCAATGAAGTCGAAAGACGTTAAGCTACTCGCTAGCATTATTGTAGCACTAACTTCACCTTAGCTAATGTGTGTGCTTAAAGGTCGTTAGCTAAAACAGCTAACAGAGTTAGACAGCTGCCGTTGTTTCAGACCTTAGTAGCTAAATGTTTACATGCCACCGGCAGCACCTACCTTTTCCCCTTGTACTGCACTTTTGACTTAGAAGACATGGATGTAACTAGCTCGGTGGTTTTAAAAAATATAATGAACCCCGGCAAAGTCAACTGCTCCTCTTTTCACCAGGAAAAACCTAATCAAGTATTTAAACCCTTGATTGCAAATATATTGGCTATAGTGGGGATTTGAAGCCACCGGTCGGCCATATTGGCACTACCAAATAGGAGCATCCTCCATAGGAATTAATCGAATTCTACAGTATTTCAATGAAATGTTAAGGACAAAATTACAAATAAGTATTTTGTTGTAGTGGGGACAGTAACATTACAAAAAAATACAAATGAAAATGATTTTATGTTTAGCTCACAATATAATGTAAATGTAAGAATAAACGTGTCAAAAATGAAAGTAGACATTAATAAATGCCTTTCTATTTGCTTCTACAATGTTTTACAATGGAGGTGTGCCAAGATTCTGCCTGTTCTACCAATCACATTCTGTTAAAGGTCCCCAAAGCACACACATCCCTGGGTCCCTCTCAGTTCGCTGCAGTTAGCGACTGGAACGGGCTGCAAACACTCAAACTGGACCGTTTTATCTCAATCTCTTCATTCAAAGACTCAATCATGGCCACTCTTACTGACAGTTTTGCATGATGTATTGTCTCTACCTTCTTACCCTTTGTGCTGTTGTCTGTGCCCAATAATGTTTGTACCATGGTGTGTTGTCATGTGTTGCTGCCTTGCAATGTTGTTGTCTTAGGTCTCTCTTTATGTAGTTTTGTCCTATATTTATGTTTTTAAAATTTTGTCCCAGCCCCCTTCCCCGCAGAAGGTATTTTGCCTTTTGGTAGGCTGCCATTGTAAATAAGAATTTGTTTTTAACTGGCTTGCCTAGTTAAATAAATAAAAAAATATGGCTCCGCGGTGGATTCAATACAGCGTCCCCGTTAGTCATCCAGGGTTTATACATATTGTAGCGACCCGCACAGACAGCTGTGTGTTATGTGCTAGGCTAGGAGGTGGTTGTGTTGTACTGACCAGTACCCGGTGTTCGCGGGGTCCGACCTGTCAATCAACCTGCTATCTGCCAATCACGGGAATGCCTGGAATGTTCTGATGCCGGGCATCCTGGTGGTTGGCGGAGTGGCGTGGAGGGGGGTTGGGCATTGGAAGTTAAGACCAGGTTCAGCCTTTGTTCTCTCTCTCTTACGTCTGGGCTTCACAAGAGAAGTCACGATTGGCTTGTGGGTTATCTGTCATCTATTTGGCGTGTGCTACGGCCCAAACAGTAGCCTGTGTAAAGTTGGTTCAATAAACCGTCAATTCGCAAACTCAAGCCTCTGTCTGGACAATTGTTCATTTATGATCTAGTCAGGTCATTACAATATCGTTGGTAAAACCAAACAGAAAGAGGCAAAGCGAGAGGATTTACTCCACCCACAATATTTTTGTATGTAGATCTAAGAGTTGTGCGTTCCCACAGACTATTAGACGCTGTATTGCTGCCTTTCTCAAATCGGAGTGCGAATTATACATAAATATTTTAATAGCTTCACACCTGTAGGTGCAGGCTGGTGGAATAGAGAAACAACAACCGCTTCCTTGCTAGTTCGCGCTGCCTGTCATTTGAGCCCAAAATTGTTATAAGCGAAAATGTGGTCACAAACAACTCAGCCAGCTCACAGAGAATTGCCCTCGGCATACCACCTGCAATATAAGAGGACATGCTTAAGTCTACCTCCCCACATTCCTCACGCTTCCTTTCTGGGTGTTTCCCCAGTAACAATAACCCACAATGACCCAACCTCAGCCTTCCTTTCCATCCCCAGATACATATGGACCCTAAGAATTATGATGCGTCTTCCCCGCTCCGCCACTCCTGGGTCAACCCCTCTGCTACGATGCGCCTACCCCCGTCTAACAGGTGCACCATATCTACCTCCCTCTTCAGAGTTGCATTATCTGGTGCCTCGTTTCCCCCTACCTAAAGTGCCATCAACAGCTATCCGGTTTGGACATGACTTTGACTTCCCTTCTCTCAGCGGAACCAGGCTAGCAGCAGAGTCTGAACATAAAATTACCCTTTTATGCCCCACTTCTTCCCCCCCCATCCCAATGCCCACACTCGGGCAAGCGTTTCAGCAAAAGACAGAAACTCCACCAGACAGCCGCATCCCAAACCCTGCTCTCCCACTGCCTCGGTCCCTTGACCCATCTGTGAAGATCTGCAAACAGAGACCCCACGCCGGCTGTAGATGCGCCTCAACCACCACGAGGCAGTCCCCAGCCCTTATTTCAAAATAAGAGTCCCTCGCTTTATCATGCCAAAAAAAAAAAATGATTTCCTATTTTGTATATAATTCTAATAATTGATCACAGTTGTGGTGGTAAAAGGAATGCATCTTGCTGTAACTGTTGGTTTGAGTTAGGACTATCATTGTGGTGTCCATTAAAACACAGACGGTGGTTTGAGTTAGGACTATCATGGTGGTGTCCATTAAAACACAGATGGTGGTTTGCAGTTCAAAGGGCTGATGCCCAGTTTATTACTTAAGTTGAATTGAAGATAATGACAAGATTGAGGATGTAAGGATGGAGTGATTAAGTAGGAAACAAACAAAGAAACACATGGTAGTGATTTCATATAAACCATACGCAGATATACTAATATACTCAGGAATCTAACATTAAAATAATTTTACAGTGAATAAACTTAGGCAATAGGTTTAAACATGAGTAAAGGAAATGCATAAAGCAAACAAACAGTAAATGTTCTAAATCAAATGATAATCTAAATGAAGAAATAAGAACAAACTTTATTGGTCCTAAACACATTGAAAATACACAAAGGAAAGGATTACAAGCAAAAAGGTGTCTTGTAACAAAACACTTGCAAATTGAAATGGTCAGGTCTACCACACTGACTAGTGACAGGTCTGGGTATTTAAAGGTGGTGAAGGAGCTGAGTCCTGTCTCTGTTGGAAGGGGGATTGGACAGGGGAGGGTGATAGCGTGAGGGGACTGTCGGTCAGGGTAGGGGTAATTCGACCACAATAATAAAGTACCACAGTATGAGTGATAATGCATGGTTATCAAAACGTCACGCCAGGCCTTGTCATGACTGTCCTGTGAGGATCCAGAGGGGTTGGATCAGCTTTGCAGTGGATGACAACCCACACCCTGTTGTAAATTAAGGAGAGAACGTCCCTCTCCAAATTCATACAGGAATGTGTCTTTGTTACAGACATTTTCCAGCCGAAAATCTAACACGTTCTAAAGCGAATACTGGAACAATATTTCTAACATAGAAAGTGGGGAATGGTCGAAGGCTATCTATAGAATAATAATGTCATTTTGGTTGTTATTTGGTGATGTCATAAAACGTTAAAAAGGAAATACTGTAACTTGAAAGGTATATACACTACATTTACGAAGTTTCCATCCTCTACGTTGTGTATGAAATACGAAACATGAATGTTTTTGTTAAGAGAGGGATGTGATCTATAAGAGAAAATTGTTTCTATAACTTTGTTCAAGTAGTCACCACCCCCCTGAGTGAGATCAGAGAGCATGTCAGCCTCACGAACCGCCCTCTTTTGAACAAACTGTATAAAACCATGGGTTAAGAATTTAAATTTCAGACCAGAGAGATGTGTAGCTGCAGCTCACGTCCAAAGTGGTTCGAATTCAATCTCAACACGAGGTAGAGATCTCCCAGACATCATTTCCCAGACAATCACTGGTATGGATGATTAGCTGTTCTAAGTAAAGTATCTAGAAAAGCTAAATTAAGTGGGACCATTCTACTACTCTCTTCAAACCATCATATTTTACTACTCATCACCCCACTGGGAATCACAGGCTAGCCAGGTGTATCAATCTTCAAAGACTCATCTTCCAGAGCGAATGGAAGAATAACAATAGAAGATGTGTGGGGAACCCTTTTGGACAATCAAAGCCTTACAAGCGTGCCGTGAAAAGGCCCAACATCCTTTCCAAGAAGGCCCGGCTCCGACAGAAATATGAAGAACCAAGACATTTACAGGTAAATACATTCATGATTCCTTACTCCAAATGGGCGGTGATTTGTGTGTAAAGTATATGATTACTGTGAGAGTAGTGTCTAAAATGTACCAACATTAAGTGTCTGTCTCTCTCTCCATCTCTTTTGTAACAAGCCGCCATATTGTGTCAGTCCGCTAGGGACCTGTTTCTATTGTATTAAGTGTGTATGTTTATCCCGTGTTACCATTTAGTTAGCGAGTAAACAAATAATTAAATTAATTTGTGTAGTACTGAATCATAAGTAAGGGTGTTTTTTTTGCAGATGCAGAAGGTTACGACTGTTCAGAATGATGATATCATTTGAGGTTACGATTATATTGACTGTTTATGGATGTGATAGGTAAAGACCTTTAGAGTTTAATTTGTCCTAACCCGGATGACGCTGGGCCAATTGTGCGCCGACCTATGAGACTCCCAATCACGGCCGGTTGTGATACAGCCTGGAATCAAACCAGGGTCTGTAGTGACACCTCTAGCACCAAAATGCAGTGCCACTCAGGAGCAATGCATTCAGCAACAAGTGTTTGTGTCAGACAAAAGACTAACCTAGAGACAGCATTTATTAAATCATATCAGGAAAGGGTAACATAAAATACTGTGCTGTATGTAGTCAACATGTAATTAATTATTAGTTTATGATAAAACCGTTTCAATCAAACAATCACTTTACTCACTGTTTTTGTGAGGGATAGTGTTCTTGTTGTTTCCTTTCGATAAACACCTGTCAAACAGACAGCCGCTTATGTAATTGTGCCATTTGAAGTATTTGGGTCAGGCAGGATCCTTCACAGCAGTGCATGTATTTTCCTGTCAGTGTTGGAAACTGTGATAGACACAAAATGGACCATACTGTAGCTGCAGCCACTTCTTCCAGTTCAGCCTGGCCCAGCTCGTTCAGCTTGCCCTCCGCCTCTTCCATAATGCACTCCAGGAGCTGGTACAGGTGGAAGGGGGGGGGCAGCAGGTCTGTCTAGACCGTCTGCAGTGAAGCGTTTACGCTGTAGGGGGCTCAGCCTCTGCTTGGAGATTCCGGAGACAGCCACACAGGACAATACAACCAGTTAGCTACAAGGCATCCAATATTACACTAATCATTATAAAGTGTTGATGCCTTGTGCAATCAACTGATGTCTAGTTGTTGTCTTGGTCTGGGAATGATCAAATTTGGACCTATATTTCCTGTTGGACTGACCTTTTTGTGATGATGGGTAGAAGTGTTGTGATGTTGGAGGGTACTCTGTCTGGCTCCACCATAGCCAGGGCTTGGAATGGAACTATTGGAGCCTGTTTGGATTAGGTAAGATGTAAGGAGATATTACAAAATTATATTTGGTATCAACTTAATGTCAATACAACTCCATCCAGACAAATAAACAAACATGCTTGTAGAAGTAGAGTAGTTGTATGTTAGAAATCCAGCGGTCCCTACCTGAGAGATGTCATGGGAGTGGGTGTGTGAGCTGAGATACTCTATGTCTGGTGCGGGGACCGACAGTATGTTGTTGGGGTTGTTGACGAGGTAGGACACCATGGTGACTTGACCACCCTTTGCACCTCCTTCTCCTCTTCATTCTCCTGTCCTTCCGTGTCCTTGTTGCTGCTGGACGATTCTAAGATCTCGCTCAGGCTTAGAGATGCTGTCCATCATAAAAAGATATGCCGATAATAAAACAGCCTTGTTTTAATCCTCTTGACAATTTAATACTCCGAGAAGTAGCCAGGAAACTAAAAATATTTGGCATGGGTCCTGAGATCCTCAAAAGGTTCTACAGCTGCAACATCGAGAGCATTCTGACTGCTTGCATCACTGCCTGGTACAGCAATTGCCTGGCCTCTGACCGCAAGGCACTACAGAGGGTAGTGCGTACGGCCCAGTACATCACTGGGCTAAGCTGCCTGCCATCCAGGACCTCTAAACCAGGCGGTGTCAGAGGAAGGCCCTAAAAATTGTCAAAGACCCCAGCCACCCCAGTCATAGACTGTTCTCTCTACTACCGCATGGCAAGCGGTACCAGAGTGCCAAGTCTAGCACAAAAAGGCTTCTCAACAGTTTTTACCCCTAAGCCATAAGACTCCTGAACAGGTAATTAAATGGCTACCCAGACTATTTGCATTGTGTGTGTGTGTGTCCCCCACCAAACCCTCTTTTTATCATATGCGCATTGTCACTTTAACTATACATTAATGTACATACTACCTCAATTGGGCCGACCAACCAGGGCTCCCTCACATTGGCTAACCGGGCTATCTGCATTGTGTCCCGCCACCCACCACCCCCTCTGTTACGCTACCGCTACTCTGTTCATCATATATGCATGGTCACTTTGACTATATCTACATGTCCATACTACATTTACATTTACATTTAAGTCATTTAGCAGACATACTACTTCAACCAGCCTGACTAACCAGTGTCTGTATGTAACCTCGCTACTTTCATAGCCTCGCTACTGTATATAGCCTGTCTTTTCACTGTTGTTTTATTTCTTTACTTACCTACTGTTCACCTAGCACCTTTTTTGCACTATTGGTTAGAGCCTGTAAGTAAGCAGTTCACTGTAAGGTCTACCAACACCTGTTGTATTGGCGCGCGTGACAAATGAACTTTGATTTGATTATTTACTGTTTTACACGTGGGTTACTACACAGAACTTTAACCCTTTGTATAAGATATTCTCAAAAATTAAAATAGTCCAGTCATTTATATTATAACCAAAAAAATATATTCTGCATTATTTTAAGTAATCATGTGACAACTAAAATAATGTTGAGCCGACTTCTGGTAGCATAGCTTTCGTGTATTCACCCACGTGGCTGTGGAGATTGACAGGACAATGTCACAGTATGTCAGCGTCTGCATGTTTCTTCCCAGATCTGTACTTAAAGTCGAAGTGGAAGTCAGCCAACTCCCCGACCCAGCAGTGACCTACTGCATTGAGTCTTGTTGTGCTCAGAACATAGGTCAATGGGTAGGTCAATGGGTAGTAGTCTGTAAAGATAGGTAGATGGTTACTAAACATGTCAAAGATCACCTACTTCAAGTTAGCCAGAATGGTGGTCTTTTTTCTCTGCTGGAGTTAGCGTTCTGGACCCATACCCCATTACACAGTTTCCCGTTCTAATGTTGGTCAAACACAGCCTGAAAAAGAGCTCCACCAACGGGTGGTGGTCTCGAAGGAGCTGCCGGTTTAGATTATAGATAGGCTACAATTGTCCTAGAGTCCCAGTAAGAGAACTGATAATGATCAGCAGGAGACCCGAGATACAATTCACACTTTATTGCCACACACACTTCGTCGTGGAAGTGGTTCTCTGTTCTGTATAGAGAACAGAAATAGAGTGCATGTATTACACAGTGCACAGTCTGTTATGGCTATGCATAACGGTACCACTAGAATGAATAATAACTTAATAGTAAATAGTATTGTGATATGGCATAAATAGCTACATATGTAAACAGGAAATGGCACATAGCCTACCGCTATTAGCTCCAATGTATAGCCTAACACAACACACGATAGAACCGTATATATACACACAGTATGGTCAGGGTCCACTAAGACTATAGTATACGATATAGTATGAGCAATAGGTGTAATGGCTAGGGCTAGTGGGCTAACATGCTACATAGCAGTAATGGTAGCATATTACACAAGAGGGCTAGCATAGTATTCAATAGACCAGTATATACACAACAGCAGCTAGCAGTAGTATGCTAAGCTACTGTTGCTAGGCTAGCATGTAAAAAATAATTTGGCCATGAGGGCTGCCATCAGTCGGATCATTTTGTTCCCCCCACATTCTGAAATAGCATTTTTGCCCCCCCAGTTTTATCGATGGAATGTGATAAAAAACAAGGGAACAGTGTGCTTTAGAACCAGGCCTGTTTCACTGACCTGTCAGCTGACTTGATCAGCAGAGTTGCCCATAGCAACAGAATGTTTCAGGCAGGGGAGAACGACTGCCCCCGCTCATTGAAGCCACTGAAGTGAATGGAAAAATGGCAATCATGGTACTAGTAATTGTTTCTAAGATGTACACTGAGTATACCAAACATTAGGAGCACCTTCCTAATATTGAGTTTGCACCCCTCACTTTTGCCCTCAGAACAGCCTCAATTCGTCGGGGCATGGACTCTTCAAAGTATTGAACGTGTTCCACAGGGATGCTGGCCCATGCACACTCCAATCCTTCCCACAATAGTGTCAAGTTGGCTGGATTTCCTTTGGGTGGTGGACCATTCTTGATACACACAGGAAACTGTTGATCGTTATTAACCCAGCGGTGTTTGAGTTCTTGAGACAAACCGATGCGCCTGTCACCTACTATCATACCCAGTTGAAAGGCACTTACATCTTTTGTCTTGCCCGTTCACCCTCTGAAATACACAATCCATGTCTCAAGGCTTAAAATGCCTTCTTTAACCTGTATCCTCCCCTTCATCTACACTGATTGAAGTGGATTTTAAAAGTGACATCAATAAGGGATCATAGATGTCACCTGGATTCACCTGGTCAGTCTGTCATGAAAGAACAGGTGTTCTAAAAAAATTGTATACTCATTGTATGTCCTTAAACCGATCTTTAAAAAAACAATGGCCCACAGAAGAAGTTAAGGAGAATGTAGGTGCTAATGTCAGCCTGCAGTCTGCCTTTTACATTTCAGGCATTTAGCTGATGCTCTTATCCAGAGCGACTTACAGTTAGTGCATTCATCTTAAGATAGCTAGGTGGGACAGCCACATATCACAGGAATGGAAAGTACATTTTTCCTCAATAAAATAGCCATCAGTAGAGTCAGAGCTAGAAATGGAGGGGGTGGGGGGTGGGGGGGAATCAAGTGCAAGTGCTGGTTCAAGGATGGTCTCCAGAGATGGTCTGGAGAAGGGAGGGGATCCGCTCTACCCCATCCCCTCCCTTCTCCAGACCATCTCTGTTGTCGCATGTTGTTAACCGACTTCATTGAGTCTTCACATAGGAATTAATCATGTCACGTGATCAATGGCTTTGTCCATTCATATATACGGTCATTGGTTCCAGGAGCAAAGGTGTGAAAGTTGGGGGTGCATAGCTCTGTAAACCATGGAAAGTCCATCCTCCCAGTACCTCTGCTTGTGTTAAGTGTCTCAGAGCTTGTGTCTTTGAATGGAGGCTAAGAGAGGGGATTTTCTACAAAGCCACCCCAAAATGTATGAAGTACATTTTTAAATGCCTTGTGTTATCTTCGCCGCCAGTGATGTCTGGTGCTTGTAAGCCCTGCCACCCTGTGTCTCCACCCTTTCAGTGGCATGGATGGAGCGGGCAGTGAGGGATGACCTGCTCACAGTATCTGCTGCTGCTAGGTCCAGGAAAGACCGTTAAGGCTCAAGTGCCCGACTGGGACATTGGCTAGCGAGTCAGCTTGTGCATCAGGTCCAAGCCAAGCAGGTCTGCAAGGGCAGAAGGTCGTCTAGGGACCAGCACTGGAGTTAAATCCAGTGATGGCTGATCTAGAAGAGACACTATCTGCAGTGTGGGTTGGGGTGCTGGCTCGAACACCAGTGGCTGCAGGTCTGGCTGGCAACAGACATGCTATGCTATTTGGCTAGCAGCCACACAAGTATATGAGCTTACAATAAAAAAGCAAGGACTTCTTTGCAAAAAATGATGCATGACGATCATATTTGTAATGATTATCATAGAAAAAATGCAGCCAGCTACATTTACTCATGTTTTTCTCTAAGTTAATCTTGCATTTTACCAGAGAAAAGTCCCGGAGAAATGTAGCTACACAGTCAGAGTGCTATCTGCTGATTATAATGCAATTCTGGAATGAGTGGAGAAGTGCATCTGAAGCACAAAATTAGTCTGATGCAAAGCAGAAACTATAATAAGAAGCATTTTTGATCTGCCTTTACAAAGCGCAGCAAGATGCACTATATATACAAAAGTATGTGGACACCTCTGCAAATTAGTGGATTCAGCTTTTCAGACACACCCATTGCTGACAGGTGTATAAAATCAGGCACACAGCCTTGCAATATTCATAGACAAACATTGGCAGTAGAATGGCCTTACTGAAGAGCTCAGTGACTTTCAACGTGGTACCGTCATAGGATGCTACCTTTCCAACAAGTCAGTTGGTCAAATTTCTGCTATGCTAGAGCTGCCCAGGTCAACTGTAAGTGCTGTTTTCATGAAGTGTAAACATCTAGTAGCAACAACGGCTCAGCCGCAAAGTGGTAGGCCACACAAGCTCACAGAATTGGATTGCCGAGTGATGAAGCACGAAGCGCGTAAAAATAGAATCGAAACGCGCTTTCTGTAGGGATGAATCACGCTTCACCATCTGGCAGTCCTACCTGCCCGAATACGTAGTGCCAACTGTAAAGTTTGGTGGAGGAGGAATAATGGTCTGGGGCTGTTTTTCATGGTTCGGGCTAGGCCCCTTAGTTCCAGTAAAGGGAAATCTTAATGCTACAGCATACAATGACATTCTAGACGATTCTGTGCTTCCGACTTTGCGGCAACAGTTTGGGGAAGGCTCTTTCCTGTTTCAGCATGACAATGCCCCTGTGCACAAAGCAAGGTCCATACGGAAATGGTTTGTCAGGGCCTCCCGAGTGTTGCAGTGGTCTAAGGCACTGTATCGCAGTGCTTGAGGCATCACTACAGCCCCGGGTTCGATCCTAAGCTGCGTTACAGCTGGCTGTGACCGGGAGACCCATGAGGCGGCACACAGTTGTCTGGGTTAGGAGAGGGTTTGGCCGTCTGGGATTTCCTTGACTCATCACACCCTAGCGACTCCTTGTGGCTGGACTTTGGTCGCCAGCTGGACGGTGTTTCCGCCGACACATTGGTGCGACTGGCTTCTGGGTTAAGCAAGCAGTGCTGCTTGGAAGGGTTGAGTTTTGGAGGACGCATGTCTCTCAACCTTCGCCTCTCCATAGGGGAGTTGCAGCGATGAGAAAAGACTAACTACCAATTGTATATCACAAATATGCAAAGAGAACCAACAGTCTGTCAATCCGGAAAATTAGAACTTTGAGAGTTTCTTCAAGTGCAGTTGCAAAAACCATCAAGCGCTATGATGAAACTGGTTCTCATGGAGGACCGCCACAGGAAAACAAGGATCCAGAGCTACCTCTGCTGCAGAGGACAAGATTAGAATTTCAATGACTATAATTATCCACTGTGTGTAGTGATCCATTTTGTCTGTCCCGCTCTCAGTCCACACCCTCTCTTCCCTTTGTCCACCAAGCCGTCATATCGGCTTAGCCCACTAGGGAATCTTCCCTATCATTTGTTAGTAACCAATATCTACTGTTTGTTTAGGCATTTCTGTGATTATTTAGTTAGTAAATAAATGATTAGGCCAATTGGTGTATGGACGATTTACAGTAAATGCTGGGTTTGTGCAGATAACCAACAATTTATTACGTTCGGAATGAGACTGACGTGAGATAAAGAATAATTAATTAATTAATAGAAGACTAATTTATCATTAAATATCTGAAGAGTTATATTCGGAATATTATAATTTGGTAATCTGAAGATTTTCCGTGGTGCCCCGACTTCCTAGTTAATTATATTTACATGATTAGTTTAATCAATTAATAATTAGAGAATTGATTTGATAAAATAGCAGTCTTCACTTTTAATGATGCTAAATACACAACAAATGCATCGCAGAGTTCAAGTAACAGACACATCAACTGTTCAGAGGAGATTGGGTGAGTCAGACCTTCATGGTCGAATTGCTGCAACAACAAAAAACGACTAAATGACACCAATAAGAAGAAGATACTTGCTTGGGCCAAGAAACATGAGCAATGGACAGTAGACCGGGGGAAATCTCTCCATTGGTCTGATGAGTTCAAATTTGAGATTTTTGGTTCCAACCACCCCGTCTTTGTGAGTAGGTGAACAGATGATCTCTGCATGTGTGGTTCCCACCATGAAGCATTGGGGGGTTATGATACTTTGCTGGTGAGTGTCTGATTTACTTAGAATTCAAGGCACACTTAACCAGCATGGCTACTACAGCATTCTGCAGTGATACTCCATCCCATCTGATTTGCGCTTAGTGGGACTATTTTTTGTTTTTCAACAGGACAATGACCCAACACACCTCCAGGCTGTGTAAGGGCTATTTGACCAAGAAGGAGAGTGATTAAGTGCTGCATCAGATGACCTGGCCTCCACAATCACCTGACCTCAATCCAATTGAGATGGTTTGGGATGACTGATCATTTCCTCATATGAACAGTAACTCAGTAAGATATTTTTGTTCAGTATATGTACAGTAGGGCAAAAAAGTATTTAGTCAGCCACCAATTGTGCAAGTTCTCCCACTTCAAAAGATGAGAGGCCTGTAATTTTCATCATAGGTACACTTCAACTATGACAGACAAAATGAGAAAAAAATCCAGAAAATCAAATTGTAGGATTTTTTATGAATATATTTGCATGTTATGGTGGAAAATAAGTATTTTGTAAGTATTGGCTTTGAGTGTGAAGATTAATCAACTAAAGTTGATGATCCCTGGTGTCTGTGATGCATGCCATTTGGTGAAACGCAGACCTGGTGGTGAGCACGAGACTGAGGAGATCCTGTCTATCCTTTTGAGTTTTGATATTGAGTGTTTGCCTGGTAAAGTCATGCTATGATATATGAGCTATCCCGTGATAGCGTTTGTTCCGAAGCCGCTTTGATGTTTCAGGTGCCAAGGTTATGGTCAGAGACAAAGGAGTGTGTAGTTTGAAGAAAAAGTAGTGAGTTTCAATTGTGGGGGAGCCCAATGTTAGCAAAGTTGGTTTCTTGGCGAAGTAGTGGAATAAGGGGCGTGTTATGGTTGCAGGGTTATGGGTGGTGCAATTTGTATTTTCCGTTCCCTTTTTTTGTTTTGTCACAATGTGTAATGCATACTCCGGGCTGAGAAGGGCAGCAATACGCCAAAAAGCATCTAGTCTGTCGGAAATTCACACAAAAGGAGAAGTGTCCACGTAGTACGCACGACGTGTTGTGCGTGGAATATTACCAGGCAGCTTAATGCATTTGGGAACAAACGTTTATCTTTAAAGCACCTCTGATGCTATAATTAACATTTCGTTGGTTGTATGTGAGTTTGAAAGTGCAGTTTCTTTTTTTTAACAAGAAATCAAGAACACGTTCACTTGTTCTAAAATATGGATTCGTCTGATGGAAACAAAAACACGGAACCATGGGGCGGTTTTGACGACAACATTATCCAGGTAACTTAACGTTACTATGCTAGCTATAGCTATCCAAGACAATGCTTAATATGTATCGACTTATTTGATTACATCACTGTACATCGGACCTGTGTTGCCAAACTATATTTTACTCTGCGGTACATAATATCATCCTACTGAAAATGGGCACTTGTCCCACAATGTTGTGGTAGTTAACTAGCCCAATAATGGACCTGCTAAATTAACCTTAGTCCTTCTGTTTAAGGCGAATTGACTCATCTAAACTTGAATCATTCTTAACCCTATTGTTGTGTTCCGGTCGAATTGGACCGATTTTAGTTGTCTCTGAAAAATGTAGTTTTATTTTTGTTTAACTAGGCAAGTCAGTTACGAACAAATTCTTATTTACAATTTACAGTGGTCAATTGCCTTGTTCAGGGGCAGAACGACAGATGTTTACCTGCTAGATCAGGAATTCGATCCAGCAAACTTTAGTTTATTGGCCTACCGCTCTAACCACTAGGCTACCTGCCGCCCATTTAGTTCATTTAATCTGATTGGTCATAAGGTTCCATGACTGTCCACATAGGGCATCTGAACACACAAAATACATTTAAGATTTTCATCAAATTTGGGGTGTGTTTTATTTAACTTTTGTACACATGTGGTGTTCCTGGTCAGAAATGACCGGTCATTAGAAATGAATGGGTGAGACTACAATTAGTGTATAAAATTGAGTTCAGGCACCTGCCCATTCATCAGATGGACACACTTCCTCTCCCAGACCCCACATGCATGTGTTTCACACACCTCACTCCCCTTGTTTTCCATGGAAAACCCCACGGGAACCTTTCCCCAATATAATCTTTCCCCCACGGGATCCACACCTGTTGGCATTCTCACAAACAATCGCAACATTGTTTCAATAATATATTGAACTTTTCTTGCAGCTCTGTAATAATTAAGCTTTTTTGAGGCCTTGCTTACAATTCGTTCTGTGGCAGCACAATGACCAAACGATACTGTATGTGAGGCTCTTGATCATGACAATGGTGAGGAGGAGAGAGGCCAGTAAACTGACAGTGAAGATACATTAGGAGGAAATGTCAGAAGTTGAAGATGACACAGAATATGATCCAGACCAAGAGACAACCAATGTGGAACAATCCAGTGATGAAGAAGAGGGCCCTGCTGAGGTTACATTCTGGTCAAACAATAGGAATTTGTCCTGGTCTTCATCCCCACCTGAGAGGAGAGGTCGGCTGAAAATGTTATCAGGATGACCCCAGGGCCAACGAGATACGCCATATCCCGGGTTGATGACATAAAATCATGCTTCGAACTGTTCCTGACAGAGTCAATCAAAACCACAGTGATAAACATGACCAACTTGGAGGGGGGACGCGTTTACAAAGACAACTGAAAGGAGGTAGACCGGACAGACATCCAAGCATACGTGGATCTCTTGATTGTGTACAGATCCAGAAACGAACCTACCACCAGTTTATGGGATGCAGAGTCTGGTCGGGCAATTATTATTTAAATTGGCTTCGACAACCGTGATACAAGACCAGGCCGCTTTCAACAAGACAAGCTGGCAACTATCAGAGGTTTGGCACAAGTGGGTGGAGCGCCTGCCACTCATCTATAACCCAAGTCCAGGCATCACAGTGGATGAGTGGTCGCTTTTAGGGGACGCTGCCCATTCAAACAGCACATGCCAAGCAAACTGCCTAAATATGGAATAAAGATATGGAATAAAGATATGGGCAGCATGTGATGCTAGGACACGTTATGCCTGGAACATGCAGGTTTACATCAGGAAACCTGCTGATGGTGTTCCCGAAAGGTACCAGGGGAAGCGGGTGGTCCTGGAAATGACTGCAGGTTTCCAGGTACACAACATAACACGTGACAATTTCTTCACCTCATGCTCTTGGTCAGGAGCTGCTCTCAATAAAAATGACCGTGGTGGGGACGGCCAGAAGGAACAAGCCTCACTCACAATCAAGGACAGGGATTGTTTTTTCCCTCCAAGTTTGCCTTCACCGATACACACAAACACTTGTGTCCTACTGCCCGAGGGGAAAAAGAAGAATGTGCTCCTGATGACAACTCTGCGTAGGGATGCCGCTGGGAGGACAGGAAGCACAACCCTGTCCTGGATTACAACAGGAACAAAGGGGGAGTTGACAACCTCGATAAGGTATGTTACTTTTTATCTTATGTACTTTATTTCTCTATTACCAGATTGTTTTATGTGCACCATTAAATGAAATGTTGTTTGGTGAAATGCTCATTGATTTTGTTAACAATATGGAGTCAATTCTATTCATTTCAATATGTAAATATGTTTTAGATGTGATCAATTAAAACAACGCTTTGTTGCAATTTTTCACGTTACTATGCAAGACATGAAGTATCACTTGTATGTACTCATTATTTTATTCACTGATTGTTGCACTTTTGCAGGTCACTGGCACATACTCTTGTAAGAGGATGACAGCACGTTGGCCCATGGTGGTGTTCTTCAACATCCTAGACGTGTCGGTCTACAACAGGTTTGTGATGTGGATGGAGGTGAATCCAGGGGAATTTCTTCAAGAGGATACTATTCCTAGAAGAGTTGGGGAAAGCCATGGTGGCACCCCTCATTCAAAGGCACCAACATCTTCCTCGAACACCATCCTCTGCTGGATTGGTGAGAGATATACAAAGATCAGAAGCAAGATCTACGTCTGCCAGAGACAGAGGAGACAAAAGGAAAAAAGGTGCAATCTGTGTGCAACAAGAGTTGTCAAAACAAGCATTATGTGCCGTAAATGCAGTGCATATATTTGCAAGGCACATGCATCAACCACCACGTATTGGCCAACATGTACATGAGAGCACACAAAATGGAACCACCATTGATTGTTAGTAATACTGTTATTGTTACTGTTGTTCTTTAATGTGTTCAGATGTTAATTTTGTAATATGGTAAAGTTCTCGTGTAGTTTTGGTCCTTTCTTTACTAATAAAATCATACCGGTCAGTTTTGACCAGGAACACAACAGATGTTATTTTGTGCCCGTTTAAACATTTGAAATGGTTTCAGAACAAATGTCCTTGTTAAACTTCGATGCAAAGTAGTCTGTGATAAATAGCACAATATGTTTCATGAGTATTTGTTATAGTCAAAATAATCCATACATTCTGCTTTTAAATTTTAAATTTATTTTTGACAGAGTTGAGCTCAGGTCAATGAGGCCTACAGGCCATAAATAGCAAATAAAAGTTGTAATGTTCACAAGAACTTAAGTTGATAAAAAGATAACACAACATTAAGTGATATGGATTTATAATCTGCTATAATGGGCTGGTTATTTTGGACAGGTGACACAGAATTAATTAACATGAAAAGAACACAACAGGAGGGTTAATTGCAGTACGGTTCGAGAAACAGAAACAAATCCCTCTATTACAAACGCAACAGGAGGGTTAATTGCAGTACGGTTCTAGAAACAAACAAATCCCTCTATCACATCAAAATAATTTCACAAATCAAAAACACACTTACTGTACACTGTTTTAACCGGTTTTAACAGTTTCAGCCGGCAGTATTTTGGCATCAGTCTTCCATTTAATGTTACACAGTGTTCAGAGGCACAGACAGCTAATTGGCACATGTAGTACACTGTCTTGCGTCTGTTTTCGGAAAACAAGCACTGAAACATGGAAATATGGCTGTGTGGGAACCCTAACCCTCTAAAGGTGTGTAGTAATTTAACCTTTTAAAACTTTAAAAAAGATTTCTTGCTGATGTGTTTCCAAAACCGTACCGCAAGCGATGCGTGTTAATGTTTAGCTGAAACGTCCGGGCTCTTAAACAACCTCCGGTCAGAAGATACTACAGTTATCTTCTATGAACGGGTGTAGCTAGTTAGCTAACCATAAACTGGAAGGAGATTTCTTTTTTGTTTCACGTGGTGACTGACTGTCAAAGGAAATGTTGACAATTTGCTTGTCAAACAATTTCACATACATGATACAGTTAAATCTAATAAGCCATCTTACCAGGGCACTGGGTCAGCAGTGATTGACATGGAGAACATGGATGACACGTCGGGCTCCAGCTTTGAGGACATGGGGGAGATGCACCAGCGCATGAAGGAGGAGGAAGAGGTGGCAGAGGAGGAGGAAGCAACTGAAGAGGAGACTGGAGAGGATGGCGAGTTTCTGGGCATGAAGGGTATCAAGGGCCAGCTGGGGAGACAGGTGGCAGATGAGGTGAGATGAGAATACTTTGTGATGCTTATGATGGGCAATAACCTGTCACACACACCACATTAGTCATGAAAATGGGCTTTGCCAGAACCCAATATTCTAAGTTACATCTCAATAGCCTTGTCTGGTTAATGTTGCAGTCCCCTCCCCCCTCTTAGGTGTGGCAAGCTGGAAAGCGTCAGGCTTCCAAAGCTTTCAATCTATATGCCAACATAGATATTCTCCGGCCGTACTTTGATGTAGAGCCTATGCAAGTCAGGAACAGGTGAGAGTCGGTCACAAATGTGCTTGTAATCACAACGTGTAACTTGTAAAATAGTCTTGCGGAGTCACATTTTAGAAGATTTCTGACATTTACTTTTCTACCCTAGGTTGATTGAATCAATGATACCCATCCGCATGATACATTTTCCACAGGTGAGTGGCATTTTCTTTTCCCGTACTATTTTCACAGGCCGAGAGGAGATCTAAATCTAGAGGCTTTCGGCGCTTACCTGGCCAATTAAAAGGAAATATTAAATGTTTTCGCTGCTCCTATTTTCCAACTATAGAAGATTGCTGGGGAGCTGTATGGGCCCATGATGCTGGTGTTCACACTGGTGGCCATCCTCCTGCATGGAATGAAGACATCAGGAACAGTTATTGTAAGAGAGCTCAAGTTATACCGGCTTCGTAAATGCATGTTAATATACAGTATGTATAGATTAACATTTCTTATGAAGCTCAGGGATACTGACGGTAGATGAATTAAAACTGGAAATGGGGGTAGCCAATTAACTCAAAACCCTTTTGACATTATGCAACCAAAAGCCATCTGTTCAGCTTTTGCTGCTCAAAAATATAAATTACTGCTCATGTTGCACTCATGTGGTTAAATGCTTATATGCGACGACGCTCCAAATTGAGCTCAGGTGCATCCAATTTCCTTTGATCATCATTGAGAGGTGGATACAACTTGATTGGAGGCCACCTGTGGCCAATTCAAATGTTTGGACAGGATTGAGAAAAGAAACACACATGTCTACATAAATTCCCACAGTTGACAGTGCATGTCAGAGAAGAAACTAAGTCCAAGGAACTGTCTGTAGATCTCCATCGAATTGTGATAAGTGCCGTCAGACAATATTCACACTCCTTGACTTAATCCATATTTTGTTGTGTTATAGCCTGAATTTAAAATGGGTTTAATTAAGATTTTGTCTAACTGCCTACACACAATACCCCATGTCATAAAAATAGATTTTGTTTTAAACTAAGTTATTACAAATGAAAAGCTGAAATGTTTTTAGTCAATAAGTATTCAACCCCTTTGTTATGGCAAGCCTAAATAAGTTAGGGAGTAAAAATGTGCTTAACACGTGACATAATAAGTTGCATGGACTCACTATGGACAATAAAATTATTTGTTAATGACTGCCTCATCTCTGTACCCTTCACGTAAAATTATCTGTATGATCCCTCAGTCGAGCAGTGATGCCTTTCAACGAAGGGCACCTGTTGGCAGATGGGTAAAAAAAAAAAGATGACATTGAATATCCCTTTGAGCATGGTGAAATTATGAATTACACTTTGGATGGTGTAGCAATACACCCAGTCACTCAGTTGCCGGAGAGGAAGGAAACCTCTCAGGGATTTCACAATGAGTCCAATGGTGACTTTAAAACAGAGTTTAATGACTGATAAAATAACTGAGGATGGATCAACAGCATTGTAGTTACTCCACAATACTAACCAAATTGACAGCGTGAAAAGAAGGAAGCCTGTACAGAATAAAAAATCATTAAAAACATGCATCCTTTTTGCAACAAGACACTAAAGTAATACTGCAAATCAATTAACTTTTTGTCCTTAATACAAAGTGTTATTTTTGGGGCCAATCCAATACATTATTGTGTACCACTCTTCATATTTCCAAGCATAGTGGTGGCTGCATCATGTTATTTATACCGTTATTTTGACTAAGTTGACTGAGAACACGTTCTCATTTACAGCAACAACCTGGGGAATAGTTACGGGGGATGAATGAGCCAATTGTAAGCTGGGGATTATTAGGTGACCATGATGGTATGAAGGACAGCTTGGGAATTTAGCCAGGACACCAGGGTTAACACCTCTACTCTTACGATAAGTGCCATGGGATCTTTAATGACCTCAGAGAGTCAGGACACCCATTTAACGTCCCATCTGAAAGACAGCACCCTACACAGGGCAGTGTCACTGCCCTGGTGCATTGGGATATTTTTTAGACCAGAGGAAAGAGTGCCTCCTACTGGCCCTCCAACACCACTTCCAGCAGCATCTGGTCTCCGATCCAGGAACTGACCAGGACCAACCCTGCTTAGCTTCAGAAGCAAGCTAAGCAGTGGGATGCAGGGTGGTATGCTGCTGGCATGCTTGTAATGGTTAAGGACTGTGTAGATGTTCAGGATAAAAAAATGGATTGGAGCTAAGCACAGGCAAAATTCTAGAGGAAAAACTGGTTGTCTTCTTTCCACCAGACACTGGGAGATGAATTCACCTTTCAGCAGGACAGTAACCTAAAACACAAGGTCAAGTCTACACTGGAGTTGCTTACCAAGAGGACATTGAATGTGCCTGAGTGGCCTAGTTACAGTTTTGACTTAAATTGTCTTGAAAAAAAGAAAACATCTGTCTAGCAACGATCAACAACCAACTTGACAGAGCTTGACGAATTTCGATTTTTTTTGCAAATATTGTACAATCCAGGTGTGCAAAGCTCTTAGAGACTTACCCAGAAATACTCACAGCTGTAATCGCTGCCAAAGGTGATTCTACAAAGTATTGAATCATGGGTGTGAATACTTATGTAAATTATGTATTTCTATTTCATTTTCAATAAAGTTGCATAAATTTGAAAAGCGTGTTTTCACTTGATCATTATGGGGTATTGTGTGTAGATGGGTGAGAAAAAAAACAGTTAATCAATTTTGAATAAAGGCTGTAAAATGTGGAATAAGTCAAGGGGTATGAATACTTTCTGAAGGCACTGTATGTTGTCTAGCTGACCTTGATTAGGCCTAATACATTGTTCTTCCTCCCTGGACAGAGAGAGGGTACTCTGATGGGCACAGCCATAGGGACATGCTTTGGTTACTGGCTGGGAGTTTCCTCCTTCATATACTTCCTGGCATATCTGTGCAACGCCCAGATCACCATGCTCCAGACCCTGTCTCTGCTGGTGAGTCAACAATGACCATCCCTCCCCTCACAGCATCTCCGTGTAATCAGTCTGTTAGAAATGCAGTGTGAAATCTCACTGTCTGTTCTACTATGTGCCCCCAACAGGGTTATGGTCTTTTCGGACACTGCGTGGTTCTCTTTGTCACCTACAATGTCCACTTCCACTCCCTGTTCTACATCCTGTGGCTGGTCGTAGGAGGGCTCTCCACACTGCGGATGGTAAATAAGCAGGTCAATTAATACAAGTCCCAAGAGCCCCTTGACACTTAGACACTTGCTGACGTTCACACTGGGCACGTTTGAGTGGTCAGGCTAAAGCAACCAACTAGACAAAATTCGAGGAGCGGAGTCGGGGGAGGTGCAACCGCGACAGCTGAAAGACGAACACTATTGTGGTTTTCCAACAGCAAGGCTCATATCAACATGGTAGTGTTGCCTTTGGTTAGAAAAGTTTTTCTTTATAAAATGTTGAAATAAACATGTCTCCAACGCCCATATTACACCTACAAACTGAAATCCTGTGTGCACGTTATACAATCAATTAGTGGGAGAGAGCCTCAAATAACACATTCAGAAAGTATTCATACCCCTAGACTTATTCCACATTTTGTTGTTTCACAGCCTGAATTCAAAATGGATTAAATATATTTTTGTCTCACCCATCTACTACAGTCGTGGCCAAAAGTTTTATGAATGACACAAATATTAATTTTCACAAAGTTTGCTGCTTCGGTGTCTTTAGATATTTTTCTCAGATGTTACTATGAATAATGAAGTATAATTGCAAGCATTTCATAAGTGTCAAAGGCTTTTATTGACAATTACATGAAGTTGATGCAAAGAGTCAATATTTGCAGTGTTGACCCTTCTTTTTCAAGACCTCTGCAATCCACCCTGGCATGCTGTCAATTAACTTCTGGGCCACATCCTGACTGATGGCAGCCCATTCTTGCATAATCAATGCTTGGAGTTTGTCAGAATTTGTGGGGTTTTGTTTGTCCACCCGCCTCTTGAGGATTGACCACAAGTCCTCAATGGGATTAAGGTCTGGGGAGTTTCCTGGCCATGGACCCAAAATATCGATGTTTTGTTCCCCGAGCCACTTAGTTATCACTTTTGCCATATGGCAAGGCGCTCCATCATGCTGGAAAAGGCATTGTTCATCACCAAACTGTTCCTGGATGGTTGGGAGAAGTTGCTATCAGAGGATGTGTTGGTACCATTCTTTATTCATGGCTGTATTCTTAGGCAAAATTGTTAGTGAGCCCTCTCCCTTGGCTGAGAAGCAACCCCACACATGAATGGTCTCAGGATGCTTTACTGTTGGCATGACACAGGACTGATGGTAGCGTTCACCTTGTCTTCTCCGGACAGGCCTTTTCCGGATGCCCCAAACAATCGGAAAAGGGATTCATCAGAGAAAATGACTTTACCCCAGTCCTCAGCAGTCTAATCACTGTACCCTTTGCAGAATATCAGTCTGTCCCTGATATTTTTCCTGGAGAGAAGTGGCTTCTTTGCTGCCCTTCTTGAGACCAGGCCATCCTCCAAAAGTATTCGTCTCACTGTGCGTGCAGATGCACTCACACCTGCCTGCTGCCATTCCTGAGCAAGCTCTGTACTGGTGGTGCCCCGATCTCGCAGCTGAATCAACTTTAGGAGACGGTCCTGGCGCTTGCTGGACTTTCTTGGGCGCCCTGAATCGTTCTCCACAACAATTGAACCACTCTCCTTGAAGTTCTTGATGATCCGATAAATGGTTGATTTAGGTGCAATCTTACTGGCAGCAATATCCTTGCCTGTGAAGCAATGATGACAGCACGTGTTTCCTTGCAGGTAACCATGGTTGACAGAGGAAGAACAATGATTCCAAGCACCACCCTCCTTTTGAAGCTTCCAGTCTGTTATTCGAACTCAATCAGCATGACAGAGTGATCTCCAGCCTTGTCAACACTCACACCTGTGTTAACGAGAGAATCACTGACATGATGTCAGCTGGTCCTTTTGCGGCAGGGCTGAAATGCAGTGGAAATGTTTTGGGGGGATTCAGTTCATTTTCCTGGCAAAGAGGGACTTTGCAATTAATTGCAATTCATCTGATCACTCTTCATAACATTCTGGAGTATATGCAAATTGCCATCATACAAACTGAGGCAGCAGACTTTGAAAATGTATATTTGTGTCATTCTCAAAACTTGTGGCCACGACTGTACACACAATACCCAAGTGAAAACATGTTTTAGATTTTGTTTAAAATGGATTGAAAATGAAATACAGAAATATCTCATTTACATAAGTATTCACACCCATGAGTCAATACCTAGAAGCACCTTTGGCAGCGATTACAGCTGTGAATCTCATAGGAAGTCTCTAAGTGCTTTCCTCACCTGGATTGTGCAACATTTGTCCATTATTATTTTCAAAATGATTCAAGCTCTGTCAAATTTGTTGTTGATCATGACTAGACAACCATTTTCAGGTCTTGCCATAGATTTTTATGTAGATTTAAGGCAAAACTGTGACTCGGCCACTCAGGAACATTCACCTCCTTGGTAAGCAACTCCAGAATAGATTTGGCCTTGTGTTTTCGGTTATTGTCCTGCTGAAAGGTGAATTCATCTCCCAGTCTCTGTTGGAAATTAGACTGAACCAGGCTTTCCTCTGGGATTTTGCCTGTGCTTAGCTCCATTCCATTAATCTTTTTATCTTTAACTCCCCAGTCCTTAACAATTACAATCATACCCATAACGTGATGCAGCCACCACTATGCTAGAAAATATGGAGAGTGGTACTCGGTAATGTGCTGTATTGGATTTGCCCCTTACATAACACTTTGTACCCAGGACAAAAAGTGAATTGTTTGCCACATTCTTTGAGTATTACTTTAGTTCCTTGTTGCAAACAGGTTCAGTACATGTTTCCTTCTTTTCACTCTGCCTATTAGGTTAGTATTGTGGAGTACCTACAATGTTTTTGATTCATCCTCAGTTTTCTCCTATCACAGCCATTAATGGTTTTAAAGTTTGTAATGGTTTTAAAGTCACCATTGGTCTCATGGTGAAATCCTTGAGCGGTTTCCTTCCTCTCCGGCAACTGAGTTAGGAAGGACACCTTTATTTTTGTAGTGACTGGATGTATTGATACAACATCCGAAGTGTAATTAATAACTTCACCATGCTCAAAGGTCCCTGGTCTATGTGTTTGAATCTGTGTTTGAAATTCAATGCTCGACTGAGGGACCTTACAGATAATTGTATGTGTAGGGTACAGAGCTGAGGTAGTCATTCAAAAATCGTGTTAAACACTATTGCACAGAGTGAGTCCATACAACTTATTATGTGACTTGTTAAGCACATTTTTACTCCTTAACTTAACAGCCTGCCATAACAAAGGGGTTGAATACTTATTAATGTTAAACATTATTAAATGTTTTGAAAAAGATAATTCCACTTTGACATTATGGGGTATTATTTGGAGGCCAGTGAAAAAAAGAAATCTAAATTTAATCAATTTTATATTCGGGCTGTAACCCAACAAAATGAGTCAAGGGGTGTGAATACTTTCTGAAGGCACAGTATAATCACTGTATAGGCTTACATGAATCGTTTTCAGTCAAGTTTGCATGGGTCAAACAAAAACACCGTAATGACTGGTTGACAATAGAGCCTTCTACAATGCAGGGGATGGCTGCAGGATGAAGTTGGCGAAGAGCAACTGCAGAAACTTGCAGTAGACTGCAGTCAACTTCATGACCTTTGATCACGTGATTTTTGTACATTTCATGCAGTCGACATGTAGATGCAAGTCGGGGCAATTTTTATCCCCATAATACAACAAACGTTGCAAAAACTGTATCCGCTTGAACGTGCCCACTATGTCAGTGATAGTCAGTCTGTCCCACTTGCTCACATTATCCCTTGCTCTCGTTCTCTCTCAGGTGGCTGCTCTCATCTCTCGGACCGTGGGACCGACCCCGCGCCTCGTCCTCTGTGGAACACTGGGTGCTCTGCATATGCTCTTTCTGCTCTACCTGCACTTCGCTTATCACAAGATTGTTGAAGGTAAGATTCCTCACTAAGCAAACCAGGGCCCGTATTCATAAAGCGTCTCAGAGTAGGGGTGCTGATCTGAGATCATTTTTTACTTTTAAATCACAACGAATAAAGAGTGGACCTGATCCTAGATCAGCGCTCCTACTTTGAGACTCTTAATGGATTCAGGCGTAGAGGTGTCACTTCCCTACACACAATACCCCATAATGACAAAGTGGATGTTTAAAAAAAAAAAAAAAAAAAGATTTACAAATTCATTAAAAATGAAAAGCTGAAATGTTTAGAGTCAAGTATTCAACCCCTTTGTTAAGGCAAGCCGAAATAAGCTTAGGAGTAAAAATGTGCTTAACAAGTCACATAATAAGTCACTCTGTGTGCAATAATAAATAGTGTTTAAGATTATTTTTTTTATGACTACCTCATCTCTGTACCCCACACATACAATTATCGATAATGTCCCTCAGTCGAGCAGTGAATTTCAAAACCAGATTGAACCACAAAGACCAGGGAGGTTTTCCAATGCCTTGCAAAGAAGGGCAGCTATTGGTAGATAGGTAAAAAAGTTACTAATTACACTTTGGATGGTTACCTAAAAACACAGTTTAATGGCTGTTATAAGAGAGAACTGAGGATGGATCAATAATATTCTAGTTACTCTACAATACTAACCTAATTGACAGAGTGAAAAGAAGGAAGCCTGTACAGAATACAAATATTCCAAAACATGAATCCTGTTTGCAAGGCACTAAAGTAATACTGCAACAAATGTGGCAAAGAAAGTCTGTTTGGGGTCAAATCCAATACAACACATTACTGAGTACCATGCTCCAAATCTTCACGCATAGTGGGGGCTGCATCATGTTATTGGTATGCTTGTAATTGTTAAGGACTGGGGAGTTTGTCAGGATAAAAAAAGAAATGGAATGACCAAATCTACACTGGAGTTGCTTACGAAGAAGACAGTAAATGTTCCTGTGTGTCCGAGTTACAGTTTTGACAGAGATTGAATAATCTTTTTTTGTAATAATGGTCAAATGTTGCACAATCCAGATGTGGAAAACTCTTAGAGACTTACCCAGAAAGACTCACAGATGTAATCGCTGCAAAGTATTGACTCAGGGGGGTGAATGCTTATGTCAATTGCAAACATTTCAAAAAATATTTTCACTTTGTCAGTATGGGGTAATGTGTGCAGATGGGTGTGATTTTTTTTTTTTTGAGTAAGTGAAGGGGTGTGAATACTTTTTGAAGGAACTGTACTACCCAAAGTGTGTGCAATTAGGACACTTTAGTTTTGTTGTTTTGCATATTGTATGTGACCCAGGATTGAGCGATCTCTCGCTATATATGTAATATATATACAGTACCAGTCAAAGGTTTGGACACACCTACTCATTCAAGGGTTTTCCTTTATTTTGACTATTTTCTATATTGTAGAATAATAGTAAAGACATTAAAACTATGAAATAACACATGGAATCATTTAGTAAACAATTTTTTTAAATTTTATTTTAAATTTGAGATTCTTCAAACTAGCCACCCTTTGCCTTGATGACAACTTTGCACTCTCTCAACCATTTTCATGAGGTAGTCACTAGGAATTCATTTCAATTAACAGGTGTGCATTGTTAAAAGTTCATTTGTGGCATTTCTTTCCCTCATTTGAGACAGATGTGTTGTGACAACGTAGGGTTGGTATACAGAAGATGGCCAAGTCCATGTTATGGCAAGAACAGCTCAAATAAGTAAAGAGAAATGACAGTTACTACATTATTCCATCGTTTTGATGTCTTCACTATTATTTGACAATGTAGAAAATAGTAAAAATAAAGAAAAACCCTTGAATGAGTAAGTGCTTCCAAACGTTTGACTGGTACTGTGTGTGTGTGTGTGTGTGTGTGTGTGTGTGTGTGTAATAAAATGAGGTCATCCACAAAAGTATTTCATTACAGTGGACATACGTCTTTCAGAGTAACGAAAGCCAATAATGTGAACCCAGGTAATTGAGTTGACTCCCCTGGTCCAATTTTAAACACATTTTAATTGCTTCTATTCAAAGACCCTCCAAGGTATATTCTTAAACTGGGTCTTGAATTTCTGTATGATTAAAGAAATAAGTTGGACATTTTGTTTAAAAAAATGTTGTCTGAAGGTATCCTGGACACATTGGAAGGCCCCAACATGCCCCCCATCCAGAGAGTGGCTAGAGATTTGCCTGTGGTGGCCACCGCTGCTATGAATGCTGTGAATGCCACAGTGAAGACCCTTGGTGTTATCCTGCAGTCACAGTGATGGTGTGTCCAACATCAAAGATGATACCACAGGCTCATGAGCCTGAATTCCGCAGTGGTGGTGTTGTATAGGTAATACAGACTGAGGTGAAGGTCAAAGACCATTATGGTGGCTGGTTATAGTTGACATTTGACCTTCATCATTAAACATGAACATTGTCTCAGTAAACACATCGCCATCGGTTCACAACAACTCTTACAACTTTCATTCTCCATGGGAAATGACATGCTTACCCTAGTTGTTTATATTGTATCTAATCAAAAGAACTAAATGATGGAGTGAGGTGTAATGCTGGTGCTGTAACTCTTTTCAAATGACAGCAAATTGCCTTTTCATTGGGGTCTTGTATTTGTTAAAGCAGCATGAGTGCACTAAGATTCCCAGCTGTTTGCATTTGTACTCACGTTAAGACTAATTCATCTCCAACTCGACACTTTCTCACCTCTTGTAGGCTTTGTTACACGGGTTACGGCGATAACATCAATGGATGTTTTAACATTCTAGACGTTCAATGGGAGGAAGGTTCTATAGGAATGTGTGGTGCCTTCTATTGTTTTTCGAAGGAATTATTATTATCATGTATGATATGGGGTAAATTAGAGTTTAATCTCTTGTTTTACACAATGCACATCCATTGTCTGTCATTTTAATAACCTAACAGGTTATTAATGCAGTTGACATGTCATATGAGATATGCAGTTGACATGTCATATGAGATATGTAATAGTGCGTAATCTTATGAATATTGTTCCTTCTAAGCAGCTTTTGTTTTGTGCATTATTTGTACTTCCTAACAACATTGTTTTTGGGTGGGATGCAAGGTGACCTCTTTTTTTTTATTTTACATGTGAAAATGTATTTATAGGGTTATTGTACAGAAAGATACAATGGAAATAAACTTTATCGACCTAAGACGACACGTCTTTTAACACTGACCCTGGGAAGGAAACAGCCAGGTCACCCGTGATGCAAGTCAATATTTGATGTCCAGGCAGGTCTGAGGACGTCAAGGAGATGAGGAAAACTGCCACTAGGGGTAACAGTGAGCGTTGTTACCTTAAAGTATGTTTTGGTATGGTGTTGAGGATGGGCGTAAGCATCTGCCTCTGAATCCAGAGGTTGTCGGTTCAAATCCAGTGATAGAAAGTTATGTTTGTTTTAAACCGATCCTTAACCCTTTGGAGTTAATGCCTAAACTGGATAGTTTCAAGTTTGAATAGTATAATGGTTACTGTAGAGTAGACAATATGTCTCTCCTGGGAGAGCCACGTAGATAGTGGCTGATCAGCTGTGGAGAATTTTGTTGTGTATGAACTGATTTCTTGGAGAGATTGTTACCTGTAAGGACAAGCAAAGGTCAGGTTCATGGAGATCATGGAGATGAGCAAAAGAAGAATGTGACAGAGTGCAATCTGCAGTGGCTACCAAACACCAATGTGGACTGGCCAGTATTTGTTCCAGTCAGTAGAGAAATGGCCTCCTTCAAGAAGATTACAGTTCAGCCTGAGAAACAACCCTCTCCATCATCCAGCTGACCCTTAAGCAGTTCTTCAGGGACACTTGGAATCTTTCAGTCATGAAGTTCTCACTCACAGCTCTACATGAGAGCATGGTGGATGGCAAAATTGTGGCCTTCATGAAGAATGATTTAGATGTTTATCAGAAGAGCAGGTTTTTCTGATAGGCATCTAAAACGTTTGGCCAACAAGGAGTGCTGGCACAGTGCCTGGAACACGGAGGAGAGCAGAAGTGTGAGTGTGGGGACAAGGTCCTGCCAAAGCACTCAGACCCCAATGTTCAGATTGACCCCCTGTGACCAATACCTAGTTAATGTCAGACCACACCTGGAGACAACACCGATAGGCCTACATTTCTCATTTGAATACATCAAATCAAATGCTATTGGTCACCTAAACATATTTAGCTTGTGTTCCTAGTTCCAACAGTGCAGTAGTATCTAACAATACACACAAATCTAAAAGTAAAAGAATGGAATTAAGAAATATATACAGTACCAGTCAAAAGTTTGGACACACCTACTCATTCAAGGGTTTTTCTTTATTTTTGCTAATTTATACATTGTAGAATATTAGTGAAGACATTAAAACTATAAAATAACACTTGGAATCATGTATTAACCAAAAAGTGTTAAACAAATCAAAATATATTTTATATATTTGATATTCTTCAAACTAGCCACCTTGATGACCGCTTTGCACACTCATTCCAGGTGAGGTTGTCACCTGGAATGCATTTCAATGAACAGGTGTGCCTTGTTAAAAGTTCATTTGTGGAATTTATTTCCTTCTTAATGAGTTTGAGCCAATCAGTTGTGTTGTGACAAGGTAGCGTTTCAAACTCATAAAAGAAACACCCTCCTCCACTTACTCTCGCCTTATGCCCTTGGGGGAATCCTCACGGCCATATTTGTCGTCAGTCAAAATGATTCGCCAAGCAAGTGAAGTTTGCAACGTAAGCCCCTCAGCCCTCGTTTTTAATGGAGTTTGCGAGTGTACAATTATGTTCACTTCGGGGCCTGAAACGCCCCATAATTCAATTTGCGATGATTGTACATCTGCTAAGAAAAGTCAGTCAAAACTTAAAACCTCAACGTCAATATGAAGTCCACATACAAGTGTAAGTAAAAACAAATATAAATAAGTTAGAAATTGTGCCATTAATGCACATGACGGCCCAAACACGTCTCGTAAAATAATGTTTTGTTTGGTTAGTTTTTGGAAATTGTAGAACTAAAACATTTTCCATCTTCAAAAGTTCCAGCTAGGCAGGCTAACGTTAGCTAATTAATTTGCTCGCTATCATACAGTAGGTGTATATTAATAATTATATATTTAATTTAAGTAGACATGCAATCATATAAAGCACCCACAAGATACCGTTGGCTGAAAACACAATCATTGCGGGATGAACGAGGGACCAATTTTCAGGCATATTACTTGCCCTGCAAGTGTATACTCATTAGACATAATGATACATCATCAGAAGTGTCCACTTAATTTGAGGGCTGAGGGGAGAGGGTGTGTCTTAAGTGTTTGGAATGCAGCCCCAGAGTGACCTCTGCTGCAGAGGATAAGTTCATTAGAGTTACCAGCCTCAGAAATTGCAGCCCAAATAAATGCTTCATGGAGTTCAAGTAACAGACACATCTCAACATCAACTGTTCAGAGGAGACTGCGTGAATCAGGCCTTCATGGTCGAATTGCTGCAAAGAAACCACTACTAAAGGACACCAAGAAGAAGAGGAGACTTGTTTGGACCAAGAAACACGAGCAATGGACATTAGACCTGTGGAAATCTGTCCTTTGGTCTGATGAGTTAAAATCTGAGATTTTTGGTTCCAACCGCCGTGTCTTTGTGAGGCGCAGAGTAGGTGAACAGATTATATATTTTTTTGGTTACTACATGATTCCATATGTGTTATTTCATAGATTGATGTCTTCATTATTATTCTACAATGTAGAAAATAGTTTAAAAAAAGTTTGGACTGGTACTGTAAATATTAGAACGAGAAATGTTGTAGTGGCATTGACTAAAATACAGTATATGAAATGAGTAAACATTATTAAAGTGACTAGTGTTCCATTATTAAAGTGACCAGTGATTTCATGCCTATGTATATAGGGCAGCAGTCTCTAAGGTGCAGGGTTGAGTAAACGAGTGGTAGCCAGCTAGTGATGGCTATTTAACAGTCTGATGGCCTTGAGATAGAAGCTGTTTTTCAGTCTCTCGGCCCCAGCTTTGATGCACATGTACTGGCCGTGGCTTGGATGGTTGATGTCCTTGATGATCTTTTTGTCCTTTCTGTGCCATCGGGTGCTGTAGGTGTCCTGGAGGGCAGGCAGTGTGGCCCTGGTGATGTGTTGGGCAGACCGCACCACTCTCTGGAGAGCCCTGCGGTTGCGGGCGGTGCAGTTGCCGTACCAGGTGGTTATACAACCTGACAGAATGCTCTCAATTGTGCATTTGTAAAAGTTTGTGAGGGTCTTACGGGCCAAGCTGAATTTATTCAGCCTTTTGAGGTTGAAGAGGTGCTTTTCTTCACCACACTGTCTGTGTGGGAGGTCCATTTGAGCTTGTCAGTGATATGTACGCCGAGGAACTTGAAGCTTTCACCTTCTCCACTGCGGTCCCATCGATGTGGATAGCGGGGTGCTCCTTCTGCTGTTTCCTGAAGTCTACGATCACCTCCTTTGTTTTGTTGATGTTGAGGGAGAGGTTATTTTCCTGGCATCTCCGCCACATCCCTCACCTCCACCCTGTAGGATGTCTCATCATTGTTGTTAATCCGATAATCAGGCCTACTACTTTTGTGTCGTCTGCAAACTTGATGAAAGGACTTAAACACTGCCCTGCCTTGTGTTTTACAGTACTCTGTCAGTGGAGAAATTCAATTCTATGTTTGACTGTAGAATGTATAAATACAGTGGGGCAAAAAAGTTGCACCAATTGTGCAAGTTCTCCCACTTAAAGATGAGAGGCCTGTAATTTTTATCATAGGTACACTTCAACTATGACAGACAAAATTAGAAAAACAATCCAGAAAATCACATTGTAGGATTTTTAATGAATTTATTTGCAAATTATGGTGGAAAATAAGTATTTGATCAATAATAAAAGTTTATCTCAATACTTTGTTATATACCCTTTGTTGGCAATGACAGAGGTCAAACGTTTTCTGTAAGTCTTCACAAGGTTTCCACACACTGTTGCTGGTATTTTGGCCCATTCCTTCCATGCAGATCTCCTCTAGAGCAATGATGTTTTGGGGCTGTTGCTGGGCAACACGGACTTTCAACTCCCTCCAAAGATTTTCTATGGGGTTGAGATCTGGAGACTGGCTAGGCCACTCCAGGACCTTGAAATGCTTCTTACGAAGCCATTCCTTCGTTGCCCGGGCGGTGTGTTTGGGATCATTGTCATGCTGAGAGACCCAGCCACGTTTCACCTTCAATGCCCTTGCTGATGGAAGGTTTTCACTCAAAATCTCACGATACATGGCCCCATTCATTCTTTCCTTTACACGGATCAGTCGTCCTGGTCCCTTTGGAGAAAAACAGCCCCAAAGCATGATGTTTCCACCCCCATGCTTCACAGTAGGTATGGTGTTCTTTGTCCTCCAAACACGACGAGTTGAGTTTTTACCAAAAAGTTATATTTTGGTTTCATCTGACCATATGACATTCTCCCAATCTTCTTCTGGATCATCCAAATGCTCTCTAGCAAACTTCAGATGGGCCTGGACATGTACTACAGGATTTGAGTCCCTGGCGGCGTAGTGTGTTACTGATGGTAGGCTTTGTTACTTTGGTCCCAGCTCTCTGCAGGTCATTCACTAGGTCCCCCCGTGTGGTTCTGGAATTTTTGCTCACCGTTCTTGTGATCATTTTGACCCCACGGGGTGAGATCTTGCATGGAGCCCCAGATCGAGGGAGATCATCAGTGGTCTTGTATGTCTTCCATTTCCTAATAATTGCTTCCACAGTGGATTTCTTCAAACCAAGCTGCTTACCTATTGCAGATTCAGTCTTCCCAGCCTGGTGCAGGTCTACAATTTTGTTTCTGGCGTCCTTTGACAGCTCTTTGGTCTTGGCCATAGTGGAGTTTGGAGTGTGACTGTTTGAGGTTGTGGACAGGTGTCTTTTATACTGATAACAAGTTCAAACAGGTGCCATTAATACAGGTAACGAGTGGAGGACAGAGGAGCCTCTTAAAGAAGTTGTTACAGGTCTGTGAGAGCCAGAAATATTGCTTGTTTGTAGGTGACCAAATACTTATTTTCCACCATAATTTGCAAATAAATTCATAAAAAATCCTACAATGTGATTTTCTGGATTTTTTTCCTCTCATTTTCTCTGTCATAGTTGAAGTGTACCTATGATGAAAATTACAGGCCTCATCTTTTTAAGTGGGAGAACTTGCACAATTGGTGGCTGACTAAATACTTTCTTGCCCCACTGTAAATGGGTTATGGCAAGGTGAATTATTTCCGACATTGAACAATGGAGACTTGGATGCAGCATAGCCATGCCCTCCATTAGTTCTCTGTTTTCACTCTCCTCTCTCTAGGGGAGCTGTAGGATGTGGCTCTGCAAGGAGACATGAGAGAGGCACAGTGGTAGGGTCTCAATGCTCAGCTTCCTCAACCTGGGTGACTATCAATGAGGCAGCAATTCGACCATGAAGGCCTGCTTATTTATCAATCCATTGAATATATACACTGCTCAAAAAAATAAAGGGAACACTTAAACAACACAATGTAACTCCAAGTCAATCACACTTCTGTGAAATCAAACTGTCCACTTAGGAAGCAACACTGATTGAAAATTAATTTCACATGCTGTTGTGCAAATGGAATAGACAACAGGTGGAAATTATAGGCAATTAGCAAGACACCACCAATAAAGGAGTGGTTCAGCAGGTGGTGACCACAGACCACTTCTCAGTTCCTATGCTTCCTGGCTGATGTTTTGGTCACTTTTGAATGCTGGCGGTGCTTTCAGTCTAGTGGTAGCTTGAGACGGAGTCTACAACCCACACAAGTGGCTCAGGTAGTGCAGCTCATCCAGGATGGCACATCAATGCGAGATGTGGCAAGAAGGTTTGCAGGGTCTGTCAGCGTAGTGTCCAGAGCATGGAGGCGCTACCAGGAGACAGGCCAGTACATCAGGAGACGTGGAGGAGGCCGTAGGAGGGCAACAACCCAGCTGCAGGACCGCTACCTCCACCTTTGTGCAAGGAGGAGCAGGAGGAGCACTGCCAGAGCCCTGCAAAATGACCTCCAGCAGGCCACAAATGTGCATGTGTCTGCTCAAACGGTCAGTAACAGACTCCATGAGGGTGGTATGAGGGCCCGACGTCCACAGGTGGGGGGTTGTGCTTACAGTCCAACACCGTGCAGGACGTTTGGCATTTGCCAGAGAACACCAAGATTGGCAAATTCGCCACTGGCGCCCTGTGCTCTTCACAGATGAAAGCAGGTTCACACTGAGCACGTGACAGACGTGACAGAGTCTGGAGACGCCGTGGAGAAGGTTCTGCTGCCTGTGGGTCAGTCATGGTGTGGGGTGGCATTTCTTTGGGGGGCAGCACAGCCCTCCATGTGCTCGCCAGAGGTAGCCTGACTGCCATTAGGTACCGAGATGAGATCCTCAGACCCCTTGTGAGACCATATGCTGGTGCGGTTGGCCCTGGGTTCCTCCTAATGCAAGACAAGGCTAGACCTCATGTGGCTGGAGTGTGTCAGCAGTTCCTGCAAGGGGAAGGCATTGATGCTATGGACTGGCCCGTCCGTTCCCCAGACCTGAATCCAATTGAGCACATCTGGGACATCATGTCTCGCTCCATCCACCAACGCCACGTTGCACCACAGACTGTCCAGGAGTTGGCGTATGTTTTAGTCCAGGTCTGGGAGGAGATCCCTCAGGAGACCATCCGCCACCTCATCAGGAGCATGCCCAGGCATTGTAGGGAGGTCATACAGGCACGTGGAGGCCACACACACTACTGAGCCTCATTTGGACTTATTTTAAGGACATTACATCAAAGTTGGATCAGCCTGTAGTGTGGTTTTCCACTTTAATTTTGAGTGTGACTCCAAATCCAGACCTCCATGGGTTGATAAATTTGATTTCCATTGATCATTTTTGTGTGATTTTGTTGTCAGCACATTCAACTATGTAAAGAAAAAGTATTTAATAAGAATATTTCATTCATTCAGATCTAGGATGTGTTATTTTAGTGTTCCCTTTATTTTTTTGAGCAGTGTATTATTTAAGGGGCCATCTTGTGTTTGACCCAGAGAATAGTACAATGTTACGGTTCTCATGAGTTTATTATAGGCCTATTGAGGTACTTTCACTGCTAAAGTAAAAACACAATGTAGTGTAATAATTCTGGTAATATTTCAAAACTTTTTAATTGGGAAAAGTTTTATAACATGCCTATCTATTTGGTGATCATGTTACATTATGCACTAATTTGAGGAAATCCAATGTAAAGACCAAGGGCTATGGGTGTGGTACAGACAGCCAGGTGATGTATTTGGGCAGGGCAGACCAGCACAGCACGTGATCAATAGCAATAGCCATACTATATTGAAAACACGGCCATCTTTGCCCTCGACTTGGATTTTTCCTCCTGGAGAAACATTTGCTCAGCCCTGCAATATTTCCCGAGGTCACTGCAGCCACACAGACGCTTCGGGGAGGAGGGTGCGCGCACACGCCCTGAATGAGGAAGACTGCATTAGTATAGTAAGCTAATTGAGAACAACATGTGACAGTCACTATTGCAATGCCGTTTCTGATGACACCGAGAAGTGTGTGCATAACCGATAACTACAACCGTGGCAAACAAACGATCGCCTTCGCGTCAGCGCTATAAACCGAAGCTCTAAACATGACAGGAACGCAAACCGTTTGTTATGCATGAGGACCTGGAAAACGGCACATTATATTTTCTTTGAACGTGTCTAGTATGTACGGACGAATGTATCAATCCATGGCCTGCGGGGTACAGAAGAAGAATCGCTAAGTATTTAGCTACATTGTAGCAGTAGGTTATGATGTCAGGGCTTGAAACAGCGCATGGGGTTTATGATCGATTTAACTTCAGAAAACCCACCTTGCGTGCTTTTCCCCTATCCATAGCCTAATAAGAAATGCTCAATTAAACCAGCTGCAACACTTGAGGCTTGCAGATTTGTGGTAAATATCGTATATCCTAAACAGTAGCATATTGACTTTGAGATGTCATTTAACAGCCCACCAACGTCGGATAGTTGTATGCCTATGCTTAAAATGCACGTATTTCTTAGCTGGGCACAAACCTCGGATGTCATGTAGCCTAGTAGACACATTTACCAAAATGCTACCAGGTTCTATTCAAATAACGGGAGAGACACTGTCGGGAGCTGAGATCAAGGATATTTGTGACAGCCTGAAAGAGAACAGTGTGAGGCTTCTGTCAATCAGGGGATGTCAGCTTTCGGACCGAGACTTTGGACGGGTGTGTCGTGGTGTGGCGGAGTCCCACTCACTAGCGCAACTCAACATGAACCTCGGTGTGGTCTCCACCATCAACCGAACCAAGCATCTCGCAGATGCACTCAAGACAAACAGATCGATCCAGACCCTTTTGTAAGTAGCCTAGTAGATCACAATGAATAAGGTGTGTCGGTCTGACTGATTGATTGGTTGATGTTAGAGGTTGATATGGCTACTGTAGTCTATTAACTAATTGTAATCAGTATGGGTGCCTCAATTTGTGATCCAGTAAAAGCTGTCCAAGGCATTAAATGGGGGACCTGACCCCAATTACCATGATTATGCACATGAGCATGAACTCAAGTTGATGTCAATTTGATGCTTTATCCAGATTGAAAGGTGAATTAATTGGCTGGTCTTCATTGGAACTGTTGTATTGACTGATATTCTGCATTTCTCTCTCCTCCCAACTCTCCTATGCCACAGTCTCCATGGAAGCCCCCTCCTAGATGCAGGATTGGTCACCCTCAACACTGCATTGTCCACTCACCCTTCACTGGTGTCTCTGGACCTGGGGGACTGTATGCTGGGGGATGAGGCACTGCGGCTTATCTGTGCCATGCTGCCTCCGGATGGGGCCAAGTCAGGTACAGCCACTCCACACTGCTCTCACTGTTACTGGGCTGTCAGACTCTGAACCTGGCCTGCTGGGGGACAGTGGTTGGAAACAATAGGGTTAGTGTAGAAGTCCTCTCTAAGTGCGTGTGTGGGTTAACACATGTTTTGATTATAGAAAATACAGTCCAGACAAATGTACAACTCATAAAGGTTTTATAGAACATTCATAAAGATGTTATTGGACACGACATAGATCTGTCACAATGATCTTTTGCCGTCCTTTATGTAGCATGACATTTGCTTATGAGTGATTTCTGAAGCATCTATATAGGCCTTATAAAGTATTTTATGAAGGCGTTATGTGTTAAACGTTGAAGTGTTAACAATTAGACTCAAGTTACACGATAATGGAGTATAATACATATAATATATGGTTATATGCGGCTCTGCCTATACTCAGTTGATGGTCATTTGATGGTGATGGACAGCCTGTCCCACAGGGCTTAGAGAGCTGACTCTTAGTGCGAACCCCAGCATCACAACCAAGGGATGGGCCCGCCTGGCCATCGCTGTGGCCCACAGCTCCCAGCTCCGAGTCCTCAACTTGGACTACAACCCCCTGGGTAAGAACCAATCTCCAGGACACAAAACCAATTACTGTACTTTATATTGGTGAGTTTCTTACTATGGAATCAGCTTAAAAGGAATCAGATTCTTATTGACATAAAACGATTTGCATCTCAGTTAACTTTGGATAATCAATATGAACTTCAAGCATTGGGAAAAAATCACTTTTGTGTCATTATGTGTTATGGGACTTTTTCAGAGGTGAAACACTCCTGAGATACCAAAGATGTCCATTTTATGGGCCAGTTGCCTCCTGCATTACCATTTTTTATTTTATTTATTCAGGTGCGTCTCCATGACAACCCCCTGGCTGCTTGCACTACAGAGAAATAGGAAAGGAGGTCATTTTAGGAACATAGACTGTGTTTACACAGGCAGCCCAATTCTGATCTGATTGGTCAAAAGACCAATTAGTGGAAAAAATATCAGAATTGGGCTGCCTGTGTGAACGCAGTCATGTTGTCCCCATTTAAGTTTAGATTGAATTTTAGAGGGCACACTTGATACAGAATTATACGTCTATGGTCATTTTGGAGCAAGTATACAGGGTAAAACGTTCAGATTTCATCCATCTGAAATATGGGTTGTCAATGACATTCTTAATTACTGGGGGGGTAGCCCCAACCAGGACTCAAATCTGAGTTTGGCTACTGCCAACCCAACACCTTAGCTGTTAAGCCATGAGATCCGAATCCCTCTACGATGTCGCTAGGTGTTGGGTTAAGGTGGTTACACTACCCCCTTTCTTCGGGAGAGCGTGTCCCTACTATTTTCTATACAGAGTCCCTCACGGGAACCGCCTCACGGGCACCATTTGATATATTGTAATAAACAATGAACTGATCTTAAATACATCTAAAAGCATAATGTATTTGGTGCAACACATTCTCTTAGAGCTAAACATCAACTGGAATTGTGCACAAAGGATGTGACCATTGAACACGTTGAAGAAGCGTAACTAGGAGTAACATAGGATGGTCAGTATCATGGTCAAGTCATATTGATGACGATGGGGAGAGGTTCTGTATGTGTTGATGTCTTGCAGTAGCTAGCTCGCTAAATCGTCCCGTTCTTTAGCCATGGATGGAAATGGGGATTTGGACTTTGTTGCCCATGCGAGGAAGTTTGGCTAGCACGCACTGTAGCTCGGCAGCCTTGGACAACACAAACTGAAAGCGCGTACTGTATGACAGAGCCATAGACCGTTTTGCCAACATGAAAGAGAGCGTTCAACTAGACTACAAGTAGGTGTCAACGTTTTTTGTTATACTTGCGCATGCACACACAGACGGAAATCATTAGCATGGACAGCCACATGATATTTAGCAACAAAATAGTATTTGGCAGGGGCGCAACTTTCACTATGAAATTACATTTTTGTCCCTCCTAGTTTTATAATTGAAATGTAATACAAAACGAGGCAATGGTGTGCTTTAGGACCATGTGAAGGCCTCCGAACGGTCGGTTAGGCTGTTTGGAGTGTTTATCCAACTAGAATAAAAGAGGAAAAAAAGTTATGCCCCCCCCCATCCACTTCTAAAACCAAAGTTGCGCCCCTGTTTTTTTGGTATCTTTAAGTTTGTTTTCAGTGTATTAAACTAAACATTTATAACCTTGTTGATTTGATGTTTAAATGGTGAATGAATAGCGGAGGCAGTGCTCTTGTTGTCTTTGTGCTGACTTGCGGTAACTCTGGTTCTAAATCAGTAGTTGATTAGTAAACTGTCAAACATTAACATGCTTGACAATGCTGCAGGTGATATAACTGTTTCTTACATTAAATATTTTCTATTTTGTGGACTTCACTGGACAGATGTTTCTCTCCGGTTTTGTCACTGTTTTCTTTTTGTTGTCACTGCCTTATTGTACATGACGGTTGTGTATGAACGAATAGGTTATAGAGCAAACAACACAATTATTACAACAAAGGTTGACAAATAGCTTTTTTACCCAGTGATTTTACCCGCGCACCGCTTCTGCTGGTAATATGGTCATGTGCAGCAAAGAAAGACCTAGCAAAGCTTCAGCAGGCTCAAAACAAAGCAGCAGGCCTTGCCCTTAACTACACACACACACACACAACTAACATCAACAACATGCATGATAGTCTTTCTTGGTTTAGGAGAAATGTACTCTTTTTAACTTCTTATGGCTGGGGGCAGTATTGAGTAGCTTGGATGAATAAGGTGCCCAGAGTAAACTGCCTGCTACTCAGTCCCAGTTGCTAATATATGCTTATTGTTTGGATTGAAAACACTCTGATGTTTCTTAAACAGTTTGAATGATGTCTGTGAGTATAACAGAACTCATATGGCATGCAAAAACCCGAGAAAAAATCGTACCAGGAAGTGGGAAATCTGAGTTTTGTCATTTTTCAACGTAATTCCCTATTGAAGATACAGTGGGATATTGGTGATGTTGCACTTCCTAAAGCTTCCACTAGATGTCAACAGTCTTTAGAACCTGGTTTGATTTTTCTACTGTGAAGTGGGGCCGAATGAGAGGGGAATGAGTCAGGTCTGGCAGAATACCTTGAGCTCGTGACGCTTGTTCACGTGAGAGCGAGCTCTGTTCCATCGCAATTCTACAGACAAAGGAATTCTCCGGTTGGAACATTATTGAAGATTTATGTTTTAAACATCCTAAAGATTGATTCTATACATCGTTTGACATGTTTCTACGGTCTGTAACGGAACTCTTTGACATTTCGTCTGCTCCTAGTGAACGCGCTTCGTGAGTTTGTTTTTGTTTACAAAATGTGCTAACAAAAGTAGCTATTTGGACATAAATGGACATTATCGAACAAAACAAACATTTATTGTGGAACTGGGATTCCTAGGAGTGCATTCTGATGAAGATCATCAACGGTAAGTGAATATTTCTAATGTTATTTCTGACTTCTGTTGACTGCACAATATAGCGGATATCTTTTTGGTTTGTTTGGTCTCATGGTTTGCTTTTTCGAAATCTGACACAGCAGTTGTATTAAGGAGAAGTGTATCTAAAGTTCCACGTATCACACTTGTATTTTCATCAACATTTTATGAGTATTTCTGTAAATTGATGTGGCTCTCTGCAAAATCACCAGATGTTTTTGGAACTACTGAACATAACGCGCCAAAGTATACTGAGATGTTTTGATATAAATATGAACTTTATCGAACAAAACATACATTTATTGTGTAACATGAAGTCCTATGAGTGTCATATGATGAAGATCGTCAAAGGTTAGTGATTCATTTTATCTTTATTTGTGCTTTTTGTGACTCCTCTCTTTGGCTGGAAAAATGCCTGTGTTTTTCTGTGACTTGGCTCTGACCTAACATAATCGTTTGTGGTGCTTTCGCCATAAAGCCTATTTGAATTCGGACACTGTGGTGGGATTAACAAGAAGTGTATCTTTAAAATGGTGTGAAATACTTGTATGTCTGAGGAATTTTAATTATGAGATTTCTGTTGTTTTGAATTTGGCGCCCTGCACTTTCACTGGCTGTTGTCAAATCGATCCCGTTAGCGGGATCTCAGCCCTAATAAGTTTTAAGAAACATTTTGTGTTGAAAATGCCTAACTACTTGTATAATCTATTTACATACACTTCAAACAGATTTACATACCCCACCAGACATGCCACTATGGGGTTATTTTATGGTACCCAAACCAAAAACATATTTAATGTGTCACTCAGTTATGTATAGAGCCATGTCATCCTGGAATGGTCTGCCACCAGAGTATACTCAGGCAAAAAGCAAGTTTAGCTTAAAATATCTAATTTAACTGTACTGTATATAACTGTGTGTTTATATATATATATACACTGTATTTTAGTCAATGCCACTCCGACATTGCTCGTCCTAATATTTACAGTACCAGTCAAAAGTTTGGACACACCTACTCATTCAAGGGCTTTTCTTTATTTTGACTATTTTCTACATTGTAGAATAATACTGAAAACATAAACTATTAAATAACACATATGGAATCATGTAGTAACCAAAAAAGTGTAAAAACAAATCAAAATATATTTCATATTTGAGATTCTTCAAAGTAGCAACCCTTTGCCTTGATGACCGCTTTGCACACTCTTGGCATTCTCTCAACCAGCTTCATGATGTAGTCACCTGGAATACATTTAAATTAAAAGGTGAGCCTTGTTAAAAGTTCATTTGTGTAATTTCTTTCCTCCTTAATGCGTTTGAGCCAATGTTTTTATTTTGAATGAAATGTAATATCTTATGTTGATCTTGTCTATTTCTGTACTTTATCATGTATTTTTGTGTTTTATGTGGACCCCAGGAAGATTAGCTGATGCATGTGCATGGGTATCCTAATAAACTAATTGAAACCATCCCACTTCTGACACCAATGTACGGAATACGGGACTCGAACCCGGCTCTAGCTACTGTCAACCCAACACCTTAGCCATTACGCTAAGATATCCAAACCCCTTCATGAGGTCGCTAGGTGTTGAGTTATGGTTGCTACAATAGGTATCATGTTGAAATGATGTGCATATGCCTGGTGAATGTGAAAGCCGAAACATAGTGTATACTTTATCAGCTTCATCCTTTAGGAATAAATTAACTGATTATGCAATTACTAATCTGTGTCCGGTCCAAATCTGTCGTTCGGGGTCAATGACAACAAACACATCAATCAGCTTTCTGCAATGCTCAATTGACAGACTCACCTTCTGAACTCACTCATGTTTTGGTTGTGTTGGGGTTCCAGGGGACCAGATTGCAGGTATGCTAGCAGTGGCTGTGGCGTCCAGCAGAACTCTGGAGGTGTTGGATCTGGAGGGAACAGGACTCTCAAATCAGTCAGCACAGGTCTGTAACATCCTCAACATCATCACCACCAGAGCAACGTCATCAGCACCACAGAGTGTGAAAAACATTTTACAAAGACAGTGAGAAGACATCTGATGTAGTTTCATTATGAGTTAAAACTCATTCTATTGGGGGAGGTATACTCTTCTTTTTTTCCCTCACTATAAATGTTATACGTATAAATGTTTACATTCCTCATTACCTAATTAATGTTCAATGACCCTTAAATGTGGCGCAAATTTCCAGCAATACTCATGCCAAACATCAGTTAAAAGATATCGTTTTTGATGGACTTTCATTTATTTTCAGAAATGTTAAGCAGTTAGCTTTTTACCTACCCTCTTATAATCCCTTTAAAAATGACCTTTAATATGAACATTTACATTTTGCCATCCCACTTATTTTGTAGATTTAACTGTGAGTTACATCCACTAATTGAGGCCGCTGCATATTAAATCACTCAATTGAACAGTCGTCATAGCAGAGACCTCTTTTTATGTTGGTCTAAGTCAGTCCACTTTCTACGGAGATGAAGCTCATTGGATGAGAAAGCCAGAGGTCCCTCCCCTCCAACCTGCACCTCCAATGGGTTTTGAGAAGGAGAGAGGACGTGAGGAGTATGCAATCAAGATTTTCCCCATGTCTCCCTCTCACATTCTCACTGTTATTGACCCATGACCATGAATCTCATTTGCAGTGAAGGTGTGCTTACTCCCAGCTGTGGGAAGATGCTCTTCTCCCACAAAGCACTTCACCAGCTGTGGCCTATTGAAAAGTGCTCAAGGCTTATGTACGTTATCCATTTCACAACGTTTAATTGGTTTTCTACCTAGTCCCTCTCCAGTTTAACCTGTTAGTACTCTAGGGGCAGTATTTCATTTTTGGATAAAAAGACGTGCCCGTTTTAAGCGCAATATTTTGTCACGAAAAGATGCTAGTTTTGGAAAGAAGAGAGTCTTACGTTTCCAGAACTGCAAAGATTTTCACTGTGAGTCCCTTAGAACAAATGCTTCGGGCAAAACCAAGATGTATGACCGACCAGGAAATGAACAGGATTTTTGAGGCTACGTTTTCCATGATCGCCTTATATGGCTGTGAATGCGACAGGAATGAACGGACACTTTATCTTGTTTCCCCAAGGTCTCTGCAGCATTGTGACGTATTTGTAGGCATATCATTGGAAGATTGACCATAAGAGACTACAATTGCCAAGTGTCCCTCTTGGTGTCTGCGTGGCATTTGGTGCGCAAAAGTCAGCTCCCAGTGTTTTTCCATTCGAATCAGACAACAAAGCAGGCTTCAAGGACGGTGCTTTCAATGGAGAGATATATGAGAAACCACCTTCAGGATTGATTCAAACAACGTTTTCCATGTTTCAGTCGATATTATGGAGTTAATTCGGAAAAAAGTTCAACGTGTAGGTGACTGAATTTTCGGTTAGTTTCGGTAGCCAAATGCATAGTAACAAAAGGGAACGATGTGTCCTACACAAGAATCTTTCAGGAAAAACTGGACATCTGCTATGTAACTGAGAGTCTCCTCATTGAAACATCTGAAGTTCTTCAAAGGTAAATTATTTTATTTGATTCCTTGGCTGGTTTTTGTGAATATGTTGCGTACTAAATGCTAACGCTAAATGCTAAGCTAGCTATCACCACTCTTACACAAATTATTGATTTTCTCTGGTTCTAAAGCATATTTTGAAAATCTGAGACGACAGGATTGTTAAGAAAAGGATAAGCTTGAGAGCAGGCATATTTATTTCATTTCATTTGCGATTTTTAGAAATCACTAACGTTGCGTTATGGTAATGAGCTTGAGGCTGTAGTAACGATACCGCATGCGGGATGGGGCGGACTATGAGGTTAAAGCTAGCTGATTTATAAAGAGACTGGCTTTACATGTAAATCCACACTCAGAAAAAAAAATTTTTTTAGACAGAATCTGTGTGTCCGAGCAAATAAATACATATATGTATTGACATTGAAGCAGTGACAGGCAGGCAGGGTAGTGAGGTCGGGCAGGCAGGGTAGTGAGGTCGGGCAGGCAGGGTAGTGAGGGCAGGCAGTGCTTACTCTGTGATCATCTAATCAAAAAAAGCAGTTTTGTTTCTCCTTTATTTAACTAGGAAAGTCAGTTAAGAACAAATTCTTATTTTCAATGAGGGCCTAGGAACTGCCTTGTTCAGGGGCAGAACGACAGATATCTTATCACAGCTCGGGGATTCGATCTTGCAACCTTTCTCTCTAACGCTCTAACCACTAGGCTACCTACCACCCAATGAAAAGCCAAATGGAAAAATACAAAAATATGATAATTCTTTTTTTTTGTTATCTCATAATTATTTTCAATGATTCTGGTGGTTTTTATGCTCAAAATCTCAGGAAAGGCACCAGGGTATTCATGCCTTCCTTTCCAGCCATTCAAATGGTTTACGCCACAGCCGTTCCTGACTCCAGTCACCGTTAATGGATAGGGTCAGCACACTGCTTTACCTAGCTTGAAGTAGCTTAACCCTTCGAACACACCGACAGCGTTATGACATTTTGGTACACCAGAATTGCATTCATTTCCAATGAAACACTGCGTTTGCCTTGCAGCGTTGCAGAGACAGTTGCAGTGTTTTCAGTGTGGTCCAGCTGCATACTATTTTGTGCAATGACACTGTCAGTGTGTTCGAAGCACAATTTGTTGCATTGAGACGATTTCATATTTTGCGCATGCGTATTGCCTTAACATTTTTTTTTTCCCACCTTTATTTAACCAGGTAGGCTAGTTGAGAACAAGTTCTCATTTGCAACTGCGACCTGGCCAAGATAAAGCATAGCAGTGTGAACAGACAACACAGAGTTACACATGGAGTAAACAATTAACAAGTCAATAACACAGTAGAAAAAAATGGGCAGTCTATATACAATGTGTGCAAAAGGCATGAGGAGGTAGGCGAATAATACAATTTTGCAGATTAACACTGGAGTGATAAATGATCAGATGGTCATGTACAGGTAGAGATATTGGTGTGCAAAAGAGCAGAAAAGTAAATAAATAAAAAACAGTATAAAAACAGTATGGGAATGAGGTAGGTGAAAATGGGTGGGCTATTTACCAATAGACTATGTACAGCTGCAGCGATCGGTTAGCTGCTCGGATAGCTGATGTTTGAAGTTGGTGAGGGAGATAAAAGTCTCCAACTTCAGCGATTTTTGCAGTTCGTTCCAGTCACAGGCAGCAGAGTACTGGAACGAAAGGCGGCCAAATGAGGTGTTGGCTTTAGGGATGATCAGTGAGATACACCTGCTGGAGCGTGTGCTACGGATGGGTGTTGCCATCGTGACCAGTGAACTGAGATAAGGCGGAGCTTTACCTAGCATGGACTTGTAGATGACCTGGAGCCAGTGGGTCTGGCGACGAATATGTAGCGAGGGCCAGCCGACTAGAGCATACAAGTCGCAGTGGTGGGTGGTATAAGGTGCTTTGGTGACAAAACGGATGGCAGTGTGATAGACTGCATCCAGTTTGCTGAGTAGAGTGTTGGAAGCCATTTTGTAGATGACATCGTCAAGGATCGGTAGGATAGTCAGTTTTACTAGGGTAAGCTTGGCGGCGTGAGTGAAGGAGGCTTTGTTGCGGAATAGAAAGCCGGCTCTTGATTTGATTTTCGATTGGAGATGTTTGATGTGAGTCTGGAAGGAGAGTTTGCAGTCTAGCCAGACACCTAGGTACTTATAGATGTCCACATATTCAAGGTCGGAACCATCCAGGGTGGTGATGCTAGTCGGGCATGCGGGTGCAGGCAGCGATCGGTTGAAAAGCATGCATTTGGTTTTACTCGCGTTTAAGAGCAGTTGGAGGCCACGGAAGGAGTGCTGTATGGCATTGAAGCTCGTTTGGAGGTTAGATAGCACAGTGTCCAATGACGGGCCGAAAGTATATAGAATGGTGTCGTCTGCGTAGAGGTGATCAGGGAATCGCCCGCAGCAAGAGCAACATCATTGATATATACAGAGAAAAGAGTCGGCCCGAGAATTGAACCCTGTGGCACCCCCATAGAGACTGCCAGAGGACCGGACAGCATGCCCTCCGATTTGACACACTGAACTCTGTCTGCAAAGTAATTGGTGAACCAGGCAAGGCAGTCATCCGAAAAACCGTGGCTATTGAGTCTGCCGATAAGAATATGGTGATTGACAGAGTCGAAAGCCTTGGCGAGGTCGATGAAGACGGCTGCACAGTACTGTCTTTTATCGATGGCGGTTATGATATCGTTTAGTACCTTGAGTGTGGCTGAGGTGCACCCGTGACCGCCTCGGAAACCAGATTGCACAGCGGAGAAGGTACGGTGGGATTCGAGATGGTCAGTGACCTGTTTGTTGACTTGGCTTTCGAAGACCTTAGTTAGGCAGGGCAGGATGGATATAGGTCTATAACATGTTGTGTGGGTATCGCCTAACGCATTGATCACACTGACAGCGTCATTGCTCAAAAAGGTACGCAGCATCATTTGGATATGTATGCAACAAAAGTTCAACATTCACCTCTGTTACCATTTCTGCCGAGCCGTCTACGCGTACAGTTTGACGCATATGTTAGATAAATCCAACCTATGCACCACCTGCCTCCGCAACGCAATGCTGCAAGGCAAACGCAGCGTTTCATTGGAAATGAATGTAATTCTGGTGTACCAAAATGCCATAACGCTGTTTGTGTGTAAAAAGCGTATGCTGTGCACATTTGTGTGCGTCTACAAAGTTTGGCGCTTGCATCCCTTGAACTGAACCAAACCGCTAGCTGGCTGGCAAAAACAACCTGAAAACAACCTGAACACACGGTTAGGAGGGTTCGAAGAGTGGAACGTCTACTATAGTGAATGTTAAGACCAGACCAGGATAAAGTAATCCCTCTCACCCCCCCCCTTAAAAGATTTAGATGCACTACTGTTCCACTGGATGTCATAAGGTGAATGCACCAATTTGTAAGTCGCTCTGGATAAGAGCGTCTGCTAAATGACTTAAATGTAAATGTAAATGCAGACAGAGGCAGTATTCAGGAGCTCTAGTGACAAAACGTGACATGACAGGCAACTCTGCTAGCTGTTGGGTAGGCAAACAGTGAGTACTGGACTGTCCACTTATCTGAAACGTCATTACCAATTAATACTTTTTACCCAGGCTTTTACACATCTGAGACATTTACTTTTGCATTGTGGATAATGGGAATTACTTCTTGTGTCGGTGTGAAAATGGAATGGTGATGCGTCTGCTGTGACTTCTACAATGCTGTCACTGAGAGGTTCACCAGACTAATGGACATACTTTATAAGTAAAGGTAGGCCAAAATGCATTTTCCTTTGCAATTTGTCGGTTATGTTACTGTTGAATCTCTTTGCGTCAGGTAGTCTAGTGGTTAAGAGTGGTGGGCCAGTAACCAGAAGGTTGCTGGTTAGAATTCCCGAGCCGACTGGGTGAAAGAAATCTGCCAATATGCCCTTGAGCAAGGTACTTAACCCTAATTGCGCCTTCTATAAGTCGCTATAGATAAGAGCTTCTGCTAAATGAAAAAAAGTTGCATTTAATTTATCAAGCTAAAATGGTTTTGTTGAGACTTTTTATGTTTAGAACTGCATTTTTCAGCCATTTCGATTGTTAAGAACATTTTGTTAGAACCTTATTATATATACACTTCCGTTGAAAAGTTTGGGGTCACTTAGAAATGGCCTTGTTTTTGAAAGAAAAGCACTTTTTTTGTCCATTAAAATAACATCAAATTGATCAGAAATACAGTGTTGACATTGTTAATGTTGTAAATGACTATTGTAGCTGGAAAAGGCAGATTTTTAATGGAATATCTACATAAGGGTTCAGAGGACCATTTATCAACAACCATCACACCTGTGTTACAATGGCACGTTGTGTTAGCTAATCCAAGTTTATAATTTTAAAAGGCAAATTGATCACTAGAAAACCCTTTTACAATTGTTAGCACAGCTGAAAAACTGTTGTTCTGATTAAAGAAGCAATAAAACTGGCCTTCTTTAGACTAGTTGAGTATCTGGAGCATCAGCATTTGTGGGTTCGATTACAGGCTCAAAATGGCCAGAAACAAAAAACTTTCTTCTGAAACTCGTCAGTCTATTTTTGTTCTGAGAAATGAAGTGTTAGTTGTGCAGAGGTGAGAACGGAGTAAGGCGCAGGACACAGAATTGAGTAAAATAACAAACTTTACTCTGGAAAATAATCAGGAAAAAATAAATCCACGCAGGGATCACAAACCCTAACACAAACCAGGAACAATCACGCACAAAACATAATGAGAACCAGAGGGTTAAATAGGGAAATAATAATAACTTAATGGGAACCAGGTGTGTACACTCAAGACAACAGAAACCTACCCACATCCTGGTTAACTCTCTCCACCTGCCCATTACTTTCGGGGTGAGACCCCCAGACGTTCCATGAATGCCCTCCAGACCCCTGATGTGAACTGGGAACCCCGATCAGACACTGTATCCTCAGGCACCCCGTAGTGCCGGAAGACGTGTGTAAACAGGGCCTCCGCAGTCTGTAGGGCCGTAGGGAGACCGGGCAAAGGAATGAGATGGCAGGACTTAGAAAACCGATCCATAACAACCAGAATCGTGGGGTTTCCTTGTGACGGAGGGAGATCCGTCACGAAATCCACAGATCGGTGTGACCACGGCCGTTGTGGAACGGGTAGGGGTTGTAATTTCCCTCTGTGAAGGTGTCTAGGTGCCTTGCACTGGGTGCACACCGAGCAGGAGGAAACATACACCCTCACGTCCTTCGCTAAAGTGGGCCACCAGTACTTCCCGCTAAGACAGCGCACTGTCCGACCGATGCCAGGATGACCAGAGGAAGGTGACGTATGAACCCAACAGATCAATGATCACGAACATCAGACAGAACTGACTCACGTCCAACTGGACAATGGGTGGGAGTGGGCTCCGCACGTAACGCCCGCTCGATGTCCGCGTCAACCTCCCATACCACTGGTGCCACCAGGCAAGAAGCCGGAAGTATGGGAGTGGGATTCGTGGACCGCTCCTCTGTGTCATACATCCGAGACAGTGCGTCTGCCTTAGCGTTTTGGGAACCTGGTCTGTAGGATAGAGTGAACACAAAACGGGTAAAAAACATGGCCCACCTTGCCTGGCGAGGATTCATTCTCCTCGCCGCCCGGATGTACTCCAGATTGCGGTGGTCAGTCCAAATGAGAAAAGGGTGTTTATCCCCCTCAAGCCAATGCCTCCATGCTTTCAGAGCCCCGACAACAGCCAACAGCTCCCGGTCCCCCACATCATAGTTACGCTCCGCCGGGCTGAGCTTCTTCGAAAAGAACGCACAGGGGTGGAGTTTTTGTGGCGTACCCGATCGCTGAGGCAGCACAGCTCCTATCCCAGCCTCGTACGCGTCCACCTCTACTATGAACGCTAAGGAGGGATCAGGATGAGCCAACACAGGAGCCGAGGTAAACAGAGACTTCAGGCGACCAAAAGCCCCGTCCGCCCCAGCTGACCACTGCAGTCGCACCGGTCCCCCCTTCAGCAAAGAGGTAATGGGATCCGCTACCTGACCAAAGCCCCGGATAAACCTCCGGTAGTAGTTGGCAAACCCTAAGAACCGCTGCATGAAACATGTCTGTACTGCCTTGTCTTGCAGCAAAACAGTACATTGCCTCATTTACTGCCTTTAATTTAAAAAACAAAGCTGATATGGCTATCTTGCTTAAACAAATATGATTTCTACTGACAATTGATATGTACAAACTATGGCACAAGCATTGGCTGCACTCACAATAACATCTGCTAACCATGTGGATGTGACCAATAAAATTGGATTTGATATGGCATAAAGGGACGACTAGCAGATAAGAGGCAATCCGTCATTTTCAATTAAGACAATGAGCGAGCTCGGACGGACGTAGTCAATGTAACTATTTGTTCAGCCCTTTTGAAATGTACAGCAACAGAATTCATAACATGGGCCATTCTTACAGTATTCTCCCTTTTCACCAAGTCAAAACAGTAGGATAAATAAAGGGGGCATATAAGCAGACAATGAAAGCTCTTACAATATTCAATGTTTAAAACAGGCTATAAGTTACATGTGCACCACCAAGTCAGAACAGTAGGCTAAGTTAGGGTCCCTTTCCCCCTCATATTAATAGGGTGAGGCACATGGGCCAGTAACAGCTTACTACACAACATACACTTAGTATTACTTTCTTAGCTACAGTATACATATCTCCCTGGCATATTACACCATTATGCAGCAGCATACAATACATTTTTGGACTCAACTTGTTATGCTGTGCTCACTTGTGGCACGGCGGTCCTTCATGGGCTAATTTTGTCATCGAAGTCTGGCATTCTCTGGATTTTTGGTGCTTTCAAGACAACTGGGAACTGAAAAAAAACAAGGTTGAATCATGGCGTCAGTGATCTTCATGTCGGAGCTCTAGAAAGAGGCCCGAGTTGGAATTCCGAGTTAGATGACTGTTCAAAATATATTTTCCCAGTCGGAGCACGAGTTTCCAGTTGTTTTGAACACGGTAGAAGTTATGCTGGATTGACAGCATGGCCAATGTATTCAACCTTTTTTGTCACATGGTGTTGAATGTTTGTCTTTTTTATGAGACCCTTAAACCCAGACTTTTAAAAACGCCCACTCCACTGAATAGCAGACTAGTGACTGCTTTGCAATGCTTGCAGTTAGCCACTGATTCCTTCCAAACCACTCCTTGTTGAATTTTCGATTTCCAACTTTTGTAATGTTCTTGTCCAATGGCCGATGAGCACCGATACGTTTTATCTATCATTTATATTCATAATTTCTCTTCATATGACAAAGATTGAAAAGGATTTGCCATTAGATTGTCGACTTGATTCATGATGACTTCTAGCTTGTCCAATAAAAGCTCATGTAGATATGAAATCACGTTATCTGTGGCCAATGACCTTGAACCTTCTTGGATGGCCACTTCTAATGTCACTCAATGGTAGCAACCAAGGGTCTTGATTTTTTTTTTACCTCTATGCGTAGATTTTACGGTGCAGTAGTCTCATTACCAACCCCTACGCTCCGTATTTTTGGCTGGCTGCCCCACCTCCACAGAAAGCACTAGCTAGGCTGAAACACCTGCATTTTTGGAGCTGCCTTACTCAAGAAAGAGACCATGTTTGTTTGCGGCTTAATTTTGACATTGTTTGGAAACTGATATGTGACATGTATTAATGCCAAAATAACATGCACCTACCCTGCATGACGTGTCGCCACTGGCCACCAATCAGTTGTAACTGTGGATGCTACATTGATGTACTATATGGCTGAGTTGAGCAGTGTGTCATTTTGTCAGATGATTTGCAATATGCTGTCATCGCTTGTTTATTTTGGCTAGATTGGCATTTACATTTGGTTAAAATTGTTTGTCAATTTCGGGTTAATAGCCTATGCCACTGGTTGTTGGAGCTCCGTTGTATGGTGAACATGGGCTTCATCAAGGTTTATTTGTGAGTAAATCTTGCTTTGTTAATAGCCAGTGCTTACCTCGCCACCGACCCACTTCACTGGATTGAAGTGACTTGTTACGTGCTGAAGTAATTCAAGAAAAACAAACCACTTAAATGTAAGTTCATAACCTGGAATATCATTCCCCACTGGCAAGCAGAACTACCCACACCTACAAACCCATCAGGTTTTCTTATCAACCCCTACTGTAGCCTGTCTGTGCTTCATGACAGAATCTCCCTCCCCTGTACCTTCAGGTCTTCCTCGAAATGGTGGAGAACTACCCCACCTGTCTGCGCATGCTGGTCCTGGCTGAGAACGCCATCAGCCCCGAGCTGCAGCAGCAGATTTCCGACCTGCTCTCCGAGGGAGAGGAGGACGATGACAAGGAGGGCGAGGCACGAGGCAGCGCTGCCATCCCCACCAGGAGAAAACGGCTTGGATCCCCCACAGCAGTAAGGGCTGACGTGGCCAACCAAAATGCTCTCCTTCCCTGTCCCATCTTAGTCATATACTAGACAGGACAGTTCCACTGTGGCGCTCTGTTCTGGAGTCTTGCAGGTTTATAAAGAAATAATTTAGTATAATAAGAGTCTGTAAACCTGAAACATCGGTGTAGGTGATGACCTCAAAATTATGACTCAATCAATCTGTAGAATTGGGGGGGGGGGGGGGGGGCAACCTAACCCATTTGCTTAAGAATGAGGCGTGGTCAGATCTGTGTGTGCTTTGGCCAACTTGCTCGTTGTCATCCCTTACAAGGACAAAGGAGTTGGCTAAAGCACGAACAGAGCTAGCAACCAGGCTAGTTGTAGAAGTCCTAAACTCGTTTCCGTTGTCTCTGCCCTTTGCAGACTCCCACCCCCAGATGGTCCTGCTGACGTCAGGTCTAGGTGAGAGCCTACTGGCTGAGACTGAGATGTGATTCCACAGCCTTCCTACCTGCTTTTTTTTACCTCTTTCTTTCTGCTAGTATGTACGCAATAGAGTTGCAGCATCACCTGGTAGTGTGCAATCATTCACACTTTTTGCATGACCTGTAGCAACAGAATACGTTTTGGAGCAGGCACAAAATCCTTAACACACACACACACACCAAGTGTCTTATAGGGAATTATTTATTTGAATTATGTACAGTCTATTTACAGTTCCTATTTAAAGGTGTATGTAAGCAATGAAAGTCTGTTGATAGATCGACTAGATAGGATTGTTGTGATGGTCTGATGTGATGTCAGAATAAATCTGTTTACATCTTCTTAAAGACATTTGGATTCTTAAGTTATTTCCTGATTGGAATGCAATTAACACCTTGGCATGACACTTCCTGTATAGCACTGAACCGTAGCTCACTGAAAACTGTTTTTCCTTTGACCTAAATGGCCTTTTCGCTATACTAATGGCTCATATGAACACGATTTTGATATGGAATAGCCACAGGATGTTTCTGGGATCAGCACTTAAACGTCACATACAGAACATCGGAATTGAATGTAATGAGCATGAGAGCTTATATTGTAAATCAGCAAAAATCACACCATGACAATGCAGCAGTGTTATCATTCCTCGCCCCATATAATACATTGACCCCATCCTCATCATCCGCACAGCCAAAGTGGTGCTTAACTAGGACAGCCATTATCCTCATCAAATCCCCTTGTTTGAGCCCCTTGTGCCTCTACATGCATTTCTAGCCTGGCCCATATCGTTATATGATATTCGAGGTTTCTTGCAAACCTTCACATCAATACATCTTACTGTCTCTCTCCAGTGTGTTTGGTGACGTTATGGACATAGTACTAACTTTAACTACGTTATTATGACATTCTATAGGAGACTATCACTGATATATTAACGCATCTGTTTTCTTTGATGTTTTGGACGGAGGGTACAACACGTCAAGGTTAAGGCATGAAGGCTTCGAAGATACACAATCTCTGCATGAAAGAGAAATAGAGCGCGGGAATTAGAGGCCATTCATTTCGATGCACGTTGCAGAACAGCACATTCTCATGTAAGCGTAAATCCATCACTCTCCACAACTCCCATTCAGTTTGGTTGGTAATCAATTCAAGGACTCTTATCTATCGAGTAACCCAGTGAGGCAGGTTTCTGATGTTGGGTAGCATAGATACAAAGCATTCCATTCCCGTAGGACAGCTAAATAATGAGTGGAAACAGATATCCATAATTAATGGACATCTCGGATCAATTTCCCAAGTTGCTAAGTGATCAGGACAAACAGACTGTTTTCTAGTGTATCACTATACGCAACCCCTCGCTGGACATGTGCTCAGAGGGCCCAACACCTGGTGGCATGATAAAATTGGCATCAAGGACACAGACATTAGTTTCAATGTTATCATAGCAATGTGATGGACTGACGGCAGCTGTAAGTAGGCTACTTACAAACGTATTGTTCATGAGCAGATTGTTGACCTTCTTGCAGTCAACATCATTGGATGCCACACAAAGAGATTCCTATAGAGAGGAGGACAGAATGCCCACAGGGAGGCAGGCTGTTTCACTGCTGGACCATGCCAAACATGAAAGGTGCAATTCTGGCAAAGAGAAGATTGTCTGCTATGCAATCAGATGCCTCTGAGGTGAAGAATCTCCTGTCTAATACAAGCATTTAATTAGATTAGGGTTCCTTTTTCATCGCTGTCCCCTTTCTCAGACAATGAAAGCACAATTTCAGCCATGGAAATCGAATTTGAGCTGAAACCAGATCGTATTCTTTTGATGCAGCTCTAATCACCTAGGTTTTACCATTCGGTGAGAACCTTTGTCTAAATCATTCACACACATCACAAGAGGGTTTAGTCTTTTGGTTTTTATGTTCGTATTCTTTTCAGTTAATCATTGGAGGGGAAACCTCAACCTCCAACTGGACTAACATTTTGAAAGTGTTCCTCAATGACAGTTATCAGTAGGGGGCACCCCTGGATAAGAGTTCTAATCTTACAAGGGAAAAGTGGCACATCATATCATTGAAAGTCAAATGTTGACGTAACATTGCTTAAATTAACATCCCATGTCTACATAACCAGACCACAAAAGTAAAGTTTAAAATATTTTATTTGTTTTAAAATATACATCAGTTTACAAATTCAGAAAATAAAATTAGTACAGGTTTAACAGTCTTGTGTATAATATTGTCTTTGAAGTAATTCTTTTTTTTTAACAGGGAGAACATTTTTAGCCCGCTTACATACAAAAGAAAGGAAATCTACAAAGCCGTGAAAGAACAGACACTGCAGCGGGAGTGTGATGAATATGCAACCAAAGAAAAACATAACGGAGCCCACTTTTCTCAGTATGAGAGAATAATCAGATTGCCACTTAACTCCATGCAAGACAGGTAGACATGGTTTGTGCGAATGAACCCAGTAACAGAACTGGATTCACTGTTGGGTGGGTCTGGACTTGAGACCTTACAACAGTTTCCTCGCAATGGCGTCCATCAGGTACCAGACTGCAGTGTCCCCTAGAATCAAAAAAGTTATAGGTATACCAGTATTTATCCCCATTAAACACAATTTCATATACTTAATTCACCTGCAGACAAATAAAATAAAGTGCTGAATTAGGCATGTAACAGGGCTGCCCAACCCTCTTCCTGGAGATCTACTGTCCTGTGGGTTTTCAGTCCAACCCTAATTTAACACACCTGATTCTACTAATTAGCTGCTCAACCAGACCTTAACTAGCTGAATCAGAACCGCTAAATTAGGGTTGGACTGAACCTACAGGACAGTAAGATCTCCGGGAAGAGGGTTTGGGGCAGCCCTGGCCTATAACATGCATTTCATTCATATCAATGGGAGAATTCAACAACTCAACACCATAAATGTAGACATGAATAAGATGTAAATAACAAACAACAATGGAGGCATATATTGACGTGAGAAGACAGTGACAGCATCTTTATTAGTATTCCTGAACCATGTAATTGCAATGACAACGGCCTCGTGCAGGGACTGGCTTTGTCATCAAGCTCAGATTGTATGATTACGCCGTCTGTGTGGGAGATTACACAGTAAACCCCGTCTCTGTATTCATATGTAGAGCCAGGGTTTTCTAATTGTATAATGTAATACTTTTACACTCCAGTTGTTCAAATATTCTTGCAGATCAATATTTCCAATAAACCCCTGGCGCTGTCTCTCAACTGTCACAATGGAGACAAGGCTCCTGTGAACCAACTGGCATGCTGTTTAAATCATGCTCAGACTAAAAGCTATTTCGTGAAAATAACTGAGCGAGCTACCTGTTAAAAGGTCACCGTCACAGAGGGATTACCGTCATGACCAGTGTGTTTATTCCATCGCATCAGATAAAAGGAGTGACGAAGCCGACATTTCTCAACCTAAATTTAAAAAGCTCCACACGAGTGGAGCATCTCGGGGGAAGGCGACCTTGGATCAAAGAAGAGACGCGTCAGCAGAGATGTGTTCAATTATATTCACGAAAGAGGAGTCATTAAAGTTGCAGGAGACCAGATGTAAAGGCCTATTTATACTGCTTAGTACATTGGAGCCTGCACATTTAATTCCCTCTTTTTCCATTTCAGTTTTTGTATTTGCACGAAACCGTGAAATATTAAAAACATAAATGTCCATGTTGAAGACCATGACAGACTACTCTACTCCTTTTTGAAGTATTAGAGACCTATTTCTGAGGGTAATAAAACATGAATAATTTAGTAAAGGGTTGTTACAACTCTTAATTATGGGCTATTAACACCATTTATAATGAAAAAGACCAATAAGCAGACTCCAAGCAAAAGAAAAGAGGTTTAAAAAGTGTGAGGGTGGAGTGACGTGAATTGTGGATTTGGGGGCCCGCAATCCAGGGTCCCGGTCCGTTACACTGAAGAAAATGGCGATGAATTATTCAGGGACCTGGAGTGCAGCAGAAAGCCTCCAGCGTGTTGGATATAGTATGTGGAGAGACTTTTATACCGGGATCTGGTGACTCATCTCGCTCTGGAGGGAACACAGTTACCTCGTATGACACCAGTGACTGGCAGCGGCACAGGACTTTACAGTACAATGATGCTAGTTCCTTGATATGTGGCTTTTACTTGTTGGTCTAAGAATAGAGGTTTAAACAGGGGGGGGGACTAAAACCCACATCTATACATATATAGTGAGAAGGCAGGCTCAAGAGACATCAGGGATGAACATTTCTAGGTGGTGTCTGTGTTCCAGATCAGAATTAGGGCATTTTTATAATGCGGCATGGACAGAGTTTACTGGCGCATCTTTTCTAACCTTGTGGAAACACAGTACTTGGCAAAAGCCCTCCGTCGTAATCATGAAGTGTTGTTGCATTTATCATCTTTGATCATTTAATTTGTCTTCAAAATGTAAGTGCAGGCAATTCAGAAAGTATTCAGACCCCTTCACATTTCACATTTTGTTATGTTATAGCCTTATTCTAAAATGATTTAAATAAAGTTTTTCCTCATCAATCTACACACAATACCCCATAATGACAAAGCGAAAACTGTTTTTTTTGTTGTTGAAATTGTTGCAAATAAAATAAACAGAAATGCCTTATTTACACAAGTATACAGAACCCTTTGCTATGCAACTTGAAATTGAGCTCCGGTGCATCCTGTTACCACTGATCATTCTTGAGATGTTGCTACAACTTGATTGGCATGATTTGAAAATGCATACAATTGTCTATATAAGGTCCCACAGTTGACAATGCATGTCAGAGCAAAAACCAAGCCATGAGGTTGAAGGAATTGTCAGTAGAGCTCCGAGAGAGGATTGTGTAGAGGCACAGATCTGGGAAAGGGTACCAAAACATTCCTGCAGCATTGAAGGTCCCCAAGAACACAGTGGGCTCCATCATTCTTAAATTGAAGAAGTTTGGAACCACCAAGACTCTTCCTAGAGCTGGCCGCCCAGCCAAACTGAGCAATCGGGGGAGAAGGGCCTTGGTCAGGGAGGTGACCAAGAATCCGATGGTCACTCTGACAGAGCTCCAGAGTTCATCTGTGGAGATGAGAGAACTTTCCAGAAGGACAACCATCTCTGCAGCACGCCACCAATCGGGCCTTTATTGTAGAGTGGCCAGGCTGTGTGGATGTTTTTCAGCGGCAGGGACTGGTAGTCTAGTCAGGATCAACGGCGCAAAGTACAGAGAGATCCTTGATGAAAACCTGCTCCAGAGCGGTCTGATGAAACCCAGATTGAACTCGTTGGCCTGAATGCCTAGTGTCACAGACCACAGACTGGGGCGAAGGTTCACCTTCCAACAGGACAATAAACCCTAAGCACACAGCCAAGACAACGCAGGAGTGGCTTCGGGACAAGTCTCTGAATGTCCTTGAGTGGCCCAGTCAGAGTCCGGACTTGAACCTGATCGAACATCTCTGGAGAGACCTGAAAATAGCTGTGCAGCGATGCTCCCCATCAAACCTGACAGAGCTTAAGAGAATCTGCAGAGAAGAATGGGAGAAACTCCCCAAATACAGGTTTGCCAAGCTTGTAGCATCATACAAGGCTGTAATCGCTGCCAAAGGTGCATCAACAAAGTACTGAGTAAAGGGTCTGAATACTTATGTAAGTGTGAGATTAGTTTAAAAAAACTGTTTTTGCAAAAAAAAACTGTTTTGTCTTTGAGGTATTGTGTGTGTAGATTTGATGAAGGGAAAAAACGATTTAATCCAGTTTAGAATAAGGATGTAACGTCACAAAATGCAGAAAAAGTGAAGGTGTCTGAATACTTTCAAAATGCACCGTATATGATATTACACAGTCTTCAGCCCACAGAGGGTTGCATGAACAAATACAAGCAGATGGCTTAGAGTCTGACTCAGAGTTAAGAACACTGCATGAGGTGTGTGACTTCATACTGGATTACTGCCTTATACTGAAGGGCTTTCACTGTGAGCTGTCAATCAGGGATCAATAAAACAGCAGGACAGTATCCGGCTTCATAACCACGCAATCAAAAAGCCATTAGAAAGGCAAATACATGAATGAAAATGCAGACTTTTGCCTCAATCATCCTTATTATGTACTAAAGCTACAGTTGAAGTCGGAAGTTTACCTACACCTTAGCCAAATACATTTAAACTCCGTTTCACAATTCCTGACATTTAATCCTAACAAAAATTCCCTGTCTTAGGTCAGTTAGGATCACCACTTTATTTTAAGAATGTGAAATGTCAGAATAATAGTAGAGTGATTTATTTCATCACATTCCCAGTGGGTCAGAAGTTTAAATACACACAAATAGTATTTGGTAGCATTGCCTTTAAATTGTTTAACTTGGGTCAAACGTTTTGGGTAGCCTTCCACAAGCTTCCCACAATAAGTTGTGCCCATTCCTCCTGACAGAGCTGGTGTAACTGAGTCAGGTTTGTAGGCATCCTTGTCTCGCATACGCCTTTTCAGTTCTGCCCACACATTTTCTATAGGATTGAGGTCAGGGCTTTGTGATGGCCACTCCAATACCTTGACATTCTTGTCCTTGAGCCATTTTGCCACAACTTTGGAAGTATGCTTGGGGTCATTGTCCATTTGGAAGACCCATTTGCGACCAAGCTTCAACTTCCTGACTGATGTCTTGAGCTGTTGCTTCAACATATCCACATAATTTTCCTGCCTCATGATGCCATCTATTTTGTGAAGTGCACCAGTCCCTCCTGCAGCAAAGCACCCACACAACATCATGCTGCCACCCCCATGCTTCACGGTTGGGATGGTGTTCTTCTGCTTGCAAGCATCCCCATTTTTCCTCCAAACATAATGATGGAGGACAGAGGACATTTCTCCAAAAAGTACAATCTTTGTCCCCGTGTGCAGTTGCAAACCGTAGTCTGGCTTTTTTATGGCGGTTTCAGAGCAGTGGCTTCTTCCTTGCTGAGCGGCCTTTCAGGTTATGTCGATATAGGACTCGTTTTACTGTGGATATAGATACTTTTGTACCGGTTTCCTCCAGCATCTTCACAAGGTCTTTTGCTGTTGTTCTGGGATTGAGTCGCTCTTCTCGCACCAAAGTACGTTCATCTCTAGGAGACAGAACGCGTCTCCTTCCTGAGCGGTATGACGGCTGGTGTTTATACTTGCATACTATTGTTTGTACAGATGAACCTGGTACCTTCAGGCGTTTGGAAATTTCTCCCAAGGTTGAACCAGACTTGGAGGTCTACAATGTTTCCCATGATGTCAAGCAAAGAGGCACTGAGTTTGAAGGTAGGCCTTGGAATACATTCACAGATACACCTCCAATTGACTCAAATGAGGTCAACTAGCCTATCAGAAGCTTCTAAAGCCATGACATCATTTTCTGGAATTTTCCAAGCTGTTTAAAGGCACAGTCAACTTAGTGTATGTAAACTTCTGACCCACTGGAATTGTGATACAGTGAATTATAAGTTAAATAATCTGTCTAAACAATTGTTGGAAAAATGACTTGTGTCATGTACAAAGTGGATGTCCTAACCCACTTGCCAAAACTATAGTTTGTTAACAAGAAATTTGTGGAGTGGTTGAAAAACGAGATTTAATGACTCCAACCTAAGTGTATGTAAACTTCCGACTTCAACTGTACATAGAGAATGTCTGATGCTGAACACATTTTATGGATTACAATTAAGACAAATTCAACATGGCTAAATACAGAACGGTAAGTCAATTGAATATACTGGACCAAATTAAAGTCCAAAAGGAACACACGCACACAATCAAAAATCAATCCATAAAATCAAAAATTATATCCATACAAAAGCATGTAGATGAAAATGGACCTATAGCGAAAATAAACGCCAAATACCGTAAAGCCATGATTACATTCCAGATTAGGTGTATATAGAAAGGGCCAAAGATTAAAACAACTTTGCATTTTTTCAATTGATCTGAACTCTCTCCACCAGAATATCTAGGGGTGGGGACATCTGATAAGCACACTGATTAAATACTTAAAAGGTTGGCTGAACACAGAGGAAAACATGAAATCATTATCCTCTTCACAGTTTACTAGTATAACATCCTCTGTGAACCCTCACAACGGAGACTGGGTAGTACACCAACAAAAATACTTTCCTGATCAGGAAATTGTCAACGGTAAAGAAATAGCAAAAATCTCATCAACCAGCCCTGTCATACCATGCAGACCTTTCGCCTTCGATTATTCCTTGTCACTTTGATATTCTGGAAACATACTATTGTTACTGAATACATTGCTAACAGAAGTGGTACACAATGAGAATTGAAGGCATCTTCAAGGAGAATTACCCCCCCCCCCCCCCCCCCCCCCCCCCAGGGCCTAGTGAATATTTCCAAAACACATCCACAAAAATACCTTGAAGGTTGTCGTGGTTCTTCTGAAAAACACCGTGTTCCATGCCATTTAGGTCTTCCTTTGTAAAACCCCATGTGAAGTACCAGAGTTAACAATAGAACTATAGGCCTGTTTGTTTCTTGAAATGAAAATACAGATGACTAAATCCAATGACAGATCAATAACAGAACAAAAGTGAAAGAGTAGAAATACTTTGACTGTTCTCGACCATTAACGCCATAATAGTTGCATAAAAATCTAAATGTCAAAATCAAAATGATTTGAATGAAGAAGCGATTTGAAGAAATAAAAAAAGGTAACAATTACGATAATAGAAAGACAAATCAATGAAAACTAATGTGTTATTGAGAAAATAAACTTGAGTGAGACCGACAATTTCAGGAATTCATTGAGGGTGACCTTCCTAGTTCTTGTTTAGTTGACCAATTACAGAGAAGAGAGTCCTTAAGAGTGGGTCCTCAGACTGCTGCACACTTCAGGTGCTTCAGAGGGGCATCAGAATAGATCTTTTCTGGGAATTGTGGGGTTAGAAACCCCCTCAGACAGAGAGGGATAGGCACTGAGAGTCTGTGTGGGGGTCCGTTCCACCATCCACTCACACCAGACAACAGCATGCGCTTGCAAGTGCTTGCCCTCTTCACCATTCGTCCATTCAGAGATGGAGGTAAAGTTCTCCTGTTATCAGATTCCTGCATGACATATCATTTCTCTAGGGGGGAGGGGGGATCCAGGGTGAGAGAGAACCAACAAGGGAGAAGGCAACAACTCCCTCCATCCTGCATATCGCCGAGCATCTCAAGAGACGAGATGAAACGTTGCACCATCTGGGCTGTTCCATGAGAACACACACTGGCTGGATGTTTACACACAGGAAATGACCCTGCATCTCCTGTAGTCACCATTCTCCTCTCTGCAACAGTTTTGGAGTGTTTGAGAGACAGAAAACTAACCTAATTCAGAAACCCCTGTAGGACCCTTTGTTCTGCTACTGGAGGAGATTGCAGGTTTACAGTGGGAAAGAACACTTCAAACTTTACCATTCAACCGGCAGCCAGGCATCGCACATATCTTTTAAAGAACAGTCAGCTCTTGAATGTGGTTACTAGAGAATGTGTGTATTTCCTGACTAAACTCATGAGAGACAGCAGCACGGACAAAGGAAGGACCAACACAAATCATCTCTCTTTTCTGGTAAGATAAAGAGTCCACAGACCATTGAAGAGTTAGTCTGTCAGATGACCGATGAAGTGAGAGCAGTAAAGTCCCCTAGTCTCAGTCCAGCAGGTTACCATGCTCCTGTGCCCGGGTCAGGCTGTCTTTGCGGTGCAGGTGGTGGACTCCCATCCTCTTTGGGCTCTTCAGGGGTCGGCCGGGGGTGGAAGTGGAGGAGTTTGCGGGAAGGGGAGGGGTGTTCTTTGTGTAGTCCTCTAGCCCTGCCAGGACCCGGGGGGCTTTGATGGGGAAGTCCTGTGGCAGGATGTCTCTCTCCTCTGCAGAGCTGCCTACAGACCCAGTCTCGTCCACAAAATCATTCCTATTGGCCTCCGCCGGGCTGGTCTCCACAGTGATGGCCGTTGACACGGTGTCGCCACTGGTGTTGTCTCGGTCGTTGTCCAGTGGGTCCAGGGCCATCAGCAGCTGCTCGCTTTCCTCTGTGGAGAAGTCTGCTCCATAATGCCCCCTCCTGGTGCGGAGGTCAGCCATGCTGCTGGTGTCAGTGTCCAGGCTGGACTCTCGGCTTGCTGTCCAGCTGCGGGTGGAGGACCCCTCCTCCCCGTCCGAGTAGGCCCCCCGTAGTGCCCCCCTGTCGGAACCCCCGCCCACTGGCTTGCCGGTCCGGGTCCTCTCCAGGTCCTTGACCGTCTCGCTGCTGAAGGAGGTGCGGTTGACCAGGGTGCCCTCAGAGGATGGTGCCATCTTCTCCACAAACATGCGCTGCCAGTTGGCCAGCAGGTCCTCCTCGGAGCTACCTGAGCTGGCAAAGGCGCTGGGGGGCTGAGGGGGGCTGCTGAAGGGGCTGGACTGGTTGGAGAGAGGGTCTGCTGTGTCCAGCTGAGTAGGGGTGCGGCAGCGGTCACGCTGCCCCCCTCCCCCTGAGGAGGAGGACGTCCCAGATCGCCAGCCCCCGTCCGACACAGCGGGGCTGTTTGGCACGGTGCGCTGGCGCTCGTTCTCCTCGTCGTTCTGCACCAGGCTGAGGGAGATGGCCTGGCGTGTTGCGTAGGTGCAGTTGGGCAGGGGGCTGTTCTTGGGGATCTTCACCTTGTCGTCCGAGGAGAACTCGATCACCTTGCGGCCGGGATAGGGGGGGTGGGGCGGAGGGGGGGCTGGGTAGGGGTTGAGCTTCTCGAAGGCACCACCCTCTCTACCCTCCTCTCCTGATTGGCCGTCTGCTGACAGGCTGCTCTGGCTCCGACACATGCCGTTCTGCTGGAGGAGCTCCTGGGCCTGGCTGCTCTGGGCTGGGGCCCTGCTGCTGTGACCGGGACCCCCGTTCTCTCTACCCCCTCCTCCTGCCTGGGGCCCAGTCATGTCCACATGCACAAACACGTCCTCTGCCTGGGGCCGGCCTGCACTGCTGCTGGACTGGGCAGAGTTGAGCACCAGAGGCTCAGGCTTCTCCAGGATGCGGGCAATGACTGAGGTGGGCACCACGTCGGCGGGCGTCAGGCTCATGGTGTCGGAGTCCTGGCCCTGGGCCCCCTGGGAACTCTTATCCGGCAGACTGGCCTTCATGTGCTTGTTCACCATGTCCTGCAGCTCATAGGGCAGCTGGAAGACAAGAGGAGACAAACACAAAACGTGACAGGTTTTGCAGACGGGCAAAGACATGTTAAAATCAAAAGTCACAGGCTTGTCAAACTCAGAACGAATTTCTGAACTTTAAAGTACTTAATATTAGATGTAACTTGTAAATAAACCATGTTAATTAATAATGAGAACAACTCCCCCACCTGCACTCTCTCCCAATTCCCTCAATTAACTGCAACAACTTTAAAAAGGTCCAATATAGCTGTTTTTATCTCAATGTCAAATCATTTCTAGGTAACAATTAAGTACAGTGATTGTTTTCAATTAAAATGGTCAAAAATAATTAAAAAAATAGCTTCTTTGCAAATAGCAATTTCTCAAGCAAGAATTTTGCTAGGACTGTCTGGAAGTTGTCTGAGTGGGGAGGGGAAAACTGAAAACTAGCTGTTTTTTGCAGAGAATTTTAGAACTCTTTCTTATTGATCATGTAAATTCCATCCCACCAAAACAGGCTGAAATTCTTGCCAGTCTTTTCAAACAGCTCTTACACTAAAAAGAGCATTATCATTTTCACAGTATTATTCCAACCTCAGTGAGGAAATATATATATAAAACATTTAAAAATCTGCATCTCACAAGAGCTGACAAATCTTTCCCGACTTGCTGTGCTTTTAAACAGCATGTGATTCCACTTTAAGAGCTCGCAGTGGGAGTATTTAGATTATCATGTCAAATGCATTAAGCTTTAACTTTCCCTAATAACCGAGTGGCAAAGACTTAGCACTCATATCTCTCCCATGCAAGGACTTTGTGCTCCGATCCAAATTAGAAAGTGGCACATCTCAGTGGGATACGAGTGGCGACACGATTGTCAATTACAGTTCCAGATGATTTCTAAAAGAGCTGATGTGATCCTGTAGTGGATCAGTCTCTCTGTGTAAGAGCAGTGAATGACACTAACCCACGGCTGCCAGGTTAGACATCACGGGGGTGTCTGATGCTTGATATGTGAATGGAAGAGAACAGTGGGATCTATCAGTCAGCGCTGTGAAGGAGACAGTCTCCTGCTGCCTTTCTTCCCTGGCCACCAAATGTCTCCTTGTCCTTGACTCCATGTTCACAGGAACAAAAAGCAGAGAGAACAAGGGGAAAAAAAGGCTCACCTCCAATGAGATAATTGAAGGGGGGGGTGAGAAAGAAAGAAAGTGAGGAGCTGAAGTAAAGAAAAAAAGGCCGGCATCTAAGGCCCTTCTATCACGGTGATACTGGGTGTGACGAGCCAAGGCTGTGATATTGATATGTGGAAAATGGGCAGAGAGAGAATAAGTGATTCCACAGTCCCCGCTCACTGATGTCCTAACGATCCTGGTGAGCAACGATCGGCACGCCCGCCTCCCCCTCATTTCCTCTGGTCAGTGGGGTGGGCCAGGCAGGATCAATACAACTGTATAGGGCTGCCAGGTGACTCCTCTACTGGTCAGAATTGTACACGACATACCCCTGTGACCTCAGCCCAATTGCATATAGCGATCAAACAAGCTGCCAAGAGTCATGGGTCAATGACTCATGATGAGCTTACAAGCAGCTCCTGTATCACATCCATGTGGAAACAAAGGTTATATACAGTCGTGGCCAAAAGTTTTGAGAATGACACAAATATTAATTTTCACAAAGTCTGCTGCCTCAGTGTCAGATGTTACTATGGAATACTGAAGTATAATTACAAGCATTTCATAAGTGTCAAAGGCTTTTATTGACAATGACATGAAGATGCGCAGAGTCAATATTTGCTGTGTTTCATTCTTCAGTGAGATACCTTTTTTTAGCACCATTCTTTCCTATAAAACATTGGCTGTGTTGTTATAAGCACTGCAGACAACCATTGTGATGCAAATCTGCATGGGTCCATTGATGGCCACAGTCATGGTCATTTTACATGCTATTGTACTAACCGCTTACTCACTGCAAATTATAACAATACGCATAAACTCAACAATAGAGGAACAGTTTGAGGCAAAGTGGGTATACTATATATGGCATAATGCCTGGGGAGACAAAAGCATAGCTCTCTCAGAACAATCACATGTGCAGCAGTGTGAATTGGTGCTCACAGACAGCCAATCCACTCTAGTGATAAGCTTCAGGACTGGGCTGCTGGGAAACTCCTGCCATGCTGTATAATTGACTTGTGTTTCCTTAGCCAATCTTCAGAATCCATCAAATCTCCCACAGATGGCTGCTGCCTGCCTGATAAGATGATTTGTATACACGGCTACTTTTCCGACCCCCTCCTAGGGAGCAGCTCACTTGGACACAGGATGACTCAATGCTTTCTGCCTGCCAGCCTGTTTGTCTCTCTGCCCGCCTGCCTGTCTGCTTGCCTCTCAATGTCCATACTGCCAGATCTTTTGCAAGGAGGACTCTATAACCATGGTTATCCAGGTTTCCCTTTGGTGTACTTTTATCATGCTTCCTCTCGGTCTTACTTTTTCTCTCATAATGGATAAGGACTGTCAAGGGGACATTGCCTTATGGCCAATGCTTTGATTTTCAAAAATATGTCATCTTCAAGACACTTCACTTGTTTGTATTTGCAAAAATAGCTCACTGCAGCAATTGGATCTCAGTCTGTAGACCCATTTCAAGAACTACCACTTTCTGCGACTATGTTTTCATCTAGGTCCTGAGTGGCTTAGTTGGTAAGAGGTTGGTGCTGGCAGGGCGAAGATGTTTGAAATGCCAAGATGCTACAAATGTATGCACTCATTGTACCAAACCCCCCCACAGCTGATGTCCACGGCCCCGCGAAAATCTAACTAGAGTAATAAAAAAAAATCCACATACAAATCTGCCTGTTTAAAGTAGAGATCTCAGTTTTGCATGGGCTGCGTCTCAATTCACCGCCTCCGCCGATGTCGGCCTGCTCCATCTGCGGTGGAAGGTGGCAGAGCTACAGCAGTGTTTGTCAGACTATGAGACGTCCCGAAAATTGGCCATGAAAACATCTGTGGCGTCCGAACGGTTGTTTTGCTCTACGACGCCCACAAGACTCGACTGAATGTAGCCTGGTACCAGTTTGAAAAATAAATGGCAGTATGGAGTTTAGTTTAGTGCATATAAAAAAAGGGGTTAATGTGTAAAAATGTATTTTATATCGCTCAGATATAGGAGAGACTTAAAAACAAACGACCTTTAGATATTTTTTTTGTTGACCATCTATTTTTCCATGTATGAATCTGTTATTCAATGCGTTTCTATGGGCTAATAGCAGTAAAGCCTGATTCACTGTTTTAACACACACACCTAAAGGGCTCCTAAAATTCTAAATCAAATAGCTAAATGACTCTTGGTATCTTAAAACAGCGCGCGCACCCCCCCCCCCGGCTTCTTATAAGTGGCATATACTGTACATAACAAAATCAGTCTCACAAGCTCAGACAAAACAAGGGGGTAAATTGCTAGCTCACTTGTTGAATAAGGGCATGAGTACATGCAATCAGCAAGTGTTTGAACTAGCTGCTGAATCTGGATGCATTTGAATACTTGAGAAGTTTAAAGTAGATCATGTGAAATGTGTGTTGAAGTACAAAAGTTGCCTTTGGTGTAGAACCACCAGGTAAGCAAAACGCTCACTCTTTCAACTAATGCTTGACAAATAGAGAGAGAATAACATTCATAACAACATTCACTTTGTATGTTGTCTACCTCACTTGCTTTGGCAATGTTAACACATGTTTCCCATGCCAATAAAGCCCTTGAATTGAATTGAATTGAGAATAAAATAGTTCACAAATAAATAAGCTGATCATAAAACAAAGGAATAAAATGAGGTGTGCGAACAGACCTGCAGCTTGGGGCAGATTGTTGGGTTTCCCAGCAGTATTCAATTATGGCAGAACTGCCAAAATTCCTTGCTCCGGCCAAACGATACGCCACGCCCACAGACGTTAGTTTCTTCTCCGCAATTATTCTGAACCTCCCAGAATTCAATGGGTTGGGCTACAGCCAAGACACACGTGGGTAAAGCGGCATTTTGAAGATTAGTCTTTGATCCTCTGATTAGTTAGACATGATCTAAAATCAGAGATGACCCCCTCATTTTGACATCAACACAAACAACTTCAGCGATGGCAGTCTCAGACTGAAGTATGTAGCGAACAGAGCAGTGTATGAATTCAGTCAAGAATAAAAAATAGCCCTGGCTGGCAGTCACTGCCCTGCAGCAACCACACGGTTGTCACATTGGCAGTAATAGTCCTCTAGAGACCAGAGCATCAGGCATTGAGACGGCACCGTCAATTCATACACTAACTAACTGAAGGTGTTTGAGCAGCAGGTAGCCCTGTGGATCAATGAACCAGGGGGAAAAAAAACGTAGGCGTAAATTCAAACACTCTCTCATTTACTGAGAGGGATTGGATTGTTAATATCACTAAAATTCACTGAAAAGGGTCGGACTTTGGCACTAAAAATGAGGCGTCTACAAGTGTATTTATTCAGTTGAACAAAAAGTATAAACTGTTACATTTGAAATGTAATTCAAAATCTTAACTGCAAATCAAGTGTATCCAGACATAAGCACTAGTTGTTCATTTCTTACAACCAACATGATAGTATTGACAGCAATGTTTAACATGTGATGCCCAACTTCCAATTAAAAGTATTCTTCACCTCTAGGGCGATTAAGTCCTAGACTACTGTTATACTACCCACAAGTAAGAATACAAGGCCCCCTCTCGTCCGTCATTCGGCAAATCGGATCAGAACTCTGTACTCCTGCTTCCTGTTTACATCAGAAGCTCAAACAGGAAGCACCAGTGACCCGCTCAGGTGAGAAATGGTCACCAGAATCAGATTTTGCTACAGGACTGATTTCTAAGCGCTGATTGGAATATGTTTCGAGACTCTGCCGATAACTTTGACGAACTAAACACCTGCCACCGACTTCATTAGGAAATGAAACGGCGGCGTTGTCCCCACAGTGAAGGTTCGCTGCTTCCCCAATCAAAAGCCCTGGATTAACACGGAGGTTGGCGCTAATGGACAGGGCTACTGCACACAGGGCTATCGCAGACAACCCTGAGGCTACGGATGAGGACAAATACAAGAAGTCTGGCTATGACGTCCGCAGAGTCATTAAAACAAACAAAAGGACAATATAGGAGGTTAAATCATACTACACAGGCTCCAATGCCTGCTGCATGTGGCAGGGGCTACAGTCCATTACGGATAACAAAGGAAGACCAAGCTGCCCAATGACGCTTCTCTACCAGACAAATGCTCTAAGGCTTCATGCCACAATGAGTACCAACCACCCTGTAGCACTCACATCTGTAATCATGAAGTGCTTTGAGAGGCTGGTTATGGCACAAACTCAATCATCCCAGTTTCTTCAAGTTCCTCTGTGTCCAAATCACTAAGGACTTAAAATGGTCCACACACACGCACAGTCGTGAAGGTGAGACAGCGCCTCTTCCCCCTCAGGAGGTCGAAAAGGTTTTGCATGGGTCCCAAAAAGTTAAACAGCTGTACCACAGAGCATATTGACAGCTTAGTATGGCAATAGCACTGCCATCGATAGAATGGCGCTATAGAGGGTGGTGCGGACAGCCCGGTATATCACTGGGACCGAGCTCCCTGCCATCCAGGACCTCTATATCAGCCGGTGTGAAAGGAAGGCACGGAACAGCTAAAGACTCCAGCAACCCAAGCCACAGACTGTTCTCTCCGCATCCGCACGGCAAGCAGTACCGGTGCATCAAGTCTGACACCAACAGGCTCCTGAACAGTTTGTATCCCCATGCTATAAGACCGCTAACTACATAACTAAATAGCTAACGAAATGGCTACAGAAACTCTCTATGCACACTCACAGGACCCTAAACACTCACTGACACTTCAACACACAAACACTCACTTCATCATTTGCTCACACACACACACACACACACAACATGCACATACATTTATACTGACTCTACACACACACACACACACTCACATACAACCATCATATGCGCTGCTGCAACTCTTTTTTATCATATCCTGACGCCTAGTCACCTTACCTATACATGTCCACTTTATCACTCCAGTATCCCTGCACATTGTAAATATGGAACACTGACTCTGTACATAGTACGCTTACTTCATGTTCTTCTTATTTCTTGTGTGTTTTCGTTCTACCTTATGTTATTTTTAGTATTACATTGTTATTAATTACTGCATCGTTGGGTTTAGAGCTTTGCAAAAAAGGCATTTCACTGTACTTGTGCATGTGACATTGAGTATGGTTAAATGCATACTAATGCTATTTTTGTGGATAGTAAGATAAATATAATAGTTCCATAAAAATGTTTACATGCTTTGCAAGAAAAACAAATGGTCTGTCATGTAGCATGCTGTTCAGTATGTGTTGACAGTCCTTTCTACCGCGCCATTTTTGAAAGATCTAACGTTAGCCATCGAGAACTACAAAAGTTTTGCTACTTTTCTCAATATTGTTGCCCTGAATTTAGCCGGCGCTATCGACAGATCAAGTGGAAAGAGTCATGGAATACTTTCTGCACACATTCCACGGTCAGTGTGAACCGAAGTGACAAACAAGATGTAGCTACAAAGTTAAATGGTTCCAGTATGCCGTGAAGCGTTCTTCCATGTACAGATGAGGTCGGAAGTTTACATACACCTTGGCCAAATATTTAACTCAGTTTTTCACAATTCCTGACTTTAAATCCTAATAAAAATTCCCTGTTTTAGGTCAGTTAGGATCACCACTTTATTTTAAGAATGTGAAATGTCAGAATAATAGAGTGATTTATTTCAGCTTTTATTTATTTCATCAGAAGGTTACATACACTCAATTAGTATTTGGTAGCATTGCCTTTAAATTGTTTAATTTGGGTCAAACATTTCATGTAGCCTTCCACAAGCTTCCAGTCCAAAGCTTCCAAAGTCAAGCTATTGGAGTGGCCATCACAAAGCCCTGACCTCAATCCGAACAACATTTGTTCTTATTCACAATAAGTAGGGTGAATTTTGGCCCATTCCTCCTGACAGAGCTGGTGTAACTGAGTCAGGTTTGTAGGCCTCCTTGTCTCGCATACGCCTTTTCAGTTCTGCCCACACATTTTCTATAGGATTGAGGTCAGGGCTTTGTGATGGCCACTCCAATACCTTGACTTTGTTGTCCTTAAGCCATTTTGCCACAATTTTGGAAGTATGCTTGGTGTCATTGTCCATTTGGAAGACCAAGCTTTAACTCTGACTGATGTCTTGAGATTTTGCTTCAATATATCCAAATAAATCCCCTCCTCATGATGCTATCTATTTTGTGAAGTGCACCAGTCTCTCCTGCAGCAAAGCACCCCCGCATCATGAGATGCTGCCATCCCCATGCTTCACGGTTGGGATGGTGTTCTTAGGCTTGCAAGCCTCCCCCTTTTTCTTCCAAACATAACGATGGTCATTATGGCCAAACAGTTATATTGTTGATTCATCAAACCAGAGGACATTTCTCCAAAAAGTACAATCTTTGTCTCCATGTGCAGTTGCAAACCATAGTCTGGCTTTTTTTATGGCGGTTTCGGAGCAGTGGCTTCTTCCTTGCTGAGCGGTCTTTCAGGTTATGTGGATATAGGACTCGTTTTACTGTGGATATAGATACTTTTGTACCTGTTTCCTCCAGCATCTTCACAAGGTCCTTTTGCTGTTGTTCTGGAATTGATTTGCACTTTTCGCAAAGTACATTCATCTGCAGGAGACAGAAGGCGTCTCCTTCCTAAGCGGTATGACGGCTGCGTGGTCCCATAGTGTTTATACTTGCATACTGTTTGTACAGATGAATGTGGTACCTTAAGGTATTTGGAAATTGCTCCCAAGGATGAACCAGACTTGTGGAGGTCTACAATTTTTTTCTGAGGTCTTGGCTGATTTCTTTTGATTTTCCCATGATGTCAAGCAAAGAGGCACTGAGTTTGTAGGCAGGCCTTGAAATACATCCACATGTACACCTCCAATTGACTCAAATGATGTCATTTAGCCTATCAGAAGCTTCTAAAGCCATTACATAATTTTCTGGAATTTTCCAAGCTGATTAAAGGCACAGTCAACTTTGTGTATGTAAACTTCTGACCTACTGGAATTGTGATAGTGAATAAGTGAAATAATCTGTCTGTAAACAATTGTTGGAAAAAGGACATGTGTAATGCACAAAGTGGATGTCCTAACCAACTTGTAAAAACTATAGTTTGTAAACAAGAAATTTGTGGAGTGGTTGAAAAACAAGTTTTAATGACTCCAACCTAAGTATATGTAAACTTCCGAGTCTAGCTACATTCTAATTTTGTCAGAAAGTTAAAGCGTACTGTTAGTTAGCTAGCAAATGTTGGCTCGCTAGCTAAAGTCACGTGTATGATCTATGTAGTAATATTATTAGAATCAGAAATTCATTTGCATTGCTAGTTATAGCCTAATGTTAGCTAGCTAACATTGAACCCAGTTTGTTAGCTTTAGCTACCTGCAGATTCATACTACAGCTATGACAATGTTTGTATTGGTAATAGTATGAGTTGGGATTATGCCGGTTCATTGTTTAGCCAGCTAGCTACATGTCTAAACAAAAGACTCCACTTCGGCCAGATTATTACATGACCCATCAAATTAGCCAGGTATGTCTGGAGTTGATTACGGCCATCTATTGTATTTCATGAACACATGTCTAGACAACAGTGACCCATCCATTTAGCTAGATGTAGCTGGGGCGTGGTTATAGAATTTCCTTCACATGACCCATGAATTTAGACAAGTGTGTCAGGTAAGCGTTTTCTAATAATGATAAAATATAAAATATTTTTATCTGGACACTTTCTGTAACCACTTCACTGTACCATTTACACCTTTATCCTATGCATGTGACAAATATTTTATTTGATATAGCGTGTATTTACCACATGGCCTCACATGTGAATCCTTAAAGAGATGGGTTTAAGAGGGTGTGAACGAAGCTGAATGGGTGTAGACAAATAAGAGCTCTCCAGTAGGTGTACCAAAACATTCCTGGGCCATTTTCTCAAAAGTGGGGTTACAAGTTGATCAACAAAATTACTTTCCCATTGTTTCTCAACTACAGTGTGTGATACTGTCTATTATAATGTAAAAAAGACCATTTCAAATTCTGCTACATAAGACCAAATCAAGCCGGTCGGTCACATATGAAGTTTGTATGTGATTACTACTTCTACTACACATACTTTTCAGTTGTTTACGAATTCACTAAACTCGCACTAAAGGAGGGAGGCTCACTGGGCTAGCACATGCTCTGATCAAATACACAGCTGGAACGCTGATTAAGGTGTATGCATCTCCTAATAATTTGAAAGATTGCTGAGAAAACCAGGTGTTTTAGTCAGCGTATGCTTACTTCGATTTTGACCTTACGCCGATTAAGTAGAGTAAGGTCTTTACATGACTATTCCATAATCTGCCTACTGCCATAATCTATGTAATATTGAAATGTGTGCATGTAAACATACTCAGTAAAACTTGAAACATTTGTTGGTTATGGAAGTGATGCCCAGAGGAGCCTCGTCCTTCATAATCCGTGTTGAACTTCGTAATGACATTGTTCAAAACAATTGGCACGTAGCGAAAACATTTTCTTTTAATCGAGTCTTAGGGAGTGAAATTAGGGGAGAAAAAATACTCAAATGGATTTTACACTTGAGAAAAACATTTAAATTGAAGAGACTTAGTCATAGCACAACACTTTGGTTTCGATGGATTTCTTTAATCATACTGACTTCAAGTCCTTTGTTTGCTGATGTATTGATTACCCAGTAGGCTCTGAACTCCGTAGTTCTTGATCTCAACCAGAAAATCTCACCCAGAGGTGGGAACAGAGAGAGGGGTGCTTCGAGTTTTGCTGACATCATTGCTATCAATAGCAGTTCCAGACTAAGAAAGTCTCTGAAAGTATTCAGAATCCTTCCCCTTTTCCACATTTTGTTACGTTACAGCCTTACTCTAAAATGGATAGAATAAATGTTTACCTCAATCTAAACAAAATACCACAATGACAAAGCAAAAAAACAGTTTAAAAATGAGGACAAATGTGCAAAAATGTATAAAAAATACCTTATTTACCTAAGTATTCAGACCCTTTGCTATGAGACTTGAAATTGAGCTCAGGTGCATCCTGTTTCCATTGATCATCCTTGAGATGTTTCTACAACTTGGAATCCACCTTTTGTAAATTCAATTAATTGGACATGATTTGGAAAGGCACACACCTGTCTATATAAAAGGTCTACAGTTGACAGTGCATGTCAGAGCAAAAACCAAGCCACGAGGTCAAAGGAATTGTCCGTAGAGCTTCGAGACAGGATTGAGTCGAGAAACAGATCTGGGTAACAAACATTTCTTAAATGGAAGAAGTCTGGGACAACCAACTCTTCCTAGAGCTGGCCGCCCAGCAAACCTGAGCAATCAGGGGAGAAGGGCCTTGGTCAGGGTGGTGACCAAGAACCCAATGGTCACTGACTGAGCTCTCGAGTTCCTCTGTGGAGATGGGAGAACCTTCCAAATGGACAACCATCTCTGCAGCACTCCACCAATCAGGCCTTTATGGTAGAGTGGCCAGACGGAAGCCACCCCTCAGTAAAAGGCACATGACAGCCCGCTTGGAGTTTGCCAAAAGGCACCTAAAGGTCTCTCAGACCATGAGAATTCACTGGTCTGATGAAACCAAGATTGAACTCTTTGGCCTGAATGCCAAGTGTCACGTCTGGAGGAAACCTGGCACCATCCCTACGGTGAAGCATGGTGGTGGCAGCATCATGCTGTGGGGATGTTTTTCAGCGGCATGGACTGGGACACTAGTCAGGATCGAGAGAAAGATAAGTTATTTTTTATTTAACCTTTATTTAACTATGCAAGTCGGTTAAGAACAAATGATTATTTACAATGACGGCCTATCCCGGCCAAACCCTAACGATGCTGGGCCAATTGTGCGCCGCCCTATGGGACTCCCAATCACGGCCAGTTGTGATACAGCCTGGAATCAAATCGGGGTCTATAGTGACGCCTCTAGCACTGAGATTCAGTGCCTTAGACCTTCGATAGCCCAAGATTAACGGAGCAAAGCACAGAGAGATCCTTGATGAAAACCTGCTGCAGAGCGCTCAGAACCTCAGACTGGGGAGAAGGTTCACCTTCCAACAGGACAACGACCCTAAGCACACAGCCAAGACAGCGCAGGAGTGGCTTCGGGACAAGTCTCTGAATGTCCTAGAGTGGCCCAGCCAAAGCCCGGACTTGAACCCGATCAAACTTCTCTGGAGAGACCTGAAAATAGCTGTTCAGTGAAACTCCCCATCCAACCTGACAGAGCTTAAGAGGATCTGCAGAGAAATATGGGAGAAACTCCCCAAATACAGGTCTGCCAACCTTGTAGCGTCATACCCAAGAACACTCAAGGCTGTAATCACTGCCAAAGGTGCGTCAACAAAGTACTGAGTAAAGGGTCTGAATAATTATGTAAATGTTTATTTTGAATAAATTTGCAAATTTGTTGCTTTTTTATTATTGGGTATTGTGTGTAGAATGATCTTAGACAAATGTTTTTTTAATTTTTTTAAAATCAATTTTAGAGTAAGGCTGTAATGTAACAAAGTGTGGAAAAAGTCTAGATGTCTGAATACTTTCCGAATGCACTGTATTGTACACACATGGGCAATCAATGCTATGATGTACAACACTCAAACAAGCTGCGATAAAGTGGGCAGGCAAATCTCAGCTTTAAAAAAAAAAAAAAAAAATCCTCTTTCAATTCTCTTTGATTTTCTCTTTGCCTCATCCTCTCGGACGCCAGGGTCAGACAAAACATGTGAAGAGCTTCGCAGCCTTTTTTAAAAATCACCCAGGCGACCGCTCTCTCCCCATTTCTCCCCTCTCCCACATCCAAGAGTGTCACTACGGAGTGCAAAACACATTCAAGCTCCAACAATGCCACTGTGACAAGTGGAATACGTTTTATATACAAGCCTCAATCATTTCCACTAAACGATCAGAGCTGTACTTACATCTGCAAACTTGTGGTTTCTGAAATGGGACTTATTGCACTTCAACAGCTGCACGGCCAAATTGCAATCTTGCCGATAGCGCTCCTGTCAGGGAGAAGAATCAACAAGGCCATTTCTCACACAACACTCACACTTTATCCGCAGAACGGTGTGGTTGATCTGCTCAACACTGTGGTCCTACATTATACACAACTTAATATCTGGTATGTGATTTCTCAAAGAGGGACAGTGAGATAACACCCACGTTCAACTCCTCCAGCTTGTCGATGGTGTTCTTGGCGTCCAGGAGTTTGTTGGTGAGCTCCACTATCTCCTGGTCCATTGTCTTCTTGTCCCTCTCCACTTTACGGAGCTGCAGAAAGAGAATAGGGAGGGGAGAATAATGTTAGTGGTGCCCTAGCTTCTGGACTCTCTGTCTGAGTACACCAGAGGCGGCTGGTGGGAGGAGCTATAGGAGGACGGGCTCATTGTAATGGAATGGTATCAAAACAGACCAAACGCATGGGAACCACACGCTTGACTCGGTTCGATTTGATTCCATTCCGGCCATTACAATGACGCCGTCCTTTTATGGCTCCTCCCACCGGCCTCCTCTGAAGTACACGAGGAGTGATTTCCTCATTGATTAAAGTTAAAGCATGTCTCCTCCTTCATCCTCTCCGCTAGCTGACACAGCAGCACAGAGATGGAGGCTGCTGCTTTTGTTCTCCACTCAGCTCAGCAGTGTGGTTAGAGAACAAAAAACACACAGGCGCAGGACGTGTCCTATATAAACAGATCGATAGCACATTATGAAGTAACACAGTGTGAACTCAAATGACTCTGGGTCTGAGTCTGTGCCGAGTCCCCCTAATATGTAGTTACTCCCTCTCCTACTCACCCATGCAATATGTTAGGGGAAAAATGGCCGATAACTTCCAAGAAAACACCTGGGAAGGTGACATGTCAATTGTATTTTTTAGAGGGCTAGTGAATCGCTTCAGTTATCATACAGTTAGGTGAGTGATTGGTAGATTACGCAAGGGCCATGACAGGCAACAATTGATCAAATACTCTGTAGCTTCAAATCAGGATTTAAGGGATTCTCTAATATAAAAAGATGTCTCTGATTTCAGAGGTACCACAGGAATAGCCTGTGGTCCTGAGTAGCTGTAGTGACTATCCTTTAAGTAAGATTTAGCCTACAAATTGTGCTTGGTACAGTAGGGACCTCACACTATATGTGCAATACACCTGTCAAGTTGAGTTAACAGAAGAAGATTTCCCCATTTCAAATTGGAAGAACAAACCGCCGGTTTTCTCTGGGCTTCTGAACATTCTCTCGCAGCAAATGATCCCCAAACCCGAGCTGGAGAACTTCCAAACCAATTAAGAGTGCGGATCCAGATTCTGTGACTCCTGCGCGTGTAGTGCGTTTGTGCTTGTAAGTGAGAGCAGGTCCAGATTGTACAATAATTTGGAATACATTAATATTCACCACAGGTTCATTAGAGCCTCCAGCGAGCCTACTGCGAGTGGCTTGGACCTTCACCGACACCCTGTAAACCCACCAGCCGAGCGCCACCCTGATAAGGCTTGCTGTTCTGTTCGGGGGGCACTACCTGCAGCTTATATCTGACATATTATACATTTACTGGATGTTAACTGAAGCCGGCACGGAGCTCTGTCCGGTTGTTTCAGATCCAAATCCTCACCAAGGGACAGGGTATAGTCACTAACATTAAATCACACCTGCTTGAAGAGAGGATAGAGAATCAGTGAGAAAGGGAGTTACTGTGAGACATTTACACAGAATGAGACCCAGACTGTAGCTCCTGCTCCATTGCTTGCCATGTCAAAAATGAACCAATTATCTGTACGGTATATTCTCAACTGGAGAGTCTGAGGAGAAAAATAAATAAATAAATAAAAGCACACAGAAAGAAGCCAGTCAGCGCCTCATTGTGATGCAGAGACGCAGCTCAACTGGGCAAAGACACGGCCATAAAACACCTTAGTGATCTCTACTACAGCACTTGTGCAGCAGCGCATAACAAGCCTAGGGTAACTCAAAAAGGGGATATATAGAGAGGTGGGGGACTTGAGACTAGAAAAGTAAAGTTTCAACCACTAGGCACACCTAGAGAAACACATTATTTCCCCCCAACCTCAACCCCCATAGCAGCGCTACAGACAGGGTGATCTACTGCGGGACATCTAGAGCAGTTTGCAAGGACAAGACAGGAGGATGGAGAGACTTCTTATTCAGAAACAACAAGCAGAGCAGTAATGAAAATGACAACAGTAATAAATGATCGGAGGGGGGTGATGGGGGAGGTACTCGGGAGAGAAAAATAATGATAACGCAACTGCGTAGACCCAGGTTTGACTGATTGCAGCCTGATGATGAAACAGCCCGTCACGAATCGGCAGCATGAGGAGAGAGAGGAAGAGAATGAGAGAAAGACAGAAAAAAAAACAAGACAGAACATTTTGGTCTCTTCTTATACACGAGATCGCCAGTGCTTCATCGCCTAATAAGGTTTCGGATTGCAAACTCCTCTACCGCAACACGTCAGAATGAGTTGAAATAAGGCATGCAATTTAGGGCCTCAACTGTTCGACAGTGGTCCGTTCACAAGCCTATTCCCAAACACACTATCAATAGACCTCTAAAAAGAACTGCGAAATATCATCAATTCAGGCTCCACACAAAAATAATGCAATCCCCAAGGATGAGGAAGGAGGATTTTAAAGCTGTGGACTAGGGGTGACCGAGAGTACTCGATTCAAGGTTTGTAATCTGTTTACTTATAATTGAATAGAAGTACTCAATTTCGACCTACTCTGCTCGTTAAATTTATAAGCACTGGCAAAACGTCTAACTAAGTTGTGTTTATTGTTTGGAGTATGTCAATCGCTTTGAAAATAATGTGTTGAGGTGTGTATCAGAACAACCAGTAATTGGAACAATTACCGCAAACTTTTCCCCTTCAACCCCGTTTCACGCCGAGATGCGAGTATTCAAAATGATTTTAAGCCTGCAACACAAAACAGACATTCTTTCAATTGCCCATCCCCTGGCTAAAGGCCACCTTTGACCGAGTGAGTGTGGGGACAGAGCATGTTTTGGGCAGAGTAATCCTCTGGCAGGTGAAAAGAGATTACCTCACATCAGGGCCAGTCCCCCCCCACACACACGTCCCATCCACAAAGCTCCGACCAGCCCATTCATCCTCTATCATCTATTTTGCTAAATTGACCTCTTCTACACTGACAGCAGGGCTGGACTAAAATCATACAGTAAAATATTGGTAGATAATACAACAGTAAATAGGCCTATGAGGTGTGAATCCATTCTGGGAGGGCTAGCCTCTGGTTAACGGCCAGTCAAGGGAAACTGCTTGTAGTTGTACTCAGATCACATGCCATGCAGAGAGTTGGCAGTTTCACAGCAACATAGTTGGTCTTTCCCTAGTAACACAGTGCAGCTTGACTTTGATTGTCACACAGCTATCAGAGGGGACAGGGGACCATATGACAGTCACCAGCAAAGGATCACAGCTATATACACTCCGATGCCAGTTTATTAGGTACACCCATCTAGTACCGGGTCGAACCCTCCTTTGCCTCCAGAACAGCCTGAATTCTTCAGGTATGGAAATGTTGCTCAATTGGTATGAAAGGACCTAGGAAAACATTCCCCGCACCATTACGCCACTGATACCAGCCTGTACCGTTGACATCAGGCTGGATGGGGCCATAAACTCATGCCACTTCGCCAAATTCTGATTTCGTCACCAGCATGACGCAACAGGAACCGGGATTTGTCGGACGAGACAATGTTTTTCCACTCCTCAATTGTCCAGTGTTGGTGATCGCGTGCCCACTGGAGCAGCTTCTTCTTGCTGCAATAGCTCATCTGTGACAAGGGCCGACGAGTTGTGCGTTCTGAGATGCCGTTTTGCACACTGTTGTACTGTGCCGTTATATGACTATTTGTGGCCCTCCTGTCAGCTTAATTCTTGCCATTCTCCTTCGACCTCTCATCAACAACCTATTTTCGCCCACAGGACTGACGCTGACTGGATATTTGTCATACCATTCTCAGTAAAGACTAGACACTGTCGTTCATGAAAAGCCCAGGAGGCCGGTCTGCCTGCTTTATACAGCAAGCCACGGCCATGTGACTCACTGTCTGTAGGAGCGAATCATGTTCGTGAACGGGGTGGTGTACATAATAAACTGGCCACTACTTAGTGTATATACAGGACATATCTAGTCATTTAAGGGTTTTCCTTTATTTTTGCTATTTTCTACATTGTGGAATAATAGAGAAGATATCAAAACTATGAAACAACACATATGGAATCATGTAGTAACCAAAAACGTGTTTAAAAAATCTAAACATATTTTAGACTCTTCCAAGTAGCCACTCTTTGCCTTGATGACAGCTTTGCACACTCTTGGCATTTTCTCAACCAGCTTCATGAGGAATGATTTCCCAACAGTCTTGAAGGAGTTCCCACATATGCTGAGTACTTGTTGGCCGCTTTTCCTTCACTCTGCAGTCCAACTCATTCCAAACCATCTCAATTGGATTGAGGTCGGGTGATTGTGGAGGCCAGGTCATCGGATGCAGCACTCCATCACTCTCCTTGGTCAAATATCCCTTACACAGCCTGGAGGTGTGTTGGGTCATTGTCAAAACTGTAACTAGGTCACTCAGGAACATTTAGTGTCGTCTTGGTAAGCTACTTCAGTGTCTAGTGTAGTTGGAAAGTATTCAGACCCCTTGACTTTTTCCACATTACAGCCTTATTCTAAAATCGATTACATCGTTTTCCCCCCACATCAATCTACACACAATACCCTATAATGCCAGAGCAAAAACAGGTTGACTTTTTTGCAAATGTATTAAAAAAAATACAAAGCTGAAATATCACATTTACATAAGTATTCAGACCCTTCCGTCATAAAGGCCTGATTGGTGGAGTGCTGCAGAGATGATTTTCCTTCTGGAAGGTTCTCCCATCTCCACAGAGGAACCATCGGGTTCTTGGTCACCTCCCTGACAAAGACCCTTCTCCCCGATTGCTCAGTTTGGCTGGGCGGCCAGCTCTTCCTAGAGTCTTGGTGGTTCCAAACTTCTCCCATGTAAGAATGATGGAGGCCACTGTGTTCTTGGGGACCTTCCATCCTGCAGAAATGTTTTGGTACCCTTCCCCAGATCTGTGCCTCGACACAATCCAGTCTCAGATCTCTACGGACAATTCCTTCCACCTTATGGCTTGGTTTTTGCTCTGATATGCACCGTCAACGGCGGGACCTTATATAGACAGATGTGTGCCTTTCCAAATCATGTCCAAACAATTGAATTTACCACAAGTGTACTCCAAGTTGTAGAAACATCTCAAGGATGATCAATGGAAACAGGATGCCCCTGAGTTGAATTTCGAGTCTCATAGCAAAGGGTCTGAATAATTACGTTTAAAAAATACAAAAAATTCTAAAAACCTCTCCACTTTTCACACTACTGTGTGTAGACTGATGAGTAAAAAATACATATTTTATCCATTGTAGAATAAGGCTGTAACGTAACAAAATGTGGGAAAAATCAAGGTGTCTGAATACTTTCCGAATGGACTGGAATGTTGATTCAGGCACAGAAAAAAAGTTGATCTATATAGTGCAAATGAATGGGCGAAGTCAGTGAAGTTCAATCTACTGAGTCTCCGCATGGCAGTCCTGGAGGAAGTGCGCGGCTGCGCAAAAGTGAAGCTTAGAGGGAACAACATTAAGGCTTTCCATAACAAGCTTTTAGTTCTTTCATCACATTCCCAGTGGGTCAGAAGTTTACATACACTCTATTATTTGGTAGCATTGCCTTTTAATTGTTTAATTTGGGTCAAACGTTTCAGGTAGCCTTCCACAATAAGTTGGGTGAATTTTGGCCCATTCCTCCTGACAGAGCAGGTTTGTAGGCCTCCTTGCTCACACAGACCTTTTCACTTCTGCCCACACATTTTCTATGGGATTGAGGTCAGGGCTTTGTGATGGCCACTCCAATATCTTGGCTTTGTTGTCCTTAAGCCATTTTGCCACAACTTTGGAAGTGTGCCTGGGGTCATTGTCCATTAGGAAGACCAATTTGCGACCAAGCTTTAGCTTCCTGACTGATGTCTTGAGATGTTGCTTCAATATATCCACGTACGTTTCCTGCCTCATGATGCCATCTATTTTGTGAAGTGCACCAGTCCCTCCTGCAGGAAAGCATCCCCACAACATGATGCTGCCATGGTGTTTATACTTGAACTCTATCGTTTGTACAGATGAATGTGGTACCTTCAGGCATTTGGAAATTGCTCCCAAGGATAAACCAGACTTGTGCAGGTCTTGGCTGATTTCTTTTGATTTTCCCATGATGTCAAGCAAAGAGGCACTGTGTTTGAAGGTAGGCCTTGAAATACATCCACATGTACACCTCCAATTGACTCAAATTATGTCAATTAGCCTATCGGAAGCTTCTAAAACCATGATATCATTTTCTGGAATTTTCCAAGCTGTTTGAAGGAACAGTCAACTTAGTGTATGTAAACTTCTGACCCAATGGAATTGTGATACAGTGAATTATAAGTGAAATAATCTGTCTGTAAACAATTGTTGGAAAAAGGACATGTGTCATGCACAAAGTAGATGTCCTAACCCACTTGCCAAAACTATAGTTTGTTAACAAGAAATTTGTGGAGTGGTTGAAAAACGAGTTTGAATGACTCCCAACCTAAGTATGTAAACTTCCGACTTCAACTGTGTCAGTCTGTCTGTCTATCTATCTATCTAAAAAATATTCTGCCAGTCCATCTACATTTTATGGGAAAACAACATTGGGCTAGGGGGCACGTTTTCTTTGACAATGTGATTGGAAAGAATGGACATAAAGTACACACACACAAATACTCTCCCCCCACCCCTCCCAATTAACATTGTTAGTATTATTCTGTTGATTTCCTTGACCTGTTGATTTTTATTTTTGATTGTTAATGACTAGTTCTATTGTAACATTGTGCTTTGGCAATACGTATCAGTATGCCATCCCAATAAAGCACATTTCAATTGAATTGAGAGGCTAATCAAACAACCATCAGACATTTGGGGACAGCAGCGCACATCTAACATCGACACATACTTTATGTCCTGATATTGAATACATGATTGATGTTAGTGGAGAAACAATGATGATGTGAATACATGATTGTTATGTATGGTTGGCGAGTCATATTGTGAATCTCCCGATAAACCTATAACAAGCATCATACATAGTTAACCATGTTTTGAAAGGGACACTCTGGGATTTGCCATTGTGGGAATATGTACAACTGTCCCTCTCTTTGCACATAAATTCCATAGTTTGGAGCGTGCGAGCACAGGTTTTCCCTGGTGTGCTGCCACGGGGAATAGCAGAGTTGTGGACCTTCCCATTTCCCAAGGGGTCTGGCAGAGACATGCGTGATAGAATGATTTGGCAATTAAGTCAATTCCCTCCGTGCTAATCCCTTGCAGCACTCTGTACCACAGAATCTTCCAAAAACAAATCCTGCAACATAAATGGCTGACAGGTGTGGGATAATGGCATGAGAGCGCACTTTAGAAGATACACAGCTGTATGGGAAAGACTCTTCCCCAATACAGAATAGATCCACTGACCTGGTATACTGGGAAACTGAGTGACATAGAAACCTGCAATTGGAAGTTGCAGTGTTTGCAATTCCATAATACGTTTGACCAGGGCAAGGTCAAAAGGAAAATTAATATTTTGAGAAATGGAGTGAATGTTAATTTGAGATTAAATAATTAAAAGGGCAATCAACAGTTTAAACAATTACAAAGCCATTTCCCCGCCCCTGTTCGGGAAAAAGCTGAGGGATGGGGCTGGAGAAATGTACCCACTCAAATTCATAGACCGAGCTATGGATGGAAGGACTGACCATCCATGATATCAAAAATATAGTTTAACCATGTTTTTCAGACCAAATGGTTTGTTCACAAACATTGGAGTAATGCAAACATATATTTGGGGTTCTGATGTGGTAGGACAGTTGAACTAAGCTAATGAGGCATTTCTAAGTCATATTCTTAAAGAATCAATGGATACATATCATTAATTCCTATGTGCATAAATGGATGTAGAGACTACATATCACTCATTCAAACATTCCAAAAATGTATGTAGCAACTGCAGATGTAACTTTATGGTACAAGTTGTGCGTCAAGGTTTCCTTTCAAAAGTAGTCACCAGAATACATGCAATGTGGTATTGACCAATGAGAACCTATATATAAACAGGTCAGAGGACAGTTGAAAAGAGGTGAAAGGTTACCAGGGCATGAAGCTTCTCCTCCAGGTCTTGGTTGGCCCGCTGGGAGGCAGTGTAGCTGTTCTGCAGTCTGTGGAGAAGAGCAGAAAACAGAATGTGTCTCTTAATAGTGTGCAGTGCCTACAGATAGAAAGGTTCAATCGGAAAATCCACAGATGGTATGCTGCTGACTGATATGAGCCCACTGGTACGGAACGTAGCACTGCGGTACTCTTCAAACACTTCAACTTTATAAAAAATAAAAAGTATGCAATCAACTCCCATCATAGTTCAGATGATGCGTTGTCTCCTCTCAGACTGCCCGTCTAATAAATGAAAGAGACTGGCCATAGAGACCACAGTTATTGTTGCAATAAGGCACCAGAAAATGGGCACATCCTGAAGTACGCATACTGTTCTTTTGGCAGTCACATATCCGTACATTTAGTTTATTTCCATTCAACAGCAGAGCGGTATGAATTTTCTCAGAGCACTTAATGACGCCGTCAGAGTTTTTCCAACAGGTTAGATATTCGGCACAAATTACGAGAGATGGGAGGAAAGGGGAGAGAGGAGTCTGAACTAAACCCATTTCAATAGGGCCAAGGGCAATTACTTTCCCACTGTATCCACTGCCTCCTAAATTTGCTAGATAAATTCCACTAAAAGAGAGGTTGTGGATTTTATGCGAATGCAATTATGATGCAGAAGAAATTCAAAGCGCTAAAATGGCAACGCAACAATTTTCCACATAGTTTTGCTTTTAATGGATGAGATGGGCCCTGCAGTCATGTACTGTACAGGTATTGATGTTCATGTTCTCTAGAAATAGCTTACAACCCCTGATTAGGATAATGGTGGTGCACAATCACCATCAGTCACGCTCACAATGTGTAATGGTGAGCAACAGTAAAGAGGTGTGGGAATCAGGAAGTTCAGGGCACCAAAGCACACTGCTTTCAGTGAGTGTGACTCATGAGAAATTACGTGCACGTCAACTCCATGTGAGACGTTTTGAACAAAGAAACACCCCCCAAAAATGTTCGAAAATCAGTATTTGAAAGGTGTAATGAATCTTTCACAGATTGACGTTTATCGTCATGTATCTTTCCCTGTAAGTAGAGCTGAGTGGTTTCCGCTAGTTGGGCCAGCTGCAAAGTCAAAATTGGCTAAGGGTTAGGTATTATGGTTAGCAGTGTGGTTAAGGTTAGGTTTCAAATCAGATTCTATGACTTTGTGGCTGTGCCAGCTAGTGACCCTACTGCAGAGCTGCCACCAGGGCAAGTTTCACGACAATAAATACCAACCTGCGAATCTGTCAATACGGTAATTTGTCCATTGTTATATTAGTCATTTTGCCTTTGTTAACCTTTGTATGGTTCAAACCCCATCTCACAGAACCCCCGGAGCATATGATTCAGGACTATGACTGAAAATCCAACATCTGAAATCCAATAGAAGTGTAAAAAAAAAAAGCACACCGATGATGCTCACAAAGCACTCTGCCCGTCACCCTTCTCATTGAGAACAGATTACAAGGCCACAGTCTAGCAGCTTGTGATCCTTTCCCCGGTAGTGAGGTCTGCACCGTGTACCAGGGCCATCCTCTCTAGCCTGTTAGTCTCATCTCCTCTCTCTGCCCTGAGCCATACGGTGTGCTCATTTGACCATGCAGATGTGGACATGTTACAACAACTGCCTCTCCCGGGCCAACTGGCCAAGTGATTGATTCATCGATCGAACAATATTACATAAGGACACACACACTGGTGTAACCTTGCCCTGATTACAAGCCCAATGCAATGACACAAGCTATTGTAGTGTCCAGTATGTATGAGCGCTACCGTTGCGTATCAATTGGATTCATACTCCAAAAACACCTGGCTTTGACTGACATATTTCCCCCTCAATAACACCAGCATTTCTTATTACCCTCTGGCACATCCTTCTCATTCCTCACTAATTAAAAAGTGTTCACTGCAAATCACCACCGATGATTTTCGCTCTCTTTGTCCCAATCAAAAATTCATAAACACATTTGAGCAAAGCTCACTGATTCCCACCGAGACCACAGTGGTAAACTCCAGCTGTATTTCAGTGTTCAGAGGATAGTGATTCATTTCATTTCGAGCTGATGATATTCAGAAAATAGGCAGAGCAATTAAAGTCACTTGATAGATCCACCAAGAAGTCGAATTGAATAGTCTGGCTGCCGTAAACAAATTAAATCAAGTCCTCAGAGAGTAATTCACATGTGAAGGCTGCTCCTGGGTTGGGTAAAATTGTAGTCGTAAATACAACAATTGGCTTCTCATTCCCAGAGCCTTTTTTCCATTCAGAGTGATCTCTAAAAGCATCCGTGTAATGGTGCTGCTCGGTGATAATCAGATAGGACATAGGAGTGGAGCATACTCATTAAACAACGGTAATCCAATTTAACCATTACCTTTGCTGAGGCTGCATTGAAATGTGTGATCACCTGTGGACACAGATGGACCAGCGCATCCCGCATAGGCATGTAGCCTCATGCTCCGATTTATGATGGAAACACTGCAGGGATAATTGAAAGTGACTGGCTGCTCCGACCAAAAAACAGGAAGAGACGCCTCTTGATTGGAGATAAACTGGGATGATTGCTTTTGAATCACACACACACACACACACACACACACAGGATTTGAAATAAGCAGCCATGTGTTTTCTCCTGGAATATTGACTTAAACATGTGCATTTTTTATATTACTGCACCCCAGAGAAAAAACATTTCTATGTGCATATGAACAGTAAATGAAAAAGCTGTTTTTCCATATACTTGTTGACCGCAAAATAAAAACGAAATGGCACATTTACATATAAAGAAAGATATGGGAAATGTATTGGAAATTATTTCAAATGGAGGCAACATATTTTACGATTTAAAAAGACATCTTGTGCATAAGAAGCAGAATGGCAAACATTATCACCCGACACCAAATCGGGAAATGGTTTTCCCTCCAAGTTCTGTTAACCAGCATTAGCTGCAGACCTGTGTCCTGCCTCTGACAGAGTTTTAGTTTCCTAAGCAGGGCTCTACAGCGCTACAATTTTACTCGCATAAAACACCTAAATATTTTGCTGTGCGTCCTGGAATTTAAATTTAGGAGCACCAGTGTGCCTTGAAAAATTAAAGATTCTAGCTTTATTACCTCAACTATTTTTCATTGTGCTCCTAAATTTCATTGTGTGCGCCTACATTTTTCAACTTAGGCGCACACAAGGTCAGCCTAGAACCCTTCTCAGTGTGGTGGTGGGAACCTCACTGATCAATACCATTTCACTTCATAATGACATTTAGCTTTACAATCTCATTTTATTTTGCATTACATCCCATTTTTCTCCCCAAATTCAATCTGGTCTCATCGCTGCAACTCTCCAACGGGCTCGGGAGGCTAAGGTCGAATCATGCGCCTTCCAAAACATGACCAGCCAAACCATACTTCTTAACACCCGCCCGCTTAACCCGGAAGTCAGCCGCACCAATGTGTTGGAGGAAACACTGACAATCGAGGTTAGCCTGCAGATGCCCGGCTCGCCACAAGGAGTAGCTAGAGCGCGATGAGCCAAGTAAAGCCCCCCCAGCCAAACTCCACTAACCTAACCCGGACTAGGCAAAGTAGGGCGGCGCCCTATGGGACTCCCGATCACAGCCGATTGTGATACAGCCCGGGATCGAACTTGGGTCTGTAGTGACGCCTTATGCACTGTGATGCAGTGCCTTAGACTGCTGCGTCACTCAGAAGGTCCACGAGACTGTTTCTTGTCTCATTAAAATATGGATTAGGCATACCCCCCACCAGTACACGCTTGTCATTTTGTTGGCTATTTTTTCCCCTGCCATTAACTTCTTATGGCTGCAGGGGCAGTATTGAGTAGCTTGGATGAAAAGGTGCCTAGAGTAAACGGCCAGCTCCTCAGTCTCAGTTGCTAATATATGCATATTATAATTATTATTACTGGATAGAAAACACTAAAGTTTCCAAAACTGTCAAAATATTGTCTGTGAGTATAACAAAACCCTGAGGAAAATCAAACCAGGAAGAGGCTTCTATTTTGAAAACTCCATGTTCCATAGCCTGCCATTGCTCCATTTAAAGGGATATCAACCAGATTCCGTTTCCTATCGCTTCCCCAAGGTGTCAACAGTCTTCAGACATAATTTCAGGCTTTTATTTTGAAAAATGAGCCAGAAAGATAACATTGCGTCAGGTGTTCGCATGAGTTTCTCACGCAACAGAGTTTGGGCAGCCATTGCCTTTCCCTCTCCTACTGAATAATACAGTTGCGGTTGATATATTATCGATTATATACACTGCTCAAAAAAATAAAGGGAACACTAAAATAACACAGCCTAGATCTGAATGAATTAAATATTCTTATTAAATACTTTTTTCTTTACATAGTTGAATGTGCTGACAACAAAATCACACAAATTATCAATGGAAATCAAATTTATCAACCCATGGAGGTCTGGATTTGGAGTCACACTCAAAATTAAAGTGGAAAACCACACTACAGGCTGATCCAACTTTGATGTAATGTCCTTAAAATAAGTCCAAATGAGGCTCAGTAGTGTGTGTGGCCTCCACGTGCCTGTATGACCTCCCTACAACGCCTGGGCATGCTCCTGATGAGGTGGCGGATGGTCTCCTGAGGGATCTCCTCCCAGACCTGGACTAAAGCATCCGCCAACTCCTGGACAGTGGATGGAGCGAGACATGATGTCCCAGATGTGCTCAATTGGATTCAGGTCTGGGGAACGGGCGGGCCAGTCCATAGCATCAATGCCTTCCTATTGCAGGAACTGCTGACACACTCCAGCCACATGAGGTCTAGCATTGTCTTGCATTAGGAGGAACCCAGGGCCAACCGCACCAGCATATGGTCTCACAAGCGGTCTGAGGATCTCATCTCGGTACCTAATGGCAGTCAGGATACCTCTGGCGAGCACATGGAGGGCTGTGCGGCCCCCCAAAGAAATGCCACCCCACACCATGACTGACCCACCGCCAAACCGGTCATGCTGGAGGATGTTGCACGCAGCAGAACGTTCTCCACGGCGTCTCCAGACTCTGTCACGTCTGTCACGTGCTCAGTGTGAACCTGCTTTCATCTGTGAAGAGCACAGGGCGCCAGCGGCGAATTTGCCAATCTTGGTGTTCTCTGGCAAATGCCGAACGTCCTGCACGGTGTTGGGCTGTAAGCACAACCCCCACCTGTGAACGTCGGGCCCTCATACCACCCTCATGGAGTCTGTTTCTGACCGTTTGAGCAGACGCATGCACATTTGTGACCTGCTGGAGGTCATTTTGCAGGGCTATGGCAGTGCTCCTCCTGCTCCTCCTTGCACAAAGGCGGAGGTAGCGGTCCTGCTGCTGGGTTGTTGCCCTCCTATGGCCTCCTCCACATCTCCTGATGTGCTGACCTGTCTCCTGGTAGCGCCTCCATGCTCTGGACACTACGCTGACAGACACAGCAAACCTTCTTGCCACAGCTCGGATTGATGTTCCATCCTGGATGAGCTGCACTACCTGAGCCACTTGTGTGGGTTGTAGACTCCGTCTCATGCTACCACTAGAGTGAAAGCACCGCCAGCATTCAAAAGTGACCAAAACATCAACCAGGAAGCATAGGAAGTGAGAAGTGGTCTGGTCACCACCTGCAGAACCACTCCTTTATTGGGGGTGTCTTGCTAAATGCCTATATGCCTATAATTTCCACCTGTTGTCTATTCCATTTGCACAACAGCATGTTACATTTATTGTCAATCAGTGTTGCTTCCTAAGTGGACAGTTTGATTTCACAGAAGTGTGATTCACTTGGAGTTACATTGTGTTAAGTGTTCCCTTTATTTTTTTGAGCAGAGTATTTTAAAAACAACCTAAGAATTGATTACGGAAACTATTTGGAATTTGTCTGAGTTGTCGTGACCGCTCTTTCCTGTGGATTTCTGAACATAACGCGACAAACAAACGGTATTTTGGATATAAAAATAATCTTAGTGGAACAAAAGGAACATTTATTGTGTAACTGGGAGTCTCGTGAGTGAAAACATTCCAAAATAATAATTTGGTTGTGCTTAATTTTTGTATTTTCTCTTTAACCTTTAACTTTGGATCAGAATCAATTTAAAAAATAATAATAATAACAATAGCTTTATTAATTTATGTTACTGTAGACTATATATATATATTTTTTTGAAATTCAAGAGTTCAACGCATTTTATTTGTGGAGTGCCATTGCTACAACTATGAAACAGAACACGAGTGTTGGAATGCGGTAACCGCTTTTTTATACAATCAAAAATGGAAAATAATACTGCTAACATGCACGGTCAGCAAGACGTGCAGCCAAGCGATGAAAACATCAATAGCCTAAACAAGTGCCAAGTGTGCTTGATAAAAGTGAAAATCAGTACAAAAGCACATTATGAATAATAAATCAATTATTGGCAGCTCATGTCACAAACAACGAAAACTGGTGAATGCAATGCTAATGTTACCTGCTCTTTCAGTGGTGACATTCTGTGCTGATAATCGGCCCATCGCGTCGTCACTGACTTGTTCTATCTCCCCGTTTCATTTGGTGGTGGGGCGCATCTTCGAGGCGCAACGTTCTCGATTTTTTTGCCCTTAGGCCTCGGAGGTGTAGGTTCAGGCTGAGGCTCAGAATCAGATGAATAATCAGACGTCACGATTCATTTCTTCCCCACCGTCAGTAGTTTTCAGTCAGATTTTGGAGCAACGCTAACGCGGCATGTGCTTTCGTCTTGGTCTTCTTGTCATTGTAAATTATGTACTCCACGTAGGCCAGAGTAAACTGATAAAGACAGTTTGGATTTGATGGACTGATATAAGGTACATACCATTTTGAGATAGAAATCTGAATAGACCAATATAATAGAATGGCCCGCCCTTTTCTTCATTCCCAATTGGTGATTACATAATTCTGCATTGTTCGCTTCCCCTCGCTCAACTCACCCATTCTCTCCCATCATACTTTACTTCATTTATTTAATCTGTTGTTATATGTGTGAAATTAGTTTAGGCATAATTTAGGTTCAGTTTCGAGACAATTATTGGGGTGATTATCAACTGGACACGGCAACTGTCGGGAGGAGGAGGTGGGGCAGGCCCTATTTAAAGCCCTCTTAATACTGGTTATAACTCATGTTCTGTTTGTAATATTAAGATTCTAACAAGGACAGTGTGTTTTTAGACTTATTTAGAAAAAGTCAAGGACAGAAGGGGGCATAAGTCACTATTTAATTTTTTTAATCATGAAAAGTCCAAATGACTGCTTTAGCGGTTCAAGTGTTAAATTCAGAAATCTATTCGATCTGTCAATAAGCTTTTAAACGTTAACTGTAAACGGTGAATAATGTAAATCGTTATTTAACAAGCTACAAGTCGTACGCAGATGGGACTTGGCTTGCCTTTTACTTCAGAATTAACTTGATTGACAAGCAGATGTGTAAAGATGGATTTCTTAATCAAGAGCTGGGAGGTTGCAGGTGCGTCGCCAGGGAAAGTAAACACAGCAAACCAGAATAATCATATGTAGGAGAAGCATTTGCTTTTAATCAGGTTCTGAAAGACTGGTGGCCATGTACTATAGAGGAAGGCCTGATGCTATCACCAACTAGGGCTGACAGAGAAAGTGTGGTGGGGCACAGAAGAGCCCTGGGGCAATATCCTCCGATTGAACAACAAAATTATGAAATATAGATATGCACCGAGTGTACAAAACATTAAGAACTCTTTCCATGACAGACTGACCAGGTGAATCCAGGTGAAAGCTATGCTCCCTTATTTATGTCACTTGTTAAATCCACTTCAATCAGTGTAGATGAAGGGGAGGAGACGGGTTAAAGAAGGATTTGTAAAGCCTTGAGACAACTGAGACATGAATTGGGGCAAGACGAAAGATTTAAGGGCCTTTGAACAGGGTATGGTAGTAGGTGCCAAGCGTACCGGTTTGTGTCAAGAACTGTACCCCTGCTGTGTTTTTCACGCTCAACAGTTTCCCGTGTGTATTGAGAAACAAACAACATCCAGACAACGTGTGTGTAGATAAAACAGCATGGACTTCCTGGCAATGTTCCATGTGGCAGAAACTTAACAAAACATTCTCAAACAGGCAATCCAACATGCCCGGAGGTTGAGGGAATTAAAGTAACAACTAGATGCATAATCAGACAGCTAAGATCTAATTAATTCAACAGCTTTGATCAAATTCATTAAAAATTGATTGCTGGGGAAGGTATTCATTTAATCTTTCTGAAAAAAAGTGTTGGGGAGAGGAAGTGAGTGAGCGCAGTGTGCGGTTTAAGGGAATATTATCTGTGTTACGAGATAGCGAGACACTGACAATTGGCTCAGAAAAATGAGGGAGGTCAAACTCGTCACCTGCGGAACTTGTCTCTCATCTTCTCCAGGTCGTCGCGGGTACGACCCATTTCCTCCCGCATGTAGTGGCGGCTGGTCTCAAACTCCGTCTCCATGGCCTCCATCTTGTGGGTGGTGTGGGAGAGCCGCCGGCGCAGATCTTCATTCTGTTGCTGCAGGATCCTGGAGGGGAGGGATGGGTGGAGAGGGAGGTGGGTGGGGGGGGGGGCAGTCAGCCCAGGTGCAGTGGAATGATTCACAGACAGTATCGTATTTCACAGTGACTAGACTGACAAGACGAACAGAGAGCCATGAGAACTTGCTTCAGCCACAGAATTCAGGGAGACACAGTTAATTGACAAACTGAATTTGAGTGAATGGCAAAATATCAAAATGGGGAATAGAGAACAATCATAATGAACAACTATGACAAGCATAATAAGGGAAAACTGGTATGCGAAATAAAGTCATTCATTTTGCTAGTGCATGCATATGAGTGCATATTTATGACATATACATTTTTTGGGTGCGCGAGAGAGAGCACATGGTTGACCACAGCCCTGTGTGTGTATCTGCAGCGGGCAGGCGAGCGGCCTGTGTCTTGGGTGATTGCCTGACTTTGCCCAGGTCCCTTTGTCCTAGTGTGTCTGTAGATTTAATGGGAGATACTGTCAGGATGCTGGGGGGACGGGAGGGGACGGAGCAGCTGACATGGGACAGGACACATCTGCTATCTGCCACAACCCAATGTCCCCAATCCTGTCACCACACAGCGCATCACACCACGCAGCATCCAGCCACTGCTGGCTGCACACGTCTATTAAAACCACAGTTTCTCTCAGAGTCTGTCCAATCTGGCTCAGATGCATGACAGCGGTTAAAACAAGACCACAGGGTTTTTCAACACGTCACTGACACATCCAACCAGCAACAACAGATAGCTCAATAAAAAGCACAAAGAAAGCAGGGAGAAAGGAGGATATGCAGATACGGGCAGCGAGTTCGCAGCGGAAAGCTCATAACTACCGTCCACTGACGTACGTTTAGGCTGTGACTTCCAGTAGGCTCAGATTAGGTTGTGAGAGCCAGGCAATTGATTAGGCAGACATGGGACCACATCAGCAGCATCCAGGTGCGTTACCCTGTGTCAGGGTGTGACAGTGTGGAATCAAATTAGCCCTCACACCGCTGTCTGTTCCCCCGTGCTGCGTCTACAAAGATCAATTGGACTTTTTCCACACCTAACAGCTTGCGGACACTAAATCTTTAAAAATCGACGTGAGGTCCCATCCTGACACTCCCAGAGCCAGAGGGTAGTTCTCTTCACTAAGTCTACTGCTTAAGAGAGAGGGGAAGGAAGGAATACACACACATTTAGCCTACGTATGCAGACACACATGCCAACCAGAACGGCACAAGAAAAGAGAACATCAAATGATTTGTGGTATGTTCTGGTTGGTGGGGGGGGCGACCAATGTTTTACTCTATAAATATACACAGGATTTCACGCTTTCTTCTGGGCTCTTTCAGGGCACAGGTTTGAGTAACAGGCAGAAAATTGGTATTTGGCACAGTCTGTGGGTACTACCCAGTACCTTCAGTCCTTTTGTAAATAACCCATCAGTTAGTACATTTTGCAGACTGGTAGAAAATGTAATTGACATCCAACTAAAGAAACAAAGTGAAAGTCCATATTTACAACGTAAACAATACCTTCCAGGAAAGCTCTTGATGACTTAATGATACAGAGATCAGATAAGGGAGGTGGAATTGTGATTTCTAATACCAACATGTATATCGAAAAAATTGTATGTTAGATGATTAAAAATATGTTACAAGAAATAGATTTTCAATAAATAAAGTCCTCGTTATAAGACTTCAAAATAAATGGATGACAGAACAGGAATTTAAATATCTTTGTCCCAAAACCTACAGTTTAGACACAAATCAACCACAGACCCTCCATTAAGACCTATCGTTTCAGGTACTGGCTCCCAAACAGAAAGTGTCTTTCTGGACTAACACATTTATCCATTAGTCAAACAGTTGCTCTTGATGTCTCATAACTATATACTGTGGCAGCCCAGGGGAGTCAGAGGTGAAACTCACACTAAAATAAGACAGCGGGAGACCCGCATCTTTTGGATCTGGAGGGCTGCAGTTGCTTCATGGGCCCAGCAGGTAGTGACTGGCCGTCGGCAAGGACTCGTTTCCTGGGCAGCTCCAGGCCAGGTGTCCCTTCTGGCCACAGTTGTAACACCTTCTCTGGCTCCCGCTAACTAGCAGCCGCCGCCGCCGCCTCGGGGGTGATCTGGGTTCAGTAATAGGAGGCCGTCTTGAAGTGGGGTTCATATAGGTGTCTCCCTTTCTACCACGCGTTGGTTCGGGCCTTGACTTCAGGCCTACTGGGCTCTGGTCTTCGCAAACACCTCCACAGTAACCTGGTGATTTTCTATTAAGAGCGAGCAGGGCATCAACTGACAGGGGTTGCTCTGGGCAGCATGGAGCTTTGCGTCGGTGGGGAGGATACATTTGTCTATTACCAGTCAATCTATAGCTGATGGCCCGTCCCCCGTGGTAAGCCAACTTGTAGTTAATCTAACCAGCTCGGGTATTTGAGGTCTTACTGGGGCGTTGCCATCGTAGGCCCAGGAGTGGAACAGTTGTGCCCGGGTTGGTAGTTTGTGCCTATAAATGGGCCAAGATGTCAGTTTTCAGAGCAGCATAGTTGTCGACATCACCAAGTCCCTACAGGCCTTCTGGGCTTCTCCAGTCAGAAAGGGGCCCCTTGTCATCTTCAACAGTTAGCTTGGCGAGGATCTTGCCTGGTTCCACCATTCGTTTCGGCCGAACCATGGCTTGACTAAGCTGTGTGAAGGCCTCCTGAAGGGCAAGGAGGCTTTGGGCTTGCACCAGCTGAGTTACAGCGTCTTCCATGGATCACCAGCCCAAGTTGGTGCCTGTAGAGCTGTCCATGGCGCTGACTCACCTTGTTCTCTCTAGCCCTCTGGAGCTGACCAAGGTCCTGCTCCTTCCTTTGTAGAGGCCTGCTGGCCCCCGGTTTTCCATAACACCAATATTGCAAATGATGAGGCCCTCCAATTCTTCCTCTCCAACCGCTTAAGCAATGTGCCTAGAAATTACATAATTGAGCTTGCACAACTAATGCTTACTAAAAACAATTTTCTATTTGATAAATACCACTACCTAGAGACTTTTGGAACAGCAATGGGAACTCCATTAGCTCCCAACTACGCAAATCTATTCTTGGGAAAATTCGAATGGGATTTTATTCATGAAAAGAATTCTTACAAAGATCATGTTAAATATTGGACCCGATATACAGAAGATTGCTTTATGATCTGAACGAGTTCCGAAATTAAACTTCTTAACTACAATCAAACCATTTCCTTCACTATGGAAAATAGCATTAACTATAGATTTCTTAGATATAGATTGTCCCTTTTGTAACAAGTACTTCAGTTTACAGAAAACCTACAGATCACTTAGAAATGTCCTTGTTCTTGAAAGAAAAGCAATTTTTTTGGTCCATTAAAATAACATCACATTAATCAGAAATACAGTGTAGACATTGTTAATGTTGTAAATGACTATTGTAGCTAGAATCGGCTGATTTCTAATGGAATATCTACATAGGCGTACAGAGGCCCATTATCAGCAACCATCACTCCTGTGTTCCAATGGCACGTGGTGTTAGCTAATCCAAGTTTATCATTTTAAAAGGCTAATTGATCATTAGAAAACCCTTTTGCAATCATCTTAGCACAGCTGAAAAATTGTTCTGTTTATAGAAGCAATAAACCTGGCCTTCTTTAGACAAGTTGAGTATCTGGAGCATCAGCCTTTGTGGGTTCGATTACAGGCTCAAAATGGCTAGAAACAAATAACTTTCTTCTGAAATTCATCAGTCTATTCTTGTTCTGAGAAATGAAGGCTATTCCATGTGAGAAATTGCCAAGAAACTGAAGATATCGTACAAAGCTGTGTACTATTCCCTTCACAGAACCGAGCAAACTGGCTCTAACTAGAATAGAAAGAGGAGTGGGAGGCCCTGATGAACAACTGAGCAAGAGGACAAGTACATTAGTGCATCTAGTTTGAGAAACAGATGCCTCAAGTCCTCAACTGGCAGCTTCATTAAATAGTACCCGCAAAAAAACAGTTTTCAACGTCAACAGTGAAGAGGCAACCCCGGGATGCTGGCCTTCTAGGCAGAGTTCCTCTGTCCAGTGCTGTTTCTTTTGCCCATCTTAATATTTTCCTTTTTATAGGCCAGTCTGATATATGGCTTTTTCTTTGCAACTGTACTTTGTGGTGGGCTGGCTCATGAATTGATATGATGTAATTAGGTGAGCAAACACCGGGGGCGGTAATGATTTCTGAGTTACCCTTCGTGACCACTCCCATACCCTATAACTCTATTTCTTTGTGACTAATTTCTATACAGGTAGACCAGAAAAGCCACATCCCTGTTTGGCAGATGAATGGCAACCGTGATTAGAAGGACCTGCTGCTCATCTGTTGTTCTGTACAAATGCTATTTTGAATTAAAAGAAAATTGTACCTACACACTAAAGGTTGTAAAGCCGAAACGTCTGTGTATGCTATCCCTGTTGCAGTGAAAATAATGAAAAACATAGAATAAGCTTTATGCAACATATTTTTGAGTGCAAACCCTTTTAAATTTGTCTGAATTTGCAGGTTTTAGGCAACAGCCAAGCTTCTGGGCGAGCGCGATAGTTCTCTTTTGATTAGGTAATACCCTGTAACCCTGTACAAGTTTACTTGAGATAAACGTGTGCTCTGTACGCATGTATACAACACATACGGAAAGTATTCAGATCACTTCCCCACAATTCGTTACAGCCTTATTCTAATACTGATTAAATATTTTTTCCCCTCAATCTACACACAATACCCCATAAAGACAAAGCATAAATAGGTTTTAGAAATTGAGACTTCATAAATACATTTGATTGATTATTAAAAATGTTACAAAAAAAACAAACATTCTAATTTACATAAGTATTCAGACCCTTTGCTATGAGACTCGAAATTGAGCTCAGGTGCATCCTGTTTCCAATGATCATCCTTGAGATGTTTCTACAAAGTGATTGGAGAACAGCTGTGGTAAATTCAATTGATTGGACATGATTTGGAAAGGCACACACACCTGTCTATATAAGGTCCCACAGATGACAGTGCATGTCAGAGCAAAAACAAAGGCATGAGGTCAAAGGAATTGTCCATCGAGCTCCGAGACAAGGGCCTTGCTTAGGGAGGTGACCAAGAATCCGATGGTCACTCTGACAGAGCTCCAGAGTTCCTCTGTGGAGATGGGAGAACCTTCCAAAAGGACAACTATCACTTCACCAATCAGGCCTTTATGGTAGAGTGGTTAGACGGAAGCCACCGCTCAGTAAAAATGTATGAAAGCCCGCTTGGAGTTTGCCGAAAGACACCTAAAGAACTCTGACCATGAGAAGCAAGATTCTCTGGTCTGATGAAACCAAAATTTTACTATTTGGCCTGCATGCAAAGCGTCATGTCTGGAGGAAATCTGGCCATCCCTACGGTGAAACATGATGGTGCCAGCATCATGCTGTGGGGATGTTTTTCAGGGGGCAGGGACTGGAGCTGACCAAGGTCCTGCTCCTTCCTTTGTAGCTCCCTACCTAGTCAGGGTCAAAGGAAAGATGAACAGAGCAAAGTAAGAGAAATCCTTGATGAAAACCTGCTCCAGAGCGCTCTGGACCTCAGGCTGGAGCAAAGGTTCACCTTCCAACAGGACAACGACCCTAAGCACACAGTGTGGGGCAGCAGATAGCCTAGCGGTAAGAGCGTTATTCCAGTAACCGAAAGGTTGCTAGTTTGAATCCCAGAGTCGACTAGGTGAAAAATCTGTCGATTTTCAAGGCACGTAACCCCAATTGCTCCAGGGTCAGCATCAATGATGGCAACATTTTAATTTCACACCGCACAGGTTACAAATAAGCGCCTCCTATTTGACCTTTATAAGAAGCTAAGCTTATGCCTTGGGTAAAGAATAGCTATTCTGCTGTAAATGTAAGCATTGAGGAAAAATGTAGATGCATTATATGGTACAATACAAGATTTACACAGAACTCAACTCCTGCTAACCAATGCACAGTGTGTATATAAAAGCAAGGTATCAGGAACTTCGGATCTAACCTGGATGATTTACAACAGCAAAGCAAAATAAGCATATCACAGCATGAAAGGGTCTTGCAATTTCAGAGAACCTATCACCTGAGTCCACAGTGGTTGGGGATACTTTTTCGGCTGTGTTACAAACAGCTCTAACAGCCTTGCATACTGAGATGCTCCACAGGAGCCAACAAAGAGGTGGAGGAGAGTGGCACATTGGGGAAATAACTGTGATAAGAGAAAACAGAGATTCAAAAGCTTTCAGAAAGTAATTTGAAAGACTGGGATTGTAAGACGTTCTCAGAGGTCAGTTTTTTATATTTTTTATAAGCATTAAACTTTGTCCTTGTGATCAGAGTGGTAGGCATGTTCATCATAGTGAGCTGGGGAAAAAATGAAATGCTATCAAAATTTGAAAGAAAAAAAACTACATTTGCCATAGGCCTACATCGAAACACCCAACAGCAACTCTTAGGATGGCCAACAGACCGACAGCCATCCCTAGGCCTCCGATGTCTATTTCCCTGACTGCTTCACGGCAACAACATCGTCAGTCATCTCAACCCTGTCGCTTCTTATCGGTCTTTCATAGGCCCCTTATCCCATGGTAGTCACAACCTGACACTGAGTGACAGAATACAACAGGTACACGTCTCCAGATAAAGGCTGGAAGGATGCGTGTTACGTGTTACGTCTAGTCAACCAAACAGAAAATCAGACCCGGCATATGGGAAGAGAGGTAAACAAAAAGCCTCTAATTAAAATAAGCATGGTTGAGCATGGCTGGTTGAGAGGCAGTTTAAAACTCTTGAGGCACAGCGAGGTTCCAGCGGAGAATGGGAAACTATTCCTGGCCGAGCTGGACTTTTTCTGACATGTTCCCCATTCGGAGGGGTGTGGTGGAAGGAGGGAGAGAGAGAGAGAGAGGAGGAAGATCTGTCCGTCAATCGACGTGTCGGTAATCCCATTCATCTGAGAAACACATGTTGGGAGATTTGCTCCTCACAGTCCTCTGCAGCATATGCAGTAGACCAACAGCCAAGATTCAGCCATGACAAAACCGCTCTACTACTGGAGAGACAGAACATGCTCTAGCCTCTATAGAGGCTTGGTGCCTTGAGGAATTCCAGGGCAAGAGTGGGCAACTGGGCGGTACTCATTAACAGCAGCACTCAGCTCAGGTCCGGTTGTATTCAGTCAGACACAGGTCATCTCCCACAGAATTATTCAACATCCCACACGAGCACAGGGGCATCTAGGCCAATCGAATATGTTGCCTGTGTGCCACAAAGCAGCTTACCAGCATTTCCCACCACAGGGAAGAGAGAGGGAGGGAGGATCCAACAGCCGTTACATCAGCGGAAATTCATTATGCATTGCAGTCTGATGCCCATACATGTGGATAGTGGCCTGACAACATTTACCCTAGCGCGCACGTCACAGCTTGTTCACTGACACCAAAGGGCACTTCACTTGTAGCGTACCACAGAGACAGAGACTGCGCTAGACTTCACTGTGAGAGGATAAGATGAAACTTCAAAAACACAGGCACTGTGACACACACACTTGATAGATTTAGTAGTAATTAGCTGAGTATAGGGATTCCTGTGGGAGAGGAAGTGGAGCGCAGGAGGACATGAGGACTGAAGGAGGTGAGAGTGCCATCTGTAACTAGAACTAGTGGTCGGTCTCTGCTTTGACTCATCATTAGCTGTGTGGCAGCAGCAGGTGTGTGCTTTCACAGCCAGGACTGCCGAGGCTCTCAGGGAGGTCCGGCAGGGAGATGGCACTGATCACACAGATTCACTCTGAGCCCAGTCTGGGGTGGGAGGAGGGTTGTGTGGTTGACAGATGTTGGTGCTAACAGCAACCTGCTCCTCTTCCGTTCGCCCACCTGTGCAGTGCCCATTCGAACACACCGCAGGGCCTAGTCATCATTGCACCAGATGGGATCTCCCACATCTCTATGAACCCTCCCTCCCCTCCGTCTCAGTGCTACTGACGCAGAGGCTGGGTGTCTGAGGGTGTATTCACACTTGGTCACTTTCAGCCAATTTTTGTGAACTAAGTGCGATTCGCTTATTTTTTGGTGCAGCGTGAAGAAAAAGGAACTCCGACCCTTCAAAAGAGCCCACGAAGCAAACCGAACTGAGACCATCTCGAGAGTTCGTTTCACTTGAATTCCATGGTCCGGTTCCCTATTTTTTAGGCAATGTGAACACAAAGCTCTGCAGGTTCCCTTGTCATTATTCCCGCATACACACTAGATTACTGCAACGTCATTTCCCCTGCCATAACCCTTCACATTGGTGCCACAAAAGAGAGAAGATGATATGTAGGGTCGTATTCATTATGCAAATTCTGTTGCAAAGCATTTCTTAAACGGAAGCAGACAGAACGGGGAGAAACCTACCTTGTCCAATAGAAACTCTTGTTTTAGTTCACCTTTTGGCCAATGATTACACCCCAGGTTCGCCGAAAAAAACTTGTGCTGTTTTTGGATATTGATTAGCGATCTTCAAGGATGCACAGACAGTAAAAATGTTTGAGTTTTTAGTTCAGAGTATTTGTTTGGGATATGTGATCTATAGGGTTTAAATAGTGTGAGAAGAAACCAACATATTTGGTGAGAATCACAACATTGAGTACAAAATCATTTCTAGCTCTTAAAAGGGGTCTACAATGGGTGTACAATTTTCAATTACAGCATTATTTAATCAGTGGTTATTATTATGCTATTTATTCTGTTACCAATAATATTTACTATTTTAATAGTATTTTCTGATTGCAAATATTATGTCTCACCTTTAAACTAAATGCAATATTTGCTATTAAAATGTACAGTGCATTTGGAAAGTATTCAGACCCTTGGACTTTTTCCATATTTTGTTGCATTACAGCCTTATTCTAAAATGGATTACATTTTTATTTCCTCATCAATCTAGACACAATGCCCCATAATGACAAAGGAAAAACAGGTTTATAGAATCATTAAAGTTTAGACACACCTACCTATGGGTTTTCCTTTATTTTCACTATTTTCTACATTGTAGAAATTATTAATATGATTATTGAAATGTATTCCAGGTGACTACCTCATGAAGCTGGTTGAGAGAACACCAAGCATGTGCAAAGCTGTCAAGGCAAAGGGTGGATACTTTGAAGAATCTCAAATATAAAATATATCTTGATTTGTTAAACACTTTTTTGATTACTACATGATTCTATTAGTGTTATTTCATAGTTTTGATGTCTTCACTATTATCCTATAATGTAGAAAAATAGTTCTAAAAAAATAGGTCTCTCCAGAGATGTTCAAGTCCGGGCTCTGGCTGGGCCACTCAAGGACATTGAGAATTGTCCCGAGGCCACTCCTGCGTTGTCTTGGCTGCGTGCTTAGGGTCGTTGTCCTGTAGGAAGGTGAACCTTTGCCCCAGTCTGAGGTCCTGAGCACTCTGGGGCAGGTTTCCATCAAGGATCTCTCTGTACTTTGCTCCGTTCATCTTTCCCTCAATCCTGTTATGTCTCCCAGTCCCTGCCGCTGAAAAACATCCCCACAGCATTATGCTGCCACCATCATGATTCACCATAGAAATGGTGCCAGGTTTCCTTCAGATGTGACGCTTGGCATTCAAGCCAAAGAGTTCAATCTTGGTTCCATCAGACCAAAGAATCTTGTTTCTCATGGTCAGAGTCATTAAGGTGCCTTTTTTCAAACTCCAAGCAGGCTGTCATGTGCCTTTTACTAAGGAGTGGCTTCCGTCTGGCCACTCTACCTTAAAGGCCTGATTATTGGAGTGCTGCAGAGATGGCTGTCCTTCTGGAAGGTTCTCCCATCTCCACAGAGGAACTCTGGAGCTCTGTCAGGGTTCTTGGTCTCCCCCAATTACTCAGTTTGGTCAGGCGGCGTGCTCTAAGAAGAGTCTTGTTGGTTCCAAACTTCTTCTATTTGAGAATGATGGAGGCCAGTGTGTTCTTGGGGACCTTCAATGCTGCAGAAATGTTTTGGTACCTTTCCCCAGGTATGTGCTTTCGACACAATCCTGTCTCTGAGCTCTATGGACAATTCATTTGATCTTATGGCTTGGTTTTTGCTCTGATATGCACCGTCAACTGCATGACCTTATATAGACAGATGTGTGCCTTTCCAAATCATGTCCAATCAATTGAATTTACCACAGGTGGATTCCAATCAAGTTGTAGAAATATCTCAAGGATGATCAATGGAAACAGGATTCACCGGAGCTCAATTTCGAGTCTCATAGCAAAGGGTCTGAAAACTTAAGTAAATAAGCTATCGGTTTTTATTTTTAATACAGTTGCAAACATTTCTAAAGACCTGTTTTCGCTTTGTCATTATGGGGTATTGTGTTTAGATTGATGAGGAAAACAACATATTTAATCAATTTTAGAATAAGGCTGTAACATAAAATAAAAAGTTAAGGGGTCTGAACACTTTCCGAATGCACTTGAAGTAGGTATATTTCGCTGTTCCATAACACATTCTGATGGAATGACTTGTCCTGCACTTCGTAAAAACCCACAGTACATTGAGTGAATGTTGGAAAAAGATCTTGGTTCCTCTCTAAACATAGCAATGTGAATGCAAAGAGGACTCGGACCACAAAATAGATGAAGTGAACTGGCAAAAGAGTTGAGTCCTCTTATAAAGGCAAGGGCAGTGTGAACACAAAGAATAGTTATTTAGCTTATTTTTACCCCCTTTTTTCTCCCCAAATTTCGATTGTGTCTCATCGCTGCAACTCCCCAACGGGCTCAGGAGAGGCGAAGGGGGGAGTCATGCGTCCTCCAAAAAAAATGACCCTTAACACCCGCCAGCTTAACCCGGCAGCCAGTCCGCACCAATGTGTCAGAAGAAACACCATTCAACTGGCAACCAGGGTCGCCTGGCCTGCCACAAGGAGTCGCTAGGGCACGATGAGCCAAGTATAGCCTCCCCGGCCAAACCCTCCCCTAACCTGGTCGACGATGGGCCAATTGTGCGGCGTCCTATGGGACTCCCGGCCACGGCCAGTTGTGACACAGCCCGGGAATGAACCTGGGTCTGCAGTAACGCCTCTAGCCCTGTGGCATTACTACAGTGCCTTTCATCCCCTGCGCTACTGGAGAGGTCCAACCCAGCGTTCACTTTAAAGAGGACTGGGATCGGTTGTTTTAAAAAGGACTACATGTGGCCTGCCCGGCTCCCTCTCCCCAGGAAGCGTCTAGACCGGAGCAGCTGGGGTGTTCCAGTGAAAGGCTGGCTGTGGCCATGGCTCGGTGCCAACCTGGCTGTCCACTATAAGCAGCCTATCTACCCACTGCCAATCAGGTCTTGCCACCCAGGGCTACAGCTTCACACACAGTAAATAGTTATACAGTACACTGTAGAAGTGTCAACACTGGGCTCAAAGTGAGGCAGGCAAATAGACACAGAAACCCATCGCCAAGAAGACATGCATAAGTTGACTTTTTTTCTGTTTGTTTAAACTAAGTCAAATTTGGGTATTTTCAATCCTGTGGCTGAAGCATTTCACAGAAAACACAACATATATTTACCAAAGTAAGCATGAGGAGATAAAATAACCACTTACTTGATCCTGTCTGCATCTGATAAGGAGTCCTGCAACAACATAAACATCCCATTACATTTGGCCATTGTGGATATGTTTGCAACAAAACAGAGATTTTGCTGGACTGGCTGTAATTTCCTGAGAATAAAGCATTGTCAAGAAAAAAACCCCCATACAATTCTCAGCTGCCCTGGTAAACTCTGCCATATGGGGGAAAACATTGGTAATTACTTTTAAAAAGGCTATCTACAACCTTGAGGCATTGAGCGAGACGGGCAGTGAGCAGACCTTGGAAAAAGCTGAGACGCACTCTGACAACAATCCACAATGTCAACAATCACTGGCTTTCAAGGTAGAAGTTGAAGCATAAATTGTACACAGGTTCTATGTTTATAATAAAGAATTTTGCACTGCACAGATTCCTTGGTAGTTTTCAGTGTTAGCCACATTTCTGTTGAAGCCAAAGGTTTACAGAGATGAGCAGCCAGGGCATAAGTTTAAATTGTGTCTCTCTTAGCTGCATAGGTCAATAAGTACACGCCTCATGGAGCTATGAAATCAATTTGACAGCCCCTGTCATTCTGCCAACTAAAAATGCCATCCGTTTACACAGAGGGGCCATCTGCACATCTACAGCACTTAAGAGGCTAGTTATCAGCATTAGATTTAAGAATACGGTAGTCTCATCTCTGTAGGATAATTGCACTTTAATAATTAAGAATAATAACATTTGGTCCCCACACGTTGTTATTCGATATTCGTCATTGCAGAACCAATTATATTTTTGTAAACTTAAGTTTACCATTTTCACTTAGAAAATAAAGACAAACTGCATGGACAAAATTTTGGCACCCCGGAGCTAGTACTTGGTTGCACAGCCTTTGGCCAAGATAACAGCAGACCAACTCTTATTTTAGCCATCGTTGAGCTTGCTGAACCTTTCTACTGGCAATTTTGCAGATTGCTCTGGCCAATCCAGAACAGTCCACTGTTTTTTATTGAACTATTCCAGTGTGCTTTTGATGTTTCTTTGGAGTTGTCCTGCTGGAAGACCCACAACCTTCAACAAAGACAGCTTTTGGACACAAGGTTGAACATTACACTCAAACACCTTCATAATTGGCTGATTTCATGATGTCACACATTCAAGGCTCACAGTACCAGAGGCAGCAAAGCAACCCCACAGCATTGTCGAACCTCCCTCATGTTTGATTGTAGGGAGGGTGTACATTTCTTTGAATGCTTAATTTGGTTGTTGGTTAACATAGGAAGACCTCACTGTGGAAGGAGACACAAGAAAGCCCGATTGATGCATGAAACCCACCTAAACCAGCCTAAATACTGGGGGAAATGATCTACGGACCAAGTTCTTTGACTATAGAGATCAGTGCTGTATTTACTGACAACTAAATTAAGTTTTCAATTTAAGAAAAACACCCTCCCTACAATCAAACATGGGGGAGGTTCGACAATGCTGTGGGGTTGCTTTGCTGCCTCTGGTACTGGGCGCCTTTAACGTGTGCAAGACATGAAATCAGCAAATCATGTGTTTTGGGGTCCTGTGTTCAACCTAGTGTCCAAAAACTGGGTCTCCATTGATGGTTTTGGGTCTTGCACCAAACCAATGACCCCAAACACACATCAAAAAGCACCCAGGAATGGTTCAAAAAGAGATGCTGGACTGTTGGAGTGGCCAGCAAAGAGTCCAGATCTGAATCACATCCATAACCTATGGCAAGAGCTGAAAACAGCAGTTGGTGGAGGGCACCCCTCAAACATTGAAGAATTAGAGCAATTTGCTGCTGAAAAGTAGGCAAAATTATCAGTAGAAATGTCCAGCAAGCTCATTGGTGACTCCAAGAAGCATTTGTTGGCAGTTATCTTGACCAAAAGCTGTGCAACCGAGTACTAGCTCCAGGTTGCCAAAAATGTGTCCATTTGTCTTAAGTTAACAAAAATAAAATTGGTTCTGCAATGTTGACAATCGAATAACAAGATGAGAACAGACACTTTTCAATTTCTAATTATTTTAGAATTTTTGGGGGATTTTTCTTTTTTTAAACGAAAAGTGAGCCAATATATTTGGCTGCAACTGTAGCTAGAGCAGAATACCGTACAATAAAATAAAGATATCTAAAAGTAAAATGATAGACTCACATGACACAGCTGCACAAGACTGAACTTTTCAGTTTGGATTGAACTAGAATGCTGGCTAGTGAATGCCACTTGAACACTCTTTCAAGCCATCTAGGGAGATGACTTACCTTCCGTTAATGGCGAATGTAATTTCTATTTATAATATAACGAGAGTTGTAGCTAAGCAACTCGCAGGTTGAATAATCTCTCGACACAATACACAGAAATTGGTTGAGAAGGCTTCCAATTATTTTTCTGGAAGGCGTACAACAATGAACGGGGGAAAGAAGGAGAAATTCTCCTCACATACCTTGATCTGTGATAAAATTGAAAAAGAGCTGTGTTGTGATACAGTTGTCACTTGTTCCCTCTCAGATTGAGGAGGCTGGGGCATGTATTTAGCTGTGGGTCTACTCATAGTGTCTTTGTGCTGTGTCCTGGTCTCCAGCTGAGAGGGCTGGTGCTGGTGATGCTCCCCTTGCCGACTCTTGTCCTCCCAATCAGTCTCACTGCTGCGTCGGGAGCTGGAGTCCCCTCCACCCCCCACATGACTGTAGATGGGCCCCTCCATTTTGGGCCTTGCTCCCTCTCGATGGGGGTCTGCCCTGACAGGGTCTGCCCTACTCTTCTTTACATCCTGGTCGGGGCTGTCCTTCCTAAGGGGGATGCGCCAGGTCTTTGGCCGGCCCTCTTTGTCCTTCCTGGAAGGCCTGTCCCTGTTCAGCGCCGAGGACCACTCGTCCCACGGCCGGCTCTTCTCAGATTTCCTCTCGGCTCCTCGCTTCTTCACTTCAGGAGTCTGGGGGGCATTCTGTGCCTGGTGCTGGTTACCCTTAGCTGGTCTTGGGGCCTCTTGCTTTTTTCCACCCAGCATCTGCATTCTGGCAGGGCAGATGACCCTAGTGGTGACATCATTCAGGAAGTTGGAGAATTTCAACTTATTTTCCAGAAACTGTATCTTTCTCTCTGAGGGCGCTGAGCTGGATGAGGTAGAAGATGGGGAAACCTGTCTGATAGAAGAGGTCTTGCCCAGATCCTTCCTCTCAGTCTCCCTGTCCAGAGACTTGCTCTCGGGTTTCCGGCCACGGCACTGGCCCAGCATTTCAACAGACTTGGACTTCCTGAGGTCTGAGAAGTGTGCGCCCAGCTGGTTGGGCTGCTTTAGGATCCCCTTAGGAGGGAGGGCTGGTCTCTGGAAGGATGTCTGCTGGTGGTGCTGACCACCTCTGGGCACCAGGATCTCTGCATTGTCCTTGAAGGCCAGCGAGCGCTCCATGCTACGACTGGACTGGGCTATGGAGGCGGAGTGGCCACCTCGCTGGGAGTCCTCTGAGCTGAGGTCCTCGTCTCCAGATAGAGCGAGTAAGCCCTCACTGCGGCTCAAGAAGTGGCTCGTCCCCTGTAGATCCCTGGCTGTCTGGTTGGCAGTGACACCCACGGTGATGCCTCCATGGCTGAAGATGCGGGGTGGGGGCAGGACGGTAAGCTCCAGGCTAGACAGGCTGGAGACGTCCAGTTCGCTGTCCGAGAGCAGAGACCAGGAGGGGGAGAATATATTGCGGCCCTCAGGACTAACTGGGCATTTCGGGTAGGGGTCTGTGAACCTTGATCGCTGAAAACCTGGGGTATGGTTTGGAATGCGAATTACCTGGCAGGGGTCAGGCAGGTTGGGGCCAGCGGTGTGGGCAGGCGGCGTGCTCCCACTAAGGTCCTCTCGAAACAAGGGCAGGCTGTTTCGTGTCTCGCGGTGCTGAGGCGGAGCCTTGCGGTAAGGCTTCCTGGCCGGGGCAGCGCTCGTCATCCTTGGCGTTCAGCGTCTGTCTGTCTGTCCGTTCTGTTATTCCTGCCAGGAGACAAGCATTAGATGTGGTGGAAGTAGCAGCAGCCCTGAGTCCTGCTCTGTGCAAAAAGCCAGCTGTAAAGGTCTGTGTCCAGTTCCCCAGTCTTTCTCTCCCTCTCTCACACAACCATTCTCTCTCTCCCTGGCTCTCTACTCTGCCGCTCTCGCTCTCTCCTAAAGTGGCTGCAACGAAAAAGTGGTTTGAATCAATAGGGCTTTGAGAGCAGCAGCATTGGACAGTAAAGAAAGTGGCTGCCTGGTGCAGACTGTTAGTGGTGGAGAGTGGAGGGAGGGGTTTGGGATGCCACTTCAAATGAACATCATACACATGTCAATTTGTGTTGTGATGTGGAGGGCTTTAAAATATCTGCTCTCAGAATTCTGCCTGCAGAGTATGTGTATATGTGCAATAGAAAGAGAGGAAAATCTGAGCATGCCCTCAAGCCTACGATTGATTACAAGCAGAAGTGTGTTTCCAATAGAGGAACTCTTAAACTCCAGTCCACGGGCTGGCAGAATTGATTATAGTGGGCTAAGTTTAGAACGGGAAAACAAGCCACATTCGTTAGGGGGGGGGGGGGGGGGGTGGATTCATTTCCTACCAAACCATGGACCACAAGCACACACTGATGCACCGGAAGGTACTTTTAGGAACACATGCACACCGATACCCACACTAGTGACTAAAAAGCTTAAAGCTGAACAAGAGAAGGACGCGTCACTATATCCATTCTGATTGATAACTTGGCTTCCGCTGAGTCACTCTATAGCCCTGTGGATCCAATTGCCAGTGAGTGGAGAAACACCATAGAGCTGCCTATGCTTCCTGCCAGCACAGACTAGGATACTGTAGTCCTCTCTATATCCATTATACAATGTTGCTAATGCCAGTCTGATGCACTCATTGCAGTGTAAGCCATAGAAATCATTTCAAGAGGTTCAGATAGAAAAAAGGTAGATTGAAGGACAACCATTTGTATCCCTGATGAGAGCATTCTGAAATAAATAATGATTAGGAAAACGTTATTGTGGAATATAGTAAGGTCTCAACCCCCTCTTCAGTCTAACAGCGTGTTTTTACCAGCAAGAGAAGTACTGCCCCCATTCATTTTCAGCGAGGGCACGCTGAGAAATGTGCAGGGGATTGTGGGAAGGTGAGCAGTGAGAACCCTGCTAGCAAAGCAGTAGAAAAAGTTGAGCTCTATTTTATGCAAATTTCACACAACCACCATTGCCAACTGAGGAGCAGATGTTTGCTTGATTATCTTCCGTTCATGAAACATAGTTCTGCATGTAATTTTATCCGGGCAAGCAAAAACAAAAAAAGATGGAGGAAAGCCAATCACCGCTATGTCTTGTTTTCCAATTCTATATAAAGTTGCGATGCTAGAATACAGACAAAATCAGAAGGTCAATGGGATAGAGTAAGATTGCAGAGAGATAAAACATTATGGAGTCTTAAAGGAGGCCTGGGTAAGGCCAAAATGTCATATGCCAACTTCGATGAATTATTTCTCAATTATGCTTTTAGATACAAAATGTCAAACGTCAACAATCCATCCTCCAAATGACCATTCAATTCATTACATTTTGTGAAAATCCCCCAAATCAGTATTTTTTTTCTGATGGGTCTTCTAAGTTAAAGCTCTGCCTGAAAAACACCATTATTATAACTGATAAGGCCAAGTTTACGATATCTTATAAAAGGAAGTCAAACTTCAGCTTATCAGAGATGAAATCACTTACAGTGAATCTGAAGTGACAGCCCTCAATTGGAACATGAACATTTTTGAATGCCATTTCCCTAAAGACAGTATTTGAATGAGACACAGGGGGTCTGGGTAAATGAGTGCACGAGTTAATCAGCCTTGGAATGAATGATCAGACGCAATTACAGCACAGAGCCAGTCAGGTAAAGGAACCGTGAGTGTATGTCTGAAATTACAGCACATCAAATGAAATGATTCTGATTAAAGGAGGATGACATCTCAATACTAGTTGCTAGCAGGTACAGCGGTATTTAGAACAAAGTCAAATTGACTACAGCACACTATAGCAAAGCCTAGTCACTGACATACTTGTGTACGTGACATGAAATCTAATAAACTATTCTGAGCTGATGCATGATGATACTGACATGCTGCAAGAGATTAAATAGATGCCACAAGCCAACATCATTGAAAAGGAAAGGGTGCAACACTCGCACACCATAAAACATTCATTGTTTTATTTATGGTAATATAAGCAATGTAAAATATGTTTAAAAAAAAGATATATATATATTTTCTTTTAAAGATTTTCACACCACAAGATCCCATTTTCTAAAACGACTTGAAAAAAACTAAACAGCATCATCATTATGGGAAAACACAGCTCTTCCACCTTAAAATAATGACACACAGGAGCAGATACATATTAGGGATGTGACAAATGGAAAATATCTTCACGTTTAAACCGCCTTTTTTTGTAATCATCAGTTTTTCATCAAAACCATACGAAAAGGTCAGAAAATTCCACGTCTCAATTCACAATCCTGCTGCCAGCAACGGTTTGGGTCTCACACTGCGTCCCTTTCAAAAAGTTTAAGCCTTGCACCTGTACTACCATTGCTGCAAAGTAGGGTGCACCATATATCGGTGAACATATTGGAGTCGGCCGAAATTAGTTAAAAATGCCAACATCGGCCCGATGTCTAGTTTAACGAAGATGTGCAAAACCGATGTCAAAGCTGACGTGGATACCTATATAATGTAGGTGGTACATGATGTAATGACACCACATAAGAAGTTGGAGCAACACAGCATTCCTAACCTAGCCCACAATGTCTGCTGTGTGGAGTGAGCATTCAACAAGTCCAGCAGTCATTTGAAAGAGTAAGAAAATTTAAGCGAGACAACTCAAAGGCGAAATCCATTAAAGCCAATTCAGGAATTCATTACCATTGACAATCAACCGTTCTCTGTCATGGGTGATGTTGGCTTTCGCCGACTGGTCGAGCACCGGTACACACTACCAAGTGCGCTATTTTTCAGACGTTGCCCTACTGGAGTTTCACAGTAAGAGAGTCACTGCTATTAGCTTGTTAACATACATACTATGGAATGCCGTTTGGGTCATTGTGTGTCAAATAATATACAGTAGCACTGTCAAAGCTGTAAAAAAAAAAAAAGTCTGCAAACAAGCAAACACCGGCCACAAAAAATGTGTTTAAAATACCGCGTTGGTAATAAAGCATAATTTGTTCGACCGCAACTTCTGGGGTAGCTAGCTTTAGCTTGGTACCTAGCTAGTACTAATACAACCAGCCTGAAAACAATGACCAGCAGAAACTGCAGTCATTTTCATTATTCTTACCAATGATTTAGGAATCCTTGTGAGTAAGTATTAGCTAGGTTGCCACTTGTTTGCCTATTGAAAATTAAATTAGCCAGCTACTTAACCCTTTTGCCCAAAGCTAACGTTATAAGCAGCCAGCTAGCTTCATCTGGCTAGTGAGGCTCGACCGGACCGGGTTATGTGTTGTGAAGCTAGCCACAATAAGGATTAGGCACAATAGTGGGTATAAAATAAAAGTATATAATTGACAGTGATGCAAATGAATACAAATAGTAGAATTATGCCATACTTTGATTTAAGGCTAACCGCAAAGTCCACTATTGTGGCTAGCTTCACATAGATGGGTCCGACCACCATTAATTAAACAACTGTCTTGTAAATTAGGGTTATTTTAGATGACACCTAGCTATGCTACTATAACAAATTGTGTAAATTTGCTATGTTTATGGGGAAGAACATTGTTTGCATCCATGAGCTAGCTAGCTTTTTTATGACCAGCACTGTAGGTGTGCGAGGTAACTTTACCAGCATCCTAGCATACTTATCGATGAACCGTTGTGACAGCGTAATCAATGTGCATTAACTACGTAGAAAATTAATGAACGCGTTAAATTATGTGATGTGCTGTCATATTCAGGTCCTGATTGGTCAAATAGTGTTATTTGACACGTCAAATAGTGTATCTTTTTTGACACGCAAAGACCCAAACGGCGTTCCATAGAAATCCTGGTTCAGACTGAAATGACTAAACAAATTAACAATGAAACAGCACAGCAAGTAAATTGAAAGAAATAGGTTGATTGTTTTACTGGTAACAGGGACATACGTAAATGCCAACAAAATAACTTTTTGGTCAGTGTGGTGTGCGTGTAACCTTTATTTAACTGGACAAGTCAGTTAAGAACAAATTCTTATTAACAATGACGGCCTACCCCGGCCAAACCCGGACGACGTTGAGCCAATTGTGCGCTGCCCTATGAGACTCCTAATCACAGCCGGATGTGATACAGCCTGGATTCAAACCAGGGACTGTAGTGACTCCTCTTGCACTGAGATGCAGTGCCTTAGACCTCTGCATCCATGTGTGTTTTAACTATTCAACTGTACTACAATGCTTAAAAGGCCGCTAAATCGGCCAAAAATGTCATATCGGTGCATCGCTACTGCAAAGTTTACACTTCCTCATTTAACTTCTCAAAAATTGCCATACAGGACTTCACTGCTGTCACTTGCCTTTCTCTGCCATTTTTCCAACTTAACAACGATGGAGAGTCGACATTTCCCATTTCTGAGTGTCAAGATTCGAGTCCACAAGGAATTGACTCCTAAGATTCAGTATTTTGGGTACGGAGGAGACTGATTAGTTGCCGTACTTCCAAGAACAAACACCAGCATCATTCATAGCAAGCTAGCTAGGGATGGAGAGAGAGGGGAGGGGTACAGTATAGGCAGGTCGGCCACCAGACAGACAGCGTCAGAACCATGTACTAGGCCTATCTATCGGCAAACAAACGCTGTATCTCACAATTTCTTGGCTTGCAATGTTTTGCAACTTCAGTACAGCAGGGCCTTTCATCAATGAATAGGATATTCTACAAGCACAGAATGAAAGCTTAACACACACTCGCATCATAAGCAAAGAGAAAGAGCTGGCGAGCCATCGCAAGGGAGAGTGCAGGCAGAAAGAACCGTGCACATGCAGTGCCTTCGTAAAGTATTCAGACCCCTTGACTTTTTCCACATTTTGTTACTTCACAGCCTTATTCCAAAATCTATTAAATAAATAACAATTCCTCAGCAATCTACACACAATACCCCAAAATGACAAAGTGAAAACAGGTTTATAGAAATGTTTGCACATTAGGAGGGGTGCGTCACTTGAGTGGGTTGAGTCACTGACGTGATCTTGCGGTCTGTGTTAGCGCCCCCATTGGGTTCATGCCGTGGGGGAGATCTTCGTGGGATATAGCCTCGTCTTAGGGTAGTAAGTTGGTGGTTTGAATATATCCCTCTAGTGGTCTGGGGGATGTGCTTTGGCAAAGTGGGTGGGTTTGTATCCTGTCTGGTTGGCCCTGTCAGGGGGTATCATCGGATGGGGCCACAGTGTCTCCCGACCCCTCCGGTCTCAGCTTCCAGTATTTATGCTGCAATAGTTTGTGTATCGGGGGGTTAGGGTCAGTCTTATATCTGGAGTATTTCTCCTGTCTTCAAATCAAATTTTATTAGTCACATGCAATGAATACAACAGTGAAATGCTTACTTACGAGCCCCTAAACAACAATGAAGTTTTAAAAAATACAGATAAGAATAAGAAATAAAAATAAGTCATTAAAGAGCTGCAATGAAATAACAATAGCGAGACTATATACAGGGGGGTACCGATACAGAGTCAATGTGCAGACGGTGAGTTGAGGTAATATGTACATGTAGGTAGAGTTATTAAAGTGACTATGCATTGATGATAACAACAGAGATTGTGGGGATGTTTTTCTGCAGCAGCGACTGGGAGACTAGTCAGAATGATGAATGAAGCAAAGTACAGAGAGATTCTTGATGAAAACCTGCTTCAGAGGGCTCAGGACCTGAGACTGGAGCAAAGGTTCACCTTCATACAGGACAACGATCCTAAGCACACAGCCAAGACAATGCAGAAGTGGCTTCGGGACAAGTCTCTGAATGTTCTTGAGCGGCCCAGCCAGAGCCCGGACTTGAACCCAATCGAACATCTCTGGAGAAACTTGAAAATAGCTGTGCAGCAACACTCCTCATCCAACCTGACAGAGCTTGAGAAGATCTTCAGAGAGGAATGGGAGAAACTCCCCAAATACAGGTGTGCCAAGCTTGTAGCGTCGTACCCAAGAAGACTCAAGGCTGTAATCACTGCCAAAGGTGCTTCAACAAAGTACTGAGTACATTTACTTATGTAAATGTAATTCCTTTTTCATTATAAATTTGCAATAAAATCTATAAACCTGTTTTGGCTTTGTCATTATGGGTGTAGATTGACGAGGGGAAAAAAGCTTTAAATAAATTTTAGAGTAACAAAAAAATTGGAAAAAGTCAAGGGGTTTGAAAACTTCTCTAATGCACTGTATATTTCGGGGCGGCAGGTAGCCTAGTGGTTAGAGCATTGGGCCAGTAAGGTTGCTAGATCGAATCCCTGAGCTGACAAGGTAGAAATCTATCGTTCTGCCCCTGAACAAGGTAGTTAACCCACTGTTCCCCGGTAGGCCATCATTGGAAATATGAATTTGTTCTTAACTGACATGCCTAGTTAAATAAAAGTTGTTTTTTTTTATTCTTGGTAATCTCCCTCTCGCAATATCTTGACTTGCATTCCTCGCAAATTTACCAAAGTAACCTAAAGTTCGCCTCTTACGGTCCGATTTTATTTAAGCTAGTTAGGCTATAACAAGGTACATAATATGGATGTGATAACTGCACTGTGATTTTATACTGTACTGTGCTAAACATACTGTACTGAAATAAATCTAGATAAAATGATTCTACGAAAATAAGCACCATACTCAAGTTATTCCAGCGATGTCCTCATCCACAGGTTCCTAAGTCACAGGCATTCTGAAACACACAAAAGAGCAGGCTGAATTTAGATCAAAAGGGTTAGAGAAAAGTAGCCAATAGTTAGCGATTTCATTTCACACGTGATAGAAAGGATTCCGTGCATGTGCTGCTATGCTGGGTTCCCTCCTCTAGAATCGTGAAGCACCAGGGGACTCACTCACCTGAGACAACCCTACCAACATTCTGTAATGACGTCCACTGGGATTTGAGTGACATTGTTCACAATGATAACAGGTTTCAAAAATGGGTCACTGAAAATCCAAGAACTTTTCACACACTCAAAACTGTTCTGAGGCCCCCTCACGAAAATGTTCAATCAAATATTGAGCAGTGTGACACAAGTGGAAATTCACACATGGTTGACAGCAGGACTCTTCCCACAACATTCAGTGCTCCACTTTTCTGATCTTCAATTACCGTTGATTTGGTGGCAGTTATATACTGAACAAATATATAAAACGCAACATGCAAAAATTTCAACGATTTTACTGAGTTACAGGTCATGTAAGGAAATCTGATTTCACATGACTGGGCAGGGGCGCAGCCATGGGTTCGCCTGGGAAGGCATAGGCCCACCCACTTGGGAGCCAAGTCCACCCACTTGGGAGAAAGGCTCAGCCAATCACTATTCGTTTTTCCAAGCAAAGGGGCTTTAAAATAAGACAGAAATACTCCTCAGTTTCATCAGGTGTCCGGGTGGCTGGTATCAGACTATCCCGCAGGTCAAGAAGTCGGATGTGGAAGTCCTTTTCTGGCGTGGTTATACGTGGTCTGTGTTTGTGAGGCTGGTTGGACGTACTGCCAAATTCTCTAAAACGACATTGGAGGCAGCTTATGGTAGAGCAATGAACATTCAATTCTCGGCTACTGTGTCGCCACCATCCTCGATGCTAGGTACCTGGACCGCTACTTCGATGCAGACTAGAAACAGAGTTCAGGTGAAATGTTAAACACAGCTCGATGGAAGATTGAAATGGACCCATGACAGCTAATCAAATGGCTACCCAAACTATGCATTGTTTCCTGCCACACACCCAACAACCGCTCTTTTAAGCCGTTGCTACTCTCTGTTTATCCTCTATGCATAGTCACTTTAACTTATCCTACATGTACATATTTCCTCAAATAGCCCGACTAACCGGTGCACCCGCACATTGACTCTGTACCAGTACCACTTGTATATAGCCTCGCTACTGTTATTTTTTAAATTTTTTTATTTACTTATTTACTTATCTATTGTTTACTTCATACCTTTTAAAAAAAAACTTAAACTGCACTGTTGGTTAAGAGCTTGTAAGTAAGCATTTCGCTCTAAGGTCTACACCGGTTGTATTCGGCGCACGTGACAAACAGAGGTGAAACTTCACTGCTTGACATGTATGATAAAATCCGGGTTGAGAATGAAACGACTGAACAAATGAACAATGAAACAGCACAGCAAGTAAGTTAAAGAAATACGTTTTGATGATGTTTTACTGGTAATGGGGATATACGTAAATGCCAACAAAATAACTTTTTGCTCAGTGTGTGCGTTTCAAATATTCAACTGTACTAGAATGCTTAAAAGGCCGCACAAAATGTAAATATCGTTGTCAGGTAGCGTATGTTTAAATGGAGAATACTCTTGTTTAACACAGCGAGTGTTTCATATTGCTGTAAGATCTCTTGAAGGCGATATATATGTATTTCTTTTTCTAAATAAATCCAGCTTAAAACAACATTTTAAATGGTTTACTACAGCTTTCCAGTTAAATATTTTCCACTGTCTCTTCTGTTCTCACAAAGTCTATCTGCCTTGACCTGATCCAATACCATATTTATTCAGTGTAAAAGTGCTCTTTCTTTTGTGCCGTTCAGGGCCTTTTGCTGTGGATAAGCAAGCCCTGCAGGGGGATGTGGCAGAGAATAACACATGAAGGCCTGTGCGATGGCCGCCAGCAATGCGTGACAATCAGCCGGTGGTACTGATGAATACAGCCACATGCGCATACAGACACACACAAGTCTGCAAAGTGCAAACCCGTACGCGCACAAACACACACACACACACACTTCAGTTCCAACACAGTCTCACACTCTCCAATGGCACTACCTCAGACCACCATCATCGTATCTACCCCACAGGCTGAGACACAGCAAGGCCATTACTCATCATAAAGTATTCCATGTTTTAATAAAATCTTCACAGTACCATGGCTAACCGGCAGGGGTTAATATTTATCTGAGGACCAGAGACAGTAAAGAGGGCTGCTTCTAAAAAGTGGCACACAGCAGTGTGTGATATTTTACTTAATTGAAAATCATGATGATTACAAACTAGGAGAAAATGGAACACAGGCTGCTTTTACACAAGCAGCCCAATTCTGATCTTGATCTTGATTTCACTAATTGGTCTTTTGACCAATCAGATCAGCTCTGGAAAAGAGCTAATGTGAAAAGATTGATGCGATTGACCAATTAGTGACAAAAATATAAGAATTGTGTTGACTGTCTAAACACAGCCATAGTGTCGTCCTCCCCAAGGTCACCCACAGTGTTTTAGAAAGGGCTCATTTACTATTGAACAAGCCAGTCAACATTAGGGAATCAGATTCCATTTTTAAAGTCTAAATTAGGCTTACAGCCTAAGGGCACAGCTATGGGAAGAGCACTACCACAGAGCTTTATGATGTTATGAGCCATAGAAATATTATTATTATTTTAAGAGCCATCTTTACGGCCACCCTGAACAGCGGGGTTGGTTTAGGAGAACCCTAATGGTGATGTGTTTCCTTTGCCTCTGCCCTGGCAGCACTCTGTTTATAACTGATGGGATGTTGCTCCTCCTTATCGGTGCAACCCCTGCTGTCATTTTGTGCGAATGTGTCTCGTTAGATGGCTCTTAACTCCATGTCTAGCATCCAGTTACCAGTGGTCACCCTGCTCTGTCCAACATCCTATTTTCAGCCTTCTATTGACTGCTTTTAAGAGGACAATTGGCTGACCTTAACTGACATTACCTGAACAGCTGAATCGAGGAAGATGGACTCTCCCCTATATCTGGTTCCTTGCCAGGTTTCTTCCTTTCTTCTGGGAGAGTTTTTCTAAGGCTTGCTCTTGGGAGGTTAAGGCCTTGGCTTTGTTGAACTTTCTGTAACAAATTACTTTGTGAAAATTGTGCTCGACTAACAAAGTTTAATTAATTGATTGTACCGCCATTTTGCCTCAACGACCAATTAGAGCAGCTGTTGGTGCCGAGGCAATAATTGGGTGGTTTTAGGGGCGAGATGAAGGCACACAGCTTGTGTACTCAGTAGTGCTAAGCGATTAACCAACATTTCAGCAATATTTTGGTTTTTAAACAGCTAATTGACCAACATCGGTTCAATTATTTGAATTCCATTTTGTTCAGTTTTTTTTCTCGTCAGCTCAATGCGCAGTTTCTCGAAAGATGAATTGGATCAAGCTCGAACTGCGCGATGTAGTAGGGAGTTGTAGTTTCCAACAGGCCAATATGCTACATAGTATAGCGCAGAAAATGTGGTAATTAACTATAATCACCATAAACCATTGGGTGCCTACTTGTCGGGTCTGTGTGGGGCAAACACGGAGAGGGAGAGAAGAGAGCACGTGTTCGAGGGAGAGCAGATGCATCTCCACCTGAAAATACGGGATCTAAGTGATTAATAGTTGGTATTCAGCAGTCATAACAGTATGCCTTATTTACTTTGAAGCAGCCATGTAGAGATGAGATGACTTGGAATGAAACAAAACAATATACACAACTGAAATATCTTATTAAAGTAATGTTAATAAATTATGGCTAAGTGAAATAAGCAGTAATGGGCAGTCAACTACATTAATGGGACTTGTCATTTTTTATTCATTCAACCCACATAATGCATAGTGCATTTAACGTTAAAAAAAATATATATACATTTTTTTTAAATCAACATCGAAAACCATATTTAAAAAAATAATTAAAATATCAAACAGACCTCAAAAAGCACTAATTGCTCAGCACTAGTCACCTGAATTGGTCTAATCAAAAAGCAGCTACATATAAATCGAGCCTAGTGAGGGTCGTTTGCAAAAACCCAAATGAACACGTTTCCACTGAGGTGAGGGTAGTGCTCTATTATTAACAAGCACCTGGACTGGGCGATGGTGTGCTCTACATGGCCGTGTTCAGTGTTGTTTGGGCGAAGCTTGAATAATTTAACGGAGGAAGAGATGGCTACGGTTCATATAACTGAGCCCATGGAAAAAGAAAAAAATATATATATTTGTTTTCTTCCTAGGACGTCACGTATGGGAGAGAGAATAATAACCCAAGTCATTACGTGCCACTGAGGGCTCTTGACTTGGTGTATCCTGGGCGGCTGACTTTCATTCTCCACCATTATAATGAGGCTGGAGCTACTGTACTAACGCAACAACGAAAGACCAAACATTTACAAAAGAAGTGGCTCTTCGTTCTCATTTACATTAAGTAAACAGAAAAACATTACATAATCCTCTTGTATGAATAAATAAACCTGTTTAAACCGGTTCTATTTCAAACCTGAGTGAAAAGCATTCTTCCCTGTGGAAACCATAGGAGAACATCCAAACAGCAGGAGGTTCACAGTGTGCCACGCTAAACTTAACTTAAAAGCAATTCACAAAACAGTAACACCACAATGTGCAGAAGGGAAATTAATGTGTATTTTAGCAGTATAATTGGAGTGATTTTGTGCATATTTCATACAGAAAGAGAGAAAAACCAAGGACAGAGAGTAATGAATGGAAAGCATACTTTGTGTGTGTGTGTGTCTGTGAGGAGGTAGAGAGAGCAAGCAAGAGGGGGAGAGAGAGTGAGAAACGGGGAGAGAACGAAAGCAGGATTATAGAGAGAATCGCATATGAATAGTCCCTCACCTTTAAGAGTATATGCTGCGTGCTCCAGACTCATCACCCTGAGTGTGTCCCCTCTTCGTTTCCTCTTCGTCCTCTCTCTCTTGGCATGTGAACCTCTGGGCTACTGATAACCTGAAACAAAAGAAGGTGGATGGAAAAACACAGCCGTGTTAGTACCTCTGGGCTGTCAATCTCCCGACTCTTCGGATACGGTAACAAGCCAGACGAAGCTGGGGCTCAAGGGACAGTGTGTGCGAAGCAAGCCTCATAAGGGAGTCTGTTTCATTCTCTGTCCTTTACATTCACTCCTACACAGTCTGACTGACTGACTGCTGCCACACACTAGCTAGCTTCCTCTTCTACTCTAGAATGATCATGAGGATTCTATTGAGAAAAATCTATAATTTTAGACAGCCACTGTGCCTTCTCAAAGTGACTCACTGTGCTCTATTTGTCAGAATCCGACACGAAAGGAGAAGGCCTTGATAATACATTTAGCCTTGATAACAAATTTTTTGCTTGGATGGAACTGTCTGGAAGTGTTGGATTCTGGGTTAAACTTGGTATATTGCTTTACTAGAGACTGGTTTTTACGTCAGAAGTGAATGGTTATCTGTAGGAGCCAGATGGCTTTGGAATGTGCTGGGTGGACAGGAGGAAGTCACAGGATTGCTGTAGGGATATGGGTGGACATCTTTGGATTAGGCAAATGAGGGAGTTGACGGTTTATTACCCTATTACTTCGTCTTCCTGTCAAACCATAAAAGATGTAAGGATTGGAGAGAAGGAGTAGTACCTAATAAGAGTATATATATACTTGTCGTGGTGGAAACATGTTTTGTCTGATGCAGCTGTATTGATCCTCTTGGAAGAATAAAATGGTTTAAGCTGTCAACTTTTTTTACTCTGAGAATTAGAACCAAAACACTTGGCGCTGCAAGCAGGGTTCACCACGATTTGTAGTCAAACCAGAGAGTCCAGATCAGTGGAGCTGGCAACAAACAAGGAAGGCACAGTTCCTACACCTGTTTCCACTGATTCTGACATCTTGGGGAGATGAGAATCGTAGGCTGAACAATTATAGGATACGGACCTAGAGAGCCTGAGTTTATTCGCTAGGCCCATTGTGTAATGACTAGTCATAAATATCTAGTGCAGGGTAGGTTCTATATCTAGGTAAAAATCAGGAGTAGCATAGGTTTCATAAGGATAGGCCTCGAGTGGAGGTTTTCCACTGCGAGATCCAGGTAAAAATCAGGAGTAGCATAGGTTTCATTAGGATAGGCCCCGAGTGGAGGTTTTCCACTGCGAGATCCAGGTAAAAATCAGGAGTAGCATAGGTTTCATTAGGATAGGCCCCGAGTGGGGGTTTTCCTCTGCGAGATCCAGGTAAAAATCAGGAGTAGCGTAAGTTTCATTAGGATAGGCCCCGAGTGGAGGTTTTCCACTGCGAGATCCAGGTAAAAATCAGGAATAGCGTAAGTTTCATTAGGATAGGCCCCGAGTGGAGGTTTTCCTCTGCGAGATCCAGGAGTGACAATACAGTGTAGGGCAGGTTCCGTATTAGGATATACCCCCACTAGGGACCTTCCCCTCAGATCTGTAGAAAGGACAAAAATCCTAGCTGCAGTGAGTTTTTGTAAGACGAGAGTTCTAGAAGCTAGTGAGTAAAACAAAAACAAAGGAAAAATAAGATATTCAAACACTGAGTTACAAGTATTAGCAGTAGCAATAAAGAGAGGTTGGTTAGATGCCCTGTTGGGTACAGAACCATGACAGATTATGTGGAAAGAGGAAGACAAGTGTGAATAATTTAGGTAATGTGGGTTATCAACAACAGTGATATTTGAGGCACAATACTGGAATAAGACATTAAGTAATCGGTATTCTCCAGTAATACATTTGCAGACGCTATTGTATCTAATACAAGGTCTATCTAATACAAGGTGTTAAGTGACCAATTAATTATTATCCGTGGAAGTGGGTAGCGCTACCTTGGAAAATAGATAATAGAAGGTGTGTATTATAGACAGGAGTGAAGAAATCTAAAACACCCTAGACACAGTTTGGGAATAATAACTATTCATATGGCGTCAGACGGCCCCGATTCTCCAAGCAGAGGATTTTAATAAAGCAATGGAGTAGCTGAAATAAGCGCACAAGCATTCTACCAATTCGGCTCGAATATGGGGAATTAATAGAGGTACTTAGCGACAAAAAGACTGGGTGCGTGAGTACATTGATAGAATTTGTACTTCTGCTTTGATGGCAGGTTTGAAACCTGCGATCAAAATGACAATTGTGGGGGGGATGAGGACAAAATAGAGCAAGATGTTTGAGTTGAATATAAATCCGCTCACTTCGCAAGACGTGCGAGGGGTTAATACAACCACAGTGAAAGTCACTAACAGTGGTTTCAATGGCCAAGGTAAGACAAAGAAACGTAGCAGCAAAACATCGAAGCGTAAGGAGATAATCTCACATCTAAAACAGGGAGCATCGGACATTGGAAGAATGAGTGTATGGTGATACTGAAACCTGCTGTACTCGAAGGAAATTCCGCTAAACAAGCTTTTGCATCTTTTTCAAAAGAGCAACAACAAATCCTTTTGAGAGTAGCAGGAGAGGAAAAGTCACATATCGGTGTATAGCTTCGGTTCGATCGATAGCGGCTCATAGAGATTACAGTTTCTAGTTGAAGGAACACGTATGAGATCACGTCTTACCCAACTGTTCAATAGAGGCCAGGGATCAAATATCACGGATTCCTTAGGACGAGAAATTGGCTAAAATTGGCACAGGAAAACATATTTTGGGTTGAAGAATCTAGGCCAAATGCCAGGGGAATGTATTCTAGAGGTAACAAAATTTAAATAATCTGGCCAAACACTCTTTTTGGGGGGATATAATGAGACATTGTGTGTAGTTTTATTCTGATATAGATTTTGAGAATGTACGAAAGGGTGGAGGGGTAACGAGAGGGGTAACGAGGAATTAGCAAAGGGGTTACTAAACCTAAAATTAACTTAATTTTTTTTGTAAGTTCATGAACATTGTGGTGCAGTGGTTGTGGAGTATAGTACATACTAAATAAAAGATACATCAAATCAAATTTATTTATATAGCCCTTCGTACATCAGCTGATATCTCAAAGTGCTGTACAGAAACCCAGCCTAAAACCCCAAACAGCAAACAATGCAGGTGTAAAAGCACATCAATTATGGAGTGGGCTATAAATGGAGTTCCAGATTAGTGAGGCCTGTTCATGTGTGAAACCATAGGTCAAAAACGCACACACAAAAACAGACTTTACCGGTTACAAATATGCGTTAGTGGTGTTGATAAAGTGGATTTATTTTGGATGGGGTCTTTTCAATTCAGTTTTAAATTGGGTATGCAGAAGGATAGAAATATTTGGAAGGTTTTTAAATGGTTTCTGAAGGACAGGAAAAGTAAAGGGATAGGAAATATTTAATGGTGTCGAATGCCCTGTATCCTGACTTTCTGGTAAAGCCTGACCAATCTCACTAGATATGATAGATACAGGTGGGATTTAATTATAAAATGAATGAGAAACACCCGTTTCTGTTCGATTTTACCATTGCTTTATGAGATACTATCATTTCCTTATGGAGTTATCAAGAGTTGTAATTCTAAGTTGATAGGTTATTCGAATGCGGTTATTCTTGATTTAACATGTTTTTGAATCACAATGTGAATCATGTATTTGAAGAGAAAGTTACCAGTTCCCTGGGGTCCTGGTCTCTGGGTAAATATACAAATGCACTTTGTGCATGTAGAAGGAAAAATATGTTAAATAGGGATGACAGTTACTCCAAATTGATTGTGATATGTGAATTGCTGATTTAATTTTTTGTTCATGTTTCGATACAAATTTCACCAGATTGGGATTTATGGAGTGTGGGATTCCCGGATGGATAGGGAGCTAACTTCCTGGTCTGGTAACTCTTCCGAGATGTCACCAGTAAAATAAGGGAGTATGAACGAATTTTGAAAATGGTTTCAACAGTAACAGTATGTTGTTATGCTCTGACATATATTTGAAGTCAGAAGTTTACATACACTTAGGTTGGAGTCATTAAAACTTGTTTTTCAACGACTCCACACATTTCTTTTCAACAAGTTGGTTAGGACATCTACTTTGTACATGACAAGTCATTTTTCCAACAATTGTTTACAGAGAGATTATTTCACTTATAATTCACCGTTTCACAAATCCAGTGGTTCAGAGGTTTACATACACGAAGTTGACTGTGCCTTTAAACAGCTTGGAAAATTCTAGAAAATGAGGTCATGGCTTTAGAAGCTTCTGATAGGCTAATTGACATCATTTGAGTCAATTGGAGGTGTACCTGTGGATGTATTTCAAGGCCTGCCTTCAAACTCAATGCCTCTTTGCTTGACATCATGGGAAAATCAAAGAAATCAGCCAAGACCTCAGAAAAAAATTGTAGACCTCCACAAATCTAGGTCATCCTTGGGAGCAATTTCCAAACGCCTGAAGGTACCACCATCTTTACAAACAATAGTACGCAAGTATAAACACCATAGGACCAAGCAGCCATCATACCGCTCAGGAAGGAGACGCGTTCTGTCTCCTAGAGATGAACGTATTTTGGTGCGAAAAGTGCAACTCAATCCCAGAGGAACAGCAAAGGACCTTGTGTAGATGCTGGAGGAAACAGGTACAAAAGTATATTTTTCCACAGTAAAACGAGTCCTATATCAACATAACCTGAAAGGCAGCTCAGCAGGGAAGAAGCCACTGCTCCAAAACCGCCATAAAAAAGCCCGATTACGGTTTGCAATTGCACATGGGGACAAAGATTGTACTTTTTGGAGAAATCTCCTCTGGTCTGATGAAACAAAAATAGAACTGTTTGGCTATAATTACCATCGTTATGTTTGGAGGAAAAGGGGGAGGCTTGCAAGCCAAAGAACACCATCTCAACCGTGAAGCAAGGGGGTGGCAGCATCATGTTGTGGGGGTGCTTTGCTGCAGGAGGGACTGGGACACTTCACAAAATAGATGGCATCATGAGGGACATTATGTGGATATATTGAAGCAACATCACAAGACATCAGTCAGGAAGTTAAAGCTTGGTCGCAAATGGGTCTTCCAAATGGACAATGACACCAAGCATACTTCCAAGATTGTTGCAAAATGGCTTAAGGACAACAAAGTCAAGGTATTGGAGTGGCCATCACAAAGCCCTGACCTCAATCCCATAGAAAATTTGTGGGCAGAACTGACAACGTGTGTGCGAGCAAGGAGGCCTACAAACCTGACTCAGTTACACCAGCTCTGTCAGGAGGAATGGGCCAAAATTCACCCAACTTATTGTGGGAAGCTTGTGGAAGGCTACCCAAAACGTTTGACCCAAGTTTAAAAAAAATTAAAGGCAATGCTACCAAATACAAATTGAGTGTATGCAAATGTCTGACCCACTGGGAATGTGAAGAAATAAAAGCTGAAATAACTCATTCTCTACTATTATTCTGACATGTCACATTCTTAAAATAAAAGTGGTAATCCTAACTGACCGAAGACAGGGAATTTTTACTAGGAATAAGTGTCAGGAATTGTGAAAAAAATGAGTTTAAATGTATTTGGCTAAGGTGTATGTAAACTGCTAACTTCAACTGTAGGTACTCTGATAAATCAGGGCTAACTTACTTAACAGTCTCTACCAATCACAGAGAGTCATTGAGAGGTAAAGACAACGCAATGGGGGGAAAAAAGTCTCTCCAGGGTTAAAATGTGAGCTAATGCGGGTTGGAGAAGGTTCATAGTACACCTTGTACACCTTGGTTGAAGTGGAGATTAAAATCAATACTGGAGCCCACATGTAACCGATTGAAGTCTTAGAAAATCCATTTTCAGCACTGCAGTGCATTGGGATATAATAGGCTTCAGCATGTTTTTCATTGGGATTAATGGGCATGTTTGGGCAAGCTGCACAACTTTGTGGAGGCTGTAAAGTTCACCTCATCCCAAACAGTCTTTCAGAATCATTTAAATGGTTCAGAGAGACAATGCAAAACACCAGTCATCAATTAGGCCTAACACATACTGAAACTGGGATAAGAATAACAGCATCAGGTGGAACGTCACCCTAAATGTAAGCAGCTTTCTTCTGACTGCAAGACACAGTGCTCTGTTCACCTTAGGCCTACATGGTTAAAGCATAGGTCATCATATAAAAGTGAGCGGGGTATGAATCAAATCGTACAATGTTATGCATGTGGGGGAAGAGGCAAGGAAATCTGCAAATCCCTTTAAGTACCAACAAGACACCACAAGAGATAACAAAATTAATTTCAGTCATATTGGATGTAATTACTGAAAAGGAGTAGAGTTCTCATTCTCAGCCGGAACCCAGCGGTCTGCGCCTCAAATTCGGAGAATTGATTCGGTCAGGGCAGGTTTTGGGCTTGCTGCCCTGTGTAAAAATTGTTTTAAAAAGAAAAGGGCCTGCATGTCTTTCACACCTTTACTACTGCTTTCTCACAGCAACTAACAGTGCCAAGATTCCAAATTTGTCTGGGCCAGAGAAATGTGACCATGATGAAAAAAATGTTTCTGATTGTAAAGTTAGAAATTGCGATATGAATAGGTTGGAGTGCACACGGGAGAATGATGATCCACGAGACCACGACAGATCTCACATCTCGGAATCAAAGAGAAGACCATCATTTCAATGGCATCTGCTAACGCCAATAGATCCTAATAAAATACATCCCATGACTGCCCTGCAAATGTGCCTTGCTGGACCTTCTAAACTATCGAAAGTCGACCCTTAATTGATCCAAAGGTTTTCCTAAATCAGGCATACGCTTGCAGTTATTTCAGAATAAAACATGCATTTAAAAACAAGGAGCTTTTGTTTAATTATTCAAATGGTGGTTTAGCACAAAATCTAGTTATTTATTGTTTAATTACTCAAGGCTCCCTTTGTTCTCCTAATTCATTTTCAAAATAAATGTTTTGATTGCATTTAAAAGGCATGAATGAATAGTATGCTGTGTAATGACATGAATGAATGAGTAACGTTAAAGAGGTGTTCTGGAACTTTGGCGACTACATAAGTATTTTTTTAAACCTTTTGCTTTGGGCTGGATGTGTCAATGTGTAGTTCATACATTATTAATCTATGAGCAGAATTACTGTCTGACCTCAACTAGCCATGAAATACCTAGTTTGAAAGCGACTGCTGGAAGCTGTGTGGTGCCATTTTGAGTACTGCAAGCTTGGCCCACATGGGCTAGCCCCCTAGTAATTAAGAGTTCCAGCCAATGAGCTTCAGCCCCTCGTCATTTGAGTGACAGCTAGCAAGATGCACATTAACAAGTTGCACAGTGAAAGAAGGCTGGCCCAGGCATACCCAGCATTATCCAATAAGGTTGCAGGGCGGGTCCAACGGCTCAGTGACACAGCAGAGAGGGAGAGCGGGCAATGACGTACTGCCCATATCTGCAAATACTGTATTAGTGCACATATTTTACTTCCTGGATAGCTCCCATGTGTAAACTTGCAAAGGCCGCCAGTCCCCTCATTATGCGTTCATTGACTTGAACGGGGATGCCCATTCTATTAATTTTATTTCAATTCCAGCACATGCAGTGAAGAGAAAATGTGTAAATTATACACAAACAATTGTTTTTGCTATTCTAATGTTTATTTTGGGGACTGCCGTCATTTGGATGGCCAATTACAGTCATCCAAAATTCCATGACCGTCATAGCCCTAGTGGCAGCAGCACGGGGATCCGTTTTGTCTCGAAGGATACTTTAAAAACTATGAAGTATGCAAATATTCCAGACATACAGAACAGGACGCACTCCCCACAGCTTGATGGTGGAAAGATTATATACGGCTACTTACTATAGCCTATAGGCCTACGCGAGTCATGAGCAAAATCATACACTTGATTAAGTCTACATTATTGCATGCTAAAAGTTTCTGATCAGTGATTAAACTAATAAATGAGCTACCACCTCCACTTATTTGGCCAACCAGAGTTCCATTATCCAAATATACAGACAGATTCACTGAAACAAAATCACATTGATTGATTAATCAGACAAGTCACAGGCTGTTAGTCGGAAGTTGGACAGGCTACCACGCGAGTGAAGAGCAACATCTACTTGTTAAGCTACATAACATGCTAGCAAAATGCTCTGATCAGTACTTATGAGCAAACTAGAATAAAGATGATCATGAGCACTCCAATGTTTCCCCTAAATTAATTTAGCAGAAGCAGGCCGCCGCTGCTAAATCGTTGCCGCCACATTTTAAGTGCGTTGAGGAAATAAATTCAACAAATTAACTTTTACCAAGGCACACCTGTTAATTAAAATGCATTCCAGGTGACTACCTCATAACACTGGTTGAGAGAATGCCAAGAGTGTGCAAAGCTGTCATCAAGGAAAAGGGTGGCTACTTTGAAGAATCAAAAATATATTTTGATTTGTTTAACACTTTTTTGGTAACTACATGATTCCATGTGTGTTATTTCATAGTGTTGAAGTCTTCGCTATTATTCATCAATGTAGAAAATAGAAAAATAAAGAAAAACCCTTGAATGAGTAGGTGTCCAAACATTTGACTGGTACTGTATATTTGTAGCGAGCAGTGGCATGAAGGAGAGCCACGAGTGCACAGCCACCGCTTTCTCCTAATCATCTCCCTACATTGCTGGGGCACGCATCAGTTCTATATTTCAGATGGTGTCAACATATTACATGTTCATGTATTTTTTTTTAAGTCACCAGAAATGACCTTGTCACAGTCGTTCTACAAAATAAATCTCCTGGAGTGCATGCCCGGACCTCCACAGCAAAGTGGATTTAGTTCATCCATGTTGCTTTATTGGAGACATGGAGGGGAATTGTAAATATCATACATGTGATGGATCAATCTGCATCGAAATGGATAAATCTGCATTAAAAAAAATCAGTTTAGTAATGAACCATTTCTTTCTAACTGCTTTTTGGGAGACTGCAGAAAGAAGACAGGAGATCATTAAAATGGGGCCCATCAGCGAGAGCTGCCATGGGACTTTTCTTCCTGAATGCACCATATTGTCTCACCTGACCCCGGCCCTATGATCCCTTCCCACAATCCCGCTCTGCCTATGCTAAACCGTGTGACGTGTAATCCCATCATCTCTAATTCTGTGCTTCGTAGAACATCACAGACTCAGAGATGGACAGACAGGCCTGGACAGAGACAGTGGACACACCTGAGGTGTGACTGTGACAGTCTTCGAAGGGAAAATGACTACCCCCTCTCAATGAAGCTACGAAAATTAAAGGGCGACCACGGTACTGCAGGCATTGTTTGCTGAAAACCAGATCCCCCATTGGTGAATGGAAAAATGGCAATCTTAATGGTCAATCCGTTTAAATAAAAAAATGCTTTCTTAGACAATCATGGTACCAATAATTGCTTCAAATCAAATTTTATTTGTCACATACACATGGTTAGCAGATGTTAATGCGAGTGTAGCGAAATGCTTGCTTATAAACCTTGAACTGATTATTTATTGCAAACAGAAGAAGAAGTTAATTTAGTCGCTAATCGCAGCCTGCACTACCCCAGGCGGGGTAGTGCAGGGTAGCCTAGTGGTTAGCCTAGTGGTTAGAGCATTGGACTTGTAACCGGAAGGTTGCAAGTTCAAACCCCCGAGCTGACAAGGTACCAATCTGTCGTTCTGCCCCTGAACAGGCAGTTAACCCACTGTTCCTAGGCCGTCATTGAAAATAAGAATTTGTTCTTGACTGACTTGCCTGGTTAAATAAAGGTAAAATAAATTAAATAAATAAATAAAACCCCAGTTGGCCTTCAACTGGAGTTCATCAATGAGGGCAGCACTGAGCGAGCCTGCAACATCACTTCCTGGAGTAGCTCAAACTGATCCATGAGACGCCATCTTAAACAACTTAAATTTGGCTTCAATGTGCTATTGAGTCAACACATAGAAATGTATGTCTCATCATCAATGGCATATGCAGTCATTGTAGTCTTCCATACTATAGTGACAACAGTTCCTCGGCCAGGGCCCAGGACATGTTTGACTCATCGGGGCCTTAGGGCTGTGGTACAGAGGGAGCATTCGGCTGGGTCTGGGAGCTGTCAGCGCGATGTGTGGTAGCCTCCTCACTCTCAGGCCATGGCATCCTGTCTCCCCGCGGAGCATATGGCACCAGGCTTCCGACATGAACCACACAGTGGCAGAGAACTGAGTCACTGGTTGACTGACAGTACATTTCTACACAGCATCATCCTTAGTGCATAGGCTTACTTGCTAGATTAATTTAACTATAATCTTGAATTGTATTTTACCATAATGTATCGTCTCCAATCACCTTGGTATTCATCTTCTGGTCACAACCACCATGCAATCAACCTTTTGTGCATAAAAATTGGATTTTCAACATCTATAATTATCATTCATGGCATTTGGAGGAAATTGAAAATGACATACTAAAACACAAATGAGAACAATAAATCAAACACGGTTCCCAGGGAAACTATTACCAAGAGGCTGACGGGTGTGTTTAATTACTGCCATGTTGAGGCTGGTTGAAAAACTTTAATACAGTTTTAAGCTTTGAACTACTCCCATAAAGCGGTTATACAATCTAGACTACGGTAATTATTTTCCTTTGACTATTACATGGAAGCTCGACTTTCTCACGATAAGACTTGACTAACAATCCCCAAGAGCTAAGCAACCTGTTAGCTAAACCAAAAGCCTATTCACAATACAGTGAATGCATATGCAATAGGAGCATTGAGTTATTGAGGTTGATTTAGATGGTGCTACAGATGACAAACAATATGTTCCCCTTCCATGTGGCACGGAGTTTAAATTGTACTGATCAACAACATTTTCTTAGAAGTGCGAGCTCTCTTTAACCAGTAATGACGTCATTTACGATCCAAGAGGTGTGCTGCCTGTCGGAGCCCTCTGTTCGCTGAGGCGATAAATCTTTGGCTGAGGGAGAGACGTGAGGGTGAACGATTAAATGAAAGAAAAGTTTGATGGAAAACAGCTTCAAAATCATAATTTTTTTGCATTATGGTTTTCACATCACAAACAAAGTACTAGGGTGGTGAATGTGTTAGTATCGGCTGTAAGCTAGCCAGGAAACTTGGCCTACAAAAGCTGGAAACCACCGGTATTTTCTTGCATTGTGAAGTTATTCTAGCCTGTATGGAAATGATTTTGCAAACAGTAATGAACAGTTTCAACATGCAGTGTCTCATTATTCAAATGTGTTAACTTCTGTGCAGCCTGAGTGTGGAGCTAAACATGATGCAGCCCAGACTCCCAGTAAAAGGCTTGCAATGAGTGTGTGGAGCAGGCACGGAACACTGGCTGCGCTGATACAGACTTGATCCGTGAGACATTTGACAAAAGTACCAAACGTGACAAAAATGCTAGTACCAAACCATTTTTCAAGTTCTAGTAACAAAAAAGTACCGTGCAACCAGCTAATGAATAAAAAAAACACACCCACAACCAGTCAAAAGTTTTAGAACGCCTACACATTCAAGGGTTTTAATTTATTTTTACTATTTTCTACATTGTAGAATGTAGAGAGGCTGAAAGAGGGCAGCACTGAGAAGCTGAAAATATTTGGCATGGGCTCTCAGATCCTCAAAAAGTTATACAGTTGCACCATGGAGAGCATGGGGGTAGTGCGTACTGCCCAGTACATCACTGGGGCCGAGCTTCCTGCCATCCAGGACCTCTAAACCAGGCGCTGACAGAGGAAGGCCCTATAAATTGTTAAATACTCCAGCCACCCAAGTCATAGACTGTTCCATCAGCTACCGCATGGCAAGTGGTACCGATGCGCCAAGTCTGGAACCAACAGGACCCTGAACAGCTTTTACCCCCAAGCAATAATACTGTTAAATAGTTAGTTAAATATACTGAAAAAAGGCCTCCCGAGTGGCACAGTGGTCTCAGGCACTGCACCGCAGTACTAGCTGTGCCACTAGAGATCCTGGTTTGAGTCCAGGCTCTGTCGCAGCTGGCCGTGACCGGGAGACCCATGGGGCGGCGCACAATTAGCCCAGCGTCGTCCGTGTCAGCGTGTTTCCTCCGACACATTGTTGCGGCTGGCTTCCAGGTCGGCGGACGCGCGGCTCTCGACCTTTGCCTCTCGAGTCCATACAGGAGTTGCAGCGCTGAGACAAGTCGAACTACCAATTGGATACCACGAAATTGGGGAGAAAAGGGGCAAAAAACTTTTTAAAAAATAAATAAATACGCAAAAGAAATGTTGAGTTACCGTTCATATAAGGAAGTCGGTCAATTGAAATAAATTCATTAGGCCCTAATATAAGGATTTCACATGTTTGGGAATACAAATACCTTAAAAAAAGGTAGGGGCGTGGATGAGAAAACCAGTCAGTATCTGGTGTGACCACCATTTGCCATGCAGCACAACATCTCCTTTGCATAAAGTTGATCATGCTGAAACATGAGGTATGGCGGGGGACAAATGACATGACAATGGGCCTCAGGATCTCGTCACGGCATAAGATGCAATTGTGTTCGTTGTCCGTAGCTTATGCCTGCCCATACCACAACCCCACCGCCACCATGGGGCAAACCGCTCGCCCACACCACACCATTACACGTGGTCTGCGGTTGTGAGGCTGGTTGGACGTACTGCCAAATTCTCTAAAACGACATTGGAGGCAGTTTATGGTAGAGAAATTAAACATTAAATTCTCTGGCAACAGCTCTGGTGGACAATTATGCAGTAAGCATGCCAATTGCACGCTCCCGCAACTTGAGACATCTGTAGCATTGTGACAAAACTACAGCCTTTTGTCCCCAGCACAAGGTGCACCTGTGTAATGATCATGCAGTTTAATCAGTTTCTTGATATGCCACACCTGTCAGGTGGATGGATCTTGGCAAAGGAGAAATGAGCAACAGAGAAATGCTCAGGGATGTAAACAAATTTGTGCAAAAAATTTGCATGAAATAAGCTTTTTCTGGGATCTTTAATTTCAGCTCATGAAATATGGGACCAACACTTTACATGTTGCGTTTATATTTTTGTTCAGTGTAGCTAACCAATAGTTACCAGGACTATCTGCATTGACCCTTTTTGCACTAACTCTTGACTCATCACATACGCTGCTGCTTATTATCCATCCTGTTGCCGAGTTACTTTATCCCTTCCTATATGTACTTTCTACCTCAATTACCTCGTACTCCTGCGCATCGACTCTGTACTGGTACCCGTGTATATAGCAAAGCTATCGTTACTCATTTTGTATTTTTCGACCATTTCTTTTTTTCTCTGCATTGTTGGGAAGGGCCTGTAAGCATTTTCACTGTTAGACTACACCAGTTGTTTACGAATCATGTGACAAATAACTTTGATTTGACCAACTGTACAGCCAAACCATTGTTTAAGATTTTACCATGAACTAATTTGCACTATCATTCCTCCTCAATTATTCAAGACTAATGCAGGAAGAGTGTACAAAGAATACATGTCCCACACAGCAGAACATATGTCAATGTACATTTAATTTTAGGCTTGATAGAAATCAGGCAATGATACATTTGAGAGATTTTGCTCATATGAACACTTTACGTTTCAATATTCTGCTCAGGAGCCCACAGATCCAGTCATCTGATCACAATTAGTGAGAAGGTTAGCATTTCTACTCCATTGCGTTTTTAACAGCCAGCACAATCTTAAAAGCTACCACTCCAAAATGGACATTTTAACAGGTCTATCAACTCAAAGCTGCATCTGTGAAGCTCAGGCACTAGCTCTTTCATCCAGTGAAAGTACCATCCTTTATTCATGATTAGAAGCTGGGCCATTTCTAAACATAATACAAAGTTAAGACACTCCCTAATTGCTGTAGCAATTGTACCATTCCACAGACTCCTTGCGGGGGTCCAAGGCCTGGTTAAGTGACTGGCTCTATGTGGTTTGGCCAGAAAGGCCAGGTGATTTATCCCCTCCTGGATAACCTGATGCTCAGGCCCAGTACATCTCATTCCTTCTCAGAGATTGAATTTAAGACATATTTTCAAAATGCCCGATTTTCAATCCCTACAAAACGATCATGATCTGAAAGAATACCACTGTTTAAGCATAAAGCCAGCATTTGGCTCAGGTCTGGCTGCCTCTGAATCCTAAAGACCCCTCTGCTTTGGTCTGCTGCTGCTTCCATACCTCATTATTTTGAATAACAATGTGAAATTCCTCACACCTGTAGAGCCCAGGAAGCTCTCACAAATGATGAGCAACACTTGACTTTGGTATTAACATGAATCACATATATAAAACTTCTGAATCAGACAGCTAAATTATTCACAATCCTTATATTAAAAAAGGTCCATGAGGGTCTTCGTCAGAACCCGAGGAAAGGCAGACGTCACTGATTAAATTGACTTTTTTCCTTCTGGAACTAAGAGATGTGATATGCAAGAGTTCCATTTCCATCCAAGTATAGTGCTCAATCTCCAATTCTCCACAACTCAAATAGACGCACTAAAGAAAGTATAGAATGGCACAGCAGATGAGTACTAAACTGCATGGAAGAAAAATATATATATACACCCCCCCCCCCCCCACTAAGTGACCATTAAGAGTTTAGGTTTAGTTCACAAAGGCGGGGACAGTAGTCACAGGGATGCCGATTAGCTTACACAGCAGCCTCACAAGTGGCACGGCGTCGCACAGTGCAATTTTCAAAAGCAGTGCTGAAGTGATGTTCATGCATGGTAATTCAGCTCTCAAGTTTGACAGCTAATAAAAGAGAGCAGTCTTAATTAAATCAGTAACAACCTCTGTTCATCCCTCTGCTCCCGTCTCCTCTGGGCAAAGACAGAAAATTCGAACAGAGCCCTCGTCTCTAGGGACAGCCACTATGGGCTTCGTATATATATTTTTTAACCCCCTTTATCTCCCCAATTTTGATCTGGTCTCATTGCTGCAACTCCCCAATGGGCTCGGGAGGTGAAAGTCAAGTCATGAGTCTTCCGAAACATGACCCGCCAAAACACACTTCTTAACACCTGCCAGCCGCATCAAGCTCACATGGGGACATTCTACTGCACGCAATTGATAGACTAAGTTATAAAGAAACTTGATTATGCATTTCAAGAAACATGGACGCAACAAGTAATTTGCATACATTTCCATTTGGAGCAATAAGTTTGCTTCATTGTGATGAGTTTAGGACCTTTGGGGATGGTATAATATATTTGGCAAAATTGGCAGATAGCTCTACCTGCTGTATCGGCTCTGGGTTGTTTGTGGTATAAGATGTTTGGCAATACACTTCAAATACTTCATTCTGATCCAGACCTATAATATTGGGCTCTGGAGGAGAAGTCAGGCATTACAGTGAGCAGAAAATAAAAAAAAGGCTAACAGCCATACGAGATGGCTTTAGCCTGCGATTAGCGAGTATTCACATTCTCATTTCAGTGCGCTCTATACTGCAGCTCAGCTCTGCCTTCTCTTTACCTGCAGCCAAGTACCAAAGCAGAGCCTTAAAAGAAAGTGAGTGCAGAGCTATACAGGCTCAAACACTGGAAGGAAACCACGGGGATGGAAAGGGAAAAACGCATGCTTCTCACACAACCACTGAAATGGACCAAATCAATTCCTGCAGCAGTGAGCAGCGAGCCGAAACCGGAACGCTTCAGTCCTCCGACTTAAAAGGCGATTCTTCGGAAGCTTGTGGTCTTGCATAGGCTGAGAGAGGAAAATACTGCAAAAATAAAATGTCAGAGACTAGGGCTGTGGCAGTCACAAAATTTCAAATGGTGATTGTCAAGCAAATAACTGTCGGTCTCACAGTAATTGACGGTTAATTAACAATTAGCATCTCCTGGCTGCCACACAGCCTACATGCCACTGATGCAGACCATTGGAACATCTACATTTTAAAAAGTCTAATAAATCCATGTAATATAGCCTACACCTTCACAATAAATCCATTATTCATTGTAGACCGTTTTAGACTTCTATTTTAGAAGAACAGAATAGCATACTCTGTTGTCCTTATGTTAATTCCTGATCTGGCTATGCCATATTGCTGTTGGCTACACTAGTTCATTTAGCAGACAAGATTCACTTAGAATTCTGTGGCATTAATCTATAGTATGAAGAATACAATTGAACAAAGCTGAATAAAATAGAGGATATTTTCTCAGAACAATTAGAGGGAGTGCGCACGTGCGGCTATTCTGTATTGAGCAGTTAACAAAGAAATAGGTACTCGTACTTGCTTAATTTAGAGTTATTAATGGAACTTTAGATGTTCTAAAAACGTTGGGCTATATGTTTTGATTTTTAATACATTCTAAGGCTGCATGATGCAACTAGTGATGATTTGAAAAAAGTCACTTGAAAAGGCATGAGCTCTGCTTAGTTTTTTTGCACAGGCTGTACACACTTCTTCAGTCTCTCATTCACAATTGGAGAAGCACTTGTTAATGAATAAAATTTCCCGGCGGCATCCCCTTTGTGGCCTTAACGTACCCTAAAAACAAATCCATGCCTGCTCCGAAGCACCTCTCATCTCACTCACACGGCTCTCCATCACGTGATCGGGTCTTTCTCACAGGCTACAAGTGAAGACAGACATCGGGGATGCAACTGATCGCATCCTTATGCAATTCCGAAGTGCAAATTGAAGATGCCCACATTCTTCAATTACTTTAAGGGCTCCCGAGTGGCTCAGCGGTCTAAAACACTGCATCTCAGTACTAGAGGCATCACTACAGACCCTGGTTTGATTCCAGGCTGTATTACAACCAGCAGTGATTTGGAGTCCCATAGGGCGGCGCACAATTGGCCCAGCGTCGTCCGGGTTGGGGTTTGGCTGTCATTGTAAAAATGAATTTGTTAACTGATTTGCCTAGTTAAATAAAAGGTTAAATAAATTAAAAAATGGAAGAACCTGTCCACATTTACTTTTCGTCAGCCAACAAGATGAGAAGGGCTAACGAACAGCAAAAGCCTATGTCAAGCTACTATCCCCATAGTACAAAAGTTGACCTATTCTATGCGAGAAATAAATATACCAAACAGCCTGGGACAGTTGTAGATCCCAAATGAATACAACCACTAGCATCAAACATTTTTATGCAATGAGGGTGACGCAACAGTTCCGAACGTTTAGCTTAAAATGGCAATAAACTATTAGGCTATATATATATATTCACATAAGCGCAGCAATGCGCACATGGCAGTAGGACACCATTATCAAAAGTGACCGCAAATGTAATAATGCATGTAATGCTTTTACTATAAAAGGTGTATTTAAAGGTGAATATTATCTTCCCAAACTTGAAACTCACAGCATTGTTTATTGCCTATGGCTGGGCATCATTCACAGTGACAGGCTAATATTGTCACCCAAATCGTTCTTGATTTAATCTGGTCTTTACATATACTAAATAATATACAGTACCAGTCAAAAGTTTGGACACATCTACTCATTCAAGGGTCTTTATTCTTTTTTTACTTTTTACAATTTTCTAAATTGTAGAATAATAGTGAAGACATCAAAACTATTAAATAACACATATGGAATCACGTAGTAACCAAAAAAAGTGTTTGCCTTGATGACAGCTTTGCACACTCTTGGCATTCTCTCAACCAGCCTCACCTGGAATGTTTTTCCAATAATCTTGAAGGAGTTCCCACATATACTGAGAACTTGTTGGCTGCTTTTCCGTCACTCTGTGGTCCAACTCATGCCAAACCATCTCAATTGGTTTGAGGTAGGGTCATTGTGGAGGCCAGGTCATCTGACGCAGCACTCCATCACTCTTCTTCTTGGTCAAATAGCCCTTACACAGCCTGGAGGTGTGTTGGGTCATTGTCCTGTGGAAAAACAATTGACAGTCCCACTAAGCGCAAACCAGATGGGATGGCGTATTACTGCAGAATGCTGTGGTAGCCATGCTAGTTAAGTGTGCCTTGAATTCTAAATAAAATCACCAGAGTGAGTGTCACCAGAAAGCAGCCCACACCATCACACCTCCTTCATGCCTCACGGTGGTAACTACACGTGGACCTCAAATTTGGACTCATCCAGAACAAAGGACAAATTTCGACCAGTCTAATGTCCATTGCTCGTGTTTCTTGGTCCAAGCAAGTCTCGTCTTCTTATTGGTGTAGTGGTTTCTTTGCAGCAATTCGACCATGAAGGCCTGATTCACACAGTCTCTTCTGATCAGTTGATGTTGAGATGCATCTGTAACTTTAACTCTGAAGCATTTATTTGGGCTGCAATTTCTGAGACTGGTAACTCTAATGAACTTATCCTCTGCAGCAGAGATAACTCTGGGTCTTCATTTCCTGTGGCGGTCCTCATGAGAGCCAGTTTCATCATAACACTCTGTTTTTGCAACTGCACTTGAAGAAACTTTCAAAGTTCTTGAAATTTTCCAGATTGACAGTCCTTCATATCTTAAAGTAATGACGGACTGTCATTTCTCTTTGCCTATTTGAGCTGTTCTTGCCATAATATGGACTTGTTCTTTTACCAAAATAGGGCTATCTTCTTTATACCACCACTACCTTGTCACAACAACTGATTGGCTCAAACAAATTAAGTAAAGAAATTCCACAAATTAACCTTTGACAAGGCACACCTGTTAATTGAAATGCATTCCAGGTGACTACTCCATGAAGCTGGTTAAGCGAATGCCAAGAGTGTGCAAAGCTGTCATCAAGGCAAAGGGTGGGAACTTCAAAGAATCTCACATATATATTTTCATTTGTTTAACACTTTTTGGGTTACTACATGATTCCATGTGTGTTATTTCATAGTTGTGATGTCTTCACTATTATTGTACAATGCAGAAAATAGTCCAAATAAAGAAAAACCCTTGAATAAGTAGGTGGGTCCAAATTTGACTGGTACTGTACAGTATGTGTGAAATTCGTTTTGATTTAGAATGGACCAGAGGACGATTCTCCTGTGGTTCCTTTTCATGTCAGCCAGGTATGCTATACTCCTGTTGTACAGAGAAGCAATGTGCTTAATATTTGCTTAATATTAGGAAAGTAGAAAAATAAATATAGTAGGCCTCCTTTTATATCTGTTTTCTCGTGCAAATTGTATAGCCTATAGAAATGTTGAGCAACATGAGCTCATGGGCTCTGATGAAGTGTTTGATTAGATTTTCAATTACATTGATGTCAGAGTTATTAGAGGGACAAAAGAGTGCTGAATACCAGGCAGTTAGCAAGTTTGGTAGGCTACTAATGACCATCAGAAGCATCATAGCTTGGAGAAGCCTAATTACCGTGACTAAGTGGTCACGTGAAATTTGACTGCCATCATGACTCGTGACCTCCGTTGTGGCGGTAAGACAAAAAATATATGAAATGCTTTAGTCTGTTTTTAGACCTCATCATAGCACTGAGACAGCACTCTTGAAGGTGGTAAATGACATCAGACCAAGGCTCTGCATCTGTCCTCGTGTGCCTAGCTAGCCCTTAGTGCTGCTTTTGAAACCACCGATCACCACATTCTTTTGGAGAGATTAGAAACCCTAATTGGGTCTACACAGACAGGTTCTTGCCTAGTTTAGACCTCAACTTTCGGAAAGATACAAGTTAGTCTGAGTATGACAAATTAATTGTACGTTTCTGACAAATCAATTGTAAGTTTTGCAGTTCCTCAAGGTCCCAATTTTAGGCCCACTATTGTTTTCACTATAAATTCTACCTCTTGGTGATGACATTGTGTTTCCGAATGACAACTTGCACTGCTATGCGGACGACACACAGCTGTACATTTCGATGAAACATGGTGAAGCCCCAAAATTGCCTCCCTGGAAGCATATGCTTCAGACATAAGGAAGTGGATGGCAGCAAATGTTTTACTAATAAACTCGGACAAAACAGAGATGCTAGTTCTAGATCCCAAAAAACAAAAGGATCTGCTGTTGGATCTGAAAATTAATCTGATTGGTTGTACAGTCTTCTCAAATAAAACTGAAGAACCTTGGCGTTACTCTGGACCCTGATCCCTCTTTTGACGAACATATCAAGACTGTTTCAAGGACAGCTCCCCCCCCCCCCCCCCATCATCGTAACTTTGCAAAAAGCAGAACAACTTTTGATGCAGAGGCTATTCCATGCTTTTGTCACTAGATTAGCCTACTGCAATACTCTACTCTCTGGCTACCGGGATAAAGCACTAAATTAACTTCAGTTAGTGCTAAACACATCTACCAGAATCCTGACTAGAACCCAAAACATGCATCATATTACTCCTGTGCTAGCCTCTCTACATTGGCTTCCTGAAAGGCTAGGGCTGGTTAAGGTTTTACTGCTAACCTACAAAGCATTACATGGGCTTGATCCTACCTCTATCCCCGATTTGTACATACTGCTGTACATACCTACACGTACGCTACGGTCAAAAGACGCAGGCCTCTGTCACTAGAATTTCTAAGCAAACAGCTGGAGGCAGGGCTTTCTCCTATAGAGCAAATTTTTCTGGAATAATCTGCCTATCCATGTGAGAGACGCAGACACAGTTTTGACCTTTTAAGTCTTTATTGAAGACTCATCTCTTCAGTAGGTCCTATGATTGAGTGTCGTCTGGCCCAGTGGTGCGAAGGTGAATGGCAAGGCACTGGAGCGACAAACCTCCCTGGCCGGCTCCACCTTCTCCACTGGAATTCGCTGCCTCTGACTATTATGGGGGCTGAGTCCCTGGCTTACTCGTGCTCTTCCATGCCATCCCTAGGTGGGGTGCCTCACTTGAGTGGGTTGCGTCACAGACGTGATTTTCTTGTCCGGTTTTGCACCACCTCGGGCTCGTACGGTGGAGGACATCTTCGTGGGCTATACTCAGCCTCATCTTAGGGTAGTAAGTTGGTGATCTGTTAATATCCCTCTAGTGGTGTGGGGGCTGTGTTTTCACAAAGTTGGTAGGGTTATATCCTGCCTGGTTGGCCCTGTCCAGGGGTAATGTCGGACGGGGCCACAGTGTCTCCCAACCCCTCCTGTCTCAGCCTCCAGTATCTTATGCTGCAATAGTGTATGTGCCGAGGGGCTAGGGTCAGCCGGTTTTGCCTGGTGTAATTCTCATGTCTTATCTGGTGTCCTGTGTGAATTTAAGTATGCTCCCTCTAATTCCCTCCCCTCCCAGGGGACCTGAGCCCTAGGATCATGACTCAGGACTACTGGGCCTGATGACTCCTGGCTGTCCCCAGTCCACCTGATCGTGCTGCTGCTCCAGTTTCAGCTGTTCTGCCTGCGGCTAGGAAACCCAGACCTGTTATCTTGTCCTGGACCTGCCGTTTCCGACTTGCTCTCTACTGTACCTGCTGTCTCGACCTCTGAAAGCTTGGCTATGAAAAGCCAACTGAGGTACTGAGATGTTGCACCCTCTACAACCACTGATTATTATTATATGACGCTTCTGGTCATCTATGAACGTTTGAACAAGAGTAATCTGGCCTTAAACGGCCATATATTCTTATAATCGTCACCCGGGAAAGCAAGAACAGGACTGGCCACCCCTCAGAGCCTGGTTCCTCTAGGTTTCTTCCTAGGTTCCTGCCTTCCTAGGGAGTTCTTCCTAGCTACTGTGCTTCTACATATGTATTGCTTGCTGTTTGGGGTTTTAGGCTGGGCTTCTGTATAGCACTTTTTGACATTGCGGATGTAAAAAAAGGCTTTATAAATAAATGTGATTGATAATACGGTCATCGCAACAGCTCTATCCTAGACACCAGCTCCGGCCTGGTGTGCAATCCATCACCAGCCCGAAGTGCCCTGCCATTACGATGGAAATAATATAAAAGTACATAAATGTCAAAGTAAAAAGGTTTCTATAATTAATAAAAACCTCCCTCGTCATTGCATGTGAGGGCCAACAGTGAGACCATGATATAGAAGGTTGGAGAAAAATACATACATGCATACATACATCGCTCGCTCAACACAGTATCAACATTTGTGGTGGCAGGGTAGCCTAGTGGTTAGAGCGTTGGACTAGTAATCGAAAGATTGCCAGTTCGAATCCCCGAGCTGACAAGGTACAAATCTGTCATTCTGCCCCTGAACAAGACCGTTAACCCACTGTTCTTAGGCCGTCATTGAAAATAAGAATTTGTTCTTAACTTAGTTAAATAAAGATAAAGATCAAATAAAAATACCAGTCTGTCCAGATGTTAAACATACTACACAAAGAGCAGTATCCTATGAATTGGAAATAAACACAAAAAATAAACAACGGCTATCAGAGCCTGGTGAACATGCTAGTCTGTAAAGAGAGAGGGGGAAAAAACTCATAGCATGGAATAGTACATATTTATTTACAGGGCAATTAAAGCAGCAGCAACCCTTCTGCTGGAATGCAGTGGGGGAGAAAAGGAGAAGGCTGTATCACTTTTTAGAAAGGCAGTGGAGGGAAGCTGATCTACCTGAGCAATGTCATCCAAAGCCCCAGGACATGATAGTGACTCCCATCCAGGCGTGAACTCATGTTTCTCTTTCATTACCCGACACTGAAAGAGCAAACAAACACTGCCTACCTGCACTGGCTCATGCCGTTTATCAGAAAATTGTGTGAAAATAGGCACACAGCACCATTTCATAACTACACAGCACACACAAACACACCTGCTTTAAGCCCAATTAGGCTTACAGTATGTTGAGTATTTTACTTCTCTCCCACTCTTTCCCTCTTCCACTGTCTTGTCCTTTCTAGTGCCTCTCTTAAATCTTTAGTGGAAACAGGAACTTCACAGTGACTGCTCTAAGTAAGGGCAGTATTTTGATCAAGACATTCAATAGATGTTACAACAAATTTGTATTTGTTTTAGAATTAGAGGAGTAACATTAGGCAGTCTAGCCTATAGCTCAGTGTTTGATGAGAGAGAGCCAGACGAAGCAGCACCTTATTTCATTAAAATAAAAAATATATTTATATATGCAACAGACCACACCTGTCATATGTGACCCGTTTCAGGAAACTAGGTGTATGTCGCGATTCACTGCTCAAACGTGAACTTTCATGTACCTTAATAACAAACTTGTATGCCATCTGTAAATATGAATACAATTGTTAAATTACGAGCCTAGTTGGTTATGCCACAGAAAAAGTGGGCAACCTTCCCCCTGCCCATGTTTGGCTGAGATGTGGGCTAGACATGCCGAGATATGAGTTTGGATTGGTCTGCCATATAGCACGCTTCTGTCTATTTGAACCGGTCAGTATGTGTAGGGTAATCCTGTCTAACGCAGCTTCTTTTTTTTTTATGTATTGCGTATTAACTTAAGACTCCAGTATGCAAGTAGCCATATCAATAGAACGTCACTGCAACAACTGTTTCAGAGCACTCTCGTCTGAGTGTACCATAGCGCAGAGTAATGGATTTACGAACGCTCAACACTGGTTCAATATGGCCGGTGTCATTAAAAGTCGGCATTAAAGTGTAAATAAATTGTTGCCAGGAGCACAGTTAGTCACCAACACTCTGGATAACGTGAAAACAGCCTTTCCAGCTCTGCTAGGGCAAGTAAAATGGTCAGAGTTTGGGTGGGTGCTATAGCTTCTTATGGAATTGCACACGGTCAGTATGAACCAGAGTGACTTCAAACAACGGGTCAAACAAATTGGAAATGACAGGACGTCTTATTTAATGAAAGAGGTTCGAGTCTGATGTGAAGCATTCATCCATGTTTATGGGTAAGAGTCAAGCTACAGTTTCAGATATTATGCGTTTCTAATTTTGTCAGAAAGTTTTCATTGCAAGTTAAAGCTTATTGTTAGCTAGCTAGCTGACGTTAGATGGCTGGCTAGCTAACATTACATTTATGATCGGTGTGTAGTAATGTACTCAGAATGCCCTTTCGCTGTGCTAGTTATAGCCTAATGTTAGCTAGCTAACATTGAACCTATTTGGTTAACTTTAGCTAGCTATGACAATCGGTTTGCATAGCTAGTACTCAATGGATTAGGATTATAGTTCATTGTTTAGCTAGCATGTCTAAACAAGACTCCACTTCGCCAGATGATTACATGACCCATCAAGTTAGTCAGGTGTGTCTGAAGGTGATTACGGCTATCTATTGTATAATAATGCCAAACTATTTGTATCTGGAATTTGTCTTTCAGCATCAGTAGAACACGCCTGACTCTCCTCCACCAGTCATACAAGGAGAATGGTCTAATGCCTCCCATAAAAAAGAGAGCTGGCCCAAGCAAGCACAGGTTACACCTAAAGCGTGAGGACTTGCAGCGAGTGGTGAACTTCATCAACAACTACGCAGAGGATAATGCTAAAGTATTACCAGGAAGCCACCCAGGACACAAACACTTTGGTGGAAAGCTGCTGCCATCCCATGTGATAAAAGCAGCAGGGTGGCTTCTCTACAAGGAATCGATAACATTTGGTATGTAAACCATAAACACATTTTGATTATTTAATTGACTGCCAACAGGATTGGCACTACTTTGGGCTGTGCGTTATCATTTTAACTTCCAGTTTCAAAGATTGTTTCTGTATGCAGTGCTGCTGCTCTGCACATTTGTAGGTAAATAAAACTTACCTGATAATGACGCATTAAAAAATATGACGTTTTACGTTACATTAACTTATCTTAATGTTTTTTTATTTTATACTGCTCAATAAAACTTCAACTAGGCGTTGGGCCAGTAAGGGTGGCTGGTTCAAATCCCAAAGCCAGCTAGGAGAAATCTGTCGATTTTCCCTTGAGCAAAGCACTTAACCCTAGTTGCTCTGGATAAGAGCATCTGCTAAAATCTTACTTAAATAATATTTATATATTATTTTCTCTCTCCAAATAAGCTTTGTTGTACAATGCACTTCAAACAGTCAGCAATAATCTGATGAATTCAGGGCTTGTGAAATTATACTTTAGATAAAAGGTTTAGAAACTGTGACTAGACCAAAAAGAAAACATGAAAACAAGCTGTTCACGGAAACTATATATATTTTTATATCACATACAACAGGTGAGCCCTTAACCAACAATGTAGAGTTTTAAAATAGAAACATGTACTAAATAAATGAAAAACAGGAACACAATAAAGTTACAATAACAAGGCTATATACAAGGGGTACCGAGTCAATGTGCATGGGTACGGGTTAGTCAAGGTAATTGAGGCAATATGTACATATAGGTAGGGGGAAAGTGACGATGCATAGCTAATAAAGAGAGTAACAGCAGCGTGTGTGAAGAGTGTGAAGAAATGTGAATGCGTGTGTGTTTTGGAGTGTCAGTGTAGTATGTGTGAATCTGTGGTTAGGCTAGTGAGCGTATATCGAGCCTGTGCAAGAGAGTCAGTGCACTACCCTCTGTAGCACCTTGCGGTCGGATGCCAAGCAGTTGCCATACCAAGAAGTGATGCAACCAGTCAAGATGCTCTCGATGGTGCAGTTGTAGAACATTTTGAGGATCTGAGGTCCCATGCCAAATCTTTCCAGACTCCTGAGAGAGAATAGTCGTTTTTGTGCCCTCTTCATGAATGCGTTGGTGTGTTTGGACCATGATAGGTCCTTAGTGATGTGGACGCCCTTGACCCGCTCCACTACAGCCCCGTCGATGAGAATGTGGGCGTGGGCGTGCCCCCCGTTTCCAATAGTCCACGATCAGCTCCTTTGTCTTGCTCACATTGATGGAGAGGTTGTTGTCGTCCTGGCACCACTGCCAGGTCTCTGACCTCCTCCCTATAGGCTGTCTAATCGTTGTCAGTGATCAAACCTACCACAGTCATGTCTTCAGCAAACTTGATGGTATTGGAGTCGTGCATGGCCACGCAGTCATGGGTGAAGAGGGAATACAGGAGGGGACTAAGCACACACCCCTAAGGAGCCATGTTGAGAATCATAGTGGCGGGTGTGTTGTTGCCTACCCTCACCACCTGGGTGGCGGCCCGTCAGGAAGTCCAGGATCCAGTTGCAGAGGGACATGTTCAGTTCCAGGGTCCTTAGCTTAGTGATGAGCTTGGAGGGCACCATGGTGTCCCAACGCTGAGCTGTAGTCAATTAACAGAATTCTCACGTAGGCGTTCCTTTTGTACAGGTGGGAAAGGGCAGTGTGGAGTGCAATCGAGATTGCCTCCTCCGTGGATCCATCTCTCTGTGCTCTTGAAGCTCTTGCTTGCAAGTTAGCCATTCTCAACTGTTAGAGGTTTCTTACTGGCGGTAAAAAAAAAACAGACAAGGCAAAATACAACATTGTCAGACAGCTTGCTGTGCCTGCCAAACTCCTGCTGGTACACACCATGTTCGTTTGGTTATTTAGTTATGTATGTAGGCCTATAAAACAGAGCTTCCAAAATGAGCTTATTCATATTATCAGGGAATGCAAATGTGTTTCTGCTTTGATTGTTTTCATCCATCTCAAAATTAAATGAAACACCCTGAAGCCGCTACAAAAAATGTTGTAACATTCATTACTGATGTTGAATGGGTTTTACTCTGTTTTGGGTTTCCAAGAGGACAGGGCTTGGACCTGGTGCATCTTAGTAGGAGAGGATTTAAGGAATTTAGGTGATGGCCTCAAACGACATGAAGCCCCTGCTCTTCCAAATAAACACAGAATTCCACAAACCCGACAGAAACTTAAATCCTCCGTCCTGGACTCACAGACGCTGCAGGGGGGCAAACTGGTGGAAAAGCAGACGACAGCTACAGGCTCCCTCTCTCCGACTCTCTTCCTCTCTAGCTGAAACTCTCCCACGGTACCATCGGAATGGTGCTCTGTTGAGGCATGCCAGTCCACACTCCTGATACAAAGCCGCCTGTGCAGTACACGATTGAGCTCCTTTCATCAGTAGTCCAATATCACAGGCAACCCCCAGGAGGCATCTAGTCTTTACCGCCACTTCATATAAAAACTAGGGGTCTGAAAATCCCTTAGAGGTCACCAAGAATATTGGACATGGTCACTTCTAATCCAGAGCAGATTGCTAAGGCAGTTCCATTTATTTTCGTACTCTGGAGTTCGACCTAGGGCTGTGACGATCATGGAACTTTGGATGACGGTTAAAAACATTCCATTGCAACAGCCACACCAGTTAACATCAATCAAATGAACATTCGATATTACCCTGAAAATGACTGAATCACAATACCAGTCAGACATTGCGAGCAGCGTACCCATGAGTTTGACTGTTAAAGGGCCAGGGTTAGAGGTTCCAAGCCTGTTCTATTAATTCTACTTCTATGTGTGCTGCTGCGGGGAGGGGGGGGTGCCTAGGCAACTGAAAACTAGTTTGCTACAAGACCTTGCAAGGAGCAACGAAGTTTCATAACGTTTGATAACAGTCCATATTACCACAGAAACAGACGCAAAAATGCCCGGGCGATTCGCTCCACACACAATTCATTTATATTATTTTACGGTTACAATGGATTTCATCCATAACCGACAGTTGCGAGGAAATTGTGCCAGCCCTAGTCAGACCCACTCCTCTGCCCGTCACAAGGCACTGACAAAACAAGTCTCTCTCTCACACACACACTAGACAATACTAACCAAGCGAGTGAACACAGAACAGTATAAAATTCTCAATAAATCATAAAGGGTAAAACAGTTGCCAATTGGCCTACAAAAGCCTGATAAAAACAACATCCTCTGATTGCGGGATTTTTTTTCCATTTCAAGGCAGGCTCAAGAAAAACAAACACGCAGAGTCTCATTAAAAAGTTAATGTTGGCCATCTCTTCCTCTACATTCTCTGGAGCATTAGCTGTGTACATAATGAAAAGACCAGGTTGCACAGACAAAGTGCTCCCAAACACTCTAGGGAGCTGGAAATTGTTAAAGCCACATGTGTGGCAGGGAGAACAAATAATATTCATAAAATATTGAGCTATAAATGACTCAGCCATGTTCAGCTATGAAGATGTCTGAATAAAGCTTGCGGAGGCTACAGTGCCTGGCAGGACACAGGACCTTAGTAGAGGAAGAGATGGACTGAAGACTGCACGAGAGAGAGAGAGGAGTGCCTGTAAATAATTTTTCATTTTCTCTATGTAAGGCCAACAACTGCTGCAGGCGAGGAGAATGAAGTATAGGATATTCACTATGGAAACGAAGATTCCCTGGAGATTCCCTGTGTGTGCGCGTGTCAGTGTACAAAACCCATTGCTATACACTTGGGTGAGTGGTAATCACTTTACATTTATTTTAGAATGACTGACCTGTCTTACTGCACTGGATCCATGAGAGGTCAGGTGGCTGTTTCAGCCCTAGTGAGTCACTGGGCATTACAACTGCACCAGAGTCTACACATTGTGGGTGAACTAAATCATCTCCCTGGCTTTTTCTATGGCGCTCTCTCATTGGCTATTGCTGATCACCGTTCTCAAACCTTGTCATTGCACATCTCACACAACAGAAGCATCACAGATTGTGTGCGATAAAATCAAACATGCTTGAAAATATCGGGACATCTAGGAGGGCTCCAATACGGGATCAGGGCTGGGCAGTATACTGTATTTGACTACACACAGGTATTCATGCACCGAATGGTTTGGGTTTTAATTTACCTTCTAAAACGGTATTTGAATGTTTGGTTTATTACATGTGATATGCCGTGTGTAACGTCAATTTTTTAAGTTTACACGCTCTCCTCTCTCTCAAGGAGCGCATTTGTTGTTTCTTGACCATGACACACTCACGTCTGCATGGTCAATGCAGCACATGCCAACAATGTTGATGACAATGTCGTTTCCACTTTGCTTCTTAATATTAATCCACAAGCGTTGTATAGATTACACCAGTAGTTTGTTGTATACTGTTCAACTTCAGAAAATGTAAGAATCACAATCAATGGAGAACGAACCATTAAAATGAACTACTCATGAAGCAAATACAGAACATTAATATTCAAAACCTTATACAGTAACAGTCAAAGGTTTGGACACTTATTCAAGGGATTTAGTTTATTTTACAATTTTCTACATTGTAGAATAATAGTGAAGAAATCAACTCTATGAAATAACACATATGGACTCATGTAGTAACCAAAATAAAAAGTGTTAAACCAAAATATATTTAAGATTCTTCAAAGTAGCCACCCTTTGCCTAGATGACATATTTGCACACTCTTGGAATTCTCTCAACCAGCTTCATAAGGTACTGTAGTCACCTGGAATGCATTTCAATTACCAGGTGTGCCTTGTTAAAAGTTAATTTGTTTAACCAACTAACTGTTTGAATGTTTATGTGTGTGAAACGAACAGCTCACTGAAGACTGGACTGCTGGGGCATTCATGCGGTTGAGTCCCTAAAGCCGTAACATGGACTCTTAATAACGTGATTAACCTCTCTGGTAGAAGTGGGGCGGTAGCGTCCCACCTCGACAACAGCCAGTGAAATTGCAGGGCGCCAAATTCAAAACAGAAATCCCATAATTAAAATTCCTCAAACATACAAGTACTATACACCATTTTAAAGATAAACTTAGTGTAAATACAACCACGGTGTCCGATTTAAAAAAGACTTTACTGCGAAAGCACACCATGCGATTGTTAGGTCAGCCCCTTGTCACAGAAAACCATACAGCCATTTTCCAGCCAAGGAGAGGGCTCACAAAAGTTAGAAATAGCTATTTAAATTAATCACTAACCTTTGATCTTCATCAGATGGCGCTCCCAGGACTCCATTTTAGACAATAAATGTGTGTTTTGTTCGATAAAGTTAATCTTTATGTCCAAAAACCTCATTTGAAATTGGTGCGTTATGTTCAGAAATGCATTGTCTCAAACAAACACTTGGTGAAACTGCAGAGAGTCACATCAAATTACAGAAATACTCATCATAAACATTGATCTAAGATACAAGTGTTTAACCTTTTTGGGATAGGGGGCAGCATTTTCACTTTTGAATGAATAGCATGCCCAGAGTGAACTGCCTCCTACTCTGTCCCAGATGCTAATATATGCATATTATTAGTAGTATTGGATAGAAAACACTCTGAAGTTTCTAAAACTGTTTGAATGATGTCGGAGTATAACAGAGCAGGGCGAGAGGGTAGCCTAGTGGTTAGAGATTTTTACTAGTAACCAGAAGGTTGCAAGTTCAACCCCCCGAGCTGACAAGGTACAAATCTGTCGTTCTGCCCATGAACAGGCAGTTAATCCACTGTTCCTAGGCCGTCATTGAAAGTAAGAATGTGTTCTTAACTGACTTACCTAGTTAAATAAAGAAAAATATGGCAGGTGAAACCTGAGAAAAATCCACCAGGAAATGGGACATCTGAGGTTTGTAGTTTTGCAAAGCTTGGCCTACTGAATACACATTGAGATATGGATAAAGTTGCACTTCCTACGGCTTCCACTAGATGTGAACCGTCTTTAGAAACGTGAATGAGGATTCTACTATAAAGGGGGTGGCTCATGAGACCTTTTTGAGTCAGTGGTCTGGCGTTCCAGTGCTTTTCTTCAGACAATGGAATTCTCCGGTTGGAACATTATTGATGTGTTATGTTAAAAACATCCTAAAGATTGATTCAATACATCGTTTGACATGTTTCTAAAAGGACTGTGACGGAACTTTTCGCGTTTTTGTCTGGACGAAGTGCCTGCGCCTCATAAAAATGGATTACTGGGCTGAACAAGCTAACAACTGGCTATTTGGACATAAATTATGGACTTTATGGAACTTAGTCATTTATTGTCGAACTGGGATTCCTGGGAGTGCCTTCTGATGAAGATCAAAGGTAAGTGAATATTTATGGTGTTATTTTTAACTTCTGTTGACTCCAAAATGGCAGATATTCCCCGGCTGTTTTGGGTTCTGAGCGCCGTCCTCAGATTACGCTTTTTCTGTAAAGTCTTTTTGAAATCTGACACAGCGGTTGCATTAACTTCTTCGAGATAGGGGGCACTCTTAATTTTTGGATAAAAAACGTTCCCGTTTTAAACAAGATATTTTGTCACGAAAAGATGCGACTATGCATGTAATTGACAGCTTTGGAAATAAAAAACTCTGACGTTTCCAAAACTGCAAAGATATTATCTGTGAGTGCCCCAGAACTAATGATACAGGCGAAACCAAGATTAAATTTCATACAGGAAATGCCCCAGATTCTGAAGGCGCTGTGTTCCAATGTCTCCTTAATTGCTAAGAAAAAAAAGAAGATGTATGTGTGTATATATATATATATATATATATATATACACACACACAGTAACAGTCAAAAGTTTGGACACCTACTAATTCCAAGTTTTTTATTTTATTTTTTACCATTTTCTACATTGTGGAATAATAGTGACGACATCAAAACTATGACATAACACATGGAATCATGTAGTAACCACAAAAGTGTTAACATGACGGTCTTCATCCATAACCTATCGGTTACACAGTAATTGTACCAGTCCTAGCTGCCAATACTGCAGTAGCAGCCTGGCCACACAGGCAGTCATTTAAGGAGGATCTCAGGATGCTGGCAGCTGGTAGCAGGCAGGCACAGAGAGGTACACTGTTCGCCTAGCTAGCTAAAGCCTGCTTAGGTGACTGTGTGCTGAGGATTAAGGCTTCCCAGTCTCTGACTTACTGAGACACAGCCAGCCAGGACCAACTCAAGGGAAGGCAATGGTATGGGGTATGGAGAAGTGGGGCATTTTGAATGGCAGTGGTTGTAGGTCATTGTAAAAATACTGCAGCAGGGCGACAATCCATTTCAAATACTCACAAAATGTTTAAAACATCAAGATAAATCATTCAGTTTGAAATACTGTATTTATCAGGTAATCAACAGATTGAGACAGTGTGTGTGTTTGCCTTATTCAGTTCAGTTATTCCAGGTTTACACTAATAGAAAAACAATGTTTTAACCACATCAGGAGACCCCACTGAAGTGATGACCTTTCAACAGGGTCTAACAAGTAACTTTAACTTTCAATAATGCCCGAGAAGCATTTAAGATGTGAATGAGGAAGGGAGAGGTGATCACAGAGCAATAATGAGCATGGAGAAAACAAATCACTGGCTAGTAAGAGGATGGACAAACTAGCCTCGAGACTTCTAAAAGCAGTCGCTGATTCTTTGGTGATGTTAAGTTCCAGATTAAATCACTTACAGCAGGTATTTCCATTTATATTTTCCAACGGGGCTATACATTTGTGTGGTTTTTTTCTCGCCTGTGTAGCCTCGTTTCACTGCCAAAAATAAAATTAAACCATCTAGTGTTCAGCGAAATAACAACACTGTCAAATACAGGTAGCCTAGTCAAATAATTAAACATCCAATCACATTAACCGTTACTCTCTCGCGGGAATTCCACTAACGATCTGTATGTAGCCAAACGTAGCTGCTGCTCATGTTGGTATCTGTACTGATGGCGCAAAAGGCATGACAGGGAGACAGAGTGGTAACGCACGTGCAAGCAGTTGCACCAGACACCACGTGGGTACACTGCAGCATCCACCGAGAGGCTCTTGCTGCCAAAGGAATGCCTAACAGCTTGAAAGACGTTTTGGACACTACGGTGAAAATGGTTCACTTTGTTAAAGCAAGGCCCCTGAACTCGTGTATTTTCTGCACTATGCAATGATACGGGCATCGACCATGTAACGCTTTAACAACACACAAAAGTGCGCTGGTTATCAAGGGGCAAAGTATTGACATTTAAGACTGAGACTCTTTCCAATACAACCCAACATTGCAGAATTATGTGCATCCATTCAAGCACACACTTCTCATTAACCTGTGGTGAGTTATTTGTTCATCGAAAATTGTGTTTAAGGTTTTATACGAAAGATGGTTAAATAAAGAGCAAAATTATTATTATTTGTGCCCTGGTTTTATAAGAGCTCTTTGTCACTTCCCACAAGCTGGGTTGTGACAAAAACTCACTCATTCTTATGTTTAATAAATATATTGTATAGTCTGTGTGTGTATGTAAAGCTTACAATGATGACAAAAAACAACATCTGAGAGTGCGCTGAACCTGGTGCTAGAGGGTGTAAGCAACTGGAGGTTGAATGTTTGAAGGGGTACGGGACTAAAGTTGAAGTCGGAAGTTTACATGCACCTTAGCGAAATACATTTAAACTCAGTTTTTCAAAATTCCTGATATTTAATCCTTGTAAAAATTCCCTGTCTTAGGTCAGTTAGGATCACCACTTTATTTTAAGAATGTGAAATGTCAGAATAATAGTGATATATTTCAGCTTTTATTTATTTCGTCAAACTCCCAGTGGGTCAGAAGTTCACATACACTCAATTAGTATTTGGTAGCGTTGCCTTTAAATTGTTTAACTTGGGTCAAACGTTTCAGGTAGCCTTCCACAATAAATTGGGTACATTTTGGCCAATTCCTGCTGACAGAGCTGGTGTAACTGAGTCAGGTTTGTAGGCCTCCTTGCTCACACACGCTTTTTCAGTTCTGCCCACAAATGTTCTATATGTTTGAGGTCAGGGCTTTGTGATGCACACTCCAATACCTTGACTTTGTTGTCCTTAAGCCATTTTGCAACAATTTTGGAAGTATGCTTGGGGTCATTGTCCATTTGCGATCAAGCTTGAGATGTCGCTTCAATATATGCACATCCATTTTGTGAAGTGCACCAGTCCCTCCTGCAGCAAACCACCCCCACAACATGATGCTGTCACCCCCTTGCTTCCCAGTTGGGATGGTGTTCTTAGGCTTGCAGTCCTCCCCCTTTTTCCTTCAAACATAATGGTCATTATGGCCAAACATTTCTATTTTTGTTTCATCAGACAAGAGGACATTTCTCCAATAAGTACGATCTTTGTCCCCATGTGCAGCTGCAAACTTTATGCCTTTTTGCAACAGTGGCTTCTTCCTTGCTGAGTGGCCTTTCAGGTAATGTCGATATAGGACTCGTTTTACTGTGGAAAAATAATACTTTTGTACCTGCTTCCTCCAGCATCTTCACAAGGTCCTTTGCTGTTGTTCTGGGATTGATTTGCACTTTTCCCACCAAAGTACGTTCATCTCTAGGAGACAGAACATGTCTCCTTCCTGAACAGTATGACGGGTGCGTGGTCCCATGGTGTTTATACTTGCATACTGTTGTTTGTACATATGAACGTGGTACCTTCAGGCATTTGGAAATTGCTCCCAATGATGAACCAGACTTGTGGAGGTCTACCATTTTCTTTCTGAAGTCTTGGCTGATTTCTTTTGATTTTCCCATAATGTCAAGCAAAGAGGCATTGAGTTTGAAGGTAGGCCTTGAAATACATCCACAGGTACACCTCCAACTGATGTCAATTAGCCTCAGAAGCTTCTAAAGCCATGACATAATTTTTCTGGAATTTTCCAAGCTGTTTAAAGGCACAGTCAACTTAGTGTATGTAAACTTGTGATCGACTGGAATTGTGATGCAGTGAATTAATCTGTCTGTAAACAATTGTTGGAAGAATTACTTGTGTCATGCGCAAAGTAGATGTCCTAAACGACTTGCCAAAACTATAGTTTGTTAACAAGAAATTTGTGGAGTGGTTGAAAAACAAGTTTTAATGACTCCAACCTAAACTTCTGACTTCAACTGTATAAAAGTTTGGAAACCACTGACTTGTCTTGAACTGCCCTGCAAACACTATAGCGCAGATTGTTTATATTCACCTCAGACCAACCGGAAAGTATGTGGCAGGCCACAGATAATTGGATTCGAGCAAACACACAGAATGAGAGTCCTGACAGGATGAGAATAGGAGCATGTGGCTGAAGGGTAAATTTGCACAATAAATCGCCTGGTGCTTCTTTCTGAAGTGCATTCTACCAAAATGGGGGCACTGAGGGGCAACTCGCTCCACACGGCTAAGAGTTTCCCAGAGAGCAGGCTCCCTTTCACCAGCCCCCTGGCTCTTCCCCCTCTACACACACACACACACAAATCAACAATTGTCTGCCAAGCTTTCTGGTAAACGGCAGGGACTGTCCAGTGTCCACGTCACCTCCATAAGCTTGCAGCAGCTTTCTGAATGCCCAGCGGCAGGGATGATTAACCATTGTGCAGTAGTCAGGGTGGCTCCAATTCAGCTGAAATCCACTGCCCCAGACATTCCAGTTCCGCTGTCTCCAGAAAATGATTAATATCGCAGATATAAATCAGTCTCAAATTCTATTACCAAGTCCAACCCACGACTTCGCCTTCGAATGTCTGGTTTATGTCAAAGCCTGCCCCCACAGACTTTTGTTTTTCTGCAACAAATATTCTTCAACAAAACAGGAGGCATTGTGATGAGCACAGGCTCCCGACACAGCTCTCCTCTAACACACACACATGCAACAGATTTCATTTCCACGGAGTGTTGAACCATTTTATTTTACAAGCTCCAATTAAGTCTTTGAATAAAAAATGATGAGAGAAGGCGGGAGATGAGCTCGAGTGTGGACTTGTCAGCGAGCAGCTGCCAGGTGTAGGCTATACTCTGATGTTCATCTGAAGAATCGCTCAGGTCTAACAATAAACAGGCAGAACAATCCCGTGTTTGGCTAGGCCTATAAGCCAACGTCTTTTCACTCGCACTAGGCCGTCATTGTAAATAAGAATTTGTACTTAACTGACTTGCTTAGTTAAATACAGTCTCTCCAAAACCCAAAAAGAGTTCTATATTACCATACCACACTCATCCTGAAACAAAACCACTCTGCTTTCTCTCAAAGCTGGATTTATCCATCTGAACTACCAAGCTCATTCTTCCACCACTACACACACAAATCATGTGTGTGCCTGCCACGTGGGCCCCAGAGTGAGGAGTACTCAGCCCGGCTGCAGCTCTCTGTGACTGGTGGCAGAGGCTCCCTCTCAGGGGAGAGAGAGATCAGGAGAGACACCGAGCGGTGTTGACAGCTCTTTAGCCCCCTCTCTTTCCTGAAGCAGACACATAGGATAACAGAAGTGCTGCCCCTTTGCATTCACACTAACATCAGTCAGGCCATACAAATTTCCCAAGAAGCAAGAATCTCTTGATTATGTAGCTAGGTTGTTGTACTAAGTCCACTAAACTTTAACAAGGTCCACTTTTTACACAATTGTATCCGTTAACCATTTAATAAAATTTGTATGGCCTTAGCCTAGCCAGCCAAAACCACACTCTCAGATACATCTTTCAGCACACCACAAAGTGTGCATCCGATCCATGTTATAGACCCCATTTAGTCGACTGGGTGATAGGCTGTTGGTCAACCAAGATTTTTAGTTGAGCAGTTGCAATTGTAAAACTAAATGTTCATGGTGGACAGGACACGTCTGATTCACGCCTGTCTCAGTGCACTAATCCATTGAGAGGCCATGGGGATGGCACAATTCATCACTCAAAGACATATGATACAGAAGCTGTATACGGTTATATTATGTACAAATAAATGGTGCAACACTAATGAACCAAATATTATTTTATAACAAATGCACTTTCTCCCGCGATGGATATTGTCGCTGACCGCAGTTCTTAAACAATCTTCAGTGCACCTTAGAATTGGCACCTTTCCATATGTTGCTAATAATCGCAAAATGAACCAGCATATTGGGATTTGACAATAAAGCGGCACCAGCAGCAGAGATGAGGAAACAGCCCTGACCTATTCGGACAGGATTAGTTTTTATTGGGGGTGGTCAGGTAATGCATTTATGTGCACAAGAAAAAAAACACCACATCTGTAATTTTAGTCCCGTCCAAATCTGCCAGGTCAGTAATTTGTACATGGCAGGAGAGTAACAAATCCAGCCAGAATAACCTACTGTTTCTTTGGCAAACTCCAAAGTCCTCTGCTAACACTAGTCACGTGCGAATCAACATGTGTTAATAGAAATGTGTGAGTTTGACAGGTGTTGCTCACTGTTTGAGCATAAAAACAGATTCGATAAATTTAACGAAGTGCTGCGCGTGGCCTTTACATTTAGGCCCTTCATATCTCAAATTTCACAGTGAATGCTTTTGTTCATAGGTTTTGTGCATATTTATTTAATAGTGCCAAATGCATCAGTAAAAACAAAATGCTGCATATTTATATGTAACTCTTGCTGTTAATAGATCGCAAAGCAGCATACAACTGACCTAAACGCTTGGAAATTATAAATTCACTTTCGCATCCATTTAGGACGTCTACTGCGGATAGCTACAATAGCCTAATGATCACACTTACTCAATTCAAATATTATGGTGACACTATTTATTTTACCTTTATTTAACTAGGCAAGTCAGTTAAGAACAAAATTCTTATTTTCAATGACGGCCTAGGAACAGTGGGTTAACTGCCTGTTCAGAGGCAGAACGACAGATTTGTACCTTGTCAGCTCGGTGGTTTGAACTTGCAACCTTCCGGTTACTAGTCAAACGCTCTAACCACTAGGCTACCCTGCCGCCCCACTATACCAAAGATGTTTTGTTAAAATATCTTCACGCCTAGAAAAAGAAACTCCAGGCTTCCGTCATTCCTGTCAATTTACTGGAAGAAAAAAAAAAAGTATTACAGAGGGCAGTTCGGAAAAAACTAATCCCATCCGAATCGTCCTCTGGAATAATGGACATTCTAGGGTACAAATGACATAACCAGCATCCTCTAGTAATACTAGTCCTGTGCGAATACGATTTTCCCTAATTGTCTAAAGCCCTATTCGGAAGGGATACGTTTTACTGACACAAATCACCACATCTGTAATTTTAGTCCCATCCAAAATCTGCCATGTCAGTAATTTTTACTTGGCAGGAAGGTTATTCCCCCCAGCCCTAAAAACCTACTGCTTTTCTGCAAACGCCCAGGTAACGTTACTCTGATAATACATATCCCGTGTGAACCGTCAACAGGTGCTGCACCCAGTGTGGGTAAGAACATGGGAAGGAATGTATACTTAAAACAGGTGAATTAAGTGTTTTATCAAATATCAATATTCCTAGTGACATCTCTTGTAAAATATGAAGTGTGGGATAGTGCCAATAAATTAATAAATTGACAAATACCTCAGGTAATTAAAATGTTTCCATAGGTTACAGTTCATGGTTCTTATTGATATGTATTATTATTATTTAGACTTTCTCTGAACTGAAGGACATTAGGCTATCCCTAGACATTTGAAATATTTTCACGCCTACAACAGCCTCCAGGCTTGTCATAATGGTCCATTTTGAAAAAGAGTTTTGGTAAAACAATCCCGTCGAAGCGTCCACTGGATAAACAGACATAGTGCGGTAATAATTACAAAACCGACGTTCTATAGTAATACTAGTCCCGTGCAAATAGGGCTTACGAGAATTGAGAGCAAAACAACTTAATATAATCAATAGCCTAACTTAAATGTGCCTGGCTTTATAAATCATCTAGATCTTGCTTCTGTTGCCTCTTTGTTTAATATTCTACTGATTCCGTGTGCACAAAGACTCATGCAACGGCAAAATCTTGGATGAAGCAATTACAGACTTGGCTGTTTTTTAAAATCGATCTTTGCTATAATAATTGTTTTACAAAAAAAATGCGTTATAACAGACTGGTATTAGTTATAATTGATTTCGTGTTTACACTGTTCAAAACAGGTAGAAAAATAATATTTTAGATTGTTCAAAGTAGCCATCCTTTGCCTTGATGACAGCTGTGCACACTTTTAGCATTCTCTCAACCAGTTTCATGAGGTAGTCACCTGGAATGCATTTGAATTAAAAAGTGTGACTTGTTAAGTTCATTTGTGGAATTTCTTTCCTTCTTAATGCGTTTGAGTCAATCAGTAAACGCTAGCTTTTTTTACGTGGCACATATTGCACTTTTACCTTCTCCAACACTGTGTTTTTGCATTATTTAAACCAAATTGAACATGTTTCATTATATATATATATATATATATATATATAAATAAGTCCGATTAATCGGTATTGGCTTTTTTTGGTCCTCCAATAATCGCTATTGAAAAATCATAATCGGTCAACCTCTAGTGGGTATACAGAAGATATACCAAATAGGGCTAATACCAAGTCCATATCATGGCAAGAACAGCTTAAATAAGCAAAGAGAAACGACAGTCCATCATTATAACTTTAAGACATGGTCAGTCAATCCTCAAAATTTCCAAAATGTTTAAAGTTTATTCAAGCGCAGTTGCAAAAACCATCAAGCGCTATGATGGAACTGGCTCTCACGAGGACCGCCATAGGAAAGGACTAGTTACCTCTGCTGCAGAGGTTAAGTTCATTGGAGTTAGCAGCCCAAATAAATGCTTCGGCGTTCAACACACACATCTAAACAGAAACTGTTCAGAGGAGACTGTGTGAAATCAGGCCTTCGTGAAACAATAGACAAAGAAACACAAGCAATAGACATTAAACCGGAGGAAACTTGTCCTTTGGTCCGATGAGTCCAAATTTGAGATTTTGGGCTCTAACCACCGTGTCATTGTGAGATGCAGAGTAGGTGAATGGATGCTCTCCCCATGTGTGGTTCCCACCATAAAGCATGGAGAAGGAGGTGTTATGGTGTGGGGGTGCTTTGCTGGTGACACGGTCTGTGATTTATTTAGAATTCAAGGCACACTTAACCAGCATGGCTACCACAGCATTCTGCAGCGATATGCAATCCCATCTGGTTTGCGCTTAGTGAGACTATCATTTGTTATTCAACAGGACACTGATCCAACACACTTCCAGGCTGTGTAAGGACTATTTGACCAAGGTGAGTGATGGAGTGCTGCATCAGATGACCTGGCCTCCATAATCACCCAACCTCAACCTAATTGAGATGTTTTTGGATGAGTAGGACCGTAGAGTGAAGGAAAAGCAGCCAACAAGTGCTCAGCATGTGGGAACTCCTTCAAGACTGTTGGAAAAGCATTCCAGTTGAAGCAGGTTGAGAGAATGCCAAGAGTGTGGAAAGCTGTCATCAAGGCAAAGAGTGGCAATTTGAACATTTATTTTTATTTGTTTAACTCCTTTGGGATAGGGGGCAGCATTTTCACTTTTGGATGAATAGCGTGCCCAGATTGAACTGCCTCCTACTCTGTCCCAGATGCTAATATATGCATATTATTACTAGTATTGGATAGAAAACACTCTGAAGATTCTAAAACTGTTTGAATGATGTCTGAGTATAACAGAACTCATGGCAGGCGAAAACCTGAGAAAAATCCACCAGGAAGTGGGACATCTGAGGTTTGTAGTTTTGCAAAGCTTGGCCGACCGAATACACATTGAGATATGGATAAAGTTGCACTTCCTACGGCTTCCACTAGATGTGAACCGTCTTTAGAAACGTGAATGAGGATTCTACTATAAAGGGGGTGGCTCATGAGACCTTTTTGAGTCAGTGGTCTGGCGTTCCAGTGCTTTTCTTCAGACAATGGAATTCTCCGGTTGGAACATTATTGATGTGTTATGTTAAAAACATCCTAAAGATTGATTCAATACATCGTTTGACATGTTTCTAAAAGGACTGTAACGGAACTTTTCGAGTTTTTGTCTGGACGAAGTGCCTACGTCTCATGAAGATGGATTACTGGGCTGAACACGCTAACAACTGGCTATTTGGACATAAATTATGGACTTTATGGAACAAATGAGTCATTTATTGTCGAACTGGGATGCCTGGAAGTGCCTTCTGATGAAGATCAAAGGTAAGTGAATATTTATGGTGTTGTTTCTAAATTTGTTGATTCCAAAATGGCGGATATTGCTCTGGCTGTTTTGGCTACTGAGCGCAGTTTTCAGATTATGTTTTTTCCGTTAAATTTGAAATCTGACAGCGGTTACATTAACTAGTTGCTCCTACCCTCTACTTTTTTGAACATTTTGTTAAAAATCGCGCAACATTTCAGCGCCCTGCTACTCATGCCAGGAATATAGTACGTTCATATGGTTAGAATGTGTGGATAGGAAACCCTCGGACGTTTTTAAAACTGGTTAAATCACGACTGTGGCTATTACATAACGTGCGTTACATCGGAAAGCGCAGGAAAACCTGATCACAGAAAATGGAAATAAATATCCTTGCGCCACTTCCAGCAATTGTTCACAGTGAGCCGAATTAGATAAGACCGAGCATTCAACTCCCACAGCATCCCCATGTTGTCTAGAGTCTTGTGAATTGAATCATCTTTGATTCTTGGTTGAACCGAAAGAGGGGCACGACTTACCTCCGGTCTCCGCCCAGATCATTCCGGAAGAGCTCTCTCCTGAAATTTTTTCCAAGACGACAGCTAATGATATTTACATCGCCTACGGATGATTTTTATCGCTTATTAACGTTTACTAATACGTAAAGTAGCATTACAAACGTATTTCGAAGTGTTTTGTGAAAGTTTATCGTCTACTTTTTGAATTTTAAAAAATGACGTTACGTTGTGAAATCGCTGTTTTTTTCGTTTATCACACAGTCTACATATAACGATATCTTGGCTTTATATGGCCCGATTTAATCGAAATAAAGACCCAATAGTGTTTATGGGACATCTAGGAGTGCCAACAAAGAAGATGGTGAAAGGTAATGACTGTTTTCTATTTTATTGTGCGGTTTGTGTAACGCCGAAATGCTAATTATTTTGTTTACGTCCCCTGCTGTGCTTTTCTGTTGTAGTGTATTGGTGCATGCTATCAGATAATAGCTTCTCATGCTGTCGCCGAAAAGCATTTTAAAAATCTGACTTGTTGCCTGGATTCACAACGAGTGTAGCTTTAATTTGATACCCTGCATGTGTATTTTAATGAACTTTTGAGTTTTAACTAATACTATTAGCATTTAGCGTAGCGCATTTGCATTTCCAGAGCTCTAGTTGGGACGCAAGCGTCCCAAGTAGAGGCAAGAGGTTAAGGATTCTGTGAATAACACTTGTATCTTTTATCAATGTTTATTATGAGTATTTCTGCAAATTCAGCAGATGTTTTGGAATCACAACAAATCTGCACGTAACGCGCCAATGTAAATTGAGATCTTTGGATATAAATATGCACATTATCGAACAAAACATACATGTATTGTGTAAAATGATGTCCTACGAGTGTCATCTGACGAAGATCAAAGGCTAGTGATTAATTTTATCTATATTTCTGCTTTTTGTGACTCCTATCTTTGGCTGGAAAATGGCTGTGTTTTTTGACTTGGTTATGACCTAACATAATCATATGTTATCCTTTCGCTGTAAAGCATTTTTTTTTTAAATCGGACACGATGGGTAAATTAACAAGATGTTTATCTTTCAATTTGCTGTATTGGACTTGTTAATGTGTGATAAGTTACATATTTCTAAAATATATTTTTGAATTTCGTGCGCTGCCTTTTCAGCGGAATATTTTTGGTTACTAAATGATTCCATGTGTGTGTTATTTCATAGTTTTGATGTCTTCACTATTATTCTACAACGTAGAAAATAGAAAAACCCTTGAATGAGTAGGTGAGTCCAAACTTTTGACTGGTACTGTGTTTTTTTTTTACGTTAGAAGACTCTTTGGTATACTTATTTAGTATTGCTCCAAATGGTCAGATTTTTTAAAATGTAATCTAACAGCAACTGTTTGGCACACATAATACTCATGCAATGCTTGCTCCTATATCCACCTTTATCTTAATCTCCAGTAGCTTCCACTACTAAGTCAAATGTCTTCCACAGATCTGACTTCCCCTTTCCCTCCTTAGCAACCAGTAAACATTCGCCCGTTTCAAGTTCTTCACTTCCTCCGCATCTATTTATCTGTCGACATTACTGTATTCAGAGTTTGTTAAAACCAATTTATTGATGTGATTATGATAGGCTATAGGTCAGGCCCTATTGGTCACATGAATACAATGCTTACATGTTTCACATAAAGAGAGCAACGGTTGAGGGATTCTTTTTTTTATAAACAAATTAGGGATTGCAGTAACAGGTCCATTCAAGAAGAAACAAGAAAAACTAAACGGATGAAATTCTGTTGCAGCTTCAGCACGGACAGCAGCCTTCTCGCTGCAGTGCCTTTTTGCTGCAGTATGGAGAAGAGCGAGACAACGTACGCCAGTCACACAGGGAAACGCTATAAAATGTTAACACAGTGTAATCATTGGGCTCTGAGTCATTTGTGTGTCTTAATTATTTAATCAAAGTCTGCTTAAAGCATCAGACAAGTCCATTGTATCTGTTGGCTAATCATTCATCACAGTGTATTTATTATTATTTTACCCCTTTTCCTCCCCAATTTTGTAGTATCCAATTGGTAGTTAGTCTTGTCCCATCGCTGCAACTCCCGTACAGACTCGGGAGAGGCCAAGGTCGAAACACAACCCAACCAAGCCGCACAGCTTCTTGACACTGCTTATCCCGGAAGCTAGCCACACCAATGCGTCGGAGGAAACACTGTACACCTGGCGACCGTGTCAGCGTGCATTGCGCACGTCCCTCCACAGGAGTCGCAAGTGTGCAAATGGGACAAGAACAACTCTGCCGGCCAAACCCTCCCCTAACCCGGACGACGCTGGGCCCCATTGTGCGCCAACCCATGGGTCTCCCGGTCGTGGCAGATACACTAGTAGGATTTTCCAGACTTCTGCTAGAGCTAGACTACTGCTCTCTACAGCGACATGCATGATTGAATCAATGTACCACCTAAATAGATTACAGGAAAAATACAAAGCACTTAAAATTGTTAATTTCCTCCAGCATAAGAACACAAGGGAAAGTGAGAAATTGGGGAAACAGTGTAAGGCTGTCCCAGGCACAAAAAAAATAATCTTAGTTGACCGAAAGTAGTCTGTTCTTTCGACCAATCAATTCTGCCATTACTCTCCTGAAGTAGCCGGTAAGGGGCTAGACAAGGAGTCCAGCCCGAACCTTGTGCTAGCAAGCTTGCAACATCGTATAAAATATTCTGGGCAGCGTTTCCCATGCAAGTGAGCTCGGGAGAGACACAGCTGTAGGCTGTTTGCGTAAGAAGAAGTGCTTGACTTGGGCAGGAGATCACCGCAGTGGAGTACAGACAACTCAAATGTTCTACTGCTTGAGCTCCTGTTCCTCTTATAGAATATTAACTCAAAAGTATTGTGGAGCTCCTGCAACTAAATATAAACAGTACCAGCACCCAAAATGAGTACCGGAACCTATTTCAGTCCAAGTCAAGCACTGATAAGAAGTAATCAGGTAGGCCCATTTTATGACATTTCCACTGGATCTGAGCATGATATTTTTCCCTTTCACGCTGAGTGGTTATCGAAAGGGAGAGCACTGTAAAGATTTTTTAAATACACCAAGGAACTATTGTCATTCTCAATGAGTGTAAAAACAAGACTTTGTTTGCTTGCTGTTTGAGGGTGAAGAAAATATTACTTTGAGAAGCTCCACAGCTCATTAGTGGTGGTGCGTTAAGCCAATCAGAAATACTACGGGCACATTTATATGCCTACATTTGCGCACAGGCCAGGTAGCCTATAGGCCTTCTTCTAAGCGTAGTCAGGTGAGCATCCTTACTCAACATTGAACGTTGCCCTGGCTTGACGTAGATTCAAGTGAATACTTTTGGAACGCTGAGCCATTGACTCCCTGCACCAGATGGCAGTGTGCAAGTGGTTTCTTTTGATAATGAAGCAACGGACTACAATCATATTGTTTTGAACCTAGAAGACCTACAGGCTGGAGTCGGCAAGAAGGAGTCGTCATGTCTAGTCGTTTTACTCTTAGCTAGCTAAATAATGAACTGCAATTATCATAAACCATTATCTAACTAGCTACAGTAGCGAAATATCTGTGAGATGTTAAGTAAGCAGGATCGTGGCATTTCATAAACAATGCATGTTGGTTAGCTAGATCACACTAGCTAGCTAGTAACTCGGAGGAGAAGCCTACTTTCTGAATTAAGCAATAGATTCAATACTTCTAGAATGAATATGGCTATCATTTAGCTGGCTAGGCTACCTTGGCTAATCACCCTACTTGAAGCAGTTGGCCTGCAAAAATCAGCTCGGCCTCAATCATAGGCTGCAAAAAAATGTTTTTAGACAGGCAGGATGTATGACTGTCAGCAGGAATATGGAGCACTCCATGTCAGTAAGTCATGATGTAATGTTTTCCTTAAGATTGCATTTGACCATTTTAAGAGCTAATACTACTCTCATAAGAAGTGGAGAAGCCCTATGCACCATACAACAATCTACAGTCATGGCCAAAAGTCGAGAATGACAAATATAAATTTTCACAAAGTGTGCTGCCTCAGTTTGTATGATGGCAATTTGCATATACTCCAGAATGTTATGAAGAGTGATCAGATGAATTGCAATTAATTGCAAAATCCCTCTTTGCCATGCAAATGAACTGAATCCCCCAAACACATTTTCACTGCATTTCAGCCCTGCCACAAAAGAACCAGCTGACATCATGTCAGTGATTCTCTCGTTAACCTTTTGCGTGTAGGGGGCAGTATTTTTGTTTTTGACTAAAAAAACGTACCCATTTGAAACTGCCTATTTCTCAGCCGCAGAAACTAGAATAAGCATATAATTGTCAGATTAGGATAGAAAACACTAAAGTACCAAAAAACTGTCAAATTATTGTCTGAGTATTACAAAACTGATATTGTAGGCGAAAACCTTATTTTGAAACCTGTTCCTTTGCATGCCTATCCTCCATTTAAAGGGATATCAACCAGATTCATTTTTCTATGGCTTCCCTAAGGTGTCAACAGGCCTTACACATAGTTTCAGGCTTTTATTTGGAAAAATGAGCGAGAAAGATCACATTGCGTAAGTGGATAGGTGGAGGCTCTCAGAGTGAGTTTTGCGCAACAGAGTAAAGCGGCCATTGTTTCTCCCGGTCCTATTGAAAAACCTACACTCCCGGTTGATATATTATCGAATATATATTTTAAAAACAACCTGAGGATTGATTATAAAAAAATGTTTGACATGTTTCTGTGGACATTATGGATATTATTTGGAATTTGTGTCTGCGTTGTCGTGACCGCTCTTTCCTGTGGATTTCTGAACATAACGCGACAAACAAACTGAGGTATTTGGATATAAAAATAATCTTTATGGAACAAAAGGAACATTTGTTGTGTAACTGGGAGTCTCGTGAGTGAAATCATCCGGAGTTCAAAGGTAAACGATTAATTTGATTGCTTTTCTGATTTGTGACCTAGCTACTATGCTTAGTGTACATAATGTTTTGTTATGCTATCGATAAACTTACACAAACGCTTGGATTGCTTTCGCTGTAAAGCATAATTTCAAAATCTGAGACGATAGGTGGATTAACAAAAGGCAAAGCTGTGTTTAGCAATATTGCAGTTGTGATTTCATGAATATGAATATTTTTTAGTAATATTATTGACTGTGGCGCTATGCTATTCAGCGGTTGCTGATGACAATTATCCCGCTTAAGAGATGGGTAGCGTCAAGAAGTTAACACAGGTGTGAGTGTTGACGAGGACAAGGCTGGAGAGCACTCTGTCATGCTGATTGAGTTTGAATAACAGACTGGAAGCTTCAAAAGGAGGGTGGTGCTTGGAAATATTGTTCTTCCTCTGTCAACCATGGTTACCTGCAAGGAAACACGTGCCGTCATCATTGCTTTGCACAAAAAGGCCTTCACAGACAAGGATATTGCTGCCAGTAAGATTAAATGGTTGCACCTAAATCATTGAATCATCAATAACTTCAAGGCGAGTAGTTCAATTGTTGTGAAGAAGGCTTCAGGGCGCCCAAGAAAGTCTAGCAAGGACCGTTTCGTAAAGTTGATTCAGCTACGGGATCGGGGCACCACCAGTACAAAGCTTGCTCAGGAATGGCAGCAGGCAGGTGTGAGTGCATCTGTACGCATAGTGAGGCGAAGACTTTTGGAGGATGGCCTGGTGTCAAGAAGGGCAGCAAAGAAGCCACTTCTCTCCAGGAAAAACATCAGGGACAAACTGATATTCTGCTAAAGGTACAGGGATTGGACTGCTGAGGAATGAGGTAAAGTCATTTTCTCTGATGAAACCCCTGTCCGATTGTTTGGGGCATCCGGAAAAAAAACTTGTCCGGAGAAGACAAGGTGAGAGCTAGCATCAGTCCTGTGTCATGCCAACAGTAAAGCATCCTGAGACCATTCATGTGTGGGGTTGCTTCTCAGCCAAGGGAGTGGGCTCACTCACAATTTTGCCTAAGAACACAGCCATGAATAAAGAATGGTACCAACACACCCTCCAAGAGAAACTTCTCCCAACCACCCAGGAACAGTTTGGTGACGAACAAGGCCTTTTCCAGCATGATGGAGCACCTTGCCATAAGTCAAAAGTGATAACTAAGTGGCTCGGGGAGCAAAACCTCAATATGTTGGGTCCATGGCCAGAAAACTCCCCAGACCTTAATCCCATTGAGAACTTGTGGTCAATCCTCAAGAGGTAGGTGGACAAACAAAAACCCACAAATTCCGACAAACTCCAAGCATTGATTATGCAAGAATGGGCTGCCATCAGTCAGGATGTGGCCCAGAAGTTCATTGACAGCATGCCAGGGCGGAATGCAGAGGGCTTGAAAAAGAAGGGTCAACACTGCAAATATTGACTCTTTGCATCAACTTCATGTAATTGTCAATAAAAGCCTTTGAAACTTATGAAATGCTTGTAATTATACTTCAGTATTCCATAGTAACATCTGCCGCTTCAGTGTCTTTAGATATTTTTGTCAAACTGTGGAAATGAATGTGTCATTCTCAAAACTTTTAGCCACAACTGTACTCATGCAGTAACTCCCTGTCAGAGAGACTGGGATAAAAGGTTAGGCAGGAGGCCCTTGGCCAGTGGTAGGTCAGAGTTGAGGGCTCTCTTTCAAGCACACTCACTACCACTTATCAGTAGTCTCTCCAGGTGCTACAGAGACGGAATAGTCCGAGGCCCTCCAGAGCCTGCTGACCAACAACCTAGGATGTATCCAGAGCACAGAGAAACTCCACTCATAATAGTATACTTCATGTAAACCTCATTCACTATGGCAGTCTGCTAGTGTGATGCCAGCATATTATCCAGGCCAATAGTTGGATTGGATTTACTGTACTCACTCCAAAACTCATGCTCCCTGTAAGTCTCCCACACTTCTCAAAACTGACATGTGTCTATCCCCCTTTCCTATAGGTGAGTCTGCTGGGCTATGGAACTCTAGAATAGTACATTTAAAAAACTGCCACCCTGTGTTCAGCTATCCGCAGACTTTCACAACACCATTGAAGTGTATAATTGTAATACATTCATGCAGACACAGCATTCAAATAATGAATTTTGATATGACTGAAAAAGATTGTCTGAGATTCATACCTGAACCGCACCTTTAGTTGCCAAGGAACAGTACATGATCAGTGAATATATTCAATGTACAGGCTAAAATGTGGGAATCTCATGCATGGTAATAACTACAGTACATGTGTAAATAGGACTTGCATCCTTGGAACAATAAAGATATTATCTTCTACTCTATCCATATGCCGCATTAATGCCATTCAGAATTGAAGTTGATACAACAACTATGATAGTAGGTTCATAGATAAGTTCTGAACTAATATTCATACCAAATGTTTTAGGGTCCATACACAGATCGGCTACATACTGTAGCTAGCTACACATCCATATGCATAGTTATTTTTATCCTCCACTACACAATAAGCAAGTAAATAGTTAGCTAGCTATGTTACTTCAGCTGCATTGCAAGGCAAACTTACACAATTGTACATTCAATTTGCAGTAAATGCTTTAGCTAGCTAGATTCTTTACATCCACTGATTCACAAGACGACAGCCTAGTTTGCTGGTTCTCGCAAGAGTCCCTAAAACATTAAAACACAAATTACAAATTGATTAACACTAGCTAGTAGGCTTATGTTAGCTAGTCAGATTACTTGCTAAAATAGTGATTTTCGTAAATTAACTTTATGAAAAAAAATATGCACAAACGTTTTTGCTTGACTCGTTATGACAAAACAACTTACATCTGGTTCCACTGTAATCATTTGTCAGCCATCTTTGTTGAAGAACGCCACAAGGCAAGGGTGGCTTGCGTCAAAATTTGTCATTGGAACCACTCGATATGATTGGTCATAAAAACCTTGGGACCCAAATGCATAATGAGTACTCCAACTCCCTCTTGTGTTGATCTGGAGCAATGAAGCTGTGACGCTGGGTACCTCTAAGTCCCGCAGTACAAGCTCACAACTTTTAAAGGAGGAATCACTGTAGGAGGCTCATGGTTCTCACACCCTTGTCATAATTACTGTGTAAGTCAATGAAACGTCCGGAGAACGTCCAACCGATCAGCGCTCTTGCAGCACGAACTGACTTTTTGTCCACACAAAAAACAAAAACTACAGCTAGCTACCACTGCAGTGTATCAAATGTGGCGAGTAGTTGACTCAAAGACAATAGATGAACAGTTTAACAAATTCATTTCTACCAAAATGAAGGCAAGAAAGAGAAAGAGTGTCATTTTTTACACTTTCAGTTACTTAGCTAGCAAATACAGCTAGCTAGTTTAGCCTACTGAAACACCCTGCTAAAACAGAGGGATGCTATGTTAGCTAGGTGGCTATGACTATCCACCACAACACTGGAACACTTCCAAGTCAAGGTAAGCTTTTGATATTACCAATTTATTGCCACCGGGGCCCGCCAGTGTAACCGCTTATTGATTGTACACCAACGTTACTGCATGAACGTAGTGGGTGTACTAACGTGTTAGTTCCATTTAGTGATGAGTCATTCGCGAACGGGTCGGCTCTGAGAGCCGGCTCTTGTAGGTGAACGTTGGGAGCCGGCTCGCATATCAGAAGAGCCGAATCAATTTATAAAAATATTTTTTAAATTAAGATATGAATAATCAAAGATATCAATGAATAAAATAAATTTAAAGAACAATTTTATATATATATATATATATATATAGGCCTAAATGCTCAAGCGCACACAACAGCCTTACCTGTTGTTCCTGTCAATCATGAAGTGTCAACCAATGAACGAAAGATGCGTGAGGGAGGGCCGAGCCAACTCACTCACACACTTAGCATCCGAGGAGAGAGAGGAAGGACAGCTGTAAAAACAACAGCTGGGAAATTAGTCAGAAGCACTGAAGCATTTGAAGGCATTTTAATATTGTAGAGTATAATATAATAATGTTAGAGCACAGCGTAGAATTTGCCAAAACAAAATTTCATAAAGCCGGTTCTACGCACAACCTACACCGGCATATGCGAAATGTGCACCCAACTGTGAAGCTAGCTGTAGCGCTGCTTTGAGAAACTAGCGGGCCTGCTAGTGATAGTGGTGGAGCCAGCACCTCCACACGTGGAGATGTATCCACTCGGTCAAGTAGGCCTACTCCGCGATGCACAGCAACGCAGTCTTCTATGGACCAGTTTATGCTAAGGAGTATGTCTGTAGCAAAACAAGGCCAAATTGATATTGCATTGGCTAAAATTATTGCTTCCATTTCCAGCCATTTTCGATCGGAGGACAGAAGTTTTAGAAATTGTAGCAATAGTCTAAATCCAATGTACACAATTTCAAGCAGGAAAACCCTTTCAAAATCCCTTATTCCACAACTGTACGAGAGCACACAGGCTTCAGTGCGGGAAAGGTACCAAAAAGCTACTGCAGTTTGCCTTACCACTGACTACTGGACATCAAGGGTAACCACATCTTACATGTCGGTTACATGTCACTTCACTGAAGATGTTCGATGTCTAGCTGTCTTCAGGACTGCTTTGAGTTCAGCGACACCTCAGAGAGTGGCTCGAAAATTGCAAGTAGATGGAAAAGTAGTCTGAGAATGCAGCTAATATTTTTTTTAAATCACAAAAAAATAAATGTTGGTTAATTGGACCCATCATCTATGTCCAGCCCACACAATCAACCTGACTGTAAGAAATGCTCTGAAGGTGATGAAGCCCACTGTGGACAAAGTGAAAGCAGCTGTGGAATACTGCCTGAGCTGAGGCCTAAACAAGACTGTACTACAATGTGGAATTCAACATTTTATATGTTGAAGCGGTTTCTTGAGTCAAAGGAAGCATCATCTCTACCTTGGCCATTGTCAATGCACCTGATGATGCTCTGACCCAAGAGGAATGGGAGGTGGTGGTGGGGGTGTGCAGAATCCTGGAACCCTTTGAGCAGGTCACTGTGGAGATCAGTGGAGAGGTACAGTAAACAGTTTTACATACATCATTATTAAATCCAGTAGTATATATGTATATGAGCAGTAGATGAGAATGTAGCATCAGTAGACAAAAAACAAATACGTCACTGTTCTCTCTTTTCAGCTATGTGACAACCTCAAAAATGACACTCCTGTGTAAGGGTCTGCGGCGAATCACAGCCAGCTGCCAGAGAGAAGCAAATGTAACCACAGGACATGTGACAGAGTTGATGGACACCCTATGTTTATCAATGGACAGAAAGTTCCACAGAATGTAATATAATCACATGCTATCAGAAACCGCTGCACTTGACCCCAGGTTTAAGAATTTAGCCTTTAGTGATGCCAGAGCGATTGATGAGGCTCTTCAAAGAATAACCTCAGCAGCAGGGAGGGACAGCTCCAGTAGTCAGCTGGCTCAAGCACCAGGGCAACAGGAAGAAGAGGGAGCAGATGGAGCAGAAGCACCAGCACCAGCAGTAGTGCCACAAAAGTCTGCTGTTTGACGAGAGAGCAACTAAGGATGCAGCATGAAGGAATCCCTCAGGAGATGCCATAATGGAGGTCCGATCTTATTTGGAGGAGCCCCCTCCAAAGATCTGCAGATCCTCTGAGCTGGTGGAAGAACAAGGGCTCTGTCTACCCACAGCTTACTAAAGTCATGACAGGGAGACTCTGCATAGTGGCCACATCTGTTCCCTCTGAGAGGGTCTTCTTGAAAACAGGACAAATAATTACTGAGAGAAGAAATCGCATCAGCCCCTCGAAAGTGAGGCAGCTTGCATTTCTGAATACTAATCTCTCAAAAGCAAAATATGGTCAATATTGTTGTGTGCTGCTGGTTATAACATGGCAATAAAGGAGAAAAGTGAGGCAGCTTGCATTTCTGAATACTAATCTCTCAAAAGCAAAATATGGTCAATATTGTTGTGTGCTGCTGGTTATAACATGGCAATAAAACATGTTTTAAGTGGGATGCTGCAGTTTTGCACATTGTTATTTATTTTTCTTTGATATGGTGCAATATTCTATTATGCTGTTTAGATTCTATTCGTTTTAAATGGTTAGATAAATATGCACTTTGTTTATATTACATGCAAATGTTTAAAATCATTATTTTTCATAACACACCAATGCATTTTTAAATACATTATGGTTAAGGTAGAGTATGATCTTATTTAATAAGAAATGTTTTAACCTGGGCCTCCCGGGTGGCGCAGTGGTTAAGGGCGCTGTACTGCAGTGCCAGCCATGCCACCAGAGACTCTGGGTTCGCGCCCAGGCTCTGTCGTAACCGGCCGCGACCGGGAGGTCCGTGGGGCGACGCACAATTGGCCTAGCGTCGTCCGGGTTAGGCCGGTAGGGATATTCTTGTCTCATCGCGCACCGCTAGCCAGGTGCACGGGGTTTCGGCTGGCTTCCGGGTTGGATGCGAGCTGTGTTAAGAAGCAGTTGGGTTGTGTATCGGAGGACGCATAACTTTCAACCTTAGTCTCTCCCGAGCCCGTACAGGAGTTGTAGCGATGAGACAAGATAGTAGCTACTAACAATTGGATACCACGAAATTACGGAGAAAAAGGGGTAAAAATTTTTTTTTTTAAATGTAACAAATAAGTTGATTGCATTTAACCACTGCACCACCCGGGAGGTTCAATGTAGCGAACACCTGCCTTATGTGCTTGCATCTTACCCATACACCATAATGTCACCAAGTCAACATATACGGCAACTCCAGGGTAGACAGCCAGGATGGTGGACATGATTGTCTGGAGGAAGAAAATGTGCCAGCTCAACCCAAACAGGATAATAATGCACCGAACAATGTAGACTGAACAAAAATATAAAAACGTAACATGTAAAGTGTTGGTCCCATGTTTCATAAGCAGAAATAAAAGATTCCTGAAATGTTCCATAAGCAAAAGGATTTTCTCTAATTTTGTGCACAAATGTATTTACATCCCTGTTAGTGAACATTTCTCCTTTTCCAAGAATCCATCCACCTGACAAGTGCGGCATATGAAGAAACGTATTAAACAGCATGATTACACAGGTGCACCTTGTACTGGGGACAATAAAAGGCCACTCCAAAATGTGCAGCTGTGTCACAACAAAATGACTAAGCTGTTGCAAGATAAAGAAATTAATATTCAACACCATTAGCCACCTCCAATATAATTTTAGATAATTTTGTAGAACGTCCAACCGTATTCACAACCGCAGACCACATGTATGGAGTTGTGTGGGCGAGCAGTTTGCTGATGTCAACATTATGAACAGAGAATCCCATGGTAGCGGTGGGTTTATGGTATGGGCAGGCTTAAGCTACAGACAATGAACACAATTGCATTTTATCGATGGCTATTTGAATGCACAGAGATACCGTGACCAGACAGAAACTAAAACAGGAAGCACCCATGCTTAGGTCTGTTCAACGCAGGTCCGACCAATTCCTCGCTTCAAGATGGCTTCGGTCACGTGGACTGGGATATGTTTCCGCATAGGGTCGGACAATAACATTAATGAATACGCTGATTCGGTGAGAGAGTTCATTATCAAGTGCATCGGTGATGTTGTACACACAGCGTCTATTAAAAACATTCCCCAACCAGAAACAGTGGATTGATGGCAGCATTCGCGCAAAACTGAAAGTGCGAACCACTGCTTTTAATCAGGGCAAGGTGACCGGAAACATGACCGATAACAAACAGTGCAGCTATTCCCTCCGCAAGGCAATCAAACAAGCTAAGCGTCAATATAGAGACAAAGTAGTCGCAATTCAACGGCTCAGACACGAGAGGTATGTGGCAGGGTCTACAGTCAATCACGGACTACAAAAGGAAAACCAGCCCCGTCGCGGACCACGATGTCTTGCTCCCAGACAAACTAAACAACTTCTTTGCTCGCTTTGAGGACAATACAGTACCACTGACACAGCCCACTACCTAAACCTGCGGGCTCTCATTCACTGCAGCGAACGTGAGTGAAACATTTAAACGTGTTAACCCTCGCAAGGCTGCCGACCCAGACGGCATCCCCAGACCAGCTGGCTGGCTGGTGTTTACGGACATATTCAATCAGTCCTTATCACAGTGTACTGTTCCCACATGCTTCAAGAGGGCCACCATTGTTCCTGTTTAAGAATTTAGCCTTCAGTGATGCCAGAGCGATTGATGAGGCTCTTCAAAGAATAACCTCAGCAGCAGAGAGGGACAGCTCCAGTAGTCAGTAGTTCACAAGAAAGCAAAGGAAACTGAGCTAAATGACTATCACCCCGAAGCACTCACTTCCGTCATCATGAAGTGCTTTGAGAGACAGGTCAAGGACCATATCACCTCCACCCTACCTGACACCCTAGACCCACTCCAATTTGCTTACCGCCCCAATAGGTCCACAGACGACGCAATCACACTGCCCTATCACATCTGGACAAGAGGAATACCTACGTAAGAATGCTGTTCATCAACTACAGCTCAGCATTTAACACCATAGTATCCTCCAAACTCGTCATTAAACTCAAGACCCTGGGTCTCGAACCCGCCCTGTGCAACTGGGTCCTGGACTTCCTGATGGTCCGCCCCCAGGTGGTGAGGGTAGGTAACAACATCTCCACCCCGCTGATCCTCAACACTGGGGCCCCACAAGGGTGCGTTCTCAGCCCTCTCCAGTACTCCCTGTTCAACCATGACTGCATGGCCATGCACGCCTCCAACTCAATCATCAAGTTTACAGACGACACTACAGTGGTAGGCTTGATTACCAACAATGACGAGACAGCCTACAGGGAGGAGGTGAGGGCCCACGGAGTGTGGCGTCAGGAAAATAACCTCACACTCAATGTCAACAAAACAAAGGAGATGATCGTGGACTTCAGGAAATAGCAGAGGGAGCAGACCCCTATCCGCATCGACGGGACAGTAGTGGAGAAGGTGGAAAGTTAAGTTCCTCGGCGTACACATCACATAAAAACTGATATGGTCCACCCACACAGACAGCGTGGTGAAGAAGGCGCAACAGCGCGTCTTCAACCTCAGGAGGCTGAAGAAATTCGGCTGGTCACCAAAAACTCACAACCGTAAGGGTAGTGAGGTCTGCACAACGCATCACCGGAGGCAAACTATCTGCCCTCCAGGACACCTACACCACCCGATCTCACAAGAAGACCAAAAAGATCATCAAGGACAACAACCACCGAGCCACCACCTGTTCACCCCGCTATCATCCAGAAGGCGAGGTCAGTACAGGTTAGAGGTCGACCGATTAATTGGAATGGCCGATTAATTAGGGCCGATTTCAAGTTCTCATAACAATCGGAAATGGGTATTTTTGGGCGCCGATTTGCCCATTTTTTAATTTATTTTTATACCTTTATTTAACTAGGCAAGTCAGTTAAGAAAACTTTCTTATTTTCAATGACGGCCTAGGAACGGTGGGTTAACTGCCTTTAGGGGCAGAACGACAGATTTTCACCTTGTCAGCTCGGGGGATTCATTCTAGCAACCTTACAGTTAACTGGTCCAACGCAATAACTACCTGCCTCTCTCTCGTTGCACTCCACAAGGAGCCTGCTACGTGAATGCAGTAAGCCAAGGTAAGTTGCTAGCTAGCATTAAACAGATCTTATAAAAAACAATCAATCATAATCACAGCCAGCAGCATACCACCCTGCAAACCACTGCTGGCTTGCTTCTGAAGCGAAGCAGGGTTGGTCCAGGTCAGTTCCTGGATAGGAGACCAGATGCTACTGGAAGTGGTGTTGGAGGGCCAGTAGGAGGCACTCTTTCCTCTGGTCTAAAATAATATCCCAATGCCCCAGTGATTGGGGACACTGCCCTGTGTAGGGTGCTGTCTTTCGGATGGGACGTTAAACGGATGTCCTGACTCTGAGGTCATTTAAGATCCCACGGCACTTATGGTAAGAGTAGGGGCGTTAACCCCGGTGTCCTGTCTAAATTCCCAATCTGGCCCTCAAACCATCACGGTCACCTAATAATCCCCAGTTTACAATTGGCTCATTCATCCCCCTCTCCCCTGTAACTATTCCCCAGGTCGTTGCTGCAAATGAGAATGTGTTCTCAGTCAATTTACCTGGTAAAATAACAGATAAATAAAATAAAACTACACATGGTTGATGATATTAATAGAGATTATCTAGCGTGTCCTGCGTTGCATTTAATCCGACTGAGCGGTGGTAGGCAGAAGCAGGCACGTATTCATTCAAACAGCACTTTCGTGCGTTTTGCCAGCAGCTTCAAGCATTGCATCAAGCATTGCACTGTTTATGACTTCAAGCCTATCAACTCCCGAGATGAGGCTGGTGGAACAGAAGTAAAATGGCTAGCTAGTTAGCGCGCGTCAACTAGAGGGTCGGAAGCTATACTGTTACACTGGCAATACTAAAGTGCCTATAAGAACATCCAATAGTCAAAGGTTAATGAAATACAAATGGTATAGAGGGAAATAGTCCTATAATAACTACAACCTAAAACTTCTTACCTGGGAATATTGAAGATTCATGTTAAAAGGAACCACCAGCTTTCATATGTTCTCATGTTCTGAGCAAGGAACTGAAACGTTAGCTTTCTTACATAGCACATATTGCACTTTTACTTTCTTCTCCAACACTTTGTTTATGCATTATTTAAACCAAATTGAACATGTTTCATTATTTACTTGAGGCTAAAAATTGATTTTATTGATGCATTATATACATCTATAAAAATACATTATTTTGTATTTTATTAAATCGGCCAATTAATTGGGATCGGCTTTGAAAAATCATAATCGGTCGACCTCTAGTACGGGTGCATTAAAAGCGGGGACCAGGAGACTGAAAAACAGCTTCTATCTCAAGGCCATCAGACTGATAAACAGCCATCACTAAAATTGAGTGGCTGCTGCCAACATACTGACTCATCTCTAGCCACTTTAATCATTTAAAAAAGTATGTAATAAATGTATCACTAGCCACTTTAAACAATGCCACTTTATATAATGTTTACATACCCTACATTTCTCATTTCATATGTATATACTGTACTCTATACCATCTACTGCATCTTGCCTATGCCATTCAGCCATCACTCATTCATATATTTTTATGTACATATTCTTATTCATTCCTTTACAATTGTGTGTATAAGGTATTTATTGTGAAATTGTTAGGTTAGATTACATGTTAGATATTACTGCATGGTTGGAGCTAGAAGCACAAGCATTTCGCTACACTCACATTAACATCTGCTAACCATGTGTATGTGACAAATACAATTTGATTTGAGAGAATCACTGACATGATGTCAGCTGGTCCATTTGTGGCAAGGCTGAAATACAGTGGAAATGTATTTTGGGGATTCAGTTCATTTGCATGGCATAGAGGGACTTTGCAATTAATTGCAATTCATCTGATCACTTTTCATAACATTCTGGAGTATATGCAAATTGCCATCATACAAACTGAGGTAGCAGACTGAAAATTAATATTTGTGTCATTCTCAAAACTTGTGGCCACAACTGTACATATTCTTATTCATTCCTTTACTCTTGTGTATGAGGTAGTTTTTGTGACATTGTTAGATAACTTGTTAGATATTACTGTATGGTCGGAACTAGAAGCACAAGCATTTCACTACACTCGCATTAACATCTGCTAATCATGTGGATGTGACCAATAAAATTTGATTTGAGCTCCTGAGGCCCATTGTCAACTGCCACCATCACTTCATGTTTCAGCATGATAATGCACGGCCCCATGTCGCAAGGATCTATACACAATTCCCGGAAGCTGAAAATGTCCCAGTTATTCCATGTCCTGCATACTCACCAGATATGTCAGCCATTGAGCATGTTTGGGATCCTCTGGATCGGCGTGTACGACCGCATGTTCCAGTTCCCGCCAATATCCAGCAATTTTGCACAGCCATTGAAGAAGAGTGGGACAACATTCCACAATCAACAGCAGTAACAACTCTATGTGAAGGAAATGTGTCGCGCTGCATGAAGCAAATGGTGGTCACACCAGATACTGACTGGTTTTCTGATCCACGCCCCTACCTTTATTCCCAATCATGTGAAATCCATAGATTAGGGCATAATGAATTAATTTCAGTTGACTGATTTCCTTATATGAACTAACTCCGTAAAATCATTTTTGCATTTATATTGTTGATCCTTAAAATTATCAATGGAAATCAAATTTATCAACCCATGGAGGTCTGGATTTGGAGTCACACTCTAAATTAAAGTGGAAAACCACACTACAGGCTGATCCAACTTTGATGTAATGTCCTTAAAATAAGTCAAAATGAGGCTCAGTAGTGTGTGTGGCCTCCACATGCCTGTATGACCTCCCTACAACGCCTGGGCATGCTCCTGATGAGGTGGCGGATGGTCTCCTGAGGGATCTCCTCCCAGACCTGGACTAAAGCATCCGCCAACTCCTGGACAGTCTGAGGTGCAACGTGGCGTTGGTGGATGGAGCGAGACATGATGTCCAGATGTGCTCAATTGGATTCAGGTCTGGGGAACGGGCGGGCCAGTCCATAGCATCAATGCCTTCCTCTTGCAGGAACTGCTGACACACTCCAGCCACATGAGGTCTAGCATTGTCTTGCATTAGGAGGAACCCAGGGCCAACTGCACCAGCATATGGTCTCACAAGGGGTCTGAGGATCTCATCTCGGTACCTAATGGCAGTCAGGCTACCTCTGGCGAGCACATGGAGGGCTGTGCGGCCACCCAAAGAAATGCCACCCCACACCATGACTGACCCACCGCCAAACCGGTCATGCTGGAGGATGTTGCAGGCAGCAGAACGTTCTCCACAGGTCTCCAGACTGTCATGTCTGTCACGTGCTCAGTGTGAACCTGCTTTCATCTGTGAAGAGCACAGGGCGCCAGTGGCGAATTTGCCAATCTTGGTGTTCTCTGGCAAATGAAAAACGTCCTGCACTGTGTTGAGCTGTAAGCACAACCCCCACCTATGGACGTTGGGCCCTCAGTCCACCCTCATGGAGTCTGTTTCTGACCGTTTGAGCAGACACATGCACATTTGTGGCCTGCTGGAGGTCATTTTGCAGGGCTCTGGCAGTGCTCCTCATGCTCCTCCTTGCACAAAGGCGGAGGTAGCGGTCCTGCTGCTGGGTTGTTGCCCTCCTACGGCCTCCTCCACGTCTCCTGATGTACTGGCCTGTCTCCTGGTAGCGCCTCCATGCTCTGGACACTACGCTGACAAACACAGCAAACCTTCTTGCCACATCTCGCATTGATGTGCCATCCTGGATGAGCTGCACTACCTGAGCCACTTGTGTGGGTTGTAGACTCAGTCTCATGCTACCACTAGAGTGAAAGCAACACCAGCATTCAAAAGTGACCAAAACATCAGCCAGGAAGCATAGGAACTGAGAAGTGGTCTGTGGTCCCCACCTGCAGAACCACTCCTTTATTGGGGGTGTCTTGCTAATTGCCTATAATTTCCACCTGTTGTCTATTCCATTTGCACAACAGCATGTGAAATTCATTGTCAATCAGTGTTGCTTCCTAAGTGAACAGTTTGATTTCACAGAAGTGTGATTGACTTGGAGTTACATTGTGTTTAAGTGTTCCCTTTATTTTTTTGAGCAGTGTGTATCCAGACAAAGGTTTTAAGTGTATATAGTGGGCATATTGGATTTCTAACATAGTTGAAGTACACACTAATAGCCATGAGTACAGGTCATAAGTACAGTACACAATCCCCCCACCCCATTTACAATGTGTACATATACAGGTGATTAAACCACCATTTAATGGCAATATGGCAGCCATACCGGATTTTGGATTCAAATCTAGGGGGTTCCCCTAACGTAAATGCAAGTAGGGGCTAAACATATAACATATACAGTTTTCAGTGTGAGCAAACTTGCCATAGACCTGATTGCAATAGCCACAATGTCAAAAAAACATGTGTAACTATGCATTTCTGTCAGGCAGGACCATACAGCACTGAATGAGAGCATATTTGACTTGTAAAGTTGTCTGTTGAACAGCTACCAAAAAGTGAAGTTTACATTCATCATAAATATTAATAATTGATATTTCAGACTAGTGTGTGTTTACAGGTCTATATTTCCAAGAAGCATTAAGATATCCCAATTTTGTTTGTTTGTGTATGTAAGGCAAAAAATGTACTCGTATTCCACATTTTAGAAATATCAGATTCTCGTTTACATGAGTCCCTCCTGTCAGGCATTCTTCTTCACGGTTTGAGTTTGTATTTATTAGGGATTCTCATTAGCTGCTGCCAAGGCAAAATTCCAAAATATTTAATAAGACCATTCAACACAATCACAATGTATTCATTTGAATGTGCCTGTACCTTTGTGTGCGACTCTTCACATTACCTGTTGTTCCATAAGGTGTATTTTTTACCCGTTTTTTTAAATCTAATTTTACTGCTTGCATCAGTTACCTGATGTATAGAGTTCCATGTAGTCATGGTTCTATGTAGTACTATGCACCTCCCCTAGTCTGTTCTGGACTTGGGGACTGTGAAGAGACCTCTGGTGGCATGTCTCGTGGGGTATACATGGATGTCAATAACACTTACAAAAACAACTAGTGATGAAGTCAAGCTCTTCCACTTTGAGCCATGAGAGATTGACATGCATGTCATTAATGTTAGCTCTCCATGTACTTTTAAGAGCAAGCGGTGCTACCCTGTTCTGAGCCAACTGCTATTGTCTTAAGTCCCTCTTTGTGGCACCTGACCACACTACTGAACAGTAGTCAAAACTCAGGCCTGTAGGACCTGCCTTGTTGATAGTGATATTAAGGCAGAGCAGCACTTTATTATGGACAGACTTCTCCCCATCTTAGCTACTGTTGTATCAATATGTTTTGACTATGAGTTTACAATCAAGGGTTACTCCAAGCAGTTTAGTCACCTAAACTTGCTCAATTTCCACATTATTCATTACGAGATGTAGTTGAGGTTTAGTGAATGATTTGTCCCAAATACAATGCTTTTAGTTTTGGAAATATTTAGGACTAACTCCTTGCTACCCATTCCGAAACTAACTGCAGCTCTTTGTTAAGTGTTGCAGTCATTTCAGTTGCGGTAGTAGCTGATGTGTACAGTGTTGAGTCATCTGCATACAGAAACACTGGCTTTTCTCATAACATGTCTTTAGTAAAGATTGAAAAAGGTAAGAGAGCTAATATTTAGAAAAATTTAACAACTTTTACTGTAAAATATTTTTATGCAACCATCCATTTCATATATGGGAGACCTTATATGGAAAAACATGGTCGTGCTTTGTTATACCTCGGGTAGGAGAATCTACAAAACTAAAGCCCTTCGAGGATTGTCCATTAGCCTATATCCCGAAGCTAACAGCTTGATATTTTGTAGGCAACATTCGGAATAAATGTTTTTTTTTAAATGCGTTCATTAACATGAAAGTTCTGATTTCAACATTAAAATAATGAATTGTCTCCAGACCTCGCATTTCATGAGGTTTTCAAAGCGGAAAAAAAAACGACAGGTGCTTAAGATCAAACGATTTGGCCGAATCAGAGCCAGCAAATCTGAGGCCATATTACTTTACCAAATGAGATGTCGATGCATTGACAACATACTGGCATGACACCAAGCTCAGGGTCATCGATATAATTAAACGGTGCATTTATCGACCCGGTCAAATCATAAACAGTAGGCTATATAGGAATGCAAACAGGCACCTCTCGATACTGGGTTACACACGACATAACCTGCGATAATGTTCCATTCAATGATTTACAGCTGCTGCAAATGATTTATCCAGTTAAAACAAAAATGTAAAATATGTTCTCTGATATCACAGTTAACAATTTAGCTAGCTAAGAAATACCATCGTCGACTTAGTGTTATTATTTACGGTCACGCGATAGCGAATGTCAATAACCATTGTCGAGTTCGATTCTGTGTGGCCCATTTCAAAAGGTTGTATCGACTTCTGTTCACAGATAATATCTACAAAACGTTAGCTTGTTTACATTATTAGAAACAGACAGTTAAACTTCAACCTTACCTGTTTAGATAGTGTCCGACTGTTACGCCAAATAATCAACAACAACAAAAAAATCAGCGTCAAGAGGGTTGAGTCAGATCCGTAATAAACTTTATCCGCTCTTCTCAGGACGGACTCTGCAGTTTGGTCGCAAGGAAGGAAGCTCGTGCACGGGCACAATTCGATTATTCGATCACGTTGCGTAGTCTGGACTCACGAAATGACAGTGAAATAGGTGGCTAGCCATTAAGCAACTACACACTCGCTAACTAACGGTGTATTCTCTCTCAACCCGACATTCAGCAACGATTGTTCCCGGATAAAGTTGATCTCCTACCCTCTTCTATCGCCATCTTTACCCGCGGGGTACACTGGGTAATCCTTAGGACTCCCCACGTACTGAGCGTCCTGACGTTCAGAATAGGCTATTAAGGGAAAGGACTGACAGGTGGATTTTTTTTACAACTTAATTGCACTAGCTACTGGACTTTAAAGCCTAGTGCATGGGGTTCCCAACCTAGGGGGCGCCAACGTTTCGTGGGGGGGACCTTCCTTGATAAAATAACAAATAAAAAATGATTACAGTACCAGTCAAAGGTTTGGACACACCTACTCATTCAAGGGTTTTTCTTTATTTGTACTATTTTCTACGTTGTAGAATAATAGTGAAGACATTAACACTATGTAATAACACATATGGAATCATGTAGTAACCACCCAGCTAGCACAGTGGATCTGGGCCGATTCCGGCTGAGAGTCGGGGCACTCCGCTGAGAGTCAGACTCGTCCAACGTCATGTGGCCCGAGTCTGGGCCGCATTCAGCAGTATTACTTATGGCTAGGATGCGGGGATTGAGCTCGGGTCGATTCCGGTGTGAGGTATCTGGCCCAAATGTATTAGTTGATGCTCGGCCCAATTCTGTTAAGAGTTATCTGGCCCATATGTATTACTTGGGGCTCGGGCCGATTGGGGCTACTCTGGCAGATGATTACACGGGCTGCTTTATATAATTAACATTTAATTATTTATTTTTTCATATTTTCTCATTGTTTCTGTGATCAAAAAATACAATCTTTAAGAGTCCTGTGTAGTATTTTTGTGGATGGGTATAATTTGTATGTATAACATTTATAATAGCAATATTTAAAATGACTAAATCGGGTAATTTTGTATACATTTATTTACATTTGCACCGGGCCGCTTCTGGTCAAATGTAGGCAAAATCGGCTGAGTTTCGGTAGACGGAAACGGCCCGATGTACTTGGGCTCATTCTGGGCAGTCATTCATTCTGATTCCGGGCCAAGTCCGACACCCGTGTCCGGGCCGATTCAATCAGTTCCTGCCCCCTGGAAGAGGGCCGCTTCTGGGCCGATGCCTTGTTGCTAGCTGGGCAAAAAAGTGTTAGTCATTGTAGAATAATAGTGAAGACATCAACACTATGAAATAACATTTGTTATGAATGTGCTAGCTGGGTGGTTACGACATGATTACATGTGTTATTTCATGGTGTTGATGTCTTCACTATTATTCTACAATGTAGAAAGTTCCAAAAATAAAGAAAAACCCTTGAATGAGTAGGTGTGTCCAAACTCTTGACTGGTACTCATATATATAATATATATATATATAATATATATATATATATTACCGATCTAAAACAACGCATTCATCCGCAATGCTTTAGGTTAGTCAAGCCAGATCAAGAAGCGACTCTGATTCACATGGGGATATATACTGTATGATATATATGGCATTCAAAAGCTGTGCTACAACCTTCTAAAGTCAAGGAGGGAAAGAATTTGATCTATTCACTTTTTGTAAAATAAAATATGTATAATTAAATCGAGAGTTCATATAAATTATTATAATTAAACATTTTTGGTAGCGGAATAACATTTGGGGATATAATTAATTTTCCTTATCCATTATAATAATAATAATTATTAAATAGCCTACCTAAAATATGTCAAGAGTTTTGTTTAAACTACGTAAAATTGCAGGAAATTAATTTCAAAACAAACAAAAACATCTTAAGTCCCTCAAATGAAACAGAATCAAGCTGGTGGTGCATTCGAGGCTCCTCAATACATTTTCCCTGGCGTGGTGTTATGGTACTAGACACAATATTAGTAAAGGTGCTATCTTTGATATCAATTGAAGTGCATTCATTAAAATGGTAGGCTAAAATGTTTAAATGTTAAATGTTTACATTAAAGTGCCCAATAGTCTACATGATGTAAAATAAATGAGGGCGGCCCAACATCTGCCAGAAGTTACTGACCCTACCATCATGGTCGTTTACACTGAGCTACACTTGAGGTCGGAATGCAATAATGGTTACATTAATACACAGTGGAGCCGGCGCCTGAAATGGAAAACGTACCTCAATGCAGGTATGGGATAACAAACCTGTACTCCAAATTTGACCTTTAGCCACACACTGATACATGTATCGAGAAGATTGAAATACTGCAAGTTTTCCCGGACCACTGCCCTGTCCTCATGTTAACTAGCAGTAGCCACCGCAGCCATTTTGGAATGGCAATGTCAGCCAATTAGCTTCTTTGTTGTTCAACACAATGTGCCATTCTATAATGGCTGCTGTGACTACTGCTAGCTAGCATGAGGAGGAAAAGGGCAGTTTTCGGGAAAAGCTAGCAGTATTTCAATCTTTTTGATGGAGCAGTGTGGATAAAGGTACATTTTCTGACCCATGTCTTGCACCGGCTCCATGGTGTCTTAACGTAACCATGATTGCATTCCGACCCCAGTGCAGCTCAGTGTAAACAAGCATAACGGTAGGATCGGTATCTTCTGGCAAGCCCAACATAGGCTATTTTTGCTATAGGGATGCTCAGTCAATGAAAACAAACCTGTTCAGATCTGCTAGTGTTCATTCATCGAAAACAATTGATCCAGAGTGGAAGACAAAACAATAATTAATATTTTTGTTAAAAAGATAGGGTACACAGAGAAAACCCCAAATATTTAAAGTAATACAGCAGGAATGACATCTTTGTTTTTTGTACAAAGTGAGCCAGAGAGCCAGAACAAAGCGTTGGGAGAAAAGAGTACATCGGGTCCTCTGGGCTGTGTTACAGAGAGAGGCTGAGCAGCAGGTGGCAGTCTTAGATCCTAGTTGACACATCTGTGGTTCCATGAGCAAAGTCGGGCACTCCTCAGAGCAAAAAAAACTGTTCAGTTAACTTAATCAATGATTGCTCACTCCAGGCCCCCCACCTTTTTACACTGACTCAATTGTTACACAGGAATTGGAAATGGCATAGGCTATATTTGGACAAATACAAATAGCTTTTGAGTTATGAATCACATTATGATTATATAGGATTAAAGTAGGTAAATTATATTAAGGCCCCCCACTTATGCTTTTTCTCAGAAGTAATTGTTGAGAAATGTTTCAAACAATGTTGTCAACCACACCTTCTCATACCCTCCAGTAAGAAAATGTATTAATCTGCATTCATCTCTCAACAGAACAAAACAATGCTCCTGCAGTTATATATCTCTCTATATTCTAATGCGCTAGCTGTGGTTGAAGTTGTTCACCAGCAGGAGGTTGCATACTAATGCTCTACCTGCCTGTCAGAAGAGCAGACAGCTGACCTGAGAACAGAAGGTAGTGAACACATTTCACGCCAGAGGGGTCAGAGTTCACTGGCACAGCACTCCAGCAAGCCTCACATCATGACGGGGAGCTGGCTGGGGAGAGAGTTATTTGCATTTTAGGTGGAGGAGCTACAAAAAATCTAATGAATTAAAAGCACAGAGTCAGCATGAATAATTTCCCCCCCTTCACATGCAAAAACCATCAAACCAGAGCGTTGTAGCCAGTGCATCTCCTTGTCAAACGTAATCCTCTCAAATCTGCACAGGTGGGGGAGGGGTGCCCTATCTATCCTAGGCCTGAGCAGCAGAGAGAAGCAGATTAGACATTTCAATGACTGTAGTTGCTCTATTGTTCATGTAGGAATCGTTCAAAGAATTGCATGAAAAGGTCAATCCTTTCTCAAAATACAATATGTAATTTGATGGTAGAACATGCGCAAAAACCTTTCACAAAGCTCTGTAAAAGAAGTACTAAAAACAAAACTCTGCACACATTTAGCACACTGTTGGTGACACTGCAGCCTGTAATTTTGGTCATTCCATCGTTTGAGTTACAAACATCATAGGAAACCATTGTGTTGGTATAATGCAACCATCATCCAGGCTTTATGTTTTTACTCAAACAACTTTTTGAATACATTGACGGTGAAAGCATATTGTGTGTTAATACACTAAGCCAGGGTTTCGCAAATGCGGTCCCCCCCCTGGGTGCACGTTTTGGTTTTTGCCCTAGCACAACACAAGCTGATTCAAATAACCAACTAACTCATCATCAAGCTTTGATGATTTGAATCAGCTGTGTAGTGCATACTTCTAAAATCAAAACGTGCACCCAGGGAGGGCCACAGGACCGAGTTTAGGAAACCCTGCACTAAGCTGCTAAAATGGTGGTTTAGTTCTTACATCCACTTTCAATATATTTATCTTTATGTTTAAAAGAGAGAACTAATTCTAATCAAACTTATAATAACCCAACTTAAACTAGGAGCCATTCTGCAATAGGCAATGCTGGTTATTTGTGTTAACTGGATAGGAAGGGTTCTATTAGTATGCCACACATAAAACTACAAACATTTGTATTCCAATACTCTCTTGATGAAAAATGTACAATGTTTTTTTGAAGAGGCAACTTGAACCTCGAGAGCGAGCTATCATTTCCCCTGTTCACACCAGCAGGTTCAGCCCTAGGCTATGTTTGTTTTCCTTGGTTGGAGAGTGTTCTGGGCTGCTGGAAAACCCATTCGTGCCACAGCGGGAAAATCTGCTCCTCTTCCGCTGGTGCGTAGTGTAGCGTGGCAGAGCTTCATGTCACTAATGTGGGCAGAGTGATAGGGCCTGCCAGATCTTCTCCCCCGTTGGCTTCTGATGGAGCGTCATATTGCTCACAAAACCAACATGCCTGTTTCGCTTAAGTGATGGCAAGGCCACTCACTAAACAACTACTTACAATCCTCACTATTTGAAGTGTTATTCACCAACGTAAACTAAGAGGGATTGTTGAATTGCAGATTCAGAGCTCTCAGACATTACATTTTACTGAAGAGTGATTGAAAGTTTTCCTGAGCACGGTGCTTGCAATGCCAGGGTAGTGGGTTTGATTCCCACGGGGGACAAGTATGAAAATGTATGCAGTAACTACTGTAAATGACTAAAATGTAAATGAAAGTAACTCCTGGACATCTCTAATAGGATTAAATGAGACAACAGTTGTATGCAGCCTTCAAATAAATGAGAGGAAAATCACTATCTTGTCTTTATATCTAGCATTACCAGACAGAACCACAAGGGGAGGATAGGTGACAGAGATTCCTCTCCTAAAGATCAATATGCTCATCTGACACACCAATCTAGGCAGTCTACTGATTAAAGCAGTATTTATAATATTGGACACATTGGATGGATGGTAGACATTTAGTGGGAAGAGTTTGGTTCTACAAAAGGTGATACCAATTCAAAAATATACAGTATCTAGGACATTTTTATTGGAGAAATCAGTATTTGGATCTAGTGACATTTAAATATTCAGTGGTGTAAAGTACTTAAGTAATAATACTTTAAAATACTACTTAAATCGTTTTTGGGGGTATCTGTACTTGACTTGACTATTTAGATTTTTTGACAACTTTCACGTTTACTCCACTACATTGCTGAAGAAAATAATGCAGTTTTTACTCCATACATTTTCCCTGACACCCAAAAGTATTTATTACATTTCGAATGCTTAGCAGGAAAATGGTCCAATTCACACATTTATCAAGAGAACATCCCTGTTCATCCCTGATCTGGCTTACTAAACACAAATGCTTGTTTTGTCAATTATGTCTGAGTGTTGGAGTGTACCTAACCCTGGCTATAAATTTAAAAAACAATAAAATAGTGCCTTATGGTTTGCTTAAGATAAGGAATGTGAAATGATTTATACTTTTACTTTTGACACTTAAGTATATTATAGCAATTACATTTACTTTTGATACTTAAGTATATTTAAAACCAAATACTTTAAAACTTTTACTCAAGTAGTATTTTACTGGGTGACTTTCACTTTTACTTGAGTCATTTTCTATGAAGGTATCTTTACTTTTAATCAGGTATGACAATTGGATAATTTTTCCACCACTGTAAATAAGGCAATTAATATGAAAACAACAGCTGACATTTTCACTTGCCGAAAACTGAAGAGTCTTTAAGCATTATGGAGACATGGAAGTGCTTCGTGTTGCACTTCAGATGTGAACGGTTAATGAAAACGCAGTAAGAGGAAATGTTTAATTGACGAGACCTGTCTCATTATGTTCCTTCATGCCTCTCTTTCAAGTCAGATTTTCTGTCAGACACAACCACTAATTAGAGATTATCAGCTGAACTCCTAAATAACACTTCTCTGCTTTAATTGCTCAGCCATTGAAAAACATGGTTGTAAATCTCAACGTGAAAATAACAAGCATAGACATGCAGACATGTAAACCGCCACTGGCCCCTCTGATTTAAAGGATTTAAAAAAGACCCGCTTTCCACCTTAGCGCTGGAAACAGGGAATGTCAGATGAAAAAAAACAAGTCTAATTATTTCAATGTTTTATGGGATAGTATATTGGACAACTTGTGTTTTGTACACTGATAAGCTATTGGATTCTGTACCAGTCCCAAATACACCATTGGAGGCCATTTAAAAGAGAGCATGACTTGGCATTGTATTAAAAAAATGTAGACCTTAGTCATTATGGCTATAACTGTTATGTGTAGCAGAGCTGGGAGATTGCCTGAATTGATGCGATAACAACAAATAGAACGAGAGTGATACGTTTCTAACATTAATGTGCACCATAGTTTAAAAAATGATCTCCCGAAATGGACAGCAGTCTAAGGCACAGTATCTCAGTACTAGAGATGTCACTACAGACCCTGGTTCGATCCCAGGCTGTATCAGTACCAGCCATGATCGTGAGTTCTATAGGGCAGCGCACAACTGGCCCAGTGTCGTCCGGGTTAGGGGAGGGTTTGGCCGTGGTAGGCCGTCATTGTAAAATAAGAATTTGTTCTTAACTGACTTGCCAAGTTAAATGAACAAATATAAACTACAGGTTTGATGGTTGTAGCCATCAATTGTCTCATTAACAATCACCCAAATTAGCAAATGCATTTCCTTTCAAACTTCACATTTCTCTAGTATAGGCTACTTATCATAATGAACAATATCAGGAAAATGCCTGCGATAAGTGATCGCTATTGCTAATTTTCAGTTTATCATCCCAGCTCTAATGTGAAGCCCTTATTCTCACTACAAGATATGACAGAGTCTGAGGCGGGGCGAAAGAGAGTTCTACTTTTTAATTCACATTAAATAATTGTCTTACCTTTCGTTGTGGCTGGCGTCACATTATTCTTGGTCCACAGCTCAAATTGACAGTAAATATCATAGTAGCCACTAGCCAGTAAGCACAAACTATACAATAATGACAGAAACATTTATTCTAAACCATATTACACTATTGAATAATGCAACCAAACCATATTACACTCTTCAATAATGCAACAATTCACAAGCATGTGCAGACAATTACAGTGCCTTGCGAAAGTATTCGGCCCCCTTGAACTTTGCGACCTTTTGCCACATTTCAGGCTTCAAACATAAAGATATAAAACTGTATTTTTTTTGTGAAGAATCAACAACAAGTGGGACACAATCATGAAGGGGAACGACATTTATTGGATATTTCAAACCTTTTTAACAAATCAAAAACTGAAAAATTGGGCGTGCAAAATTATTCAGCCCCCTTAAGTTAATACTTTGTAGCGCCACCTTTTGCTGCGATTACAGCTGTAAGTCGCTTGGGGTATGTCTCTATCAGTTTTGCACATCGAGAGACTGACATTTTTTCCCATTCCTCCTTGCAAAACAGCTCGAGCTCAGTGAGGTTGGATGGAGAGCATTTGTGAACAGCAGTTTTCAGTTCTTTCCACAGATTCTCGATTGGATTCAGGTCTGGACTTTGACTTGGCCATTCTAACACCTGGATATGTTTATTTTTGAACCATTCCATTGTAGATTTTGCTTTATGTTTTGGATCATTGTCTTGTTGGAAGACAAATCTCCGTCCCAGTCTCAGGTCTCTTGCAGACTCCATCAGGTTTTCTTCCAGAATGGTCCTGTATTTGGCTCCATCCATCTTCCCATCAATTTTAACCATCTTCCCTGTCCCTGCTGAAGAAAAGCAGGTCCAAACCATGATGCTGCCACCACCATGTTTGACAGTGGGGATGGTGTGTTCAGGGTGATGAGCTGTGTTGCTTTTACGCCAAACATAGCGTTTTGCATTGTTGCCAAAAAGTTCAATTTTGGTTTGATCTGACCAGAGCACCTTCTTCCACATGTTTGGTGTGTCTCCCAGGTGGCTTGTGGCAAACTTTAAACGACACCTTTTATGGATATCTTTAAGAAATGGCTTTCTTCTTGCCACTCTTCCATAAAGGCCAGATTTGTGCAATATACGACTGATTGTTGTCCTATGGACAGAGTCTCCCACCTCAGCTGTAGATCTCTGCAGTTCATCCAGAGTGATCATGGGCCTCTTGGCTGCATCTCTGATCAGTCTTCTCCTTGTATGAGCTGAAAGTTTAGAGGGACGGCCAGGTCTTGGTAGATTTGAAGTGGTCTGATACTCCTTCCATTTCAATATTATCACTTGCACAGTGTTCCTTGGGATGTTTAAAGCTTGGGAAATATTTTTGTATCCAAATCCGGCTTTAAACTTCTTTACAACAGTATCTCGGACCTGCCTGGTGTGTTCCTTGTTCTTCATGATGCTCTCTGCGCTTTTAACGGACCTCTGAGACTATCACAGTGCAGGTGCATTTATACGGAGACTTGATTAAACACAGGTGGATTGTATTTATCATCATTAGTCATTTAGGTCAACATTGGATCATTCAGATATCCTCACTGAACTTCTGGAGAGAGTTTACTGCACTGAAAGTAAAGGGGCTGAATAATTTTGCACGCCCAATTTTTCAGTTTTTGATTTGTTAAAAAAGTTTGAAATATCCAGTAAATGTCGTTCCACTTCATGATTGTGTCCCACTTGTTGTTGATTCTTCACAAAAAAATACAGTTTTATATCTTTATGTTTGAAGCCTGAAATGTGGCAAAAGGTCGCAAAGTTCAAGGGGGGCGAATACTTTCGCAAGGCACTGTATATGGCTTAATGTCTCATCTATAGGATGCACTCATTACATTTTAGCTTCAAGACAAAAGCACAGTTGCTAAAAGCACGTTATCCTATAAAAAAATCTGCGATTAACCCTCTCATGCGAATATAAAAGTACAATAGGCCTACCTTCCAACAAACCAGGCTACATTTGTATCAATATCATGCCAATCATTACATGTGGTAAAAGCAAATTGGGACTGAACCAGCTGTTTTATATGGAAGCTCATAACCGCCACCAATGTTGTTAAATAAAATGCCTTGTGATTTGTCAACATGCACAATTAGTCTGTGCTTAAGTCTGATCAACTGTAGTTTACAGTAGCAAACCACAGCTGCAGGTAGCTTAGAGAAGCCTATGCGCTCTGATCCCATCTGGGCTTCGCCAGTGGAAACGTAACATCATGTTTTTGTAGCCTAAGCTATATATTTATAACCTAAAACAGGCCCATTTATTTGTGTTCTGAGAAAATGTGAATCTGATCAAATTTAGTTTATGTTGAAACTTTGGTTGGCTAGGCTACCATGGCCATTTTAATCCAAAGTTATTGACTGGAATTAATCAATCAACACATTAGCAATAACATACTGTATGAGTATCTTTTTAATTACATGCGCAAAGGCCTACATGATGCAACCCTGCATACAGCGAACTCGGCCTTGTTAGGACGTAGTCAATATAACTATTTGTTCAGCACTTCAGAAATGGACAGCGATAGAATTCAGAACATGGGCCATTGTTACAGTATTCTCCCTGTACACCAAATCAGAACCGTAGAATAAATAGAAGGGGCACATAAGCAGACAATGAAAGCTCTTACAATATTCGATGATGACATTTCTCTTAAACAGGCTATAGGCTAAATATGCACCACCAAGTCAGAACAGTAGGCTAAATTATGAGGGGAAAAGAGACCTAATTATTAGGGCGAGGCACATGGTCTACTAACGGTTTACTACACAACATACACTGATTATTACTTTCTGAACTGTAGTATACATATATCCATGGCATATTACATAATTTAGGCAACAGCATACAATACATTTTTGGACTCACCTTGCTGTGCTGTGCTCACTTGAACAGGAAAGTGCTGCGGTGATCCTTCACGGACAAATTTTGTCATCAAAGTCTGGCATTCTCTTAATTTATGGTACTTTCAAGACAACTAAGAATCATGACGTTAGTGATCTCCGTTAGTGATCACGTTAGTGATCTTTTTTCCCAAGTTCCCAGGTGTCTTGAATTCACTGAAGTCCGAGATTTCCCAGTTCCGAGTTTCCGGGTGTTTTGTTGGCGGCCGAAGTCATGCGGGATTGACAGCATGGCCAATGTTGAATGTTTGGAAGAGAGATTCTTAAACCCAGACTGGGACCACACATCCACTCCATTGAATAGCAAGCTAGTGATTTCTTTGCAATGCTTGAAGTAAGCCACTGATTCCTTCCAAACCACTCATTGTTGAATTTGTGATTTCCAACTTGTTGTGTAATGTTGAAGTTCAATTGAAGATGAGCACTGAAACGTTCTATCTATAATTTATTTTCATATGACAAGGAGTAAAAAGGATTTGCCAGTAGATTGTCAACTTGATGCATGATGATGACTGCTAGCCTGCTAGCTAAGATTTTGAAAGTATGATGAAAGTTCAAAGTTGCATCAGTCCAATCAAAGCTACTGTAGATATAATGTGAACAACCACAGAAAGCACTGAGCTAGGCTGAAAAACCTGCATTTTGGAACTTTTTTTGTGACACGTATTAATGTCAAAATAACATGCAAAACAGGCAACAACAACAACAAAAATGTTGTATATATATATATGTATATATATATATGTATATATATATATATATATATATATATATATACATACACTGGTACTGTATATTTTTTATATACAGTACCAGTCAAAAGTTTGGACACACCTATTCAAGGGTTTTTCTTTATTTTTTGTTACTATTTTCTACATTGTACAATAATAGTGAAGACATCAACACTATGAAATAAAACATGGAATCATGTAGTAACCAAAAAAGTATTAAACAAATCAAAATATATTTTATATTTGAGAATCTTCAAAGTTGCCACCCTTTGCCTTGATGACAGCTTTGCACACTCTTGGCATTCACTCAACCAGCTTCATGAGGTGTGCCTTGTTAAAAGTGGAATTTCTTTCCTTCCTAGTGCATTTGAGCCAATCAGTTGCTTTGTGACAAGGTAGGGTGGTAAACAGAAGATAGCCCTATTTGGTAAAATACCAAGTCCATATTATGGCAAGAACAGCTCAAATAAGCAAAGAGAAATGACAGTCCCTCATTACTTTAAGACATGAAGGTCAGTCAATCTGGAAAATGTCAAGAACTTGGAACGTTTCTTCAAGTGCAGTCGCAAAAACCATCAAGCGCTATGATGAAACTGGCTCTCATGAAGATGCCACAGGAAAGGAAGACCCAGAGTTACCTCTGCTGCAGAGGATAAGCTCGTTGGAGTTACCAGCCTCAGATTGCAGGTCAAATAAATGCTTCACAGAGTTCAAGTAACAGACACATCTCAACAGAAACTGTTCAGAGGAGACTGTGTGAATCAAGCCTTCAAAGGACACCAATAAGAAGAAGAGACTTACTTGGGCTAAGAAACACGAGCAACGGACATTAGACCTGTGGAAATCTGTCCTTTGGTCTGATGAGTCCAAATTTGAGATTTATGGTTCCAGCCAAGTCTTTGTGAGACGCAGAGTAGGTGAGGGGATGATCTCCACATGTGTAGTTTTAACCGTGAAGCATGGAGGAGGAGGTGTGGGGGTGCTTTGCTGTGACACTGTCAGTGATTTATTTAGAATTCAAGGCACACTTAACCAGCATGGCTACCACAGCATTCTGCAGCGATACGCCATCCCATCTGGTTTGATTTGATTTGATTTGTTCTATGTCTGTTTCAGAATAAATGTCTGACTCCCTGTACCTGATTCTCCTGTCCGGCGTCGGCCCTTGCAGAATGCAGCAGCCATCACACGAAGCATCGGGAGTACTGGCGTTCTGGTTGGTGGTGACGTTGGTCCTGGGTCGCCACCGATGGAACCGGGGGTGCCTAGCCAGCTCGTCGGGCTTCAACACCCTAGCTGGCTACGTCGGGCCTCAGCCGGATCGTCAGATCTTGTTCGCCCAGCCGACCCATGAGTTTTCTTGTTTTGTTGGTGACGTCAGACTTTGATTCCGCCGCCGATGGAACCGGGGGTACCTAGCCAGCTTCCACGTCCTAGCTGGCTCGAGAGGTTTCCTTGCCTCGGTTGGCTCGGCAGGTTCCCATCCCACATCATGCTCCGCCGGATCATCGGGCTTTCATGCCGCAGCGGGATCGACAGGCATTCATGCCTCAGCCAGCTCGCCAGGCTCCCACGCCTCTGCCGGTTCGTGGGGTTTACCCCCAGCTGGCGCCCCTAGAGGGGGGGGGGGTACTGTCATGCATGTTTCCGCTCTTTCCCCCTGGCGCTCAAGGGCACCAGGCTGCCCTGCATTACGCACTCCTGCCACCATCATTTATGCATACCTGCCTTCCCTCGTCATTCGCTTCAGCGATATTGGACTCCCCTGGACTCACTCAATCACCTGTTTATTACCTTCCCTATATTTGTCAGTTCCCCAGCTCTGTTCCCCGCTTCTGCATTGTTTGTCATATGGCCATGTTACCCATGTGCTGACGCTGTTCCTGTCTTGTTCTATGTCTGTTTCCCCGTACCTGCTTCTCCTGTCCAGCATTGGCCCTTACAGGGTATATTAAATATGCCCTGAATGACTGGTCGCCACTGTGTAGGAGTGTTGGCTCAATGAGACAATTCTGTTTACACTGCCCTGCTTCACAGGTGGCAATTGTCAGGCAAACGCCGTGAGCTACCTCCCGAGTTAGCAGTTGAGATGTAGCATGTACGCAAGTTTACATTTGAGTAATATGTGTAGCCGATGGTATTTTTATGAAAAGTGTGGTAAGTGGAGAGGGCTAAGAAAAAAATGAGCTATCTAGAACCTAAAACAGTTCTTCAGATGTCACCATAGGAGAACCCTTTGAAGAACCATTTTTGGTTCCAGGTAGAACCCTTTTGGCTTTCATGCAGAACCCTTTCCACAGAGTGTTCTACATGGAACCCAAAAGGTTTCTACCTGCAACCAAAAAGGGTTCTACCTGGAACCAATAAGGGTTCTCATATTGGGACAGCCAAATAACCACTTTTCTAAGAGCGTATGCAAGCCTAGGACGACTAAGTAAATCAAGGAAAGTTCAATTAAATCTGGAAACAACTGACTAGTAACAAGGATCCCTTACCCAGTTCTTCTTCTTCTCTATCCAGGTTAACAGACTGTCTAATCTTACTCTTAACCACTAAAGTTTAATACACTAAATTGTTACTGTGATCAGGGCCTTGTCTTGACCTTGATAATACCTTGAAACGTGGAGGAACCTCAACTCAAAACCCATGCCTCCTCAACTCAAAACCCATCTATTGGGCTGGACAGCTCTGGTATGAAGGGAAAATGTATCCCCCAGTTCTCTCAGAAACTGTTCACATTTATGTGGGGGTGCATATGTCCACCATTGACACATCACATACTCACTTTGATACCATTTCTTGATGACCATCATTAGATTTGCATGAAGTTTCTGTTTAGTGATCTTGACGATTCTTCATCTTAACACCATTCTATTGAGTGTGCCAAAGTGCCATACCCTAAAAATCCAAAAAGAGGTCACCCCTAAACCCCACAGACAGTGCAATCACATCTTTGATTGCCCTGAGGACACAATCCCCCTTAATAACTCATTATCCTTGCCTCAATTACCCACACTGCAATGGTGGGGGGGAGTAATTAGTAATCATTGCACAACTGTTTGCCTGTTATCAGAACCCACTGCTAATCAGCAATCTGCTCCTAATTTGCCCTTTATTGTCCCGTCTGATTAAGGTTCTGCTGCTGTGAGGCAGCTGGTTTGTGAGGACCCCTGGATTGGGTGTGATGCTCTATTTTTATAAATGACGATGACAAGGACCTTACAGTCCCCTACCACCCCACCCCTGACCTGGTGGGCTATAGATTATGTCCACGATCCTGGTGTGGGAAGAAAGACAATGCCCAGCCCCAGCCTCACCCCAGCTGCTTTAGAAACAATGTGAAGCCCATCTCCACTCTCTGGAGCAATGGGAGCTATGACAAGTATGTGCATTAGTTTAGTGAATCCCTCCTGACTTTAGCAGCTGCTCTTGTCATTATGGTTTCTACGACACCGTTATTTTAGATTGTCGGCAGTGCTGTTTTCTGTCTAATGCTCATGTTATTGATGGAATAGCACTCTAGGGAGTAGACTACACAGAGTATTGGTATAGTACAGGCCAGGGTGCTGCATGTGTCACAGCGTGTGTAGTGGTGGAAGATGGCAGCGCGGGTAGAAGTGTAATCTCAGGGAAGTTCAGACTTCAAAGGCAGTGTCCCACGTCTGACTTGAAATAGCGACACATTTCATCACCTCCTGCTACCACTGACTGAGCGGGTGCCTCCCCTGCTGCGGAGTGCAGCCGACCCATGAGACAGCGTCAGGAGCCAGAGAGCCAGAGAACTCTATGTCAGGAAAACACAACTCCAGTCCTACGGCTACGCAACAAATATAAAGGTCTCAAAAGTGTTTATGATCAAATCACGTTTTTCACTGAGAGAATATTATTCAATACACACCCCATTCTCCAGCTCTGTTTCATGTTTTTTTTACCTCATGACTTCTGAGATATTTGGTGGTACATGTATGCTTTGGGGTTTGTGTTGTTTTTCACACGTCAGGTGTTTATAGGAGTGGAGACGGAAATTGGTTTTCTCACTAGAGGATGAAGTGATGGCTAATGCTCAGTGTGTGATGAACACTGACCGAGTCACACCTGCTTCATCGTTCATTGGAGGCAACAATAGACCCTATAATCTAAACTAGGATATCATCAGATCAATCAAGAAATGTCTTTGTTTTGGACATGTTTATGTTAAAAGGGATATGTTGTAGTTGTGTGGTGAAGCAGCTATGAGGAATAACTTGGCTGAATGTATTTATTAGGATTCAATATCCTCAATTCATAGTATTATCGGTGTGAGAGATGATCAAGCTGTCTACTGTATATGGTTTTGAGGGACCTGGAGAGTTCACTCGGTTGATGTTCTGTGTATCAACAGTGTCACCCTGCCCTTGTTCCAAACCTTTACCATCTGCATGACTGATACCCAGTCTTACAGGCGACCTTTGCCCCCTCCTTCAGAAGTCGCGTATCAGGTGTCCAGTTATTAAAGGAACTCCTCGTCTGATGGTGACGCAGGCTTCTTGCTGTGGTGTCAATGGGGAGAAAACACGCATGAGAAGCACAGCAGCACCTCTCACCACCCTGTCCACCTTGAAATCTGGCACCTCTTTTAAATAGCTGGAGGGGTATTTATAAAGAGAAACATCAGAGGTCTGACATGTGAACTGGCTGACAAGTGCATCTCCATGAAAAATGGCCTTGGTTTACTGTCTGAGGTAATGGTGGCTGGGCAGGAGGGTGATAGTGGCTCATCCTATACTGAACATGGCTGGAGGAAGGTAAAATAATCAAGCAATACTGTATGTCACTTTAAACATACTATTTTGGTGCTGTGCGAAATCAATACCTCAGTAACTACAATACCGTAGACCATCAATTCATAAGCTGATCATAAATTGATATTAGGCTGATGCTATCTGTTCCGGGCCAGGGAGCATATGAAAGTTAAACCCATGTCTAAGAGGTGAGTTACAGTACCCGTTACATAGAAACAACACACTACGACCCTTACTAAAATGGTCTTTGGTCTGGTTTTAGAAGGTACATGCCTTGTACTATCATGTCAAACTATGGTGTTCTATGTCACACACTCTCTTTTAGACAGTTCCTGGATCCTCTTCCCAGTCACACTTAAAGCCCTCAGCTCTCTCTTGTTTGAAGTGGCCAGCACTCGGCAGTGTATGAAACCAGACACTTGATGTATATCCTGTCGCTCTCCTGCTCCTTCGCCTATATGAGGTCTAACACATTCTCCAGTCCAATCAGTTTAGTAGGTTATTGTTCCCTGCTATAATGGTAACAGTGAGTTAAGGACAGGGATAGGGGTAACGACTGACTATTGTCATGTCCCAGTCATGGGATTGTACTGTTTATTAGATTATTGACCACCTGTTGTCACAACCTTCCCCTCATAACCTTCCTAACCTAACCAACACAGTGATAATCCCTGATCTACGCTATCAATTATTACGATTTGGAGGGCAAAGACTGAGTAATGAAGGATCAGTCATTAGACCTCAGGAGAAACCTGTTTTCACTTCTAAGCAGTGCATTGAATAGTTGTATGGAAAGCTGTCAATAAGCAACACTTCGTAATTGGTTTTCAGCTCGATATACAGTGCCTCGTGTAACATTGTAACATAGTCGTCCTTTAGGGTCGGGTCTGATTAGGGGGGGATCACAGCTCCACTATGTATGATAACACAGGACGGTCATGAGGAGAGAATTAGCCTTTTCCTGAACGATTCTCCTGCGTTTCCTGTGGTGTTGGGGTTTCCCTGGTTGGCCCATCATGACCCCACTATTTCGTGGCAACAGAAGGCTCTCAATGGATAGTCACGTCAGGGTTCAGGGAGGTGTATAGGTTTTTCCATAGGTGCAACTATGGTGGAGAGTCCAAACCAGGTCTCCTCCATGCACATCCCCCCTGAATATGCCGATTCTGTAAAAAGAAGGCGACTCAACTACCACCCCATCGACGGGGGGATTGTGCGATAAATCTCCTGGTAGACGCAGCACTTCCCAGGAGTCACGTGTACCCCCTGTCACAGGAGGAGACGGCAGCTTTGGAAACATATGTCACAGAGTCTCTGGGACAGGGATACATTCGGCCTTCCACTTCACCTGCCTCCTCGAGTTTCTTTTTTGTGAAGAAGAAGGATGGAGGTTTACGCCCGTGCATTGACAATAGAGGTTTAAATCAGATCACGGTGAAGTATAGTTACCCTCTGCCTCTCATAGCCAGTGTGACCAAGTCATTGCATGGGGCGCACTTCTTCACTAAATTGGATCTCAGGAGTGCTTACAACCTGGTGCGTATCCGGGAGGGGGATGAGTGGAAGACAGCATTTAGTACCACCTCTGGGGACTATGAGTACCTCGTCATTTTCAGGGACCTGCACGGGCAGGGTGTAGTGGTGTATATAGATGACATTCTAATATACTCCGCTACACGCGCCGAGCATGTGTCTCTGGTGCGCAAGGTGCTTGGTCGACTGTTGGAGCATGACCTGCACATTAAGGCTGAGAAATGTCTGTTCTTCCAGCAGTCCGTCTCCTTCCTAGGGTACCGCCTGTCCGAGTCAGGGTTGGAGATGGAGAGTGACCGCATTTCAGCCGTGTGTAATTGGCCGACTCCCACAACGGTAAAGGAGGTGCAGCGGTTCTTAGGGTTTGTCAACTACTACAGGTAGCGGCTCCCATTACCTCTTTACTGAAGGGGGGATCGGTGCGACTGCAGTGGTCAGCTGGGGTGAACAGGGCTTTTGGTCACCTGACGTTTCTGTTTACCTCAACTCTTGTGTTGGCTCATCCTGATCCCTCCTTAGCATTCATAGTAGAGGTGGACGCGTCCGAGGCTGGGATTGGAGCTGTGCTGTCTCAGCGCTTGGGTACGCCACAAAAACTCTGCCCCTGTGCGGGGGACCGGGAACTGTTGGCTGCCTCCACGCTCTGAAGGCGTGGACGCATTGGCTTGAGGGGGATAAACACCCTTTTCTCATTTGGACTGACCACCGCAATCTGGAGTACATCTGGGTGGCGAGGAGAATGAATCCTCGCCAGGCAAGGTGGGCAATGTTTTTTACCCGTTTTGTGTTCACTCTATCCTACAGACCAGGTTCCCAGAACGCTAAGGCACTGTCTCGGATGTATGACACAGAGGAGCGGTCCACGGATCCCACTCCCATACTTCCGGCTTCTTGCCTGGTGGCACCAGTGGTATGGGAGGTTGACGCGGACATCGAGCGGGCGTTACGTGCGGAGCCCACTCCCACCCAGTGTCCAGTTGGACGTGAGTCAGTTCTGTCTGATGTTCGTGATCGATTGATCTGTTGGGTTTATACGTCACCTTCCTCTGGTCATCCTGGCATCGGTCGGACAGTGCGCTGTCTTAGCGGGAAGTACTGGTGGCCCACTTTAGCGAAGGACGTGAGGGTGTATGTTACCTCCGGCTCGGTGTGCACCCAGTGCAAGGCACCTAGACACCTGTCCAGAGGGAAATTACAACCACTACCCGTTCCACAACGGCCGTGGTCACACCTATCAGTGGATTTCGTGACGGATCTCCCTCCGTCACAAGGAAACACCACGATTCTGGTTGTTGTGGATCGGTCCTGCCATCTCATTCCTTTGCCCGGTCTTCCTACGGCCCTACAGGCTGCAGAAGCCCTGTTTACACACGTCTTCCGGCACTACGGGGTGCCTGGGGATATGGTGTCTGATCGGGGTTCCCAGTTCACATCAAGGGTCTGGAGGGCGTACATGGAACATCTGGGGGTCTCGGTCAGCCTGACCTCAGGGTTTCACCCCGAAAGTAATGGGCAGGTGGAGAGAGTTAATCAGGATGTGGGTAGGTTTCTGCGGTCTTATTGCCAGGACCGGCCCGGGGGAGTAGTTGGCTTTCATCCCCTGGAAAGAGATGGCCCAAAACTCCCACCGCCACTCCTCCATTAACCTGTCTCCGTTTCAGTGTGTACTAGGTTATCAGCCGGTTCTGGCACCGTGGCATCAGAGCCAGATCGAGGCACCTGCGGTGGATGAATGGTTTCGGCGCTCGGAGGAAACTTGGGACGCTGCCCATGTACGCATGCAACGGGCCATCAGGCGACATGCACCGGAAGCTGGGTCTGCGGTTTGTGGGGCTATTTAAAGTCCTGAGGAGACTGAACAAGGTATGTTACAGCTTCCCCCTGATTATCGTATTAACCCCTCGTTCCATGTGTCTCTCCTCACGCCTGTGGTGGCTGGTCCACTCCAGCAGTCTGAGGTGTGGGAGGTTCCTCCGCCCCCTCTGGCCATCGAGGGGGCCCCAGCGTATACTGTGCGAGCCATCATGGACTCAAGGCGTCGGGCGAGGGGCCTTCAGTACCTCATGAAGTTGGAGGGGTACGGTCTGGGGGAGAGATGCTGGGTGCCGGTGGAGGACATACAGGACCCTTACTGCAGGAATTTCCCCGTCTCCACCCCGATCGCCCTGCGCCTCGTCCCCTGGGTCGTCCCCGAGGCCGGTGTCGGCGTGCTGCTGGAGCCACGCGTCGGGGGGGTTACTGCCACGACTTCTGCCGAAGTTGGTGTCTCTCCTTGTTCGGGCGGCGTTCAGCGGTCGACGTCACCGGCTTTCTAGCTACCACCGATCCATGCTTATTTTTCCATTTGTTATGTCTTGATTGTACACACCTGGTTCCCATTACATTATTATTATTTCCCTATTTAACCCTCTGGTTCTCATTATGTTTTTTGCGTGATTGTTCCTGGTTTTGTGTTAGTCTTTTGTGTTAGGGCTTGTTATCCCTGCGTGGATTTATTGGCTGTTTATTTTTCAGAGTAAAGTACGTTATTTTACTCAGTTCTGTGTCCTGCGCCTGATTCCGTCCTCACCTCTGCACAACTGACATTTGACAGCTCAACAATGCACTCACTGCATCATGCTCAAGGCCAGTCTATTATGAATTAATTTCCTTCGTAGAAACAATTAGCCTCTCTGTAAGGAGGACAATTAATGAATGGAAATGGGTCCCTAACCTGCAGTGTTCTCTCTTAGCCTCTCCAGTCTCTGTGATGCCTGAATGGTCTGGAAGGAGCTGTGTGCATCTTTGGTGAAACAATTCTCAGTAATTGCACACCATTGCAATTATGTTAATAATCGCTAGTGGTCATAGAACACAGTTGAAAAAACTGTTGCCCTGCATGAGTGATCAGCCTGGTGGGAGCATCACAGACATTTCCCCTTAATAAGCAAGTTCAAGAAATGGTCTGAAATACCTATTCTGTGTATCCTTTAACAATGCCTTAATATTAATAATAGTAGCTAAGATCATTTTAAAATGTATCCAAGAAATGAAATGACTTTGGACGCACAATAACATTATGGACACACAATAACGTTAACCCTCTGCTCAATTTGCAAACCAGTATATATAGTCTCCATTTAAATACAGTTGATATTGGCATGATGCAATCCTGTCCCTGTTGTCTCAGCACCCATCTCATTTAATTTGAATTATGCGTAATTGAGACACACATTGAATGTAGAAAGACCTCTAACCCACTGGGGAGCAAGGAGGTCCTGTTGCTCCTCCTGTTTGCACCAGCAGTAACACAGCATGGCGTTTAATTTATTCTTTAAAACATTTTTTTTACCCCATTTTCTCCCCAATTTCGTGGTATCCAATTGTTAGTAGTTACTATCTTGTCTCATCGCTACAACTCCCGTACGGGCTCGGGAGAGACGAAGGTCGAAAGCCACGCGTCCTCTGAAACACAACCCAACCAAGCCGCACTGCACCCTGCCCGCCACAGGAGTCGCTGGTGCACGATGAGACAAGGATATCCCTACCGGCCAAACCCTCCCTAACCCGGACGACGCTAGGCCAATTGTGCGTCGCCCCACGGACCTCCCGGTCGCGGCCGGCTGCGACAGAGCCTGGGCTCGAACCCAGAGTCTCTGGCAATGCAATGCAGTGCCCTAGACCACTGCGCCACCCGGGAGGCCCAGCATGGTGTTTTCTAATCCAGATAAAATGTAGAGTTCTCTCCCACACACCCGCTCAGCACCGTACAAACCGACTTATTGGTTTTATTACATGAAGCACTTTTCTTATCACCTCTTGGGCAGGTATTAATAATGCAGCATTGTGGCGTTGGGGGTGGATCGGGTGTCGACTCCAGACCCCTTATAGTAGATGCCAACAGGGTGCAGTCTGTTCTTCTGTGTGTGTATACATGACTCCCGCTGTGCACTGCCCTAGTGGCTATCTGTCCAGCGTACACAAATCATCTATATTTGATCATGGCGGAAGACTGCATTGAAAGCTGATGTTATTCACTCTTTAGTCGTTATACACCCCTAGGGGAGAAACAGCAGTATCAGAGAACAGTGAAAGTGAAGTGTTTTCCAAACAAAAGGCTGGCAATCTGTGTTTTACATACCGTAGTTTATCGCGGTTTGAGGTACTTGTGAGACAGTTCTTAGCCAAGTGTGCGTAGTACTGTTTATGACAGGTGAAGAACATTGAAAATCAAAAGACGGGAGAAGTCAAGATCGACCATTATGATTTCAAACACAGCATCAGAATGAGTGGTTCTTGAGTGATAAGACTGGTTTGTTCTAATGATTCAGTTTCATTAATTGGATATAGTGCTGTTCAGTCTTGTTGTCTCAAGGGAGGGTTTGTGGGCTCAACTGTTGCAGTCTTAAGAGGCCATCATGCAAGGCACTGTTTGTCCTGGGAGAGGAATGGCGCATGTCAAGGTGAAGAGGTCAAACACACGATGATCAGACCGCTTGTCTCCTTGTTTGGGGAGCGGTGTCTCCAGTTACCACGCCGACTGCTCTCGGGCCCGTCACTCAGGGCCCCAAATGATCCTCCTTCATTTTCACACACATACTGTATACAACTATGCATATTCATACACACACACACTGAACACAAGCAAACCTTCACCCTCATCTTCGATACCAGGATTTACTCAACAGCCCAGCAACATGACTGTGTTTACCTCAGACGGTTCCTTAAAATACCATCCAAATAGCTTGCTTAGGCCATATTTTGCACACGTACAGCTTATTGTTCAAATGGCATTCCCACGGCCTCGGACCTCACATCACAACCTTGCTCTTAAAGAGATAGTTTGGGATGTTGGCGATGAAGCCGTTTATCTACGCCCCAAGAGTCAGATGAACTTGTGGATATCAAACGATCCTTTTAACCTCAACGTACCACACAGAGAGGCATGCACGCAAAGCATCCTGACACCCAGACCAAAGACACGCAGCCTCTTCAAAAGCCCTCCAACTGGTAATGGTGAAAACTGTAAAGACATAATGCATGAGGCACTTGGGACAAGAGCTTAAGAGGACTTTAGTTCTCATTGGATATCTGAGTTGAATCCATGCAGTCAAAAGATTCTGCGTTTCTACAGCAATGGCATGTAAACATGCCATGTAAAAAAAAAAAATGGAATGTTTGTCGGCCATCCAGAGATCGAGGGCGGTTAGATGCCTGCTGGCCCTGCAATATTGTTCCCAAGCCCCAGCTGCTCCCAGGTCAAGGCTGCTGCTGGTGTGGAATGTTTGTGGTTTGCTACTCCCGCCATTCAGCCCCATTCTCATCCCAAGATAAACAGACAAGCGTTTTGGGGCAGGTGGCTTTAGACAGGGGGGGGCATATCCGTCCCCTCATATTCGGGAGTCATTCAATAGCTCCGCTATCAAGGTCTCTCCATGCTGACAGATAGCCCTCGCGCCCCGCATTGTGTGCAGATTACAAGTGGTTAAGGGAGAAAGCATCTCACAGCTGCACCGCCTGGTTCAATGTGTTACCTTTCAACCCCCCTTAAATGGGTGGCTATTTCAAAGTCACCACTGGGCATGAGCAAATTTAGCGTTCCTCAGCCAACGTAACAATGAACCCTGGGATTAGGTTACAACAAACAGGCCACATCCCCTGGGACACCATCCCGCCTCTGCCTCGGGCAGGGGACGGGCAACACATTTGCCAGAATGCAGCAAGGGGACACTGGCACGTCCGGCCCACCTCAAAGTGACAGGAGCGGAGCATCCCAGCAATGGAACGTTAATTCTCGCTCCCTGCTTGTAGCACACAGGGGGACGGAGGGTGTTAATGACCAGAGTGATATCTCCTTTCAAAACAAATATCTGGAAAGAGCAAAGAAGAACGAAAACTGGCCGCTCGGACTTGTTGCATCAAAGTTGTTGGCCACTGTGTCTCAAGTGTCTTTCAGACAGTCAGGTGTCTACTTCAGGCTGTGCATCTCTCTGAAGAGGACCTTACCTGAGCTCTGTGGGGCAACCGAATGTGAGTTCAGCTGCTCTCTCTCCGTCTATTCGGTTTCAGCTAACAGAGTGGTGTGGTTGCACCTATCCAGGAGGGTTTACAGAGGGATCTGGACAAAGCGGATAGTCAGATGTCTGGCAGATTAAGAGGGCTTCGGGGCCTCTGGTTTTTTTGGGGGGGGAGTGACCCGTGTAATAAAAATTGAATCCTGACATCAAGGCCAGTAAGACAAGCTTGAGTCTCTCTGTTGAGGTGATACTGAGCACCTTTTCCGTTCCTTGAAGGAACACTGGCTTTGGAAAATGTTAGAGGTTTAAACTAAGGTTTCTGTGTGGTTTGACGCTGACAGAAAAACACTTGCCGTGTGTTTAATGGACAATATAATATACACACAACCAGCTTAGCTATCTGATATTCCATACAGCCGCCAGAGCAGTCTGACACAGAATTAATCAGAGAACGTGGATGGCAAGAGTTTGAGGACTCTGTGGACTGGAAAGGAAGAGTGGGTGAGTGGGTGAGTGAGTGAGTGAGTGAGTGAGTGAGTGAGTGAGTGAGTGAGTGAGTGAGTGAGTGAGTGAGTGAGTGAGTGAGTGAGTGAGTGAGTGAGTGAGGAGAGCGAATAGTGGAGTCAGTGAGTGAGCACTTATCGTCCGTCCCCGGGGACAGAAACTTTCCACCAGCGCAATCCAACAACTTCTGTTCAAAGACCCCGAGAGCTGGTGGCTGCTGTCTGTTTTCTCTCTCTCCTTCTCCTCTCACTTTCTTCCACTTGGAGGGGCAATAAATAGCCACAGGTGTGTGGAACTGCCATCTAATCTGAACTTCAGTTAACACGGCCACAAACAAGATAGCCGGCAAAGGAGAAAGCTGTGACCCTCTCTCTCTCTCTCAGCTCAATGAGGAAGTGAAAAGAGTGTGTGACCTGGAGAGTCAGGTCTGCACCCAGAGGAGAGGGTGAGGCGTGGAGCAGCTAGAGAGGGTGTGAAGTGGGGTGGACGTGTGTCTCTGTGTCGTCCAGCTAGAGGGGGAGCAGTGGCTTCTCCAGCCTGTCTGCAGCTCACCACACATTAAAATAACCCAACACCCACCAGAGGGAGGCTGCTGCCCAGTGGGTGTGAGGACTGGACACACTTTAAGAGAGGAGCCCACCACCAGACTGATAGATTGGAGAGTAAGAGCACACTACGGGAGAGATTTTCTCTACTTTTACAGAGTGAAGGACTGAGAGGAGTGTATTTGCCAAACAAGGTAAGAACTGAAATAATTTCACATAGAATACAAAGACACATTTAATGTAGATCATTGTGTTTTGCTTGCAAAAGTGTCTGTGGGCAAAAGGTTGAGAGCAACCGGCTAAGTATATTAAAGGGAGAGTTCACCCATAATTACAAAATGGCGTATTGGTTTTCTGTACGCAGTCTATGGACAAGGTATGACAACAATCCAAGTTTTGATTACCTGGCCACTGTGTTAAATGCTAACCTTTTAGCACTTGTGACAACATTCCAATGCATGTCAATGGTACTAACAGTTGAAGTCGGAAGTTTACATACACTTATTTTAGAGTCATTAAAACTCATTTTTCAACCACTCCACAAATTGTTTGTTAAAAAACTATAGTTTTGGTCAGTCAGTTAGGACATCTACTTTGTGCATGACACAAGTCATTTTTCCAACAATTGTTTACAGACAGATTATTTCACTTATAATTCACTATCCAGTGGGTCAGAAGTTCCAGTGGGTCAGAAGTTTACATACACTAAGTTGACTGTGCCTTTAAACAGCTTGGACAATTCCAGAAAATGATGTCATGGCTTTAGAAGCTTCTGATAGGCTAATTGACATCATTTGAGTCAATTGGAGTTGTACCTGTGGATGTATTTCAAGGCCTACCTTCAAACTCAGTACCTCTTTGCTTGACATCTTGCGAAAATCAAAAGAAATCAGCCCAGACCTCCGGAAAAAAATTGTAGGCCTACCACGTTCATCAAAACAAATAATAGTACGCAAGTATAAACACCATGGGACCACGCATACTGCTCACAAAGGAGACACGTTCTGTCTCCTAGAGATGAACGCATTTTGGTGCGACAAGTGCAAAACAATCCAAGAACAACAGCAAAGGACCTTGTGAAGATGCTGGAGGACACCGGTACAAAGGTATCTATATCAAACAGTAAAATGAGTCCTATATCGACATAACCTGAAAGGCCGCTCAGCATGGAAGAAGCCACTGTTCCAAAACAGCCATAAAAAAGCCAGACAATGGTTTGCAACTGCACATGGGGACAAAGATCGTACTTTTTGGAAAAATGTCCTCTGGTCTGATGAAACAAAAATAGAAATGTTTGGCCATAATGACCATCCTTAGGTTTGGAGGAAAAAGGGGGATGCTTGCAAGCCGAAGAACACCATCCCAACCGTGAAGCACGGGGGTGGCAGCATCATGTTGCGGGGATGCTTTGCTGCAGGAGGGACTGGTGCACTTCACAAAATAGATGGCATCATGAGGTCGGAAAATTATGTGGATATATTGAAGCAACATCTCAAGACATCAGTCAGGAAGTTAAAGCCTGGTTGCAAATGGGTCTTCCAAAAGGACAATGACCCCAAGCACACTTCCAAAGTTGTGACAAAGGACAACAAAGTCAAGGTATTGGAGTGGCCATCAGAAAGCCCTGACCTCAATCCTATAGAACATGTGTGGGCAGAACTGAAAAAGCGTGTGCGAGCAAGGAGGCCTACAAACCTGACTCAGTTACACCAGCTCTGTCAGGAGGAATGGGCAAAAATTCACCCAACTTATTGTGGGAAGCTTGTGGAAGGCTACCCGAAACGTTTGACCCAAGTGAAACAATTTAAAGGCAATGTTACCAAATACTAATTGAGTGTATGTAAACTTCTGACCCACTGGGAATGTGATGAAATAATTAAAAGCTGAAATAAATCATTCTCTCTATTGTTATTCTGACATTTCACATTCTTAAAATAAAGTGGTGATCCTAACTGACCTAAGACAGGGATTGTTTACTCGGATTAAATGTCAGGAATGATGAAAAACTCAGTTTAAATGTATTTGGCTACGGAGTATGTAAACTTCCGACTTCAACTGTATATTAACATGTTTGGCTTCATGTCCAAATCATCCTAAAATATCTAGAAATGGATTGTGTAACTCAATTAGGTTACTTGAAGATGATTTGGACATGAAGCGCAAAAATGCTAATGTTTCAGGTATTTTACCCTGTTGAGACATGCTTTTGGTTCCTGGGGTCGAGTTATATTTTAAGCTCACTGACTTGCTCTGCTCACTTGGGATTCATTGTCCAGATCGAAAGCCACAGGCAAACAAATGTGGTGTCCATAACAAGGGGACCTCAGTGGCCAGTAAATCAGTTAATAAATACTTCCTAATAAAAATGCAACAAGAGTCTATAATCTGCTTTCACTGGCCCTCATAATGCATTCTCTGGAGCCAGACTAGGAGTCGTGGGCGACACGGCTTAGTGTAGGCAGGTGTGTGTGTAGCCTACACATGCGCGTGTCTGTTTGGGTGTTTGTGAGTTGCGCTGGTGAGAGAAAGAGTTTGTATTTATGAGAAAGTACTTCATAGTTGTACGTAGCAGCGGTTCCCCTTTCTGTTCCAGGGACAACCAAATCACGTCAAAAGCTCTTTTGAGGACCACCATTCGCGGAGTCTTCTTTTAACATAAAATACTGTATCTTGGTGATCAAATTTAGTACATTTTTCCAGAGAATGTAACAAATTAAAGGCATATTTTTATTATTATTATAAACAATTTGCATTGTGAAAAATATGTAAAACTCCTTATAATACCTACTACCAACTGTTATTATTGTTGGACGATTTTAGTTGATTTATTTTATCAACAAAGAAATGCAGACCACCTGCCAAACCCCCACAGGTTGGTAACCACTGGTCAACAGCATACGTGAGGTAAGGACAATTCCTGTTCTCACGGATCTTGTTTCAGCCCACTTGCTTTTGATTTAATGTCCTTTAATTAACAGCAACGTAGACATACAGGGCACATCCACAGAAATCCTGTATCAGGGACACTCATTTGCCAAGGCTCTATCATGTTATTTGCTGGCGGAAACAGTGCAGGGCTGGATATCCTCCATCGTCCTTCACCGTCACACAATCCCATCTCTCTGCTCTACAGATGCTTCCGAGTGATTTGTAGGAGCTGACAGAACCCAAGGCAGGGAGTATGTAACACACTTAGGGGTTGTTATTGGCAATATCAGGCCCAAAGGATTCTCGGGCTCAGTCATTGACTTCATGTCAGACTCCAAGTCTGTAGGACACTACTATTGCAGCTTTATGAAAATGAAGCAGGTGAAAGCGAAATGACTCATCGTGCACCACATGCCCTGTGATGAGGCAATATGCTGAAGTACCTTGTGGAGAATGGCCAGAAAGGCCTCTCTTTCGCACTGCCTCCCAAATGTTAGCAGCATCGGTCCTCTGTTGCCATAGCAGCCATTGACCCCTGTGAAGATCAACCAGTGATCTGGTGGGGTTCCAAGTAACTGGATTATTCGCTTCCAGGGCTCATAGCATGTGAGAGGCCTTTCCAGGCACTCCTGTTCTGATAAAAGGAGGATGAGCCACACTGCCCAAACAATAAAGACAGATATTCAGTTCACGCAAGAAGCCTTTCCCTCCCTCAGACGCTGTATTCTCCCTCCAAATCCAAAATAAAGGAAAAAAAGGTGGCAGTGCAGTGACTCATACTATAAAGCTGAGTAGAGTTACCTTTCACAACAGACCCGTGCGTAACAGGGCAGGTCTATGGAGTTAGAAATGACAAAGGAGAGGCAAACTCTTCATGTTCTGCCTTGTAGAGGAAATTGGCACTTGGGCCAATGGTAGTGCTCCAAGAGCATGTCACAAAGTACAGTATATACAGTTGAAGTCGGAAGTTTACAAACACTTAGGTTGGAGTCATTAAAACTTGTTTTTCAACCAATCCACAAAAATTCTTGTTAACAAACTATAGTTTTGGCAAGTCGGTTAGGACATCTACTTTGTGCATGATACAAGTAATTTTTCCAACAGTTGTTTACAGACAGATTATTTCACTTATAATTCACTGTATCGCAATTCCAGTGGGTCAGAAGTTTACATACACTAAGTTGATTGTGCCTTTAAACAGCTCGCAAAATTCCAGAAAATGATGTCATGGCTTTAGAAGCTTCTGTTAGGCTAATTGACATCATTTGAGTCAATTGGAGGTGTACCTGTGGATGTATTTCAAGGCCTACCTTCCAACTCAGTGCCTCTTTGCTTGACGTCATTGGAAAATGAAAAGAAATCAGCCAAGACTTCAGAAAAATATTGCATACCTCCACAAGTCTGGTTCATCCTTGGGAGAAATTTCCAAACGCCTGAAAGTACCACCTTTATCTGTACGAACAATAGTACGTAAGGATAAACACCATGGGACCACGCAGCCGTTATACCGCTCATGAAGGAGATGCGTTCTGTCTCCTAGAAATGAAAGTACTTTGGTGCGAAAAGTGCAAATCAATCCATGAGCAACAGCAAAGGACCTTGTGAAGATGCTGGAGGAAGCTGGTACAAAAGTATCTACATCCACAGTAAAAATGAGTCCTATATCGACATAACCTGAAAGGCCGCACAGCAAAGAAGAAGCCACTGCTCCAAAACCGCCATAAAAACCGTCATACCACAGTTTGCAACTGCACATGGGGTCAAGATCGTACTTTTTGGAGAAATGTCCTCTGGTCTGATGAAACAAAAATAGAAACGTTTGGCAATAATGACCATCCTTATGTTTGGAAGGAAAAGGGGGAGGCTTGCAAGCCTAAGAACACCATCCCAACCGTGAAGCACAGGGATGGCAGCATCATGGTGCACTTCACAAAATAGATGGCATCATGAGGTCGGAAAATTATGTGGATATATTGAAGCAACATCTCACGACATCAGTCAGGAAGTTAAAGCTTGGTCGCAAATGGGTCTTCCAAATGGACAATGACCCCAAGCATACTTCCAAAGTTGTGGCAAAATGGCTTAAGGACAACAAAGCCAAGATATTGGAGTGGCCATCACAAAGCCCTGACCTCAATCCTATAGAAAATTTGTGGGCAGAACTGAAAACGCGTGTGCGAGCAAGGAGGCCTACAAACCTGACTTAGTTACACCAGCTCTGTCAGGAGGAATGGGCCAAAATTCACCCAACTTAATGTGGGAAGCTTGTGGAAGGCTACCTGAAACATTTGACCCAAGTTAAACAATTTAAAGGCAATGCTACCAAATACTAATTGAGTGTATGTAAACTTATGACCCACTGGGAATGTGATGAAAGAAATAAAAGCTGAAATAAATCATTCTCTCACATTTCCCATTTTTAAAATAAAGTGGTGATCCTAACTGACCTAAAACAGGGATATTTTACTAGGATTAAATGTCATGAATTGTGAAAAACCGAGATGAAATGTATTTGGCTAAGGTGTATGTAAACTTCCGACTTCAACTGTATAGACATTGATTTGTATTCAGTATTTTTTTTGACATTACTGTTGCTTTTGTAGTGCCTAGAGGATTTAGAGGCCGGACCAAATTCTTTCCATATTCCTGAGCTTGACAATGTGTAACCAGAGCACACCTTGATTGGAATGGCTCTGGGCAGATAGTTAAAAACTTTAAAAGCCAGAGTAAACCAGAAAGATCATTCATCATGTCTAAAGAACATATGGGAAAATGTATTCAATAAAGTCAAGTATTCTGGCGAAGTCGAGTTACACAACAGGACAATAGCATGTGAAGGTCTATTCCAGTTTTCCCACTGGTGTTCTATTAGCCTAGTCTGAATGAGAACAATTGTAATTCCAAGACAACTATGGGAAAAGCACACAGACAGTAGGCGCTCAACTCTTAAGATTTTAACCCTTGATGACGTGAAGGTTCGTACTTCTTTCAGTGATACATTTTGTCCCAGAAATTTGGGCAAAACAATGTGATTTCAGTCCGAATTAAAGCAGGTAACAGCACAATATATTGGACACAGATAATGCGTGTTTTCCTATCTCAGCTGATTAGGAATGACAACTAAGTGGCCATATTTTCATTTGGAGGCATTACACTGAGAAAAACAAAACAAATGACAACAAACTTTTGTCATCTCTTTTTTTGTTGTGTGTAATGCATGCAAGTGTTCATTTAGCAATTTTCTAAATTGCAGTCATTGACATCAAATGTGGCTATTTAGAATTGAGGGGGTTTGGCAGGCTTATTAGAGAATAAAAGACTAACAGAAGCCATATACTCTCTGAAGTGAGCTACAGAGTGAATGCAATTACTTTTGTTTTTCATGTGGAGCAGATGCATCATAATCATGCTGTCTGAAAAGAGAGTCACTCAAATGTAGACATCAAATTGCCTGGTCGGATGGGTACAACAATAGGCATGCCATTATCCCAATATAAACACAACGTAGGCAGGAAGCAGGAAGCAGAACAGTTGAGTGCGCTTCTCCATTCATCTGAATTTGGAGTGATATTATGTGTACACGGAGACGGAGCCAGGACGGCACTAACCCACTGAGCACAGATGTCAGTTCAACGTCTAGTTTTGATTTACATTTGGTTGAGTTTTCAACTCACGTGAATTCAACAAAAAAATGTCATGTTGTCATTGGATTTATGTAAAGGAATTGGGTGAAAAAAAGACAACAATTACCTTTAAGCTGTTGATTTTTTACAAATCCAATGGATTTTCATCATTTGCGTAGATTTTTTGGGTTGAAATGACGTGGAAAGAACGTTGTTTCAACAACTTTTTGCCCAGTGGGAAGAGGCTGTTTGGGTTGAGTGGATGAAATTCATTGATGTGTCACAGGAGCTGTTGTGGGCTCCAGGAGTCAAATTCCATTTACAGCAGATGTGCTACACACCCAGGGTGACTGGCAAAGCTTTATAATGTGGTTGATTTCTTTTATAATCAGGCTTTCAGGGCTTCTTACAAGTGAAATGGGACTATAGCCACTTGTAAAAACATGCGCCTGTAATCATTGTCTCTTAAAAACAATGATTTGTCGTCGTTAGCTGGATTAAACCAGACAGTAAAGTTAACACCAAAGGTGCAACAGAATTCTGATTGACATGGGAGATAAAATACATATTTTGGGTAAATGTTCTTTCGCAATATGCAGTAAAACACAAGGACAAAGACACACTGTCAACAGGCAGTCACACATTTACAGTAAACACAAGCAGACGTACACTACGTGCACGTACACACGCACGCACACATACACAGGCAGACGTACACGACGTGCACACACACACACACAACACACACACACACACACACACACACACACACACACACACACACACAAAAGGTAGACGTACACTACGTGCACACACACACGTCAGCAGAAGGCAGTCATCCAGGCATGTAGGTGCCTGTTTTCTAAGGCACACAGTCGTGATATTGTGGAGATAATCCTCTGAAAAATGATCCTTTTCTTACTATCACCTGCAGTGGAACGTGTGGGCACAGCAACCATCCAACCTCAGGAGCCTGATCTGTCGCTACAGCAACAGGCATCCACTGACTAGCTCCACATTTCTAGGAGGTACAGAATACCAAGAAGCACACACAAGGGAGCTTGCTCGACACTCATCTCAAATGTGTTTCTCTAGTCTAGGAGGTTGAGATTCTGAGAAACAGCGACAGAAATCGATCACTCAATCTATGTTTGTGAGTCCATTGTCAAGTAGAAAGAAAGGTGATTATTAGATGTGATGGCTGTCTAATGGATGTAGACATTAATGGTGCCTGTCTCTTTAAGAGTTGGTCCTTGGCAGGTCTGTGCTGATAAGTGGGGAGGTGGATCCCTGCCTCTCTTTATTCTGCCTCTTGTTTCTCTGACAGGCTTTTTGATCAACAAACTCCTCCGTACTGCCTGCTCCTGAACGTGCTGCCTGCTCCTGAAAGTGCTGCCTGCTCCTGAACGTGTGTCTGTGTAGCTCTAACATGTGTTTTTTACTGTTTGTGAGAGCAAACCTACTCGCTCTATCCGAGGACTCTTATTCAGTGGTGAGGTGACCACCTTCAGCACAGGTGTGTAACATACGTACAGTGTGTGTGTGTGTGTGTGTGTGTCTATACAATTCTAGGTAATTTTAACCTTCTTTAGGCAATATATTGTATCGTTTAGCAAATAAACCACAATCAGAATTGCTGATTAGGGTTGTGGCATACAGTACATGAAAATGTGTGTGGGCACCTTGGTGAGTTATCTAATCTTGGTTAGATGGTGATTTTATGTTTATGCTAAATTGTGGCCTGCAATTTGCATATTTAAATTACATCTAGTTATCTTCTTGTTGTACTTAAAACTGAATTAAAAACATGTTTACCACAAACCTACATGGAAAACGCACATTTCAAGTACAGTAATGTAATAAGTAAGATCGCAATGACTGAATGAAACAAAACCAAGTGCATCCTTATTTTGATTCGACGCCAATTTTGATTGAATTCGACACAAAGTGGTGGAGAAGTCAATGACTGTTAGCCTTTGAACATCAACCTCGATGGTCTTGTTATGATTCAATTTACCATGTACGCAATATGGTCAACAATTATCAGTGTTGGATTTACAGTCAGTATTCTGAATACTGTGAGGGAGGTTCTTTCTGGATGTTTTATCCTAGACACTCCATTGGTGGTTCAGTGACATAAGGACGTACTTCCAAATAGCCTATCCCAAATAGCACTTCCAATAAAAGGTTAATTGTGAAGAAAAAATAGGATGGTGACAAGAATATCACAGGAGATCCTGAACTCACACCTCGGTGATTTCCTACAGACGCACCGTAAAGACAATCAGTCATTTACAGTCACCACAGCGATAGAGCAACATTTACCTAAGAATACTATATAGTGAGAACAGGAGCGGGTGAGGTGAAGTACGGGTAAAGTGTTTTGGATTCCTGTGATGGGAAAAATAGAATTTAATTCAGCAGTTGATCACAAAACATTTATGTTATAGCCAAAGGAGAAAAAGGGACAGAAGGTAGGTCTTAATCAAGATAGCTGCACTCAAGTATCTACTTCAAGCAGGTAACAGAGTCATCTTGTGGAAGGTCTATTGAAGTCGGACCTGTATCTGATTGATGAAGAGCCAGGCTGAGACGTGCTGCCTGCTGTTAGAATGTGTCCCCTGCTCTAGCTGTGAGCCCACAGGAAAAACCTCACATCTCTCTGCCAGACTCTATCAATATACTGAGAGAGATGGGCCCTATCCAAATCCCTGTGGGACACACATAGGGGACATGTCAAATGTATCTTCAGAAACGAGAGCAAGTGAGAAATGGAAGGATCTAATTGTCATAGATGTAGATGTTGTGTCAGAAAGGTCAGTACATGTTACATTTGACGTACACTACCGGTCCAAAGTTTTAGAACACCTACTCATTCAAGGGTTTTTCTTTATTTTTTTACTATTTTCCACATTGTAGAATAATAGTGAAGACATCAAAACTATGAAATAACACATACAGAATCATGTAGGAACCAAAGAAGTGTTAAACAAATTACAATATATAAAATAGTCAAAATACAGAAAAATACTTGAAAGAGTAGGTGTTCCAAAACTCGGTCGGTGAGATTTTTGTGAGTGTGGGAAACAAATCCATACGATTCAGTTGTTGGGTTTATATTTACATTTATCACATTCTTGTCAAGACTTGGGCCAGAAGAGACAGCGTACTTGATCATTGACATGGAATCCAGCGCATCAAAGACAATGGACTGTGGCTATTTAATGTGGCATGGGGAAATAGCCCTCCCATTATGGAATTAAAACTCCTCTTGGGTTTCCAGTTCAAAGCAGGGCCCGGCCTTCCGAGTGGCGCAGCCGTCTAAGGCACTGCACCGCAGTGCTTGAGGCATCACTACAGACCCGGGTTCAGTCCCGGTCTGTGTTGCAGCCGGCCGCAACCGGGAGACCCATGAGGTGGTGCACAATTGGCCCAGCATCATCCGGGTTAGGGGAGGGTTTGGCCGGCCGGGATGTCCTTGTCCCATTGCGCTCTAGCAGCTCCTGTGTTGGGCCGGGTGAACAGTGCGGCTGGCTTCCGGGTTAAGTGAGCAGTGCGTCAAGAAGCAGTGCGGCTTGGCAGGGTCATGTTTCAGAGGAAGTATGGCTCTCAACCTTCGCCTCTCCCGAGTCCGTACAGGAGTTGCAGTGGTGGGCAAGACTGTAACTGCCAATTGGATATCACGAAAAAAATTTAACGAGCAAAGGAGAGGAGATCTTCGTTTGGCCACCTCTCAGAGCAAAGGAGTGGAGATCTTCATTTGGCCACCTCTCAGAACAAAGGAGAGAGATCTTCATTTGGCCACCTCTCAGATCTTCATTTGGCCACCTCTCAGAACAAAGGAGAGGAGATCTTCATTTGGCCACCTCTCAGAACAAAGGAGAAGAGCTCTTCATTTGGCCACCTCTCAGGGCAAAGGAGAGGAGATCTTCATTTGGCCACCTCTCAGAGCAGAAGAGATCTTCATTTGGCCACCTCTTGAGATCTTCATTTGGCCACCTCTCAGAACAAAGGAGAGGAGATCTTTATTTGGCCACCTCTCAGAGCAGAAGAGATCTTCACCCCCTCCCCTCCCCTCCCCCTTAAAAAAAGACCTAGATGCACTATTGTAAAGTGGCTGTTCCACTGGATGTCATAAGGTGAAAGCACCAATTTGTAAGTCGCTCTGGATAAGAGCGTCTGCTAAATGACTTAAATGTAAATGTAAATGTAAAAAATAATAGGGCCCATGTTGGCTCTCATTAGCAGCTCACAAAGTTCCATTAGGCTATAGCGGGAACAGGGAAAGGGCCAGTTGTTGGCCAGCAGCCACATTCACAACGGCAATTCAATGGAATCCCAGAATGACAATTGGGAGATTACTGAGAAGTATATGAAAACTACAGCCAAGTGTAAGGCTGAAAGGTATAGCTCCCGACCCCTTGCTCTTAGTTTGCTCCATTCCAGGGACAGCTGGAAAGGTCAACTTGCCATTGCATAGAAAAGTGAGAACAGCACCTTCATCTGGATAAGACATTTAGATGGACCTGGATAGGGTCGAGTCGGCTGACTGCCAAGTGGATATCAAAAATGTAAGTTCAAGTGCTGTGTGGCGGCAATGCAAATGTGATATACCGGAGTCACTGCATACTCTAGCCATTTAAATGGTTTAGCAGACTGCTGTAAGCAAAGAGAACACGGTCACATGTCAGATAGGGAACTAATAGCAACGATACAACACGGTTGGAGGAGCAGGTTTATGCAGTAACCTTGGATGCAGTATCACTGCAATAATCTCAAGAAGACATAATGGTAAGTGGGTAGATTCGTATGTTGGGTGGCGCTGAGAGAGAGAGAGAGGTGGCACTGGAGTGATGTGGTCTTGTTGTAAATGTCCAGTATTAAAAATTCACACAATGTTGTAAATTATTGAGTGAGTGTCAGTTGCCTGTCGAGGTGATCGGGTTTCTTTCAGTTTGATCTTTGGAGGAGTTGGAGGAGTGTTTCAGCACTCCTGACTAACTCTTGACTAACAGCATGCTTAATTTTGAGACGGAGTAAGCAAAGCCCCTCTTCTGAGTTGATAGCTGTTTCTCTCCAGGACCAACACTTGTCCTTGAATGCCATCATGTCTGAGCTGATTTATAACTGGGACACCTGGTTAAGTGTCCTTTATCGAAACGATGACAGCAGAATAAGAGTTATGAGCCAAGATGTAATGAACCTGCAGGCCTCCTCGGCGGAATGTCTCACTCCTGTTTTGTAACCTTCGGAGACCCCTTTGTGGCCACAAAGCATGTTCACCTTATGGTAGAGTTGGGACGATAAACCGACACCGACCATAATGATCGCTTTTTGCAGGCATTTTGCTGATATCGTTCATTACGATAAGTAGCCTATACTAGAGAAGTGTGAACTTTGAAAGGAAACAAGTTTGCTAATATGGGTGATTGTTGATGGGGACAATTGATGGCTACGACCATCAAACTAGAAGTAGTGGTTTAAAGGATAAAAGCTGTGGTGCTCATTAATGTTGTAAACGTATCGTTCTATTTATCGTTATCGCATCAATTCGGACAATTTAGTGCGATATGTATTTTTGTCCATATCGCCCAGCTCTACCTTATGGTAGAGATTTATGTCATGCCAAAGATAGATGTCCCTTCATTCGAGTCCTGTGTATCGGCACAAGGTTAACCTCCTAAAGCCTAAGGAGGAATCTTCTGTGCTCCATTTCAGATCCCCTTTGCACCATGCCTCTGAGAGACTCAGTCACGCTGCTGCTCTGGAGTTGCTGCGTACTACTGCTTGTCCACCAATGCGAGGGTCAAGGTAAGGCATTTGCTGCATGTCAATCGGTGCTCTACATCCTATAGTACATACAGTGGGTTCCTGAAAAGGATTGACACCCTTGATGAAGATGAGCAAAAATGACTATGAAATAAATAATTGAAATACTGAGCTAAATTGTATGTAATGTTCCTACTAAGCTGCGCGTGGGCGCAGCTCACTGGGGACTGCCATGCAGAAGAAATATCAGGCCACGCAGAGAAGCACGAGATTGAACTTCCCTCAAATTTTTAGAGTTTCCACGTTAGTTAACACTCTCAACGTTGACCCTGGTTGCTCCTATGGGTCTCTCTGGATGGGAGCCTGTTAGATGACTGGATGGAATGTAAATGTTGTGCGGCTTTACTGCAGGTAGATTGTATGTTTTAATATTCAATCATTTAAAAAAAGCACACACACAAAAAAACTATATCAATGTTTAACTTTACTGTGGGAATTGTGATTGAATCAACGTTAAATGCAACATACCAAAAACAAAACGAACTATGCAAGACTTCCAGTAGTATGCAAAACTAACTATGCAAGAAAACATTTTGTAGGCAGAACGCATCGGAGAAGGATTCTATTTCATTGACAGGCACAACTCAGGCCTGTATTCTACACAGACCAGAGCGCCATAACCAATCAGAGCTGCAGTAGGCCTATAAGCAAATAGACCATAGCCATACAGTCAGCCACCAATTGTGCAAGTTCTCCCACTTAAAAAGATGAGAGAGGCCTGTAATTTTTATCATAGGTACACTTCAACTATGACAGACAAAATGAGAAAAGAAATCCAGAAAATCACATTGTAGGATTTTCAATGAATTTATTTGCAAATTATGGTGGAAAAAAAGTATTTGGTCACCTACAAACAAGCAAGAGTTCTGGCTCTCACAGACCTGTAACTTCTTCTTTAAGAGGCTCCTCTGTCCTCCATTCGTTACCTGTATTAATGGCACCTGTTTGAACTTGTTATCAGTATAAAAGACACCTGTCCACAACCTCAAACAGTCACACTCCAAACTCCACTATGGCCAAGACCAAAGAGATGTCAAAGGACACCAGAAACAAAATTGTAGACCTGCACCAGGCTGGGAAGACTGAATCTGCAATAGGTAAGCAGCTTGGTTTGAAGAAATCAACTGTGGGAGCAATTATTAGGAAATGGAAGACATAAAAGACCACTGATAATCTCCCTCGATCTGGGGCTCCACGCAAGATCTCACCCCCGTGGGGTCAAAATGATCACAAGAACGGTGAGCAAAAATCCCAGAACCACACGGGGGGACCTAGTGAATGAACTGCAGAGAGCTGGGACCAAAGTAACAAAGCCTGCCATCAGTAACACCCTACACCGCCAGGGACTCAAATCCTGCAGTGCCAGACGTGTCCCCCTGCTTAAGCCAGTACATGTCCAGGCCCGTCTGAAGTTTGCTAGAGAGCATTTGGATGAACCAGAAGACTATTGGGAGAATGTCATATGGTCAGATGAAACCAAAATATAACTTTTTGGTAAAAACTCAACTCGTTGTGTTTGGAGGAGTTGCATCCAAAGAACACCATTCCTACTGTGAAGCATGGGGGTGGAAACATCATGCTTTGGGGCTGTTTTTCTGCAAAGGGACCAGGACGACTGATCCGTGTAAAGGAAAGAATGAATGGGGCCATGTATCGTGAGATTTTGAGTGAAAACCTCCTTCCATCAGCAAGGGCATTGAAGATGAAACGTGGCTGGGTCTTTCAGCATGACAATGATCCCAAACACACCGGCCGGGCAAGGAAGGAGTGGCTTCGTAAGAAGCATTTCAAGGTCCTGGAGTGGCCTAGCCAATCTCCAGATCTCAACCCCATAGAAAGTCTTTGGAGGGAGTTGAAAGTCCGTGTTGCCCAGCAACAGCCCCAAAACATCACTGCTCTAGAGGAGATCTGCATGGAGAAATGGGCCAAAATACCAGCACCAGTGTGTGAAAACCTTGTGAAGACTTACAGAAAACGTTTGACCCCTGTCATTGCCAACAAAGGGTATATAACAAAGTATTGAGATAAACTTTTGTTATTGACCAAATACTTATTTTCCACCATAATTTGCAAATAAATTCATAAAAAATCCTACAATGTGAATTTCTGGATTTTTTCCCCTCATTTTGTCGGTCATAGTTGAAGTGTACCTGACGAAAATCACAGGCCTCTCTCATCTTTTTAAGTGGGAGAACTTGCACAATTGGTGGCTGACTAGATATTTTTTGCCCCACTGTATATGGATCTGTGCCATTCACTTTGAACTGGACTGTTTTTACAGCATGAGCGGTCATGAGTAGATGCACTTGTTTTGAGATCAAAACGAGAGGTAAATGTAGCGACGTGTGCACATTTGTACATATGTTCATATCCTTTGCTGGTTAGTGAGTTATTAGCCCAGTTATCGATCATTTGTTGTCCCCAATGGGGGAGTGATTGTTTCCTACAGGAGCACAAAACGTGTACATTTCTAGACAGCTTTGAAAAGTGAGTCAGGTAAAGAGTTGTAATTTTTATTTGATTCTTGTCTTAAAGGGGCAGTGTTGCATTTTGAGACAGACTTTAAGCTAAGTAGCCAATACGTAGAGGGTAGCATAAGTTGACTGATTCTCTGTAATAAGTGTATTTGGAATAATGATACATTTACTTTTTGTGAAGTGGGTTCTTGCATCAAACTACACAACATTTTCAGTCACCTCCTTGTTTGAAGGACAAGTGGATAAACATGTTAATGTCAAGCCCTGCATGTTTTTTTCAAATGCCTCATGGGCCTACATTGAACACCACACATTTGCTGCTACTGTAGGCTGAATGAAAGAACAGCTGTTCCCATGTTAAGGTGTTATGGGATGCATTGTTTCCATTGTTTTTGATGGTAGGCCACTCTGGTAGGCCTACATTATGATCAAATAGTCACAGTAGCCTACTTGACCACTGTTTTAACTTAAAGCAGGTACAACCTCAGTGTTCACAGTAAACGCGCCCAGAAGTTGCACAGAATATTAGCTCAGTGACAACATTTTTTTGAGAGAACATTGATTGTATGCTAAATCGATTGTCATTTGGCCAAAAAATTACAAAAACATATATCTCAAAAAGATAGGGGTCAAAATTAATCCCGTTTTCAATACCTTCAAATACCTCACTATCCTTTGTCTGCACTGTCCTCTTCAATTCAAACCACAGGTTTTCAACGGGTTTGAAGCCTGGGATGGCCATTGCAAAATGTTGATTTTGTGGCCAACTAACAATTTCTTTAGTATACAATATAGCTCAGTATTTGAATTAATTATTTTATCCAGTAATTTTTTTGCTCATCTTTATCAAGGATGTGAATAATTTCGGACCCCACGGAATATGTACTCCTAGACAGAGAGCCGTGGCAACTGTGCATGTGAGTGCATCTGATACTGTATGCTGGGTAACTATCAGGTTTAAGCCAAAGGATCAATACGATTTCTGCTGATAAAAGTAAACAAAACTCTGTCAAAAACATACATCAGAAGTAGTTTGATATAGAATTATTAAATACATTTTAAAAAACAAAACAAGCACACTTCATAATTTAGAAAAATAAAAACGTTGCGTGCAACAGCGAATGTGAACACTCAATAAAACATTGTTTAAAGCATGAAGTACAGAGATTCTTAACTGCATTTCAATTTAAACTTTGAACATTGCTGTCTGTGCATGAAGAATCATGTTCTTGAGTCAGTCATAATCTTCCCTCAGTACGGAGCGCAATATCACAAACAGAGATGCTTTTTCTCTCCTCCCTTCGCTGTGAAATTCCTGTCTGGTTAAAGAATGTGATTAATTTTTGCGTCACCCCCTGGGGTGAGAAGGGAAGCCATGATGTGGTAGGAGGCATTGTGACAAAAGGTGTGACACGTGTGTCAGAAGACAGGAATGCCCTCTGTGTTACAGCAGTCGTCAATAGCCATTGGTTTTGCATTAAGGATAAAGGGTCATAGAGCCTATCCTGGCCTGTCTACGTCTTCAAGCCTCGCCAAGAGCCTCGGGGCCATGGGATAAGGCAGTTGATGCTCCCTGCTCGGCCGTCCTACCTAAATATTTTTCTAGCGGCACAAGCAGCTGGAGTGGATACAGAGATTGAATGATCCTTAATTTCTCAAGGATCTGGTTACAATTCTCTCAGCTCCTTCAGACGCTGGTGCCCCCTCGCACGTCTCTCCTCACCCCCTTCCTCCTTAATCTGGACTTGAGCACACGTGCGCGTGGGCGGGCGGCCGGCACGCGGCCCGTCTTGGGATCAAAATGGAGAAAACCAAAACCTGTGCTGCGTGTACAACTGGCACCAAAGCACTTGCTGAGGCATGAGCAGGGGAGGATGGGGGGGGATAAAGTTTCATGGCCAGAAGTAAATTTAGATCCCTCTGGTTTTAACATGAAGAGACTCCGTGAGGCCCGGTGTGTAAAGTACCCCTCCAGAAGAGCACTGGGCAGCTTGCAGGCCCTGAGGGCCAGACTGGGGAAGAAAACAGCACCTGTCCCCCCATGATTAGATGGTAAATCAGAAGCTCTTAAAGAACACTGCTCCAAACAAAGGACAGTGTGTTTAACAGTTGGTGGTCCAGTCATTATTTCCCATGATTATCTGGTGATACATAAGCTGGTGACAAGGCCCTGGTCCAAAGCCTGGATACATACGATATCACCACCCAGCATTCTATGAATGACAAGTTGACAACTTAATAAGTTACTACAATACTATAGTATACTGCATATACACAGTTGTCATTGTTAATATTCTGGCAATATTTATACTGTTTAAAAAACGTGTTATCTTGCTCAATAATCAATCAGCTGGGGGACTTCTTACTGATTAGTTTAGGACTATTTTCCCTGATTCCAAGTGTCCCGGGATGTTTTCTGTTGCTGATTCTGAGCCCTGGGTCTAGTTGGGGCATGTGTGTCTTCATGGTTCCAGTCTTAGCAGAGCTGGAGGGAACCTACTACAAACACACAAAGCCTACCACAGGGACAGGGAATGGGGCTGACCAGACAGGCTTCCCTGGCAGACAGTGGATGGGACTAGTCTTCTCTGACTTGCTGCAGGGCCAGCAGCAGGAATGTACTTTCCTGGACCTCTGAGAGCAGGCTGACTTGTCTCATCAGTCTGTCCACACTCAGCAGTGATCAGACGGCTGTTTGTCCGTCTACCCTGGCATGCTCATTCCCTCCCTACGGACATGTGCATGATATGTGCAGTATGGCTACTCAAGCCTTTGGCGCACGCCCATCCAGCATACTCCTTCTCCTCTCTGTCCCTCTCACTCTTCTCACTCATTGTGATGCTCACTGTGGTCCAACTCAAACTGCAGGCTAGTTCCACTTCCATCCCCTTCAATTCTCAATATGTCTTTCTTCCTACCAGATATAACACCCTTCACACAGCGCTTCAAGAGCCTTTGAAGTTTACTCTAATAAACCATGCAGAAAAAAGTTGGAAAAAGAAAAGGGCCTCCATGCAACTTTACCACTAGGGATGAGAAATGACAGAAATATTCTCTCATCTAAACCTGAGGCACTGGCAGCATGGGGTAAATAGCACCTGAAGGATTGTTGATGGTGTGTACTGTGACATCCTCCATGCCATTTAATGATGCCGTACAGAACAAGCAAGTGGCTGGATCAGGGCCCAATTAAATTGTTCTTGCTTTGCGTACACAGTAGCATTTTAACATATTTCTTTCCGGTGGTCATATAAAATTGCAAAACGTTCCTAGATAGACACGGATATATAATGGCAGGTTTAATTAAATTCAGCCTTAAGTCATATAAGATGCGACAAGTATGTTGTTATATTCAACGAAACATGCTTTTAAAAAGAGCCGTTTCATTTTTGCATGTCAAAAACAGATATTAGGTCTCTGAAAATAACAGCTTACTGCAATATTCCCATTGTCTGTGGGATTTTTAATATATTTTTTTTTATAGCTTCCCCGTTTAGAATACATGAGCTAACGCATTTCATTGTTCAAGGTCCGCTTTGTTGCCACGGACACAGGGCTTACTGCAGCCAACTGTCGTGTTGTTCATGGAAAATGCCTGCAATTCCACATCAATATAATGACTTTCTGCAGCATTGCATGCATTCACAACTGAAGGATATCTCAATTGTCTTGTGGTACATATAACTGCCAAAGCTACACTATTCTAAATGTTGAGATGTGAAGATGCAACAATGATAAGAAACATAGTCAGTTGAGCTGAGAAACTAAACAGACTAGGCTAACAGACTAGGCTATACGAGAAAATGTACTATTGTATATCAAAGAAAGAATTTGTATAAATTACTGCTCAGGTCACAAAGAGAATAGCTGTTTTACTGTAAAAACTCTGCTCTACAAATCTCTCTGTATAGTGACAGGTTTCGGGTACAGTACTACAGGGTGGGAGGTGAGACAAGGAGTGATTGTGAATTCCAGTGGTGTTTGGGCAGAGTTTGTGCGGGCGGAGACATGACTGTACAGCATTCCTCTCTTCCCACCACACGCGCTCCCCTCGTGCGGCTCACCGCTACCACACGCACCCCACACACCCTACCTGGCAAGCCCCCATTATTTACTATAGCCAAGTACAGACAGTACATAGGTATGCCTAAGGCCGGCCAAATCGACTAGTAACAACAGCTGATGACAATAAGAGATGAATCACATAATCCCTTTAGTAGTAAATGCTTGCCAGTTCATGGGGATGTTTAATAACTCAGCGATGAAGCTTCAGTTACCTTTCTGAAACCAATAGCATATAAATCATAGTCAGATACAATCGTATAAAACCCCAAGTGAAATCAAAGTGTGTGACTCATCATGTGGGCATTCGTCTATCCTCGTCCCCACTCCCAAGGTTTCAAGTTTCATTAGTCGAATGTACAGGATACACATGGTAAACAATGTCCCAACGAAGTGCTTATTGTAGGTTCCTTCTCGACAATGCAGCGACAATAAGACATAATAAAAGATAAGAATACAAAACATGAAGTAAACGGCTCAGTAGAATAGAAGAAACATTTTTAGCGTAAGTAGAATACAGGAAGGCACAATTTACAGTGCAATATTGACCTGTATCAGGGATGAGGGGATTGGGGGGAAAGCGTTTAAATTGAACTGTATTAGAAAGAGTAAATGAGTGGGTGTGTGCGTGTGTGAGTGCATGAACAGCTCATAGCTGGGATGATGCTGCAGGACTTCCTCAGGACTTCCTCAGGACTTCCTCAGGCACTGTTTCAAGTATATGTCCCGGATGGGTGGGTAAACGGCCCCAGTGATGTACTGGGCTGTCTTCACTACTCGCTGGAGGTCCTTGCGGTCGTGGACGAAGCAATTCCTGTACCAGGCCATGATGCAACTGGTGAGGAGGCTCTGGATAGTGCAGCGGTAATACTTGGAGAGGACCCAGGGTAGCATTCCGAATTTCTTCAGCAGTCTGAGGAAGCAGAGGCGCTGTTGCGCCCTCTTGACTAGAGTGGTGGTGTTGATGGTCCATGTCAAGTCATCGGTGACGTGGACACCAAGGAACTTAAAACTGCTGACACTCTCTACTGCAGTCCCGTGGATGTGGATCGGACGTGTTCCCTCCTCTGCTTCCCGAAGGCAAAAATCTATTCCTTTGTTTTGCTGATGTTGAGGAAGAGGTTGATGTCCTGGCACCATAATGCTAGTTCACTTACCTCATCCAGCTCGTCGTTGTAGGTTATCAGGCCTACAACCGCGGTGTCGTCAGCAAACTTGATGATGAAGTTGGCGTCGTGCAAAGCCACACAGCCGTGGGTCAACAGGGAGTACAGCAAAGAACTGAGGACACACCCCTGGAGAGTCAATGAGAAGAAGGTATTGTCAAGATGGCGCCGACGTAGAGAAGGGCGAGATCATACGAGTTCCAACCCATCGTTGCTATTTAGTGACTTTTTTCATGTTAATCTTTGTTTTTTGTGTGCAGAAAGTTCATACTATTATCAAATATGACGCCAAGCACTTCTGGACATCAGATCGACAGTTACTAACCTCGATTTTGACTTCAAATCCGAAATGGGTCCTTGGTGCCCTCCAGCCAGTGTCTACACTCCTCTAATGCCAACTTCGACGCCAGGAGCTCCCGATCGCTAGGTCCCCTCTGCAGGAGACAGTTTCTTTGAGGAATATGCACATGGATACCTTGTCGTTTGGACAGGACGGCCCCCAGGCCCACTTCTGAAGAGTCCACCTCCACCACGAATGGCAGCATAGGTCCTGGGTGTTTGAGCAACGGGTGAAACGTTCCTTCAGTAGGTGGAAGGCTTCGTTGGCTGCAGAACTCCACCCCAACTTATGGGGACCACCCTTGAGGAGCGAGGCAAGAGGATAGAGCTATAGGCGATAGAGCTAAAGTTATTGATGAAACGGCGGCAGAAGTTGGCAAACCCCAAAAACCGTTGTAACCCCTTTATGGTGGTTGGGACTGGCCATGCTCTGACAGCATCTACCTTTTTACCGTCCATCATCACTCCTTATGGGCTGATCTGGTAACACAGAAAGGAGACAGCTTCCTGATGGAATTGACACTTCTTTGCTTCAACATATAGTTGGTTAGTATACCAGCGAGGTCGAGAACCGGAGTGAGGGAGCGGGAGTAGACGTGACAGTATGAAACATTTCTGGGATCTTTTATTTCAGCTCATGAAACATGATACCAACACTTTACATGTTGAGTTTATATTTTTGTTCAGTGTAAATATATGTATAAACCTGATGGTTTGAGCCCTGAATGCTGATTGGCTGACAGCCATGGCATATCAGACCGTATCCCATGGGTATGACAAAACATTTATTTTTACTGCTATAATTACGTTGGTAACCATTTTATAATAGCAATAAGACACCACAGAAGTTTGTTTTATATCAAATCAAATTTTATTAGTCACATGCGCCGAACACAACTTACTTACAAGCCCCTAACCAACAATGCAGTTAAAAAAAATGCCTTAAGAATAAGAAATAAAAGTAACAAATAATTAAAGAGCAGCAATAACAATAGCGAGACTATATACAGGGGGGTAGCGGTACAGACTCAATGTCTGTACCGGGCATCGGTTAGTTGAGGTAATATGTACATGTAGGTACAGTTATTAAAGTGACTATGCATTGATGATAACAACAGAGAGTAGCAGCGGTGTAAAAGAGGGAAGGGGGAAGGCAATGCAAATAGTCTGGGTAGCCATTTGATTAGGTGTTCAGGAGTCTTATAGCTTGGGGGTAGAAGCTGTTTAGAAGACTCTTGGACCTAGACTTGGCACTCCGGTACCGCTTGCCATGCGGTAGCAGAGAGAACAGTCGATGACTAGGATGGCTGGAGTCTTTGACAATTTTTTGGGCCTTCCTCTGACACCGCCTGGTATAGAGGTCCCGGATGGCAGGAAACTTGTCCCCAGTGATGTACTGGGCCGTTCGTTCTACTCTCTGTAGTGCCTTGCGGTCGGAGGCCGAGCAGTTGCCATACCAGGCAGTGATGCAACCAGTCAGGATGCTCTCGATGGTGCAGCTTCAGAACTTTTTGAGGATCTGAGAACCCATGCCAAATCTTTTCAGTCTCCTGAGGGGGAATATGTTTTGTTGTGCCCTCTTCACGACTGTCTTGGTGTGCTTGGACCATGTTAGTTTGTTGGTGATGTGGACACCAAGGAACTTGAAGCTCTCAACCTGCTCCACTACAGCCCCGTCGATGAGAATGGGGGAGTACTCAGTCCTCTTTTTCCTGTAATCCACAATCATCTTTGTCTTGGATCACGTTCAGGGAGAGGTTGTTGTCCTGGCACCACACAGCAAGGTCTCTGACCTCCTCTCTATAGGCTGTCTCGTCGTTGTCGGTGATCAGACCTACCACTGTTGTGTCATTGGCAAACTTCATGATGGTGTTGGAGTCATGCCTGGCCGTGCAGTCATGAGTGAACAGGGAGTACAGGAGGGGACCCTGTGTTGAGGATCAGTGTGGCGGATGTGTTGTTACCTACCTCACCACCTGGGGGCAGCCCAGTTGCCCAGTTGCAGAGGGAGGTGTTTAGTCCCATGGTCCTTAGCTTATTGATGAGCTTTGAGGCACTATGGTGTTGAACACTGAGCTGTAGTCAATGAATAGCATTCTCACATAGGTGTTCCTTTTGTCCAGGTGGGAAAGGGCATTGTGGAGTGTAATAGAGATAGTATGATCTGTGGATCTGTTGGGGCGGTATGCAATACGGCCAATATACCACAGCTAAGGGCTGTATCCATGCACTCCGCGTTGCATCGTGTCATGCGTTAAGAACAACCCTTAGCCGTGGTATATTGGCCATATAACACACCCACGTGTGTCTTACTGCTTAAATATACACAATATTTTGTTGCAACCCTTTTGCCCTCAGAACAGCCTCAATTCATTGGGGCATGGACTCTAGAAAGTGTTGAAAACGTTCCACAGGGATGCTGGCCCATGTTGGCTGGATGTCCTTTTGGTGGTGGACCAGAAACTGTTCATTGTGAAAAACCCAGCAGCGTTGCAGTTCTTGACACACTCAAACTGGTTCACCTGGCACCTACTACCCTACCTCATTCAAAGGCAAATCTTTTGTCTTGCCCATTCACCCTCTGAAGGGCACACACATTTAAAAAAATGTTGTCCATTAAAATAAGATCAAATTGATCAGAAATACAGTGTAGACATTGTTAATGTTGTAAATGACTATTGTAGCTGGAAACGGCAGATTGTTTTATGGAATATCTACATAGGCGTACATAGGCCCATTATCAGTGTTCCAATGGCACGTTGTGTTAGCTAATCCAAGTTTATCATTTTAAAAGGCTAATTGATCATTAGAAAACCCTTTTGCAATCATGTTAGCACAGCTGAAAATGTTTCTGATTAAAGAAACAATAAAACTGGCCTTCTTTAGACTAATTGAGTATGATGGAGCATCAGCATTTGTGGGTTCGATTACAGGCTCAAAAATGGCTAGAAACAAAGAACTTTCTTCTGAAACTCTTTAGTCTATTCTTGTTCTGTTCTTGTTCTGAGAAATGAAGGCTATTCCATGTGAGAAATTGCCAAGAAACTGAAGATCTTGTACAATGCTGTGTTCTACTCCATTCACAGAACAGCACAAACTGGCCCTAACCAGAAAAGAAAGAGGAGTTTGAGGCCCCGGTGCACAACTGAGCAAGAGGAGCTTCATTAAATAGTACCCGCAAAACACCAGTCTCAACATCAACAGTGAAGAGGCGACTCCGGGATGGTGGCCCTCTAGGCAGAGTTCCTATGTCCAGTGTCTGTGTTCTTTTGCACATCTTAATATTTTATTTTTATTGGCCAGTCTGAGATATGGATTTTTCTTTGCAACTCTGCCTAGAAGGCCAGCATCCCGGAGTCGCCTCTTCACTGTTGACGTTGGTGTTTTGCGGGTACTATTTCCAGCTACAATAGTCATTTACAACATGAACAATGTCTACACTGTATTTCTGATCAATTTGATTTTAATAGACAGAAAAAAAGTGCTTTTCTTTCAAAAACAAGGACATTTCTAAGTGATATATACACACACACACACACCGCGGTCGGTGCCATTTAAGATGGAGGACCATTTTTTCCCCTCATGAACATGGCCTTATTTCTATCACAACATATTGGATGACTGTCATTCATATTCCTTTCACCCGGTTCAATGTAAACCCAGTTCAATGTATACGATATTGTTCAAAAGTTTGGAGTCACTTAGAAATGTCCTTGTTTTTGAAAGAAAAGCACATTTTTTTGTCTATTAAAATAACAACAAATTGATCAGAAATACAGTTGGGGGGGGCAGGTAGCCTAGTGGTTAGAGCGTTGGACTGGTAAACGAAAGGTTGCAAAACGAATCCCCGAGCTGACAAGGTAAAATAACTGACTTGCCTAGTTAAATAAACGTTAACAAATACAGAAGATAGGACTATTTGGTAAAAGACCAAGTCCATATTATGGCAAGAACAGCTCAAAAAAGCAAAGAGAAACAACAGTCCATCATTATTGTAAGACATGAAGGTCAGTCAATCCGGAACATTTCAAGAACTTTGAAAGTTTCCTCAAGTGCAGTCGCAAAAACCATCAAGCACTATGAGGAAACTGGCTCTCATGGCTCTCCGCCACAGGAAAGGAAGACCCAGAGTTACCTCTGCTGCAGAGGATAAGTTCATTAGAGGTACCAGTCTCAGAAATTGCAGCCCAAATAAATGCTTCACAGAGTTTAAGTAACAGACACATCTCAACATCAACTGTTCAGAGGAGACTGCGTGAATCAGGCCTTCGTGGTCGAATTGCTGCAAAGAAAGCACTACTAAAGGACACCAATAATAAGAAGAGACTTGTTTGAGACAAGAAACAAGAGTCCTTTGGTCTGGAGTCCAAATTGGAGAGTTTTGGTTCCAACCGCCGTGTCTTTGTGAGACGCAGAGTTGGTGAACGGATGATCTCTGCATGTGTGGTTCCCAACATGAAGCATGGAGGAGGAGGTGTGATGGTGCTTTTCTGGTGACACTGTCAGTGATTTATTTAGAATTCAAGGCACACTTAACCAGCATGGCTATCAGAGCATTCTGCAGCGATACGCCACCCCATCTGGTTTGCACTTAGTGGGACTATCATTTTTTTCCAACAGGACAATGACCCAACACACCTCCAGGCTATGTAAGGGCTATTTGACCAAGAAGGAGAGTGATGGAGTGCTGCATCAGATGACCTGGCCTCCACAATCACCCGACCTCAACCCAATTGAGATGGTTTGGGATGAGTTGGACCGCAGAGTGACGGAAAAGCAACCAAAAAGTGCTCAGCACATGTGGGAACTCCTTCAAGAGTGTTGGAAAATAATTCCAGGTGAAGCTGGTTGAGAGAATGCCAAGAGTGTGCAAAGCGGTCATCAATGCAAAGGGTGGCTACTTTGAAGAATCTCACATATAAAATATATTTACATTTGTTTAACACTTTTTTGGTTACTACATGATTCCATATGCGTTATTTGATGTCTTCCCTATTATTCTACAATGTAGAAAATAGTCAAAATAAAGAAAAACCCTTGAATGAGTAGGTGTGTCCAAACTTTTGACTGGTACTGTACATACAAACACACAACAAAAATGTTTTAAAAAATGCTTAGGCGGCCCGGCTAAGCATTTCAACGGCAGAAAAATCCATGATGTAAGGAAACACCACACACGTGGACAACCGTCTGCCTAGGGTTGGAGGTCATAGTGCCATTAACATCCCATCGAGCCCCGAAATCCCTCAAATACACAAAACGGCTGTCATACAGACATGCTTATATTCTGACTTGACAATTACTGAACCACCAGTATACTTCTCAGCAATTGTGGTAGAATTGTGAGGAATAAACTCCCTGAATTAAAACATTATGTCGACCTGCATACATCACAAATACTGTTTCAAATACAGCACTGTCACGATCCCAATGAAGCTTTATAGTGCATAACATTTTGTTGTTTCCAACTTGCTGCTGGAGGAATAAAGCTGTGGGGTATATACTGACAAAAAGTTGAAATATTACAGATAAGGAACATTCATCTGTTCAATGAATAGGCATATCTACTTAATGACAACTATTATGTCTGAATGTCAGGGAATTACTGGTGAATCTTGGATCTGTCTCTGAAGCAAGTGTTTGCTTTCTCTTACAGCTCTAAATTGCACGTGTAATGTGACCAACAGTCGGTGTGAGGAGAATGCGGTGTGCAGGTGAGGTGAAACACGACGCTGAACAACATCGGAACAGTGATATGCATCTTACGAAAGCATGTTTCTAAAAATATATATTTGAATATGTTGACAGGGTAAAAGATGGTGCACTGGTAGTGATGACTCCATCGTATTTCAGATATGAATATGTTAACTATGTCAAGCATACAGTATATGACAATACCCTGCTGTGGACAGCTTGGCTGTCGAGACGTTGTTATTCAATTATTGCATCCGAGTTCCTAGAGTGTACGGTTCTCTTTTTCTTGCTCAAGCATATATGACAAACCTATAAAGCCATCATTCAGGCCCACAATTTTCTGGTGTCAAGCCTATGTCCTTATCACTCTCTAGAGAAGGTCACACTCAGAATATATGAGTATTTCTACGAAATAACAGATCAAGTACCGTACAGAGCAAGGCATTGCAGAAGTTGTTTTGTTAAGTATGGGCGCCCTCCTGTGTCCATCGTGGAGCGGCTCCACATTATTTGATAATGCCACTGTATATAAGAGTATATCTCCCTTATCATGAGGCTTGTGTCGGCTACGGAGTTGAGAGCTGATCTAATTGGCTGCGCTGTATTCCAGCTGTGACCCGGGTTGGGAGGGGCAGCAGTGCGACGTCTGTGTGAGAATGCCAGGCTGTGTCCATGGATCATGTCACCAACCCTGGCAATGCACATGCGAGCCTGGATGGACGGGACGCTTCTGCGACAAAGGTGACAGAAAACATTTGTATGTATCCGACAATCATAATCTTATTTGTTGAGTGAGTGGTAGCGCAGTACTTATTCACCACTTCTCTCCTCTGCTTCAGATATCCATGTGTGCACAAATGAGGCACCTTGCCAGAACGGTGCCACTTGTTACACAAACATTTCAGGGGAATACTCCTGCCTCTGCCCCAATGGATTTTACGGGAGGAACTGTGAGCACAAGACAGGACCCTGTCATAAGATCGGCAAGTGAGTTCAATTACCAACACACCAGAAAACAATCTATGGAACAATTTTCTCTCAGGCCTCTACTGCTTCTGTCTTAATCAAAGCAAATCACCGTGAACAGCAAGTTCAATCCCAACCAGTGGCTCAAAATACGTGTATAGAAATTAGTGGACATTTCAGACTATCACACAGGAAACTAGCTGCACTGTGTGTGTGAATTTCGATTATCAGTATTTCTCTCAGAGCCTGTTCGATGTGTGTGTTAGTGTGTGTGTTTTGACTGTGGCATCCCAGCCGGTCCCCTGATGGCAGTCAAACACATGCAGACTGGCTTTTGGCTGTGTAGCAGCCTGTTCAATTTGTATCCACTGGAGAGCAATCATGTGAGTTTATGGGCTCATTGTCGGCCAAGTGAGTGGCCTCTAGTACTAACAAACACATTGTAGCAAGTTATCTACACTACAGCCTCCATGGAGTCCCCAAATCACTGGCTAAGCGGTTACCAGGGAAACCATGCAGGCCAAAGGGACAGACTCTGGGGTAGCTTTGTCTTAAGGTGCCAAATCAATGCCTGATTGAATGTAAACAGTAATCATCACAGAGTAAGCGCCACACATTTACTTACAAATCAGTTGGAGGTCAGGTCCATATGAAAAGGCTTGCATTGAGGAATCAATTCAGCATTGAAAATCTATTCAGTTATTCAGAACATTCCCTCTGGGTTTTTAGTGCTTCTGTCTTTATTTTTCAGGTCTCCATGTAAGAATAGAGGGCAATGTGAGGACAGTAGCGGCTATGCACCAGAACTCTCCTGCCGCTGCCTGGCAGGCTTCAGTGGGCCGCGCTGCGAGACCAACATGGACGACTGCCTGATGCGTCCCTGTGCCAATGGTGCCACCTGCCTGGATGGCATCAACCGCTTCTCCTGTCTCTGTCCCGAGGGCTTCACGGGCCGGTTCTGCACCATCAACCTCGATGACTGTGCCAGTCAGCCCTGCCTCAACGGAGGGCGCTGCCTGGACCGCGCCAGCACCTTCCACTGCCTCTGCAAAGCTGGGTTCACTGGCAGGACCTGCGAGGTTCCCCTACGGAGCCCAGAGAGCCAATCACCCATCAGGAGCTCCCATGGCTGGGCTGGGGGAGGAGAGGGCTGGGGCAGGGTGACTCAGGCCAGGCCAGACCAGATCACAACAGGGGGGAACCATTCTCAGGGCAGCAGTAACAGTAATAGTGGAGACAGGCTGCTGAAGATCTCTGTGAAGGAGGTGGTGACCCAGTGGGGGTCGTCTGGCCTGTCAGAGGTGCAGCTCATCACCTTGCTGGTGCTGGGGGGTATGACGCTGGGCGTGGTGGCTCTCACAGCTAGCCTGGTGCTGAGGGGGCATTGGCAGGACCGCTGTGCCAGCTGCCGGTGCGGTCCCATCCTCCGCCTGCACCCGGTGCGACACATAGACTGCCAGCCGACCCCGCAGAGCCACCTAGTCACAGTGGAGCAGGAGTGTAAGATCAGCTTCCTGCACACGCCCACGGCCCCCGAACTGGAGAAGAAGAAACTGAACACTGAGGTGATTTAGACTAGATTTACCATCTCCATAGCCCTGAACACAGGACAGGAGCAGAGAACAGACTGCTTTCAGCAGAGGGAAAGCCATGCTCTAAATCCCAGCCCTGCCTGCATGACTGACAGTACTGACAGTCAAAATACCGACAACATACCAATCTAGGTATCGATACCTAGAAAGACGCAGGACCAAGAAGAGACCAGTGGGTATGTTCAAGGAGAAATGGTAGGAGAATGTGTTTGACACTCCTAACAAAAAGAGCATAGTCCTAATATGACGGATTATTGCTTGACCACAGGGGTAAGAGGTGCATAACGATAAAATATACTCAAGTTTTTTGGTGACTTTTGTCACGGACAATTAATGTGTAATTTGTCCATTCTCAAAATCTGCTGTTGCGGTTACTTGGCATGAACTGCATGTAAGATAGACGAACTGACAGACAGCTTTGGAATGTTAGCCGAGACAATGCCCTTGCCATGTCAACCAAATTGGTGTACCGGTATTTGTCAATGCTGTTGTAGTCACAATATTAGGCCAAAATGTTAGACTTGAATGCAGATGTGCAATCCTGCCCATTTACAGTGGGGAGAACAAGTATTTGATACACTGCCGATTTTGCAGGTTTTCCTACTTACAAAGCATGTAGAGGTTTGTAATTTTTATCATAGGTACACTTCAACTGTGAGAGAAGGAATCTAAAGCAAAAATCCAGAAAATCACATTGTATGATTTTTAAGTAAACACGTAGCATTTTATTGCATGACATAAGTATTTGATACATCAGAAAAGCAGAACTTAATATTTGGTGCAGAAACTTTTGTTTGCAATTACAGAGATCATATGTTTCCTGTAGTTCTTGACCAGGTTTGCACACACTGCAGCAGGGATTTTGGCCCACTCCTCCATGACAGACCTTCAGGTTTCGGGGCTGTCGCTGGGCAATACGGACTTTCAGCTGCCTCCAAAGATTTTCTATTGGGTTCAGGTCTGGAGACTGGCTAGGCAACTCCAGGACCTTGAGATGCTCCTTACGGAGCCACTTCTTAGTTGCCCTGGCTGTGTGTTTCGGGTCGTTGTCATGCTGGAAGACCCAGCCACGACCCATCTTCAATGCTCTTACTGAGGGAAGGAGGTTGATCAAGATCTCGCGATACATGGCCCCATCCATCCTCCCCTCAATACGGTGGCAGTCGTCCTGTCCCCTTTGCTGAAAAGCATCCCCAAAGAATGATATTTCCACCTCCATGCTTCACAGTTGGGATGGTGTTCTTGGGGTTGTACTCATCCTTCTTCTTCCTCCAAACACGGCGAGTGGAGATTAGACCAAAAAGCTCTATTTATGTCTCATCAGACCTCATGACCTTCTCCCATTCCTCCTTTAGATCATCCAGATGGTCCTTGGCAAACTTCAGACGGGCCTGGACATGCGCTGGCTTGAGCTGGGGGACCTTGCGTGCGCTGCAGGATTTTAATCCATGACGGCGTAGTGTGTTACTAATAGTTTTCTTTGAGACTGTGGTCCCAGCTCTCTTCAGGTCATTGACCAGGTCCTGCCGTGTAGTTCTGGGTTGATCCCTCACCATCCTCATGATCATTGATGCCCCACGAGGTGAGATCTTGCATGGAGCCCCAGACCGAGGGTGATTGACCGTCATCTTGAACTAATTCCATTTTCTAATAATTGCACCAACAGTGGTTGCCTTCTCACCAAGCTGCTTGCCTATTGTCCTGTAGCCCATCCCAGCCTTGTGCAGGTCTACAATTTTATCCCTGATGTCCTTACACTGCTGTCTGGTCTTGGGCATTGTGGAGAGGTTGGAGTCTGTTTGATTGAGTGTGTGGACAGGTGTCTTTTATACAGGTAATGAGTTCAAACAGGTGCAGTTAATACAGGTAATGAGTGGAGAACAGGAGGGATTCTTAATGAAAAACGAACAGGTCTGTGAGAGCCGGAATTCTTACTGGTTGGTATGTGATCAAATACTTATGTCATGCAATAAAATGCAAATTAATTACTTAAAGATCATACAATGAGATTTTCTGGATTTTTATTTTAGATTCCATCTCTCACAGTTGAAGTGTACCTATGATAGAAATTACAGACCTCTACATGCTTTGTAAGTAGGGAAACCTGCAGAATCGGCAGTGTATCAAATACTTGTTCTGCCCACTGTATTTCCAAATGGGCTCAGACATCACAGCCTCTGAACAAATTCCCTGCTTACAGCTCTGCAGTGTGCAGAATTCAGACAGAAACAAATATTACCTGAGTTCATGTCATGTTTCAACACTGTACTTTTTATATGATTGGCTAAAGAAATGCAACATATACTTTGTTAAATTATAATTGTATTATTTTGTAAAAAAGTAATGTCTATTATGTCAACATTGAAAACTAATTGAGATCTGCTATTGCTGTATGATGGTTAGAGATGTAGGATCTTAATTTGAGCCAGTTTGCTACAAAATAATCCTGCAGCAACAAGAAATGTGAATTATTATGTAGATTATAATTCATGGACATTTTGTCAGGGAAAATCAAGTCTGAAATTACTAAAATGTCAATTAATCTTCAGAAGCCTATTTAAACTTCAAATACACATTTTACATGTCCTGCGTTGCAGCAAAGTTCCCCCAAAACAGGGTAATCAAATTCCCTTACATTTCCTAAATTAAGATCCTAAATCTGTAATAGCGAATAAGAATATGGATTTGCGCAACTGTATTTTGAAGTTGTAAATGTAATTTATTGTCTGCAATTTATATGTGGAATGTGTATGTGTTCTTTTTTTGCAATGAGTCTTATTTTTTTATACTGAATTGTGTGCAATAAAGTTGTGAACTATTTCCTGTACACACTGCTGGTATAACTGCCCAAATGCTTCCACTTCAGTTTAGATATGATACAGACAACAGTTACAGAAGATCTAAGAACACGTACCATACCTGTCTTTATACCTAAATTACATGACCACCGCGTGACGGCTCAATTCAATCAAGCAATTGAAAACCACAAATGTATTGTCCATTTACCTTTGACACAAACCAGGTTTCTATCCAACCTTTTTATGCGAGTAAAGTACATGTAGGATACAAAAAAAAACATGTCACGACAGGCCTGAAGTGAACAGCTAATTTTGTCGGTAAACTTTCCAAATGTCGACAAAATAAATACGTTAGACAGGGTGGGATGCTGTGTGGTCCTCCCACTACGACTCAGGAAAGCATGCAGTTTATTAGGTTACAGATTAAACCAGTTAAAATGAACTTCACAGGGTGGTGAAACTGCACAGTAGTGAGCTCGATGCTCCTTTCCAATAAATGGCGATGGTCTTATTCTGGTGACATGATAGATGCTTGGCTGCGGTTTCACAAATAAAAATCTCGCTCTTTCTGTCCATCACGATCTCATCATGTGTGGGTTATACCCGCACTGTGTCTGCGAGCTGTTGGCTAGAGCGCACGTGTCAAGACCAGAGGCGGCACATTCACTATATATAATTTGTCACAAACAACATTTGTTCTACCATCAGTAGAGTTGAAAATGAGATTTAAATTATGTTTTTTATTCAGTACATGGGAATTTAAGCGCAAAAGTTATGTTATGTGCACTACAATATTAACGCAACAGCCTTTTATACACAAGTCAATTTGATGGAAACATTTCTGGTGGGAAAATGCGCATACTGTTTTGGTCGATTTTAGAATATTCACATTAAATTATGTCGCAAATTGGATGGAAATCTAGCTACTGTCCCTTTGCTACGAAGTGTCAAATATAAAAACTGATTTCTGAAACTCTATTTTCCAGGAGACAACCACCAATGGTTCATACTCAGCTCTTCATGCCACTACTGTAATAGGTGACCTGCAGTCGTTTTTACATCATTTTCACGACTTACCCATGTAGCTTCCCTGCATCTCAGCGCTCTTATCCCACCATCAACATTTCCTCAACTCCCAAAGCCCTTAATTTGCCAAATCATGACTGGCGGAGGTGAAATGTGACCTGACCCCACCCTGGCATAATATTCAAAAGAGGAAGTTATGGAGATCCCAAGAATAACCTGAAACTAGAGTCCTCACTTCCTGTAGGAAAGAGCTCTAGCCAGTTTCCCTCCTCAGGTTCACCACATAAGAGAGTGAGAGCTACTCTGTAACATGCATGTCATTGCAACAGAAGTTACTGTAAAATAGCATTGTTGCAAAACACCAAAATTAATCTAATTTTACCAATTGAAAAGTCAGGGATCGACCATTCAAAAATTCTCAAAATAAAAAATGGAACAACATGAGAATCCCTAAACTAGCAGCCGCACAGGGTAGTGGAGTTGTCCTTACTCTCATTGAGGTTTTCACTGACCTAAGGCCAGATATTCTGTGCCTAATCACCGCTGATGAGGATTCATCCCTGAAGCAGATGGTTTGCTACGTGAGCCTAATGGTGTGCCTCCAACTGGGTACAGCCTCATCACTGTGCTCTGTCAACTGGTACTGATGTGAAACAAATGGGAACTCTGTACTGATGGTCCATAAACAGCCATGGCATTCAGATCCCATAAAATATGAGAGAGTGAACTTGAGAAGACCAATCAAGTTGTTTTAGGAGAGAGGTGCAACATCCCTCCTTGGCTGATATTACTCCTCTAAGGCCTGTTATTGGCAGCAATGAAAATGAATGTCTTAACTTTGTAATAAACACAGACCGTTATGATACTAAAGACTGCCAGAGACGGGCCTAGTGTGAACCAAAAACTATTTATTCTTTCTCTAAAGCCGGCTGGTTCCTTGGTCACCTGTCACAGTTTAGGAATGAAACAAGAACTTGGAGAGGATTATGATACATTTACAGAGGTGATGGAAGTGAAGAGTACTGACAACTCTGTGTGGGCAACAATGCTTGTACCACAATGGCAGCTGCCTCTTTAGGGATATATGGCAGAAATGTATTCCCCTGTTGGCATCTGCCATCCTTCCACAGCTCCGCTGCCTGTTAACATTCAAGTCAAGCTGGCTCCACTCCACTATTAAATCTATCCTAAAAGGAATACAGAGCTCTAAGGTAGTAGTCTAAATGGAGCCCAAGCTTGAAATACTGAATGAATCATTCACCTGTTCTGGTACACATTTTCTTGTTGTGTCAGTGAGAAATAGCTCACAAACTCAATGTGTCAACCATCTGTCCATTTTAGGATATCATGAATTTTTATATGATAAGAGCCCTGCTTGGTTTTTTAAAAGGGAGCGAGTGACACCCAGTGGACAAAGTGGTACTCACATCTACTGATTACCACATGAAAGAAACTACAAAGAGCAAAAAAGCCCATGCGCCATGGAGCTTTATGATTTAGGTTTACAAGCCTTCAACAAAGTGACATGAAATCAGTAAAAAGACTAAACATGTACTTACTGTATGTAGAACATATATTCATAATACGTCATATGTATAAAAGCTCTACAAAAACCTGGATTCTTAATCATTTTTGAGAAACCATTGAGAGACAGCAAAGTGGGAATCATAACTATATATTTTCTTATACTTTGACGGGCACCTTAGATGTGCAGTTTGACCGTCTCAGACTTTGGCAAGTCTGTTTAAGTACTCTTCCAGTGTGCCTTCCACCTCCTCCTCATTGTAGCCTCGCACCCGGAACAGGGACCCGTCATCGGCCCCTCTGATCATGCCGCTGGACATGAAGATAAAATACCTATCATACAAGGTCAAATCAACATAAAGTTGTGACTGTTTCAAATGTGTGATTGTTTAACTGTTTTACAGCTTGCCGTGATATTTATTATGTAATTAAATTACACATAAATGATGCTAATTTTAAAATCAATGATACACCAATTACTAATCCTCACTGGTTACCAGGTATTTTTTCTCAAAGTCAAACTTAATGTTACATTTTCCAGAAGGAGGGTCGGGCAAAGACAGAGGATCTTGTTGTGCATGTCCAGTGCCCTTCCCAGCTCGTACCCAACTCCAAGAGAGGGCTGTGTCACTCGCATCAGAGAAGAGTGAACTTTAGCTTGCTTTGAACCATTTACTTACATTTACATTTAAGTCATTTAGCAGACGCTCTTATCCAGAGCGACTTACAAATTGGTGCATTCACCTTATGACATCCAGTGGAACAGTAGTGCATCTAAATCTTTTAAGGGGGGGGGGGGGGTGAGAGGGATTACTTTATCCTATCCTAGGTATTCCTTAAAGAGGTGGGGTTTCAGGTGTCTCCGGAAGGTGGTGATTGACTCCGCTGTCCTGGCGTCGTGAGGGAGTTTGTTCCACCATTGGGGGGCCAGAGCAGCGAACAGTTTTGACTGGGCTGAGCGGGAACTGTACTTCCTCAGTGGTAGGGAGGCGAGCAGGCCAGTCAAAACTTGCAACAATGATAGAGCCAAACTTCGCTATTCTGAAATCTCTTGAAATTAATACTGACAGAGTAGATCACTAATGCATGCACACTCAATTTAAAAAAAGACAGACATTGAAATATTTTCATTTTAGGCAAACTTGTCCTCACCACCAGACATCACAAGCCATTACATATCTTGTTGTGGATCAACTTCTCTCTGTCCTACACAGCATCCTCAGTTAGGACAATCTGGGCGCAAGGTCAAACAAATGTTCACAAGATCATAACCATCACAGTACACAGTTTAGTCATAATGCAATAAATTAGTCAAAAAATACTAAACTGTCCAGAAAACAACAAGCAAGTTGAGCTCAAGCTGGTAGCAAACTACACAAATTCTTACAGGAAAATAAATAACACATTTCTGTCAGACATCTGTGGCATAGATAATTAAGATGTCTTATCTACATAATATACTTATATGATTGAACTGTTGAACTCTTGTTGTTAGAATGTATCCCTTCGGATTCTGCCGTTGGCAGTTGCCCTTCCTCCCTCATATGGGCCTCAGTCACCTGGGGCCCAGAGAGGGGAGAAGTCAGGCTTGTCTTTCACATGTCCCTAGTGATATGCAGAATATCAGAAAGAGAAGAGGACAGGAGGGAACATTGTCTTCATATGTGAATGTGTCTTTACCTATTTTAAACCATGTGATTCATGGGGAACCAATTACTTGTCTCCACAATGTCTGTGCGCCATTCACTCCCTCCTTTGGACTTGGGGGAGATGTGGTGGTTAATTTCTTTACTATCAAAATAGGAGAGAGAAACTTATCACACAAGTCAGAGTTAGCCCGAGACAAAAGTACAAAGGCATTTTATAGACAAGATACACCCCTTTCAACCTACATGATGAACAACAGATGTATAGAATGGGTCACAAGGTTAAGATTTGTATGAAAGATACTTATAATTCACAGCACAGTATCTGCTGTGTCAACAGTTTTCTTTCATTGTTCAGACCAGGGTATGGCCCTGGGGTCATCTCTCCCTGGTACCATAGAGAACAGAAACATTAACTCATGCTCTGGAATGCGGTCTCTTTAGGTTTTATCACCCACAAGACATTGTAAATCTCTTGTCAGTGTTATCTCCCAGAGGCCCATCCTCAGTAAAACACACACACAGATGAGCATTATAACAAACCCTTATTCTGTAGCATAAAGCAACCATTTGATGCAATAAAAGTATTATAACATAATCTTGCGATTTTCCACCATAGAGATAAATTCTGAGACAAGATGTGTGGGGGAGTGTCTGGAACCATTGTACGTCATCTCGGATGTTGCACCTATCCTGGGATAGTGTATTTTTATCTCATCCATATATTTATATATTCTTATTCTATTCCTTTACTTAGATTAGTGTGTATTAGGGTTCTGTTGTGGAGTTGTTAGATTACTTGTTAGATACTGCTGCACTGTCGGAACTAGAAGCATAATCATTTCGCTACACTCGCAATAACATCTGCTAACCATGTGTATGTGACCAATACAATTTCACGACTGCCTTGGTGTGTTTGGACCATGATAGTTTGTTGGTGATGTGGACAACAAGGAACTAGAAACTCTCGACCCGCTCCACTACAGCCCCGTCTATGTTAAATGGGGGCCTGTTCGGCCCGCCTTTTCCTGTAGTCCACGATCAGCTCCTTTGTCTTGCTCACATTGAGGGAGAGGTTGTTGTCCTTGCACCACTTGCCATGTCTCTGACCTACTCCCTATAGGCTGTCTCAATCTTTGTCGGTGATCAGGCCTACAACTGTTGTGTTGTCCGCAAACTTAATGATGGTGTTGGAGTCGTTTTTGGCCACGCTGTCGTGGGTGAACAGCGAGTACAGGAGGGGACTAAACACACACCCCTGAGGGGGCCCAGTGTTGCGGATGGATCAGCGTGGCACACGTGTTGTTGCCTACTCTTACCACCTGGGGGGCAGCCCGTCAGGAAGTCCAGGATCCAGTTGCAGAGGGAGGTGTTTACTCCCAGGGTCCTTTGCTTAGGGATGAGCTTTGTGGGCACTATGGTGTTGAACGCTAAGCTGTAGTCAATGAACAGCATTCTCACATAGGTGTTCCTTTTGTCCAGGTGGGAAAGGGCAGTGTGGAGTGCGATTGAGATTGCGTCATCTGTGGATCTGTTGGGGCGGTATGCGAATTGGAGTGGGTCTCGGGCATCCAGGATGATGCTGTTGATGTGAGCCATACCCAGCTTTTCAAAGCATTTCATGGCTACCGACGTGAGTGCTACGGGGCGGTAATCATTTAGGCAGGTTACCTTCACCTCCTTGGGCACAGGGACTATGGTGGTCTGCTTGAAACATTACAGACTCAGTCAGGGAGAGGTTGAAAATGTCAGTGAAGACACTTGCAAGTTGGTCTGCGCATGCTTTGAGTATACTTCCTGATAAACCCTTCTGGCACCACGGCTTTGTGAATGTTGACCTATTTAAAGGTCTAGCTGACATCGACTACCAAGAGCGTTATCACACAGTCGTCCGGAACAGTCGGTGCTCTCATGCTTGCTTCAGTGTTGCTTGCCTCGAAGCGAGCATAAAAGGCATTCAGCTCATCTGGTAGGCTCGCGCCCCTGGGCAGCTCGCAGCTGGGTTTCCCTCTGTAGTCTAATGGTTTGCAAGCCCTGCCACGTCTGATGAGCGTTAGAGCCGATGTAGTACGATTCAATCTTAGTCCTGTATTGACGCTTTGCCTGTTTGATTGTCCGTCGGAGGGCATAGCGGGATTTCTTATAATCTTCCGGGTTAGAGTCCCGCTCCTTGAAAGCGGCAGCTCTACCCTTTAGCTCAGTGCGTATGTTGCCTGTAATCCATGGGTTCTGGTATGTACGTACGGTCACTGTGGGGATGACGTCCTCGATGCACTTATTGATGAAGCCAGTGACTGATGTGGTGTACTCCTCCATCAGAAGAATCCCAGAACATATTCCAGTCTGTACTAGCAAAACAGTCCTGTAGCTTAACATCTGCTTCACCTGACTACTTTCTTACTGACCGAGCCACTGGTGCTTCCTGCTTTAGTTGTTTGTTTGTAAGCAGGAATCAGGAGGATAGAATTATGGTCAGATTTGCCAAATGGAGGGCGAGGGAGAGTAGTCTTGTGTGGAGTAGTTTTGTGTGGAGTAAAGATGGTCTAGAGTTGTTTTCCCTCTGGTTGCACAATTAACATGCTGGTAGAAATGAAGTAAAACAGATGAGTTTTCCTGCATTAAAGTCCCCAGGCACTAGGAGCGCCACCTCTGGGTGAGCATTTTCCTGTTTACTTATGGCCATATACTGCTCATTGAGTGCGGTCTTAGTGCCAGCATCAGTTTGTGGTGACATGTAGACAGCTCAGAAAAATACAGATGAAAACTCTCTTGGTAAATAGTGTGGTCTACAGCTTATCATGAGATACTCTACCTCAGGCGAGCAAAACCTCGAGACTTCCTTAGATTTTGTGCACCAGCTGTTGTTTACAAATATACATAGACCGCCACCCCTTGTCTTACCAGAGGCCGCTGTTCTGTCCTGCCGAAAAAGCATAAAATCCGCTAGCCGTATGTATTTCTTGTTAACTTTATGCCAAGACTTGGTGACACATAAGATACAGTTTTTTAATGTCCTGTTGGTAGTATAAACACACGTGAGCATAGTTTGTCTATTTTATTATGGATTGATTGTACATTGGCTAATAGGACGGATGGTAAAGGTAGATTACCATCTCAGCGGCGGATACTAACAAGGCACCTGGGTCTTCGTCCACGATACTTCCGTCTCTTTCTCCTGCGAATTACGGGGATGAGGGCCTTGTGGGGTGTCTGAAGTAAATCGTTCCCTTCAGACTTGTTGAAGAAAAAGTATTCCTCCAGTATGGGGTGAGTAATCACTGTTTTGATATCTAGAAGCCCTTTTTGGTCATAACTGAAACACTATGTACAAAATAACTTGAAAAAAGAATGCGAAAAAACATACACAACCGCACAATTGGTTACGGGATCGTAAAACGGCAGCCATCTCCTTCGGCGTCATTTTTTGTCACAAAGGGTGATAAAAAACAACATCTCTTGACCCGTTAAATAGGTCCTAAACCAATTTAGAACTGGACCGTAGAGGCCAACCCATCACTCCAGTCTGCCCAGAAGGACATCATGGTCAACAGTGTCGAATGCGGCACTTAAATCCAAGAGTACAAAGACAGAGATTTGTTTGTGTGTGTGTGTTGTGTTGGCTCTAAGATCATTTATCACTTTAACCAAGGCTGTCTCTGTGCTGGGGTGGGCCCGAAAATCATATTGGAATTTTTCAACAACAAAAAATTCAAATACAGTTGGCACTAAAATAATTTTGCTGTTCGTAAACAAATTTCTCCAGAATTTTGCTTAAGAATGTAAGGATGGAGATTGGCTGAAAATTGACAAGAGCTGAAGAATCTAGGTTTCTTTTCTTCAGAAGGGGTTTCACCATAGCAGTTTTTAGGAAGTGATTAACAAGGGAGTGATTAACAATAGCTTGCACTTCTTCAGGTATGCAATTAAAAACAGTTTTGAAGAAGGTGGTGGGGATAGGATTGAGAAGGCAGGTCGAAAGCTCAAGTTGTGATATCACTTTCCTGAGCATGTTCGTGTCAACCAGTGGTCGGCTAGGGCACATATCAAACTTCACATCAGGTCTTGCTTGACTGTTAACCCGCCTAATGTTGGTTATTTTATCTCTGAAATATGCCACAAACTTAAAAGTTCACATAGGTTTGCGGGGGTAGGATTTATCAGTTCATTTACCAGGCTTTTTGGACCGTGAAGACCTCGATCAAGTCTGTTGTCCCCTGTAAAAATTGGACAGTTTGATGAGTTGAGCTGGTGATCCCTCTTCTCTGCATCTGGGGGCATAGTGTCCATAAACAGGGCACATATCATCAGCCTGAGGAAGGAGGAAAATATGGTCCGAGGGAGAGTTACTGGGCGAAAAGGGGTTTCCCTAGCCAATTGTGTCAAAATATATTGGATGGGAATAATGACCAGACTACGCCATTGTAAGTCAAACACTTGTGCAACTAGAGAGATATAACACATGCATACATTCACTATGTTTACCTTCTGAGGTGCCTTGAGGAGAGGGTTGACGGCTCACTTGTCTGTGGCATTCACACATTCGTTGAACTTGATCACGAGGCCATGTGCTGTCGAAGAGACAGAGAAGAGAGGACAGAAGAGACATGAGAGGAGTGACAGAGAGAAGAGGAGCGAGAGAGAGAGGACATGACAATCACGCCAATGAGAAAGTATGGTAAAAATCATCCCTTTTTGCAGGGCTTCCTCCTGGGCGGCATTCTACCGTTGTCTCGGTTTCCTCCATTCTTATTGCAGATAAGATATCAACCAATTAAAGGCAACCAGGTGTGTAGGGCTGACATGCTGCATCCGAGTAAGGTCACCTGCATATAACGAACTATATCAAAACACAGCACACCCAGTGGCACACAATAACATTAACACTGGAGCAGTATTCATAGTTCAATTCACACCGAATGTCCAATTACTACTCGTGTTGAATAGTTATGTTGCAGCTGCGACAGTCACACCATACAGTAAGTAGTCCAGCAGAAGGGAGAGGGAAAGGGCACACACACACACACAGGTGGTTATCTGAGCATTTTAAAGAAATGATAAATGAATGGTCTGTCTTGGTTTGAAGCCCACTCACCACGTCAAGGTAAAGGCCATGAGTGGGTCGTTAGTAGACTAAATCAAAATGTTAGTTAAGAACCACAGGAGGTTGGTGAGGGGAGGACTGCTCAAAAGAATGGCTGGAATGGAGTAATGGAATGGTATCGAATACATGGAAACCATGTGTGTGATGTGTTTGATACCATTCCATTCATTTAACTCCAGCCATTACTAGGAGCCCATCCTCCCACCGACCTCCTGTGTTAAGAACATTGATGCGTTAAAGCGATTCATCAAATCAAATGTTTCCAGTTGGTCTCCGACTGACCTCAAGTTACACTTGAGTGTTCTGGATGATTCCATCACAGTGTAGTTGTGTCCAGGAACATAAGGGGTGTCCTGAACGGCATAACCATGATCGATAGTCTGACACCACACTTTACTCACGTGTGTCCACCTTCACAGCTATATCATTGTGATGTAGGCCTACATCTGTATTTAATAGGCTAGAAAAGGAAGCAATCCTTTTTCTTATTAGTGGCATAGCCGTTTCAATTTATACTAAACATTTCACGAAGAAAGGCCAACCTCCCTGGTGACAAATTAAACAAACAGTGAACTGGTTACCAGTAGAAGTACCGTGTCTTCAGAAAGTATTCATAGCCCTTGATTTATTCCTCATTTTGTTGTGTTACAGCCTGAATTCAAAATTGATTACATAGATTTTGTCTCACCCATTTACACACAATACCTCATAGTTAAAAGGTGAAGGCATGTTTTTAGAAATGTTTGCAAAAAAAACACGTCATTTACAGAAGTATTCACACAAAATCAAATCAAATTGTATTGGTCACACACATTCAGCAGATGTTTTTGCAGGTGTAGCGAAATGCTTGTGTTCATAGCTCCAACAGTGAAGCAGTATCTAACAATTCACACAAATCTAAAAGTAAAAGAATAGAATTAAGAAATATATATTTCTCAATGTCGGAATGGCAGTAGAATACAGTAGAATTTAATACAGTATATACATATGAGATGACTAAAGCAGTATGTAAACATTATTCAAGTGACTAGTGTTCCATTATTAAAGTGGCCAGTGATTCTAATTATATGTATATAGGGCAGCAGCCTCTAATGTGCTAGTGATGGCTATTTAACAGTCTGATGGCCTTGAGATACAAGCTGTTTTTCAGTCTCTCGGTCCCAGCTTTGATTCACCTGTACTGACCTCGCTGTCTGGATGATAGCGGGGTGAACAGGCCGTGGCTCGGGTGGTTGATGTCCTTCATGATCCTTTTGGCCTTCCTGTGACATCAGATGCTGTAGGTGTCCTGGAGGGCAGGTAGTTTACCCCCTATGATGTGTTTGGCAGACTGCACTACCCTCTGGTGAGCCCTGCGGTTGCGGGTGATGCAGTTGTTGTATCAGGCGGTGATATAGCCCCACAGGATGCTCTCAATTGTGCATTTGTAAAAGTTTGTGAGGGTTTTAGGGGCCAATACAAATTTCTTTAGCCTCCTAAGGTTGAAGAGGCGCTGTTGCACCTTCTTCACCTCACTGTCTGTGGGTGTGGACCCTTTTGGATCGTCAGTGATGTGTACGCAGAGGAACTTAAGCTTTCCACCTTCTCCACTGCGGTCCCGTCGATGTGGATAGGGGCGTGCTCCCTCTGCTGTTTCCTGAAGTCCACGATCAGCTCCTTTTGCTTTGTTGACATTGAGTGAGAAGTTATTTTCCTTGCACCATTCTCCCAGGGCCCTCACCTCCTCCCTGTAGGCCGTCTCGTCATTGTTGGTCATCAGGCCTACTACTGTTGTGTCGTCTGCACACTTGATGATTGAGTTGGAGGTGTGCATGTCCACGCAGTCATGGGTGAACAGGGAGTCCTGGAGGGGGCTGAGCATGCACCCTTGTGGGGCTCCAGTGTTGAGGGTCAGCGAAGTGGAGATGTTATTTCCTACTTTTACCACCTGGGGGCAGCCCATCAGGAAGTCCAGGACCCAGTTGCACGGGGTGGGGTTCAGACCCAGGGCCCCAAGCTTAATGATGAGCTTGAAGGGTACTATGGTGTTGAATGCTGAGCTATAGTCAATGTACAACATTCTTACATAGGTATTCCTCTTGTCCAGATGGGATAGGGCAGTGTGCAGTGCGATGGCGATTGCATCGTCTGTGGATCTATTGGGGCGGAAAACAAATTGAAGTGGGTCTAGGGTGACAGGTAAGCTAGAGGTGATATGATCCTTAACCAGCCTCTCAAAGCACTTCATAATGACAAAAGTGAGTGCTACAGGGCGATAGTCATTTAGTTCAGTTACCTTTGCTTTCTTGGGTACAGGAACAAGGGTGGCCGTCTTGAAGCAAGTGGAGACAGCTGAGTGGGATAGGGATAGATTGAATATGTCGGTAAACACTCCAGCCAGCTGGTCTGCACATGCTCTGAGGAAGCGACTAGGGATGCCGTCTGGGCCAGCAGCCTTGCGAGGGTTAACACGTTTAAACGTCTTACTTACATCAGCCACAGAGAAGGTAGCAGGCCACGTTGGTGGCACTGTGTTATCCTCAAAGAAGGTGTTTAGCTTGTCCGGAAGCAAGACATCCGTGTCAGCGACGTGGCTGGTTTTCCCTTTGTATTCCGTGGGTGTCTGTAGACCCTGCCACATACATCTCGTGTCTGAGCTGTTGAATTGCGACTCTACCTTGTCTCTGTACAGATGCTTTGCCTTTTTGGTTGCCTTATGGGGGGGAATAACTACACCGTTTGTATTCGGCCATATTCCCTGTCACCTTGTCCTGGTTAAATGCGGTGGTTTGTGCTTTCAGTTTTGCGCGAATGCTGCCATCTATCCACGGTTTCTGGTTTTAGTCAATACAATACACCTGAGTCAAAACATGTTAGCGATTTACAGCTGTGAGTCTTTCGGAGTACGTCTCCAAGGGCTTTGTACACCTGGATTGTACAATATTTGCACATTCTTATAAATATTCTTCCAGCTGATAGTTGATCATTGCTATACAACCATTTTCAAGCAGTCAAAACAGTAACTAGGCCACTCAGAAACATTCAATGTCTTGGAAAGCAACTCCAGTTTTAGGTTATTGTCCTGCTGAATTTGTCTCCCAGTCTCTGTTGGAAAGCAGACAGAACCAGGTTTTCCTCTAGGATTCTGTTTGTGCTTAGCTCTTTTCCATTTATTTTTATCCCCCCCAAAAACTCTGTTGTTCTTGCCGATGACAAGCATACCCATAACATGATGCAGCGATAACCATGCTTGAAAATACGAAGAGGGGTATTCAGTGATGTGTTGGATTTTCCCCAAACATAATGCTTTGTATTCAGGACATAAAATACTTTTTTAGACATTTTTTTTGCAGTTTTACTTTAGTGCCTTATTGCAAACAGGATGTATGTTTTAGAATCATTTTATTCTGTACAAGCTTCCTTCTTTTCTCTGTCAATTAGGTTAGTAATTACAATGTTGTTAATTTATCCTCAGTTTTTAAAGTCACCATTGGCCTCATGGTGAAATCCCTAAGCGGTATCCTTCTTCTCCGCAACAGATTTAGGAAGGACACCTGTATATTTTTACACCATCCAAAGTGTAATAATTTCACAATGCTCAAAGGGTTATTCAATGTCTGTTTTATTTATTTACTTGTTTCCCCCCCGATCTACCAATAGTTGCCCTTCTTTGCGAGGCATTGAAAAATCTACCTGGTCTTTGTGGTTGAATCTGTGTTTGAAATTCACTGCTCGACTGAGGGACCTTATAAATAATTGTATGTCTGGGACACAGAGATGAAAATAATTTTAAACTCAATTATTGCACAGAGTGAGTCCATGCAACGTATTATGTGACTTGTTAAGCCAATTATTACTCCTGAACTAATTTAGGCTTGCCATAACAAAGGGGTTGAATACTTATTCAAGCAAGACAATTCTAAAACAATTTCACTTTGAAATTAGGGGGTATTGTGTGTATGCCAGTAACACAAAATCTTAATTTAAATCTATTTTAAATTCAGTCTAACTAGGGCTGGGCGATACATCGAATTAATTATAATTTATGTTTTTGTCCTATATTCCAAATGCCTGTATCGCAAGAGTCAAGGTTTTGTTATTTTTTGTTTATGCCAGCTTGCTTCTATTGGGGCAGCAGGTATCCTAGTGGTTAGAGCGTTGGACTAGTAACCGAAAGGTTGCAAGATCGAATCCTCGAGCTGACAAGGTAAAAATCTGTCATTCTGCCCCTGAACAAGGCAGTTTACCCACTGTTCCTAGGCCATCATTGAAAATAAGAATTTGTTCTTAACTGACTTGCCTAGTTAAATAAAGGTTAAAAACACATATCTCCCTGGGATATTACATCATTTATGCAGCAGTATACAAGACATATTTTTACTCACCGTTGTTGTGCTGTGCAAACTTTGTGATTAACCTGGCATTCTCTGGATTGATGGTGCTTTCAAGACAACTGGGAACTTGCTGGGCAAACTTTGTGATTAACCTGGCATTCTCTGGATTGATGGTGCTTTCAAGACAACTGGGGACTTGCTGGGCAAACTTTGTGATTAACCTGGCATTCTCTGGATTGATGGTGCTTTCAAGACAACTGGGAACTTGTAAAAAACAACATTGAATCATGACATCAGTGATCTTCATGTCGGCGCTCTAGAAAAGAGGCCCGAGTTCCCGACCTGGAATTCCGAGATGGATGACCGTTCTAACCGTTCAGTACAAGCTTGTTTATTTCCATGTTCCCAGTTGTCTTGAACTCACTAAAGTCTGAGATTTCCCAGTTCCGAGTTTCCAGTTGTTTTGAACACAGCAGAAGTCATGCTGGATTGACAGCATGGCTAATGTACATTTAACATTTACATTTAAGTCATTTAGCAGACGCTCTTATCCAGAGCGACTTACAAATTGGTGCATTCACCTTATGACCTCCAGTGGAACAGTAGTGCATCTAAATCTTTTCAGGGGAGGGGGTGAGAGGGATTACTTTATCCTATCCTAGGTATTCCTTAAAGAGGTGGGGTTTCAGGTGTCTCCGGAAGGTGGTGATTGACTCCGCTGTCCTGGCGTCGTGAGGGAGTTTGTTCCACCATTGGGGGGCCAGAGCAGCGAACAGTTTTGACTGGGCTGAGCGGGAACTGTACTTCCTCAGTGGTAGGGAGGCGAGCAGGCCAGAGGTGGATGAACGCAGTGCCCTTGTTTGGGTGTAGGGCCTGATCAGAGCCTGGAGGTACTGAGGTGCCGTTCCCCTCACAGCTCCGTAGGCAAGCACCATGGTCTTGTAGCGGATGCGAGCTTCAACTGGAAGCCAGTGGAGGGAGCGGAGGAGCGGGGTGACGTGAGAGAACTTGGGAAGGTTGAACACCAGACGGGCTGCGGCGTTCTGGATGAGTTGTAGGGGTTTAATGGCACAGGCAGGGAGCCCAGCCAACAGCGAGTTGCAGTAATCCAGACGGGAGATGACAAGTGCCTGGATTAGGACCTGCGCCGCTTCCTGTGTGAGGCAGGGTCGTACTCTGCGGATGTTGTAGAGCATGAACCTACAGGAACGGGCCACCGCCTTGATGTTAGTTGAGAACGACAGGGTGTTGTCCAGGATCACGCCAAGGTTCTTAGCGCTCTGGGAGGAGGACACAATGGAGTTGTCAACCGTGATGGCGAGATCATGGAACGGGCAGTCCTTCCCCGGGAGGAAGAGCAGCTCCGTCTTGCCGAGGTTCAGCTTGAGGTGGTGATCCGTCATCCACACGGATATGTCTGCCAGACATGCAGAGATGCGATTCGCCACCTGGTCATCAGAAGGGGGAAAGGAGAAGATTAATTGTGTGTCGTCTGCATAGCAATGATAGGAGAGACCATGTGAGGTTATGACAGAGCCAAGTGACTTGGTGTATAGCGAGAATAGGAGAGGGCCTAGAACAGAGCCCTGGGGACACCAGTGGTGAGAGCACGTGGTGTGGAGACGGATTCTCGCCACGCCACCTGGTAGGAGCGACCTGTCAGGTAGGACGCAATCCAAGCGTGGGCCGCGCCGGAGATGCCCAACTCGGAGAGGGTGGAGAGGAGGATCTGATGGTTCACAGTATCGAAGGCAGCCGATAGGTCTAGAAGGATGAGAGCAGAGGAGAGAGAGTTAGCTTTAGCAGTGCGGAGCGCCTCCGTGATACAGAGAAGAGCAGTCTCAGTTGAATGACTAGTCTTGAAACCTGACTGATTTGGATCAAGAAGGTCATTCTGAGAGAGATAGCGGGAGAGCTGGCCAAGGACGGCACGTTCAAGAGTTTTGGAGAGAAAAGAAAGAAGGGATACTGGTCTGTAGTTGTTGACATCGGAGGGATCGAGTGTAGGTTTTTTCAGAAGGGGTGCAACTCTCGCTCTCTTGAAGACGGAAGGGACGTAGCCAGCGGTCAGGGATGAGTTGATGAGCGAGGTGAGGTAAGGGAGAAGGTCTCCGGAAATGGTCTGGAGAAGAGAGGAGGGGATAGGGTCAAGCGGGCAGGTTGTTGGGCGGCCGGCCGTCACAAGACGCGAGATTTCATCTGGAGAGAGAGGGGAGAAAGAGGTCAGAGCACAGGGTAGGGCAGTGTGAGCAGAACAAGCGGTGTCGTTTGACTTAGCAAACGAGGATCGGATGTCGTCGACCTTCTTTTCAAAATGGTTGACGAAGTCATCTGCAGAGAGGGAGGAGGGGGGGAGGGGGAGGAGGATTCAGGAGGGAGGAGAAGGTTGCAAAGAGCTTCCTAGGGTTAGAGGCAGATGCTTGGAATTTAGAGTGGTAGAAAGTGGCTTTAGCAGCAGAGAGAGAAGAGGAAAATGTAGAGAGGAGGGAGTGAAAGGATGTCAGGTCCGCAGGGAGGCGAGTTTTCCTCCATTTCTGCTCGGCTGCCCGGAGCCCATGTATAAAATATTTTCTGGCCCAGGGTGTTGTGTGTAAATGTTTATACTTTTAAGCTTGGAAAAGAGAGACCCCTTTTAATAACTGTGACCTTAATTGCCTACAGTCTGTAAGCTGTTAGTGTCTTACCAACGGTTCAACAGGTGCATGTTCATTAATTGTTTCTGGATCATTGAACACGCATGGGAAACAGTGTTTGAACCATTTACAATAAAGATCTGTAAAGTTATTTGGATTTTGACGAATTATCTTTGAAAGACAGGGTCCTGAAAAAGGGACGTTTCATTCTTTGCTGAGTTTAAATATAATTTTCTGAAAAACAAGCCCTGAATGACAGGTCGCCACTGATTGTATAAATGTGCAATAAGCATAAAATGCTGATTTCTCTTAAATTGTGTGCACAAATTTGTTTACATCCCTGTTCAAGAACTGTAACTCAGTAAAGTTAAAGTCTTTGAAATTGTTGCATTTTGTGTTTATATATTTTTTTTCAGTATAGTTACATTTGTAACAAAAATGGCATTTTCATAGACAGACTTGAAGGCCAGATCAGTGATTATTGCAACAACAAAAAAAGCAGGTTAAACTACATTGATAAAATAATTAGTGGGTCTTATGGTTGTGGGAGGCTTATATTTAGACTAGGTATAACTTCACAAGGCCTGAATTCATTAGATTATTGCTGACCGTTTGAAATGCAGTGTATTTGACCTTTAATTGTACAACACTTATTTCGAGAAAACATAACTGTATGATTTTCAGCCCTACCTTATCGCCCAACAAAATGTGGAAAAAGTCAAGGGTTGTGAATACTTTCTGAAGGCAGTGTCCAAACATAAAATAATGAAACAAGAGTGTGCATTCTTCAAGTGTAAGAGGTCCTTAATTGACACCAAAAAGCCTATACTAAAAGGCCTATTCTACACCCATTTGAGGAGGAAAAAAAGCCACCCCCACTACATAATTTGTGACCAAGTTTTCATCTGATTTGTCTCAAATAACTTTCCTGACAAGCAATGTAGACACAATGATCAATGTAGCTAACTACACTCAGCCCAAGTGTCATTAATATTAACGAGCTAGCTACATAGGAAGATATTAATGTTGTTTACATCGCAAGCTTGTGAAGGCTAACGATATTTAGAAAATGCAAATTTGAAGTAGGCTACCAGCTATCCTCAATGACATTGAATGTGGACTAACCCTCAGCCCCCCTAGTTATAGCAAATCACAAGGCAAACTGACAAGATGGCTATAACCAACTTCATATTCAAGATGAAGTAGCTAGCTAATTAGTTATGTATTACTAAAATCATAACTACAAATCAATTACCAACTTACTTGAACTGTTAATGTAATGATATAATTGGAATCCATTTCAGTCCGTCTTTGGCTGCATTCCAAACACTAAAAAGACAACAAAAAAAACAGATATACAAACAAGAGTACAAAAACCTAACAGACAGGGGAATTACATATCAAGATTCATTTTCAATTTGTTAAATACTTTTATGGTGCGTATTGCTTTTTTGTTTTTACATTTACTGATCATTTCAAAATAATATTTAAATATGTGAAAAGACACACCCTACACCCTCAGCACTCAAATTAAGACACACCCTATACCCTCAAATTCAGTGGACACTTCTGATGACGCGTATACACTGGTAGCGAAAGGGAGGAATGATTTTTAAATGGACTGCCCTTGCCCGGATTTATAATTGCGTGTCTACTTATATTAACTATATAATTATTAATATACGCCGACTGTATGACAGCTAGCAAATTAATTAGTTAACTAACGTTAGCCTGCCTAGCTCGAACTTCTGAAGAATGAATGTTTTATTTCTACAATTTCCAAAAGCTAAGCAAACAAAAACATAATTACTTTTACGACACGTGTTTGTGCATTAGAGGCACAATTTCTAACCGTTTTACTTACACTTGTATGTCTATTTATCCATACTGAGGTTGGGGTTCTAAGTGTCGGCAGACTTTTCTTAGCGGATGTAGAATTATTGCGAATTCTATTATGGGGCGTATCAGGCCCGAATTGGACATAATTATATACTCGCAAACTCGATCAAAAATGAAGGCTGAGGGGCTTACGTTGCAGACTTCCTTTGTTTGTCTAATCGTTTGGACAGACATCCAAGATGGTGACGGGGATACCCCCAAGGGCATAAGGCGAGGCTAAACTCAGTGGACAATGGACCTGATCGGACAGCTCCAGAGCCTCTGCTCTTTTCTGTCCATAAAACGAGGGTGTGTCTTTTATGAGTTTGAAACGCAGCCAAGGTCACAGGATGACTAGACAATGTTAACTTCGGCTGTGAGTGCCTGGGGGAAAAAAAATAAACATCTAAGACAGCTCATGGAAACGTTCTATTGATATTTTTGGTATAACGGTGATAACGAAAGTGTCGTTTTGAGAAGAACATTTTCAAAATTCCCAAATGGAGACGTCAATTAGAATTGTCTTTCTGGGCTCGGCGTCAGTTAAACTGCAGTACCGCCAGTCTCCTATGGGTACATGGGATGGCGTACTTCCCAACCGGAACCCTGGCATCAAAACGCGATGACTTCAAATCCGCCTCGATTTCCGTTTCATTGACATACGGGAACAGGAACCACAACAGTAGCTGGCTGGTGGCCCAAAACATTGAGAAAAATCTAACTTTCAAAGGTTAGTGAAATGGGGGTTTATAATAATCTCACCTGCATGTGGTGTGTCCCTCATCGGCCAGTCTGTCTGTCATCCTATATGAGCTAGCTAGCCGGTTAGCTTATGACGTCTAATAAAAGCTATCGTCTTTAGCTTGCAGTCGAGCTAAATCAATTTTACTTAGCTATTCGATAACAGCAGGTAGATGGAGATGAATTGACAGATAACTTAGATTAGTATCTGTATCCATGCTCGTGCATGATTCCCTTCGAGTCAATAGCCTCAGGTCCGGATTGAGTACTGTATATCACTGCTGTGCAGTGTCACAATGACGCTCTCTACCCCACCACATCCAGGGCTTGTGCCTGAGTCCGGCCTACATGGATGGAAGTGGAGATTGCGTTCGAGATGGGTCCTGAGAGAATCTTACCGAACTCTGAGGAGGAGCTAGGCCAGGAGCGGCCGTCGGACGCTGGGGTCCCTGAGGTGGGCGGGGAGTGGAGTGGAGAGGAGGAGGATGATAATGGAGGTTACTATTACCAGCCACTAAACCAGGACCCTGATGGACTAAATGCTGCACCAGGGGACCATCCTGAGGATATGCCCCCAGTTGCAGAGCAACTGCAAGAAGTCCAGGAGAGAATAGAGGTATCGAACTCTATATTCTGAATATGATCAGTTTAGTTTTTCAATCAGTGTCATGTGTTTATCATCTCTATAAAGACAAGTCAGTGAAATGTTAGCTGTCATGTTGCTTGTCAAGACATTTATCAAACTTGATTGACTTCCCCACAGTTGATGGGCTTGCATCTTCCCCAGCCCCCTCCCCCAGATAGTGATGAAGACTCAGGAGCACACAGCAGCGCAGCCTCCATCCCCATGGATGAAGGTGAGGACGCAGCCTTGCTTAGTTCATCCATAGTACCCCTACATACAGGGGGATACTCATAATGCCTTAGGATTGACCATAGCTCTTAGAATCATGATGTTTCAATCAAATGCTCTCTGAATGTAGTGCCTTGTACTGATGTCCATCCCTTCCTTCAGACCACGTGGAGCTGGTGAAGAGGACCATGGCAGCAGTGGCCCTGCCCTCTCTGGCCATCCCGGCCTGGGCTCAGGAGATCTCGGACGACCAGTGGAAGGACATGGTCCAGCAGACGCTCCAGACTCGCCAAAGCTCAGAAGGCCTGAGGCTAGAGCACAAATAAGACTGAATTGCCTCCTTCCCTCAGTCTCTTTAACTCTGTCCTGCATTTCACCAACACATTTACCCCAGGGGAGTCTGCACTGAGGTCCTCTCTGAGCAGGTGTTAGGTGTCTCAATTCTCAAGAGATTGAACTCCTCTACGTCCAATTCTCATTAATGATATTTCTGATGAATATTTGTTTTTCAAAGGAGGCTCTTGGTACCTACTACACCTAACTTGCTGCTTAAGGTCATTTGTAGGGTTTGTGAAGGAGTTCGAATGAGTATAGTATATTTTGTCTCTCAGATCAGGCAAACTCTTACCGTTTCTGCTCAGGAGGAACTTGAATCAGTGTACTGGAGTACGTATGAGGCTCAATGACAGTTTGGCCGTGAGTACAGAAGCACTATTATACCCCCCATATGCTTCCTGAGACATTCCAACCACCCTTTCCAACATCCGATCACCTTTGTTTGTTTTTAATGTGATACTTTCTATTGGTTGTGATTACCATATTATAATACTATTAAATCAGTTTTTGTTGAATGTAATATATAAGCTGTCCGGTTTATTAGGTACACCACCCATTCACGAAAATTGATAGTTTCTACAGACAGTGAGTCATGTGGCTTGCTATATAAAGCAGGCCTTCAGTTACTGTTCGATTAAATGTTAGAATGGGCAAAACGAGTGACCTAAGCGACTTAGAGCGTGGTATGATCGTCAGTTCCAGTATCTCAAACTGCAGCCTTCATGGGCTTTTCACGCATAAGTGTTTAGGGCTTCCTGAGAATGGAGCGACAAACAAAAACATCCAGTCAGCGAAAACATCTCGGAACACACAAGGATCAACGAGTTGTCACTGATGGGCTATTGCAGCAGACGACCGCACCGGGTTCCACTCATATCAGCTAAAAACAAGAGGTGGCTCCAGTTGGCATGTGATCACCATTACTGGACAATTGGTGATTGGTAGAATATTGCCTGCTCTGACAAAACCTGGTTCCCCATGCTAATAGCAGTCAGGATTTGGCGTAAGCATGAGACCATGGACCTATCCTGCCTGGTGTCAATGGTAAAGGCCGGTGGTGTGCCGCCGTCCAATCTGTAGCAATGGCATGTTGGCATGTTGCTATAGTGTTAGCATGGACCAACATCCCTGTGGTACTTTTCCAACTCAGAATCCACCCCCAGAATAATTTAGGCTGTTCTGGAGAGAAACGGGACTCCGACCGGTACTAGATGGGTGTACCTAATAAACTGGCCAGTGAGTATATGGGCATAAATTAACAATGGAAATTTCAGTCTTTCTTGTACCATGAATTCTGCATAGGGTCATTAGCTAGTTCAATCAATGATGGATATTGTTTGTGAGGATAACAGATTCCCAAACTCAATGGATGTCCACTATTTTTTTACTTTATTTTGTTCTGTACATACATGAACATCTGTACAAAATATGACTTTCATACTATGTAATGCTCTACATAATTAAAGTAAAACATATGTACATATGACCTGGAAAGCAGCTTAAGATTAGTGTCAGACCTGGTGGGGGTGGGGTGGAGAGAGACCCTTTGTTTAAAAAAAAAAGTCCTCTTCAGTTTGTGTGTGGCTGCTGGACAAACTGAGCCATTTCATGTCATCAGTCACCACCCAGCCATGGCATTGTAGTGCCCTGGTACAATGCTACCTATCTCTTGTAGTCTGGAATGTCTCAACAGCTACTTTCTGGAAGCATGGCCAATAGGAATGCATGTGCCTTGCTCAGTCAGGTGAGAGAACAGTAATACATTATTTCTATTAAGAATTAATATTTAAAACTATATTGCGACTTATTGATATACTGTTTATAATTACAAATGTCTCATGCACAGGTAACATTTTCAAACCTCACCAGAAGACAATTTAGAGCATAGGTCTTCGGTGCAGACAAGACTTGGTAAATCCAATCTGAGCTGATGAGATTTTTGTTCCACCGAGGGAGAATGTAGAGGTTATCGCTACTGTATTTTTATGTGTCAGGATAAACATGTTAGGAATCCAACTCAGATGATATAAAATGCAGCTCGGATTTAGACTGCTCTAACGTTATGACTGTAAGGTCATGTTGAGGGAGGGAACTCTTTGGCAGCCAGCCTCTAAGTATGTGTGCGATGACGACTCACTTTGCCCAGCAGCCTTAGGAGTGAGTAATTCCCCACTGTTGGGTGTGATTGACAGACAACTCAATAGACGAGACCATACGACAAAGAAATGACCTCACGCAGCAAGTGGAAGAAAACAAACCAGAAACAAAAAGGAGGGAGGAGTAGTAAGGGGGGTGAGTGGGATTAACCTACAGGACAAGGGGGTGGTAGGGGTGCACCCCTCAGCAATATACATTACAATATACAGTACACATTTGCAACAGTAACCACAGCCTTTCCTTTTTCCCATATGGGCTAGTAAAGCAATTCTATATTTTTTTATCTGTAGATAGTCCTATGAGGAGGATTGTTTTGCGCACTTCCATACACCATTCAAGTGCATGAGTTTGTTTCAACTAAAAATATTGCTTAGGTTAGGAAAGAGACCTATTGAATCAAGCCGGTTTAGAGGAGAAAGGGGAATATGATATTTTGTAGAGATTCCCTACACTTGAACCGAAAAAACTGTTTTCCTTTCCGCAATGAGGCGACCTCAACAGAGGTGCATTTTCATAAATCCACAAACGCATAAGATAGAAAGGCCAGAAGATGGCTACAGAGGAATAACTAAAGAGGCAGAGGAGATGTTACCCATTGGGCCAGAAACATTAATAAACACAAATATAATTATGAAGGAAGGAATGGATGTATAACAATCATGACAGTCAGAGTCTGGACAGAGCAGAGTGAGAAGGTTATCTTTAAGAAAACTGAGAAAAGGATGGACGGACACTGCAGCAGCTTATGGTTGCCTTTCCTAAAGAGCAACAACTTGAGGACAATATTACCCTGACATCCTATCTTTTTCTTATTGTGTTCATTTAGATTTTAGCCTACTTGGTAAATATGGTCTTCTTCTTGAACTGCACTGTTTGTTAAAAGCTTGTAAGTTAGCATTTCATGGTAAAGTCTACACTTGTTGTATTCAGCATTTCACGGTAAAGTCTACACTTGTTGTATTCGGCGCATGTGGCAAATACAGTTTGATTTGATTTAACTGAATTGGTTTCTGAGGTTTCTTTTTGACACAGCGACATGATTTTGTTTTTGAGCTACACCTCTAGTTATAAAAATACAATAAACATTTTTTCAACAGGAGCTCTATTACAAGTTTAGACATTTGTTCAAAACTTATTCTGTATCTTCAAGTGCTTTATAGTGGACCGGCCGGCTAGGAATTAACATATGAAAAGCCTCATCAGTTCTGTGAACAAGTCTCAAAAACCGACCAAAACAAAAACCACTTCTTAGATCAAGCAGATGATTGTGATTGCTTTCTCACGCCTTTTGGGGGAACTAGGCGAGATATTGGTAGGGGGTGGGGGGGCACCTCGCGGGCAAAAATATTTTATAAGTCATTTCACTCTTTTTGCCATGGGGCAAGAGAGAAATGTGCAGTTTTACAGCTAATTTCCTGCAATTCTACACATGTTGCCATGACTTATGCCATGTTAATATGATATCTATAGTTACCGATCGCTACCTGCACCTACCCGCCTGTCCAACATCACTACTCTGGACGGCTCTGACATAGAATACGTGGACAACGACAAATACTTAGGTGTCTGGTTAGACTGTAAACTCTCCTTCCAGACCCATATCAAACATCTCCAATCCAAAGTTAAATCTAGAATTGGCTTCCTATTTCGCAACAAAGCATCCTTCACTCATGCTGCCAAACATATCCTTGTAAAACTGACCATCCTACCAATACTCGACTTTGGCGATGTCATTTACAAAATAGCCTCCAATACCCTACTCAACAAATTGGATGCAGTCTATCACAGTGCAATCCGTTTTGTCACCAAAGCCCCCATATACTACCCACCATTGCGACCTGTACGCTCTCGTTGGCTGGCCCTCGCTTCATACTCGTCGCCAAACCCACTGGCTCCATGTCATCTACAAGACCCTGCTAGGTAAAGTCCCCCCTTATCTCAGCTCGCTGGTCACCATAGTATCTCCCACCTGTAGCACACGCTCCAGCAGGTATATCTCTCTAGTCACCCCCAAAACCAATTCTTTCTTTGGCCGCCTCTCCTTCCAGTTCTCTGCTGCCAATGACTGGAACGAACTACAAAAATCTCTGAAACTGAAAACACTTATCTCCCTCACTAGCTTTAAGCACCAACTGTCAGAGCAGCTCACAGATTACTGCACCTGTACATAGCCCACCTATCATTTAGCCCAAACAACTACCTCTTTCCCAACTGTATTTAATTAATTTATTTATTTTGCTCCTTTGCACCCCATTATTTTCATTTCTACTTTGCACATTCTTACATTGCAAAACTACCATTCCAGTGTTTTACTTGCTATATTGTATTTACTTTGCCACCATGGCCTTTTTTGCCTTTACCTCCCTTCTCACCTCATTTGCTCACATTGTATATAGACTTGTTTATACTGTATTATTTACTGTATGTTTGTTTTACTCCATGTGTAACTCTGTGTCGTTGTATCTGTCGAACTGCTTTGCTTTATCTTGGCCAGGTCGCAATTGTAAATGAGAACTTGTTCTCAACTTGCCTACCTGGTTAAATAAAGGTGAAATAATGTTTTTTTTTTTTTTTTAAATTTTAACTGCTGATACACAACCAAATATCTCAATTCCACCTTGTGTATTCTACTATTCTAACACTCAACAGTAAATTGAGACCCGGACTGACTGCCCTGCATACACCAATTATCTAGGCTTACAATCATGCTATTAGCTTACGACTAATAAACAGGGAGAATGTAATTCAACAGATGCTGTAAGGCCATGATTTAAGGATGCAAAGCGGTGACTTCATGAAGCTACAACTAAAGAGTGAGAAAAACTGGTTTCATGGAAGAGACTGACATACATGAATTAAATTAAGATAAAGGCAGCCATCTTGATTCCTAGTCCTCTCATGTCATTGCTTTGCCTTGTAAGCTTTGTGTCCCAGACTTGGCTTCCCCAAAATGTACTAGGCTGCCTGGACATGAACTGACAGTTTTTTTTAGTTTTTTTTTTAACAGAGCAGAATCACTACTTCCACTGGACATCCAGCTAGACTAGAGCATGGCCCTATTTTCCACCAATCAGATAACCCACACCTCCTCACTCCAGACAAGCTAGCGGGACCGCCACTCACTCGACTGCCCTCTATAGGTAATGCTTTGGTCGTTCCCTTTCAGCACAGCAGATCACAGTAGGAGGGAGGAACATGAGGACAACCAAAACCAATCCGAAAGGAAACAGAAACAAAACAAAGAAACATGCTTCACGGATGCTTACACTTAATACTCCTGTTGTATAATGGTTGTCCTCGTGCAACCTAACAATCAGCCCACTGTAGTCAAGTATATGTGAGTATTTGGAAGTTGGAACAATTTGTACGTCTGTGTGTATGTTCTTATGTGTGCGTATAGGAGTGTGTGTTCTTGTCTAACTCTGATGGCCTTGGTTTTCTGCAGATGGGGATCTCCGGCAGAGATTGAGGGGTGGAGGGGGAGGAGAAGCAGAGGCGAAGAGGGGGCTATCAGGTGTACAGTAGGCGACTGTTTGGATGAGAGACGGACAGGAGGGGAGTTAGGCATGGAGGGTGCCACTGCTCCCTGGTCAGAGGGCCTCCTCGTTGGCCGTCAGATACTCCTCTGCTCGCTTGTGTTGCTCCAGGGCTTTTATAGTGTACACGTCCTGCGGCAGCTCCGACTTCCGCCGCATCAACACCTTGTCTTTCTTGATGTCCTTCATCCCCTATGGAAGAATATACGTAGAGCAAAGTGAGACTGTTAGTTCAGGGCCATATCCAACACAGCAATGAAACTTTTCAAATGGACAGACGGGGACTGGTGAATTCTGAAACTGACATGAGTTGAAGAATTAGTTTACAACTTTAAAAAACGTAGAAAGACAAAAAGAAATGAACATGTGAAAGAAAAGTGTTGATTTTTCTTGATTCATTGATTGGCTGGTAGGTGTATTAATACTAGGCTGGGACAACAGCCTGCAGGGTGTACTGTATGTGGCTACGGGGGGTGCGAGTACATACCTGTGATTCAACAAATTTAGGCCTTGACGATCAATTGATTAGTAAGTTACTAGGCTGGGGAAAAAGCCTGCAGGTGGGCATATGTAGAGAGTGGTGTACCTCGATGTGTGCTGGTAGTTGTACCTGTGTGGCCTCTGTCTCGACAGTCTTCTTCAGCAGCTGAATGTCCTCAGCAGTGGGCGTCTCCGTCTCCATGGAGTACAAGGGCACCCCTCCCGGACTCTCATTGTACATCATGTACTGGAAAATTACAGATAGAAACAAATGAGTTGGATCTGGTCTGGATACCGACTGTGAAACACACCCACGAATGTACCAAGATCAACATCAGACAGCCCATTGAATTCAGTAAGAAAAGAAGCAGACCTCTTCTTGTGGGTGGAGACCAGGTCGGAGTTTGCTAACCTGCAGATAAAGCATAGGTTAAAAGACAGATATTTGCTCTCTCTCAGTCAGACACTAGGCAGGTTTCCATTGACCCAGGTTTAATTTGACAAACGCAATGTCGCAACAACAAAGAAACATTGCGACGTGTAAGACGTGTAATGCAAACAGCTGCTATCGGAGAAATGTTCTATCCGTTTTTTTCTTTTGTCAAACTTTCTTCTTTAAACGATGATTGCTGAATCATTTTTGAAGGGACGCAGGGCACGTCAGTACGTGACTATAAAACCCCACTCCACATGTATTTTCTAAACGCCTACTGCTTTCTAAATCTACATTTCAACTCTAAAAATGATGTTTCTATGCAGGACAACGATTGTCCTGACTTTCAAGAATGCCCAAATTGCTTTGCCTTGCTTTTCTGGTTGGCAGGATGCACATTTCACCATTTAATTATATCAGATGTACAGTAGTGCAAGTCTCACCATGCCACGGACCGATGCCATACGCTGGCACATTAGAACCATTACAATATGGCAAATATTAGTCAATTCTTGCTTTCTATCCGTGCTGGCTTTTGTGGACTACGTGACATGAAACAGAGAGGTGGGAGGGCATACGGGCTGTTGACAATTGATTCATTACCTAAATGGATAATAGAAACACTTCAACAATCATTTTATATTTGACAATCTGGGTTTTTGCAGATGTTGTTGTTGTTGTGACGTCATTACATCCAGCTGTTTTTAATAAACACAAGACAGTTAAATGGAAACACACCGTTGCCGGCAATTGTGGCATCTATTTTCTATGCAAACTTTCTAAAATGTTAATGGAAACATAGCTACCGACACACACACACACACATATCTAGGCTACATTCACTAAAGCACAATTCCTCTTAATTAAATCTTCAGCTCTTTGTTCCTGAGCTCTTGGAGCTGGGAATCAGTCACGAGAGTCGATCAATGGTGATAATTAGATGTGTCTGGAACAAAAGGACTTTATGAAGTCAAATTAATTCAAGCATAACCCTGTTTAAAACCCCCTCAAAAATCCCCTCTACCTCTTACTGTACATACAATTTCACACACAACCATAGCAACATAATTACTGAGGACTGGAGTTTTTTCTCCCTTTCGGTTGCTCCTGGCGACAGTGATATTATGGAATGCATTTGGAGAATAATGAGACAGGAAGCGTGTTACTAGGGACCATTAATTTGATACTACATACAACACACTTAAAAAAAAAACTATTACGCAGTGTCCATCTACAAATGTCTAATGTGGAAATAAATAGCACAGTCTCGTTTCCTGAGCCTACTCCCTGGAACAGTGTGATGTGAATGTTCCATAATGCACAGGGATGGGGTTGTGGTGTTTTTTGGCATCCTGCAGTAGGGATCACCTGAGGGTTATGCTTGGCCAGCTCCTCGATCTTGTGCCAGACCTCCTCACGCTCCTTCAGCTTGTACTTCTCTCTGAAAACACATCAGCAACAAAAACAACTTTGAGTTGGAGCCAACCAGGAAATTAGCTGGCTTGGCATTTTACTGTGCTTTGAGGGAGAGGATCAATAGTTCTACATGAAGAAGAAGAGAAGTGGCTGATTTAATAGAGGACCATGCAGATCTCGGAGCCCAGTGGACTCACTTCTGTTTCTCAGCCTTGTACTGCTGGGTGCAGTCATCAAACAGCTTCTGGTTCATCTCCATGAAGAGCTTCAGGGCGTTGTAGATCAGCCCATGGATTGTCCTAGACATAGGAAGGGCATTTAACACACTGCAATATGTGCAGGTTAACATACAATGAATCATTGAAATGCCTTTTTCAGCGAGTGCTGGACATCAATTGTTTTCTGGATTATATTCAAAAGGATCCAGTATCCAATTTGTAAGTCGCTCTGGATAAGAGCGTCTGCTAAATGACTTAAATGTAAATGTATCCCATTTTTTTTTTAGGGGAGAAAAATATTTCTGCACAAAGCGCATGATGTGTTCTTCCCTTACAACAATGAATTGATTTCTTCTCTCAAAATGCGAACCCAGCTATGACAAATAGTTGCCAGGCTTGTTTTGGAGGCACATCAGTTTAGCAGGAGCATTGATCTTTTAAATGGACTTGGATGCAGGGGTCATACTTGTTCCAGTGGCTCTTGGAGTTCTTGTAGAGAGCAGGGAACATGATGGGGAGGATCTTGGCAGCGTTGTCACTGATCAGACTCATGATGTACTCGTTGTTCCAGTAGTACAGCGCCCTCTCTGCCACCTTGAGCACCCAAAAAAAGGAGGCCATCAGACAATACGCCCCTTGTAATCTACCAAGGCAGTCTTCTTCCATTGTGGATACGGTTTAGTTCCTGTGCTTGTTCACTCTGTCCACGACAGAATATCGCACATGATTCTAAGACAAATGACTTTCAATTGGCATGATGTTATTTTTTCCTTCGTGAAGGCAATGCCATATTTTGTTATGTTTGGGCCAGTGAAGCTGAATGAGTAAACACAGCAGTGTGAGTGAGCATGAGGCAGGCGTAGTGTACCTGGAAGTGTGGACTGGAAACACACTTGGCCAGCTGTCTGAACAGCGGCTCCATGACCTTGACGAACTCAGACGGCTCGATGACGTCCAGGATCTCCTCCAGCTCGTTGAGGAACATCACCTCTTTGGGGCTGTGGGTCTTAGGCCAGAACTTCAGCAAGCCCATGATCACCTGGGGGGGTCAAATCATTTACACAACATTAACTCTGTATAAAACCATATATTACCCAGCTAAGAACCTTTGGCTGACAATCCCCAGTTGAAGACATGCCAAACTCACTGGTTCAGTTAGACTACTGTCCTTTTCCAAGAACTGCACGACGCAATACGCCAGCTGTGGAGAGAGATGAACAAGTTGTGCGAGTGAGAGCATTTCAGCAGGAGCTGATATAGGAGGGTCATGTCTGACCCTCACACTGTGTAAGGGAGGGGGCCTGTCAGGGCACTATGGTACCTGTGGGTGGTAGACGCTGAGTGACTTCACTTTGTGAAGCGGCAACAGCACTCGAATCAAGAACATCTTGTGCTCCTCTTTCAATGGCAGGGCAAAGCCGTTGATTATGCTGGGGACGAGGGACAAGGGGAGACTTGTTTTAGATTCATCTTCTTTTTTTAATTGTAAAAGAGATGTGTTGACGGGATAGTACACCGTGCACTCACCTTCCTAAGATCTCTAAGAGCTCGGCGATTCCATTGTGATGCTCGGTTTCATATATAAACCTGCAATATGAGAGCAGGCCAAGGTCAACTAAAAGGGCACAGACAACAGATATACTGACACATTTTCTACATGCAACTTCAACATTCGACAACCTTGCAGGTCTTCTGTGTTGCAGTTACAGGATCTATTCTCCACAAGAACTGACAGACTCTCTCGAACTCTGAATAGATTTCAATGGCGAGACAGACACATAGAAATAGAGTAACTAAAAACAGGCATCCCACCCCCCCAAACAAGTCAACGTCCTGTGTCAGGTGGACCGCCAGCCACATGGAGTGTGCCTGTAATTCTATTTCTATAGACCGACTTACCTGGTGTGGAAGGGGGTATAAAAATCCATCTCTCTCACCTGTAGAATATGTTGTTGATCTGTCTGCGGATGTAGGCCCGAAGACCCAGGAACTTGCCGTAGATCCTGTGGAGGATGGTCTTCAGGAAGTCCCGCTCCCTGGGGTCTTCACTGTCAAACAGCTCCAGTAGCTGTGGGGAGGAATGGGGGGGGGGGGGGGGGTTGGCATGATCAGACATCTAATGTGTCAAACATCAATGCATATTCGAGAAACTAGCACCGCAATTCAATACAAAAGATACAAATGGGATGCTTGCAATTGTAGGAGTAAAAATACTTGGAAAATCAGGCAAAGTTCGAAAATACTCATCACCAGACAAAACACACACGACTTTCATTGACCAACACGCTGAAGTGTTCAAGACAACGTGGCACACAGTATCAGGTGGTGCGGTGAAAACAAAACTCGATTTCTATGAGATGTCATAGCGGCTGGGTTTCCCCATAACATAATGCAAAGCGATGCGTGTCTGGAGCTCAGGCCAGCACTCACAGTGATTAGGCTGACTAAAGTCATTATTAATATTCACTCCCAGCAGCGGTGGATGGGAAGCATCATGTGGTCAGATGGAGAAGAGTGACCCCTGCTAATTCCCTCTCAGCTCTCATGTCTCGCTACTGTGTGGGAGGGAGACGGAAGCTGGCCAGGGTATGAGTAAACACGCATACACACATCACTAGATGGCTACCACCCGGTTCCTCAACCCTGCACCTTTGAGGCTGCTGCCCTATATACATAGAATCACTGGTAACTTTAATAAATGGAACACTAGTCACTATAATAAATGTTTACATACTACTTTACTCATTTCATATGTGTATGCTGTATTATATTGTTCTGTATTTTAGTCAATGCCACTCCGACATTGCTCGTCCTAATATTTATACATTTATGTATCGTTATAAATACTACTGCACTGTTGGAGCTAGCCTTTCGCTACAAGCCTTTCGCCACACCCGCAATAACATCTGCTAAATATGTGTGACCACTAAAATGTGATTTGATTTCATACACACACGTAAACAGCATCATTGCTGACTGCCTGGGCGCTAGGATTGTATGCATATTGCCAAGTAGTGGCAGATTTAGGCACTGATAAGTGCCTAAATTGGAACGCAGTGGCTGTACAGTAACATGCTGGAAATGACGTCAGAGCTCAGGCTCTGCGCGTCACAGCGCGGTGTGTGTTTTGACTGACAGCCGTTCTGAACCTGAGCGCAGCGCGCGACAAGTAGTTCCCTCCCGTGAAATTGGACAACTTTTGCAAATCTTTCATTGTCGGAGTGAGGGAAATGCTGTACATTAAGAGGAGACAGTGAAGATTACAAGAAATAGCGCTTTGATGTCATACAAGCAAGCCAAATGCAATTCACATTTCCATACCATAAATCTCATGTCGTAACGTTTTTGATCATCATGCTTGACGTACAGTTTACAAGATGACATGGCGTCATACCCTGAGTAACTCTGAACAGAATGAGCCCGTTTGTCTATGGTGAGGAAAATTTGCCGCAGAACACACACCTGAATGCACTCATGACTTTTGCTTCTATTCGCACCAAAATTGCAATCTGTTTCTCTGAATTGTCTTTTGAAAGCCTGACACTGTAAGATCTAGTCATGTTGGCAACAGAACAAGCTTTTAAACGATGCCCACCTGACCCAGATTGTCGTGTTTTGGATTACGTAAACAACAACAGTAATTGTGTGACGGCAGGGATGCAAGGTTGTGTTCCAAACAAAACAATATAAGTGTGCTTGCTTTAGTTCCTCAAAGGCATCGCTAGGAGAGCCCCAAAAAAAACACCTTATAGTTGAAGACTCTTCTTTAAGTCATAAAAGTGCATTGAAATTGCTTAGGAACTGTGCAGTTTGGAGAGGTGTGTGTGGCCACTTGGAGACACCAGTTAGTCCTCTCACTCAAAGCCGTGTCATTATTTTGTCTTATGTTGCACCTACCCAACATTTCCTAGGAATAGTCTTATATTACTGAATGTATCCAGAATATTTTCAGTAAGTGCAGTAAATGTAAAATGCACATAAAATCAACAGTGTAATGTTTGGATTCCCTGTTGTGTTCTCAACTTTGGTCTAATAATTTCCCCATCATCTCCAAACTGTTCCATTTCAATTGTTACCATGCATATGCATTTCATATTGATTTTGTAAAAAACATTTCAATTTAGCCCCATCCATATAGGTCAAGTCCCAAGAGTGTAAAGGGTTAGATATTTCAACAGCTCAGCAGTTACAGGGAGCACAGTTTGTGTTGTAACCAGAGGGATACTTACAGACAATACAAACTTTTGGTCAATGTATTTTTTGGCGACATTAGGCTGGAAATCGGGGGACTCCAGGAATCGTAAGAAGAATTCATACACCAGCTGGAGAGAAGAAGCAAAAGAGGACAAACGTTGGTGTGATTTAAGGCGGACAATACTGCATGGAAATAGCTTTTTTCTAGTCTTAAAATTCCAAATTCAAGAAGAGAAATAAAAAAAAACGTCACCTGTAGGTGTGGCCAAGCAGCCTCCAGTGTGGGCTCGTCCTCTTCTGGGTCAAACTCAGCCCCCGTGGGGTTGGAGGATGGTGGCAGGGTCCTGAACAGGTTGATTGAAAACTGAACAAGGCAGAGGAGAGGTGTCAGTCAACATGGCAACAAATCAACAACGCTAAAGCTATCCTCCGATTTGCACATTTAGGAAAACACAGCACAATCCATCCGATAGTCTTGTACCACACAAAAGGAATGACATTCACTAGATCAGAGCACAAATCATTTGACAAACGGGTGGTGTCGAGAGAGGACCCAAGTGGGCCCTGGTAAAAGCCGTTTAGGTTAGCCCTGCTAACACGGCCACTGGGAGAGCTGCAGCTGACATAAAGCAACGCTTCCCCAGCACCTAGTTCCTGTCGGGGCCTGAGGCTGCCACCGCACAGATCCCCTCTGGCACTGAGGAAAGAGAGATGCTGGAAATAGCCTGCATGGCTACATAGCTCCAGAGACGCACCTCAGCATCGTTACAGAATGCTCACAACGGGAGAGAGAGGGAGAGACGACAGCAGCAAGATGAAAGGGAGAAGGTGGTGGATAATTGATCACCCCCCAGCGCACACTTATTACTCGTTGAGCACAGCGCAAAAATGTGTCACAAGTGGAGAGGGAGAGAGGGCCTCAGAGGTAGACAGGGCTCTAACTCCTCTAGCTCCACAATGAGATAGGGTGCAGGCCAGGCAGCAGGCTGTGCCCTCCCTGGAAGCCTGTGTTTCAGACATAAGGAAGTGGGTGGCGGCAAATGTTTTACTTTTAAACTGGGAGAAAACAGAGAGGCTAGTTCTAGGTCCCAAGAAAAAAAGAGATATCGTGTTGGATCTGACAATTCATCTTGATGGTTGTACAGTCGTCTCAAACGAAACCGTGAAGGACCTCGGCGTAACTCTGGACCCTGATCTCTCTTTTGACGAACATATCAAGACTGATTCAAGGACAGCATTTTTCCATCTACGTAACATTGCAAAAATCTGAAACTTTGTCCAAAAAATTATGCAGGAAAATTCATCCATGCTTTTGTCACTTCTAGATTAGACTACTGCAATGCTCTACTATCCAGGCTAACTGGATAAAGCACTAAATAAACTTCAGTTTGTGCTAAACACAGCTGCTTGATTCTTGACTAGAACCAAAAAATTGATCATATTACTCCAGTGCTAGCCTCTGGCTTCCTGTTAAGGCTACGGATGATTTCAATGTTTTATTGCTAAGCTACAAAGCATTACATGGGCTTGCTCCTACCTATCTTCCCAATTTGGTCCTGCCGTACATACCTACACATACGCTACGGTCACAAGACGCAGGCCTCAATGTCCCTAGAATTTCTAAGCAAACAGCTGGAGGCAGGGCTTTCTCCTATAGAGCTCCATTTCTATGGAATGGTCTGCCTATCCATGTGAGAGGTGCAGACTTGGTCTCGACCTTTAAGTCTTTATTGAAGACTCATCTCTTCAGTAGGTCCTATGATTGAGTGTAGTCTGGCCCAGGGTTGTGAAGGTGAACGGAAAGGCACTGGAGTGACAAACTGCCCTTGCTGTCTCTGCCTGGCCGGTTCCCCTCTCTCCACTGGGATTCTCTGCCTCTAACCCTATTACAGAGGCTGAGTCACTGGATTACTGGTGCCCTTCCATGCCGTCCCTAGGAGGGGTGCGTCACTTGAGTGGGTTGAGTCACTGACGTGATCTTCCTGTCCGGGTTGGCGCCCCCCCTCAGGTTCGTGCCGTGGGGGAGATCGTTGTGGGCTATACTCGGTCTTGTTTCCTGGTAGTAAGTGTGATTATTATTATTTGACCCTGCTGATCATCTATGAATGTTGAACATCTTGACCATGTATTGTCATCTCCACCCGGCACAGCCAGAAGAGGACTGGCCACCACTCATAGCCTGGTTCCTCTCTAGGTTTCTTCCTAGCTTCCGGCCTTACTAGGGAGTTTTTCCTAGCCACCGTGCTTCAACATCTGCATTGCTTGCTGTTTGGGGTTTTAGGCTGGGTTTCTGTATGGCACTTTGTGACATCTGCAGATGCAAAAATGGCTTTATAAATGCATTTGATTGACTGATTGAGGGGAGGAGAGAACTACAAGGGGAAGGAGGGATGTAGAAAATACCTAAGTAGGGAGGAGAGAGGGATAATACCCCAGGAGGCAGGAGAGAGGGAGAATAGCCCAGGAGGCAGGAGAGAGGGAGAATAGCCCAGGAGGAAGGAGAGAGGGAGAATAGCCCAGGAGGAAGGAGAGAAGGAGAATACCCCAGGAGGCAGGAGATAGGAAGAATACCCCAGGAGGCAGGAGAGAGGGAGAATACCCCAGGGGGCAGGAGAGAGGGAGAAAACCCCAGGAGGCAGGAGAGAAGGAGAATACCCCAGGAGGCAGGAGAGAGGGAGAATACCCCAGGAGGCAGGAGAGAGGGAGAATACCCCAGGAGGCAGGAGAGAGGGAGAATACCCCAGGAGGCAGGAGAGAGGGAGAATACCCCAGGACGTAGGAGAGAGGGAGAATACCCCAGGAGGCAGGAGAGGGAGAATACCCCAGGAGGCAGGAGGTAGGAAAGAATACCCCAGGAGGTAGGAAAGAATACCCCAGGAGGCAGGAGAGGGGGAAAATACTCCAGGAGGCAGGAGAGAGGGAGAATACTCCAGGAGGCAGGAGAGAGGGAGAATACCCCAGGAGGCAGGAGAGAGGGAGAATACCCCAGGAGGCAGGAGAGAGGGAGAATACCCCAGGAGGCAGGAGAGAGGGAGAATACCCAAGGAGGCAGGAGAGAGGGAGAATACCCCAGGAAGCAGGAGAGAGGGAGAATACCCCAGGAAGCAGGAGAGAGGGAGAATACCCCAGGGGGCAGGAGAGAGGGAGAATACCCCAGGAGGCAGGAGAGAGGGAGAATACCCCTAGGAGGCAGGAGAGAAGGAGAATACCCCAGGAGGCAGGAGAGAGGGAGAATACCCCAGGAGGCAGGAGGTAGGAAAGAATACCCCAGGAGGCAGGAGAGAGGGAGAATACCCCAGGAGGCAGGAGGTAGGAGAATACTCCAGGAGGCAGGAGAGGGGGAGAATACCCCAGGAGGCAGGAGAGAGGGAGAATACCCCAGGAGGCAGGAGAGAGGGAGAATACCCCAGGAGGCAGGAGAGAGGGAGAATACCCCAGGAGGCAGGAGAGAGGGAGAATACCCCAGGAGGCAGGAGGTAGGAAAGAATACCCCAGGAGGCAGGAGAGAGGGAGAATACCCCAGGAGGCAGGAGGTAGGAAAGAATACCCCAGGAGGTAGGAAAGAATACCCCAGGAGGCAGGAGAGGGGGAAAATACCCCAGGAGGCAGGAGAGAGGGAGAATACTCCAGGAGGCAGGAGAGAGGGAGAATACCCCAGGAGGCAGGAGAGAGGGAGAATACCCAAGGAGGCAGGAGAGAGGGAGAATACCCAAGGAGGCAGGAGAGAGGGAGAATACCCAAGGAGGCAGGAGAGAGGGAGAATACCCAAGGAGGCAGGAGAGAGGGAGAATACCCCAGGGGGCAGGAGAGAGGGAGAATACCCCAGGAGGCAGGAGAGAGGGAGAATACCCCTAGGAGGCAGGAGAGAAGGAGAATACCCCAGGAGGCAGGAGAGAGGGAGAATACCCCAGGAGGCAGGAGGTAGGAAAGAATACCCCAGGAGGCAGGAGAGAGGAAAGAATACCCCAGGAGGCAGGAGAGAGGGAGAATACCCCAGGAGGCAGGAGGTAGGAAAGAATACTCCAGGAGGCAGGAGAGGGGGAGAATACCCCAGGAGGCAGGAGAGAGGGAGAATACCCCAGGAGGCAGGAGAGAGGGAGAATACCCCAGGAGGCAGGAGAGAAGGAGAATACCCCAGGAGGCAGGAGAGAAGGAGAATACCCCAGGGGGCAGGAGAGAGGGAGAATACCCCTAGGAGGCAGGAGAGAAGGAGAATACCCCAGGAGGCAGGAGAGAGGGAGAATACCCCAGGAGGCAGGAGGTAGGAAAGAATAACCCAGGAGGCAGGAGAGGGGGAGAATACCCCAGGAGGCAGGAGAGGGAGAATACTCCAGGAGGCAGGAGAGGGGGAGAATACCCCAGGAGGCAGGAGAGAGGGAGAATACCCCAGGAGGCAAGGGAGAGGGAGAATACCCCAGGAGGCAGGAGAGAGGGAGAATACCCCAGGAGGCAAGAGAGAGGGAGAATACCCCAGGAGGCAAGAGAGAGGAGAATACTCCAGGAGGCAGGAGAGAGGGAGAATACCCAGGAGGTAGGGAGGGAGAATACCCCAGGAGGCAGGAGAGAGGAGAATACCCCAGGAGGCAGGAGAGAGGGAGAATACTCCAGGAGGCAGAGAGAGGGAGAATACCCCAGGAGGCAGGAGAGAGGGAGAATACCCAGGAGGCAGAGAGAGGGAGAATACCCAAGGAGGCAGGGAGAGGAGAATACCCCAGGAGGCAGGAGAGAGGAGAATACCCAAGGAGGCAGGAGAGAGGGAGAATACCTCAGGAGGCAGGAGAGAGGGAGAATACCCCAGGGGGCAGGAGAGAGGGAGAATACCCCAGGAGGCAGGAGAGAGGGGAGAATACCCCAGGAGGCAGGAGAGAAGGAGAATACCCCAGGAGGCAGGAGAGGAGAATACTCCAGGAGGCAGGAGGTAGGAAAGAATACCCCAGGAGGCAGGAGAGAGGGAGAATACCCCAGGAGGCAGGAAAGAATACTCCAGGAGGCAGGAGAGGGGAGAATACCCCAGGAGGCAGGAGAGGGAGAATACTCCAGGAGGCAGGAGAGAGGGAGAATAACCCAGGAGGCAGGAGAGAAGGAGAATACCCCAGGAGGCAGGAGAGAGGAGAATACCCCAGGAGGCAGGAGAGAGGAGAATAACCCAGGAGGCAGAGAGAGGGAGAATACCCCAGGAGGCAGGAGGTAGGAGAATACCCCAGGAGGCAGGAGAGAGGAGAATACCCCAGGAGGCAGGGAGAGGGAGAATACCCCAGGAGGCAGGAGAGAAGGAGAATACCCCAGGAGGCAGGAGAGAGGGAGAATACCCCAGGAGGCAGGAGAGAGGAAAGAATACCCCAGGAGGCAGGAGAGAGGGAGAATACCCCAGGAGGCAGGGGAGAGGGAGAATACCCCAGGAGGCAGGGGAGAGGGAGAATACCCCAGGAGGCAAGAGAGAGGGAGAATACCCCAGGAGGCAAGAGAGAGGGAGAATACTCCAGGAGGCAGGAGAGAGGAGAATACTCCAGGAGGCAAGAGAGAGGGAGAATACCCCAGGAGGCAGGAGAGAGGAGAATACCCCAGGAGGCAGGAGAGAGGAGAATACTCCAGGAGGCAGTAGAGAGGGAGAATACTCCAGGAGGCAAGAGAGGGAGAATAACCCAGGAGGCAGGAGAGAGGAGAATACTCCAGGAGGCAAGAGAGAGGGAGAATACCCCAGGAGGCAGGAGAATACCCCAGGAGGCAGGAGAGAGGAGAATACTCCAGGAGGCAGGAGAGAGGGAGAATACCTCAGGAGGCAAGAGAGAGGGAGAATACCCCAGGGGGCAGGAGAGAGGGAGAATACCCCAGGAGGCAGGAGAGAGGGAGAATACCCCAGGAGGCAAGAGAGAGGGAGAATACCCCAGGAGGCAGGAGAGAGGAGAATACTCCAGGAGGCAGGAGAGAGGAGAATACCCCAGGAGGCAGGAGAGAGGAGAATACTCCAGGAGGCAGAGAGAGGAGAATACCCAGGAGGCAAGAGAGAGGAGAATACTCCAGGAGGCAGGAGAGAGGGAGAATACTCCAGGAGGCAAGAGAGAGGGAGAATACCCCAGGAGGCAGGAGAGAGGAGAATACTCCAGGAGGCAAGAGAGAGGGAGAATACCCCAGGAGGCAGGAGAGAGGGAGAATACCCCAGGAGGCAGGAGAGAGGAGAATACCCCAGGAGGCAGGAGAGAGGAGAATACTCCAGGAGGCAGAGAGAGGGAGAATACCCCAGGAGGCAAGAGAGAGGAGAATACCCCAGGAGGCAGGAGAGAGGAGAATACTCCAGGAGGCAGGAGAGAGGGAGAATACCCCAGGAGGCAAGAGAGAGGGAGAATACCCCAGGAGGCAGGAGAGGAGAATACTCCAGGAGGCAGGAGAGAGGAGAATACTCCAGGAGGCAGGAGAGAGGGAGAATACTCCAGGAGGCAGGAGAGAGGGAGAATACCCCAGGAGGCAGGAGAGAGGGAGAATACCCCAGGAGGCAGGAGATAGGGTAGGGTTAACTCAGAGGGGAGGAGAGAGGGAGAGATGCCGGGTTTAAAGGCTTCCGGAGGGATTTGGCTCGATCTGACTCATCACCAAAATAAATAATGGACTTTGGAAGCTCCTCAAGGGTTTGATGTTGATTCTCTCCCCCCACTGTGCTGGGTGGAATCCTGAGCGAGGCCAGGCAGAAGTCATTAGAGTCAGGATGTAGCATGGTGAGGTGACAGCATGTTTACACCCACATGTAATTCAAATGTTGGCCCTTCCACATTGTGTCAAGAGAATACAGTGTATTTGGAAAGTATTCAGACCCCTTCCCCACATTTTGTTACGGTACAGCCTTATTTATAATGGATTAAATACATGTTTTCCCCTCATCAATTTACACACAATACCCCATAATGACAAAGCGAAAACAGGTTTTTAGACATTTTTGCTAATTAATACAAAATGTAAAAAAACTGAAATATCACATGTACATAAGTATTAAGACTCTTTACTCAGTACTTCGTTGAAGCACCGTTACAGCCTAGAGTCTTTTTTATTTTATTTGATTATTTTACCTTTATTCAACTAGGCAAGTCAATTCTTATTTTCAATGACGGCCTAGAAACAGTGGGTTAACTGCCTGTTCAGGGGCAGAACGACAGATTTGTACCTTGTCAGCTCGGGGTTTTGAACTTGCAACCTTCCGGTTACTAGTCCAACGCTCTAAGCACTAGGCTACCCTGCCGTCTTCTCGGGTGTGACGCTACAAGCTTGGCACACCTGTATTTGGGAAGTTCTCATATTCTTCTCTGCAGATCAGGTTCACCTTCCAACAGGACAACAACCCTAAGCACACAGCCAAGACAGCGTAGGAGTGGCTTCAGTACAAGTCTCTGAATGTTCTTGAGTGGCCCAGACAGAGCCCGGACTTGAACCCGATCAAACATCTCTGGACAGACCTGAAAATAGTTGTGCAGCAACCCTCCCCATCCAACCTGACAGAGCTTGAGAGTTTTGGGTTTGTCATTATCCTGGATTGCATGTAGTCAATTTTTAAAAAATCTGTTTTTAGAATAAGGCTGTAACATAACAAAATGTGGAAAATGCCAAGGGGTTTGAATACTTTCCGAATACTCTTGTGACTGTGGTGCGACTGCATGCATGTTCACTAGAGTTTGTGTGTGTGTTCTCCTCTTACCATGATGACACCCTCGGGATAGATGGACTCGGTGACCACTTCGCGGTTGTGCGTGATGTACTCCACCATCTCATTCAGACCGGCACGCTTCACCTCCTTGTACTTCAGGTCGCTTAGGGGGTCCGTGACAAAGTCAAAGAGTACGCAGCACTGGCGCAGCTTCTGCACAAACAGCTCTTCCCGGTCGATAAGAGGTGCATCTGAGGATGAGAAGAAAGAGAGAGAGAGAGAGAGAGAAAGCAGGGGGTTAGATCAATGGTATGCTGCATGTCTGGGGGTTAGGCTCGATCAGGGCTCTCCAACCCTGTTCCTCGAGAGCTACCGTTGTGTAGGTTTTCGCTCCAACCCTAATTTAGCACACCTGATTCTAATAATTAGCTGGTTGATAAGCTAATTCAGGTTAGTCACAACTGGGGTTGGACCGAAAACCTACAGGAGGGTAGCGCTCCAGGAATGGGGTTGGGGAGCCCTGGGCTAGCTAGTGATTCTTAACCTTCAGAAAACATTATACACTTGGTCTGTCATTTTGTGATCCCATCCTTTTGTTCATGTTCATTGAGGATAAAGTGTCAGAGTCATACACCCCCCTTCTCCTGGACAATGAACATCAAGGTCTCCTGTGGTTTTCAGCCCCTTCACGGACCTGAGAGACAGGACACGTGTCCACTCACGCAGAGGGCCTCACACTGTACCAGGGAGGAATTCAGACTCCTCCTCACACACAGGCCTATGGGTGGGTCAGTCCATCTAGAGCAGGGATGTCAAATTCATCCCATGGAGGGCGTAGTGTCTGCTGTCTTTTTGTTTTTTTCCTTTCAATTAAGACCTAGACAACCAGGTGAGGGGAGTTCCTTACTAAGGAGTGACCTTAATTCATCAATCGAGTACAAGGGAGGAGCGAAAACCCGCAGACACTCGGCCCTCCGTAGAATAAGTCAGACACGTGACCTAGAGAGTGTGTGACTAGTGTGTTGTTGCATAATGGTAGCCCTTCACACTTAACAAATTGCAGATTTGGGCACTGATAAGCGCCTAAATTGGAATGCGGTGGCTGTACAGTAACATGCTATAAATGAAGTTCGAGCTCAGGCTCTGAGCTTCAAGGGTTTTGACTGACAGACGTTCTGAACTTGAGAACCGCACGCGACAAGAAGTTGCCCTTCACATTTCCATATCATGAAACTCATGTCATATACTGTGTCAACAGTTATGATCACTACGTTTGATGTACAGTTACAAGATGACATGGTATAATACCCTGGGTTGTTTTGAACAGAATGAGCCCGTTTAGCTATTGTGAAAAAAGTTTTCCGCGGAACACGCACATGAACACACTCAGGACTCCGACACACACCAAAATTATGATCCGTTTCTCTGAATTGCCTTGTGAAAGCCTAACACCGTAAGATCGTATTTTATAACTTAGCTAAGTCATGTTGGCAATAGAGCAAGCTTTCAAATGATGCCCACCTGACCCAAGTAGAAGTGTGCTTGCTCTAATTCCAAAAAAAGCACAACTAGGAGAGCTCAAAGAAGCATTTTACAGTTAAATACTCTTCTCTGAGTCATAAAAGTGCACTGAAATGACTTATGAACTGTACACCAGTTTAATCCTCTCACACAAACCCATGTCATTTCTTGTGTTGCACCTACCCCACATTTTCCAGGAATAGTCTTATGTTACTGAATGTATCCAGGGTATTTTCAGATTTCGTGATCAACAAATGAGAGTACAGTAAATATAAAATGCACATAAAATCAACAGTGTAATATTTAGATTCAAGCCTTGTGTCAGGGGAACAGTTGTGTCTTCAACTTTGGTCTAATCATTTTTCCCATAATCTCACTTTTAATTGCTACCATGCTTATGTGTTTCATACAGTATTTCTTCTGTAAGAAACATTTCAATTCAGCCCTAGCCATTTAGGCCAGCGTTTCCCAAACTAGGGGTTGTGGCCCCATGTGTGGTCACCTGCAGGGCCAGACAAAACATGTCTTCCCCATAATTACATAAAAAAAACAGATGACCATGCTTTGTAATGTTTCTAAAACAAGAAATGTATTAGTTAGAAGTAATGTGGCATATTGCTCAATTTAATTTAAATTTGTGACCGGAGCCTTTTAATCAAAATATCAGAGACAAAATGTTCAGCTGGCCATTTAAGGGTGGGAGGTTACCTTGGTAAAGGTGGTCCTGTCACCTGCGTCTGTGTGTGTGTGTGTAATATTTGGGATCTGACCATAGAGTTTCTAAACACAGAGATGCAACATCGTGACACTTCCGGGAACACTTGAGAAGCAGACTAAGTAGGCCAGGCCGGGGTTTGGGGTTTGAGAAGTCAGTTGTTCATTTTCACAAAATCTAAAGGCACAACCTAGATTTGAGCCAATGTCTGAAGTAGTTCAACATGTTATTACTCCTACCTCGTGAAAGACACATTTTCATTTACATCAAAAAAAGCTTTATGTCGAAGGCAGTAGTGGTGTGTTGGTAACAAAAAATAACTAAATAAATCAATGGGGAACCCAAGTCCTGTTCTCGCCATGCCATTAATGACCCCTTAAGGAGACGCCCCAGAACCCTATTTACCCCATTTATTTCCTATGCCTGGTTACATGTCTGTTGAAGACCATGATAATACAGAACGCCGAGGTGAAAACATTGAATCAAATGGTGCAGCATGTCCATAGGCCATACCCACGACGCAGGTTCTGTAAAATGGTGCTCCAAAAGGTTGAGTTAAGGGCCATTGCCATCATGGTGACCCTTGTCATTGAGTGTCAAACCTTCACATAGTGATAACGGGTAATTTACGATTGTAATGTACTAAGTGTAAGAAAATCTAACCCTTTTCCCTCATGTTAATGCTCGTTTGATGAAAATGCTTGGAAGTCATTTTCTTTTAGGTTGAAACGGGGAGGAGATGTGGTGGAAAATGACAAATTAGACAAGCTGTTTTTTACTCGGAGAACTGTCTCTTGTTATATGCTTATGTTTTTTTTTCTAACCAGATACAAACTTGTCTTTGTGTGACTTTAATCATAAGACTGGGCGCACAGCTAAGAGCCGTTTGGGTGCGACCGTACCATGTGACACATCCCCTGTTTTACTATCTGCTAACTGCCACGTATAGAAAGAGGTTGTACTTTTTCTATAAAAGCCGAGACCCAACTCTGTTCGTTGGGCTCTTAACTCTGCACCATTGAGTGATTGTTAACCGCTCCATTTTTGCAAATCGTATAATAAAGTTGTTGTTTGAAGAATATACAGTCTCTCTTCCACAACAATCCGCTCGTAAGACGCTACAGAGGGTAGTGCGTACGCCCAGTACATCACATGGGCCAAGCTTCCTGCCATCCAGGACCTATATACTAGGCGGTGTCAGAGGAAGGCCCCCAAAAATTGTCAAAGACTCCAGTTACCCAAGTCATAGAATGTTCTCTCTGCTACAGCACCCCAAGTGGTACCGGAGTGCCAAGTCTAGGTCCAAAAGGATCTTTAACAGCTTCTTCCCCCAAGCTATAAGACTGCTTAACAAATTAATTACAAAAATTAATCAAATGGCCACCCAGACAAATTACATTGACCCCCCCTTTTATTTTTACAGTCTTGCTACTCGCTGTTAATTATCTATGCATAGTCACTTTACCCCTACCTACATGTATAAATTACCTTGACTAACCTGTACCCCCGCACATTAACTCCCCGATACCCCCTGAATATAGCCTCGTTATTGTTAGTGTTACATTCTATTACATGTTTTACTTTAGTTTATTTAGTAAATATTTTCTTAACTATTTCTCGAACTGCATTGTTGGTTTAAGGGCTATTAAGTAAGTAAGCATTTCACGGTAAGGTCTACACCTGTTGTATTCAGCACATGTGAAAAAATAAAATGTTATTTGATTTTAAGTAGAAAAACATGTTGATTCCCCCTACTTGTAGAGAAACGTCAACGCCATCCTCCTCTCTTTAATGTTGATGAAACGGTCCATCACTGTCATACCATACACACTTAAAGAATGTTGCTGTCCAATGTCTACCTGGCTAAAATGCTTACTCGCTAGCCTAACTTCCATTCATGGGCAACGTTAGCAAGTTAACATTAGCCTTCTACATCAAGCTACATATGGAACTTCCATCCACTAAAGCCAGGGGCACAACAATGTATGAATTCATGGTTGGATCAGAATTGCCGTTATAATCATTGGCCAGTAAGGAGAATTAAGTAAAAACAAATCCCAAAAGGGCCAAATCCCTAAGGGCCAATTTTAGCTACCTGGTTAACTAGCCACCGGAGGACAACACAACAAGATGCAACAACTCAAGTTTTTCTGTCAAATGACGAACGCTGTCAATGGGATTTGAAAGGAGTGACGCCAAATCCAAGCTGACTTCCTTTGACACTTTCTTCAGTTGAGCTCACTCAGTTTAGCTCAAAGCCGATACAAATAATTGCCTATACATGTTTTGACAAAGGATGCCAGATGTTCGCTGGCTTCACTTGCCTTAATAAATGCTACAGGCTGCAACAAATGTCAAACTCGTTTAGACTAGGCAGCATCAGATAGATGGCCTAAACGTAGAGAGACAGAGGGGCGCCGTTTCGCTCACTCTTGATTCTTTCTCCTGGGAGATACCGTGCTTTCGGAATGTTTTTTAAATTGATTTCGCCTTTATTTAACCAGGTAGGCCAGTTGAGAAGAAGTTCTCATATTCAACTGCAACCTGACCAAGATAAAGCAAAGCAGTTGCGACAAAAAAACAACAACACAGAGTTACACATGGGATAAACAAAAGTACAGTCAACAACACAATAGAAAAATCTATATACAGTGTGTGCAAATGGAGTAAGGAGGTAAGGCCATAGTAGCGAAGTAATTACAATTTAGCAAATTAATTCAGACCCATTTACTTTTCTATATTTTGTTACATTATAGCCTTCTTCTAAAATTGATGAAAACCCATTTTTACCTCATCAATCTACACAAATCCCCATAATGACAAAGGGAAAACAGCTTTTTAATTTAACGTTTTCAATTGTATAAAAAAACAAAAACAGAAATACCTTATTTACATAAGTATTCAGACACTTTGCTATGAGACTCACTTTACTATGAGCTCAGGTGCATCCCGTTTCCATTGTTCATCCTTGAGATGTTTCGACAACTTGATAGGAGTCCACCTGTGGTAAATTCAATTGGTTGGACATGATTTGGAAAGACATACGCCTGTCTATATAAGGTCCCAAAGTTGACAGTGCATGTCAGAGCAAAAACCAAACCATGAGGTCGAAGGAATTGTCGGTAGAACTCAGAGACAAGATTGTGTCGAGGCACAGATCTGGGGAAGGGTACCAAAACATTTCAGCAGCATTGAAGGTCCCCAAGAACACAGTGGCCTCCATCATTCTTTAATGGAAGAAGTTTGGAAACACCAAGACACTTCCTAGAGCCAAACTGAGCAATCAGTGGAGGACGGCCTTGGTCAGGGAGAAACTGATGGTCACTCTGACAGAGTTACAGAGTTCCTCTGTGGCAATGGGAGAACCTTCCAGAAGGACAACCATCTCTGCAGCACTCCACCAATCAGGCCTTTATGGTAGAGTGGCCCGACGGAAGCCAATCCCCTCAGAAAAAAAGGTACATGACAGCCTGCATAGAATTTGCCAAAAGGAACCTAAAAGACTCTCCGACGATGAGAAACAAGATTCTCTGGTCTGATGAAACCAAGGTTGATCTCTTTGGCCTGAATGCCAAGCATCACATCTGGAGGAAACCTGGCACCATCCCTATGGTGAAGCATGGTGGTGGCAGCATCATGCTGTGGGGATGTTTTTCAGCGGCAGGGACTGGGAGACCAGTCAGGATGGAAAGATGAACAGAGCAAAGTAGAGAGAGAGATCCTTGATGAAAACCTGCTCCAAAGCGTTCAGGACCTCAGACTGGGGTGAAGGTTCACCTTCCAACAGGACAACAACCCTAAGCACACAGCCAAGACAAAATGGCTTCGGGACAAGTCTCTGAATGTCCTTGAGTGGCCCATCCACAGCCTGGACTTGAACCCAAACGGACATCTCTGGAGAGACCTGAAAATAGCTGTTCAGCAACGCTCATCCAGCCAACCTGACAGAGCTTGAGAGGATCTGCAGAGAAGAATGGGAGAACAAATACAGGTGTGCCAAGCTTGTAGCGTCATACCCAAGAAGACTCGAGGCTGTAATCGCTGCCAAATATGCTTCAACAAAGTACTGAGTAAAGGGTCTGAATACTTATGTAAATGTGATATTTAATTATTATTTTTTTTAAACATTTGCAAACATTTCTAAAAACTTGTTTTTTCTTTGTCATTATGGGGTAGTGTGCATAGATTGATGAGGGGAATAAACTATTTAAATCAATTTTAGAATACGGCTGTAACGTAACAAAATTATGTGGTCGACTCCAAAGTGGGGGCTTTTCCTGGCAGCCGGATGATGCAATCGAAGGAGGATGCAGTGAGTGAGTTGACTGTATAGGTTTACTGGCCTTGAATTTAGCCAAGCTTGCTTTGTATGGGATTGACACTTCTAATTGCACATTTATTCTGTAGATTATACAGTAAAATATAATCTATGGCGGATTGAAATGTACTTTTTTCAAAGCATTCATTTGATAGGCCTAACTTGAATGATTGTCCCTCTTTCTTCAAATTAAAGGCCTCGTCTATGATAGGCCTATTTATATTTGTAGGAATATTTTGCTCTAGCCTATAGGCCAAGGATGATCAACTAGATTCAGCCGCAGGATGATTGTATCTTGAGAGGATGGTCGGGGGGCCAGAAAATAATTATGAATAATTTGTAGACTGCAAATTGACAACAAGAAGCCCAAACAGAAATAACATTAGACTAAAACGTAATAATTTACATCCTTGCTTACATTTGTATACAATCACACGTCTCTCGATTATGCGTAGGAATACTTGAACTGATTTCTTTACTTAAAATCACTTGGAGCTGATTTCCTGGTGTTTTTTTTACCGTTTTTGTTTTTTAAATAAGTCGATTTATGGGGCTCAGGAACGCTTGTGGGGCCAAACATGGAAACCTTGCTATAGGCTATAGGATACAGTCAGGTAATGAACACATTATTACATACACATTTCATTTGATTGCAATTATTTGTCAATAATTATTGAATTAGAAAATCTAATATTCTACTTTATTGCCCTATATACACACACATCACATAAATTAAGTTTCACCCTGTAGATGATAGGGATTGGCTTGCACTTTTTCCAGTGCTGCATTCACTTGACAGACCTAACTTGAATGATTACATACAGTAGCCTATCAAGTGTGGTCTATGATAGGCCTTTTCATATTAGCTAATATTTTGTTAAAGCTTAGTTAAGGCAATACATTTCAGTAATGAACTGATTATACATTTAGTACTTTTTTTTGTTAATAATGCTGTTATGTTTGTTTATCAGTAAAATGTTCAGGAAAAAAAACCTGACAAGATAGTGCCCATGATTATAATAATTAACATTATCCACATTATTTTTCCAAATTACTCTGGGGAGGAATGTAGCATAACACACCAATGTGACCTCTGACCTATATGGGGCTGAGATCTCAGGTGCTCTGAGAGATCAGCAGTATGGATCAGTTATTGTATCATAAGTAATCCTAGTTCACTCCCTATTCTTTCACAGAATTCTCTCAAATGCATAACGCACTCCAAGTGGCTAGCTAAAACAACCAATAGGACCTATCATTTATTCTCTGCATCCATTTGCGTCCAAGCTTCAAATCCTCTGTGATCTTTGAAATACAACTGCAGACTTTAACATGCATGCCATGGGAAGCTGTGATCTACTCTTCCCTTCAACATATAATTAAAACATACAATTATAATCCGTCTTATCCTATAGCAGCACTTCAACACTTGGCAGCACACAGTTCATCCAATAGGGTTAATCCCACTTCACAGAATATTCCAATTTGAACATTCCCAGAAAAACCGAGCTGCTGCCGAGGGTCGACGGGTCACATACCAGAGACATTCAACAGAATGTGCTGATCACGAGCCGAGGGGAATAGAGAGAGGGAGAGTCTATAGAGACATGTGTAACACAGCCTCAGGCACTAGACAGACACACACAGCAGCACAGAGCCACTGGACAAAAATCACTGTCTGTTGGGAAAAATAGTCCTAATGCAAAACCCATGGCTGAAATCGCCCTGGTGAGGAACAGCAAACAAACACGGACCTTTTCTCTGTGAGATTACGGTCACAACACTGCAGTGTAAAGCAGATGGTTGGGATCAATAAAGAAAACCAATAGTGCTTATGAAGGGCTAAAGCAACACATAACGCTACAGCAATAAAGTCTCTACTGTTACATGCATTATCACCATTTCTTTGACTACAGCTATAAGTGAATTCATCACAGTGTGTATGGAACAGGGAAATGTCTGCAGTCACATCCAAATAACAAATCTTAGACTGAGAAACAAGCATCTACTACAGGGTTAAAACATAATAATAAAAAAATAATGCATTTATTTAAAAAAAAATGTTTTACTTTTTTTTTTCTCAGTTTAACTGTTGCGAGGTAGAATAGTAGAATACACAAGGTGCAATTTCAAAATGTGGTTTTGTAGTCACTGATAGCAGACAGGCTAATGGAGTGACTAACATTTTTTATATTGGTAAATTAGTCTAGCAGCCAGCTAATTTACCAATCTAAACTTGTAGTAATCAAGGTCAAATTACAGGAAATGTGGCCCCTCATGAGGAGTACAGATTTTTTTGTGGCCCCAACCCCCATCAAAGTTTCCCATCCCTGATCTACTACAAACCACACTTACACATTTTAGTATTTGTTTTTTAAAAAGAGACACCATGGGCTTTTACTATAGCCTATGCACTTATTCTATTGGCTGGTTAAGAAATCATTTTCATATCAAATTCAATTGCGGTGGAATTTATCTTGAACTAAAATCATAATTCACCAAAATATGTAAATATTCAGGTATTTGTCAAAAAAGACTAAGTTGTAGAGTGAGAAGCGGCTCTGCCTAGTCTGCCAGCATTAGGGTTGAATGGCGGGAAACTCAGAGATTTACTGCCCAAAACCACTCCCTTTTCCCGGGATAAATAACTGCAAAAGAAACGGTAAATTATTTATATGAACAGCATGGCGTGAAATGGAACTGTTAAATGATATAAGATGTTCAAATCTGCCTTCTCTACGGCCTTTGCATGACGATTCAAAGCTCAGCGTCAAGACAGACTGCCCATCTCAGTATGGAGCACAGTTCACAATGCATGTAGACCTATCATCTCATCATGGTAACTTCTTTTGTGACAGACAGACCTACATTTGCTGCAACATAGCCTATACTACTGTAACAAAGACCGAATGCTGGTCTAATTTACCCATCTCCAACTGGCTTTCGGGGGGTCACATTTTTTAAATTGCAGCTGCAGAGCACTCTCTCGCAGTTTCTCTCGCTCCCCATCAACTCCATTCAAATCGCATCCAAAACAGATAATCCTGTTCTAGATTGATATATAGCCCTAATATATACAGTACCAGTCAAAAGTTTAGACATACCTACTCGTTCAAGGGTTTCTCTTTATTTTTACTATTTTGAACATTGTAGAATAATAGTGAAGATGCACTATAAAATAACACATGGAATCATGTAGTAATCAAAAAAAAGTGTTAAACATCTGAACATATATTTGATATGTTTTTAGATTCTTCTAAGTAACCACCCTTGGCCTTGACAGTATTGAACACTCTTGGCATTCTCTCAACCAGCTTCACCTGGTATGCTTTTCCAACATTCTTGAAGGAGTTCCCACATATGCAGAGTACTTGTTGGCTGCTTTTCCATCACTCTGCGATCCAACTCATCCCAAACCATCTCAATTGGGTTGAGGCCAGGTGATTGTGGAGGCCAGGTCATCTGAAGGTCATCTGAGTAGGTGTGTCCAAACGTTTTACTGGTACTGTGTGTTCTAGTCTACCTTTCAGGTAATAGATTCAATGCAGTATTAGCCTTATATTTAGCTAATTAATGATGGGTTATGCATAATAAGCTTCTAACTTATAGCCTCTCTCTCTTGAGCAATATGCAAGCACCTGTGCTCCGCTGGCCTCTCCTTAAGAAAACGCCCCTAAGCTCTTGGAGTCCCATGCAGGAATCATCTTGCTAGACATAATTTTTTATAGAATTTCTTACAACAATAGACTATTCAAAGAGGGACGCAAGCTCTTTATTGTTGAATGTTAAATACAGCAGCCAATAGAACTCAGGTAGTCTGAAAGAAGAGCGAACGCACGATGTAGGTAGGCTATAGCAGTTATTTATTCAGACCCATAACCAATCAATCTTCGTGAAGAGAAGTGAAAGCTTTCTGCATCTAATTCTAGTCCAACATTATTCAAGGATGTCATTAGAATGATGAAGATAAGGACAACTAAAAATATTCCATCTAACTGTGGAAAGCAAGGAAGGAAAGAAGCATCAAAGAAATAGAGGAGGTAGGCAAATAACATTAGGGGAACTATTATGAAAGGTATATATATGCATCAGCCTACTAAATTATACAAAGATGCGCTATTATATTTAAAAATGTTAATCTAATTCACTTGCCTATACTTGTAACTTAGTAGGATGAATGTGCTGCACTAGAATTGCATGTTCTCTTCTGCTTTATCACAGTTTGAATGATGTGCATAATTCCAGGCCATAATATCAAATTTTATTTGTCAAATGCGCAAAATACAACAACCTTACAGCGAAATGCTTACTTTACAAGCCCTTAACCAACAATGCAGTTGAGAAAAAAAACACAAAAAATAAAGAGCAGCAGTAAAATAACAAGAGAGGATATTATAAAGAGCAGCAGTAAAATAACAAGAGAGGATATTATAAAGAGCAGCAGTAAAATAACAAGAGAGGATATTATAAAGAGCAGCAGTAAAATAACAAGAGAGAGGATATTAGTGAGGATATTAAAGAGCAGCAGTAAAATAACAATAGAGAGGATATTAAAGAGCAGCAGTAAAATAACAAGAGAGAGAATATTAGAGAGGATATTAAAGAGCAGCAGTAAAATAACAATAGAGAGGATATTAGAGAGGATATTAAAGAGCAGCAGTAAAATAACAAGAGAGAGGATATTAAAGAGCAGCAGTAAAATAACAAGAGAGAGGATATTATAAAGAGCAGCAGTAAAATAACAAGAGAGGATATTATAAAGAGCAGCAGTAAAATAACAAGAGAGGATATTATAAAGAGCAGCAGTAAAATAACAAGAGAGGATATTATAAAGAGCAGCAGTAAAATAACAAGAGAGGATATTATAAAGAGCAGCAGTAAAATAACAAGAGAGGATATTATAAAGAGCAGCAGTAAAATAACAAGAGAGGATATTAAAGAGCAGCAGTAAAATAACAAGAGAGGATATTATAAAGAGCAGCAGTAAAATAACAAGAGGATATTATAAAGAGCAGCAGTAAAATAACAAGAGAGAGGATATTAAAGAGCAGCAGTAAAATAACAAGAGAGGATATTATAAAGAGCAGCAGTAAAATAACAAGAGAGAGGATATTAGTGAGGATATTAAAGAGCAGCAGTAAAATAACAATAGAGAGGATATTAAAGAGCAGCAGTAAAATAACAAGAGAGGATATTAAAGAGCAGCAGTAAAATAACAAGAGAGAGGATATTAGAGAGGATATTAAAGAGCAGCAGTAAAATAACAATAGAGAGAATATTAGAGAGGATATTAAAGAGCAGCAGTAAAATAACAATAGAGAGGATATTAGAGAGGATATTAAAGAGCAGCAGTAAAATAACAAGAGAGAGGATATTAAAGAGCAGCAGTAAAATAACAAGAGAGAGGATATTAAAGAGCAGCAGTAAAATAACAAGAGAGAGGATATTATAAAGAGCAGCAGTAAAATAACAAGAGAGAGGATATTAAAGAGCAGCAGTAAAATAACAAGAGAGAGGATATTAAAGAGCAGCAGTAAAATAACAAGAGAGAGGATATTAAAGAGCAGCAGTAAAATAACAAGAGAGAGGATATTAAAGAGCAGCAGTAAAATAACAAGAGAGAGGATATTAAAGAGCAGCAGTAAAATAACAAGAGAGAGGATATACACATGGGATACCGGTACAGAGTCAATGTGCAGGTACACCGATTAGTCAAGGTAATTGAGGTAATATGTACATGTAGGTAGAGTTATTAAAATGACCTTACATAGATAAAAAATAAATAGAGAGTAGCAGCAGCGTAAAAGGGGGGGCAATTCAAATAGTCTGGGTAGCCATTTGATTAGATGTTCAGGGGTCTTATGGCTTGGGGGTAGAAGCTGTTTAGAAGCCTCTTGGACCTAGACTTGATGCTCCGGTACCGCTTGCCGTGTGGTAGCAGAGAGAACAGTCTATGGTTTTGGTGGCTGGAGTCTTTGGCCATTTTTAGGGCCTTCCTGTGACACCACCTGGTATAGAGGTCCTGGATGACAGGAAGCTTGGCCCCAGGGATGTACTGGGCTGTACGCACTACCCTCTGTAGTGCCTTGCTGTTGGATTGGCCGAGCAGTTGCCATACTAGGCAGTGATGCAACCAGTGATGCAACCATGCTCTCAATGGTGCAGCTATTGAACCTTTTGAGGATCTGAGGACCCACGCCAAATCTTTTCAGTCTCCTGTGGGGGAATAGGTTTTTTCGTGTCCTCTTCACAGCTGTCTTTGTGTGCTTGGACCATGTTAGTTTGTTAGTGATGTGGACACCAAGGAACTTGAAGCTCTCAACCTGTTCCACTACAGCCCCATCGATGAGAATGGGGGCGTGCTCAGTCCTCCTTTTCCTGCAGTCCACAATCATCCCCTTTGTCTTGATCACATTGAGGGAGAGGTTGTTGTCCTGGCACTACAGAGCAAGGTCTCTGACCTCCTCCCTATAGGCTGTCTCGTTGTCAACGGCTAACTTAATGATGGTGTTGGAGTCGTGCTTGGCCATGCAGTCATGAGTAAACAGGGAGTACAGGAGGGGACTGAGCACGCACCGGAGGGGCCCCTGTGTTGGGGATCAGCGTGGCGCATGTGTTGTTACCTACCCTTACCACCTGGGGGCGGGCCCATCAGGAAGTCCAGGATCCAGTTGCAGAGGGAGGTGTTTACTCCTAGGATCCTTCGCTTAGTGATAAGCTTTGAGGGCACTATGGTGTTGAACACTAAGCTGTAGTCAATGAATAGCATTCTCACATAGGTGTTCCTTTTGTCCAGATGTGAAAGGGCAGTGTGGAGTGCAATAGAGATGGCATCATCTGTGGATCTGTTGGAGCGGTATGGAAATTGGAGTGGGTCTAGGGTTTCTGGGATAATGGTGTTGATGTGAGCCATGACCAGCCTTTCAAAGCACTTAATGGCTACAGATGTGAAGGCTATGGGTCGGTAGTCATTTAGGCAGGTTATACCGTAGTGTTCTTGGACACAGGGACTATGGTGGTCTGCTTGAAACATGTTGGTACTACAAACTCTGACAGGGAGAGGGTGAAAATGTCAGTGAAGACACTTGCCAGTTGGTCAGCGCATGCTCGGAGTACACATCCTGGTAATCCGTCTGGCCCTGCGGCCTTGTGAACGTTAACCTGTTTAAAGGTCTTACTCACAAGGGGCTCCCAATTGGCGCAGTGGTGTAAGGCGCTGCATTGCAGTGCTAGCTATAGCACTAGAGATTCTGGGTTCATTCCAGGTTCTGTCACAGCCGTTCGCGACCGGGAGACCCATTGGGCGACGAAACAATTGGCTGAGAGTCGTCTGGGATAGGGGAGGGTTTGCCCGGCAGGGATGTCCTTGTACCATCGCGCACAAGCGACTCCTGTGGCGGGCCGGGTGCAGTGCACGGTGCTTCCTCCGACCCATTGGTGCGGCTGGCTTCCGGGTTAAGTGGGCATTGTGTTAAGAAACAGTGAGGCTTGGTTGGGGTTTCGGAGGACGCACGACCTTGTTGCAGCGATGAGGCAAGACTGTAACTACCAATTGGTGCAGTGCACGGTGCTTCCTCCAACACATTGGTGCGGCTGGCTTCCGGGTCAAGTGGGCATTGTGTCAAGAAACAGTGAGGCTTGGTTGGGGTTTTGGGGGACGCACAACCTTGTTGCAGCGATGAGGCAAGGGGGGAGATTAAATAAGATAAAAATATATAAAATCACACAAAAAAAAAAGGTCTTACTCACATTGGCTACGGAGAGCATGATCAAACAGTCGTCTGGAACAGCTGATGCTCTCGTGCATGTTTCAGTGTTACTTGCCTCGAAGTGAGCATAGAAGTAATTTAACTCGTCTGGTAGGTTTGTGTCACTGGGGAGCTCGCGGTTGTGCTTCCCTTTTGTATTATGTAGTAGTTTGTAAGCTTTGCCACATCCGACTAGCGTGGTTCGTCGGAGAGCATAGCAGGATTTCTTACAAGTTTCCGGGTTAGTCCCGCTCCTTGAAAGCGGCAGCTCTACCCTTCTACCCCTCCATTTGAGCTTTTAGCTCAGTGTGGATGTTGCCTGATAAAGGGTTCTTATATACTAAGTGGAATGTTCCATTGTGGACTAAAATGGAGGGGTGACTTCTTCATGGCTTTTGGTTGGGGTTTGTACATACAGTACTGTGGGGACGACGTCATCAATGCACTTATTGATGAAGCCAGTGACTGATGTGGTGTACTCCTCAATGCCATCAGAAGAATCCCGGGAACATATTCCAGTCTATGCTAGCAAAACAGTCTTGCAGCTTACCATCTGCTTCATCTGACCACTTTTTTATTGACCAAGTGGCTGGTGCATCCTGCTTAATTTTTTTGCTTGTACGCAAGAATCAGGAGGATAGAATTGTGGTCCGATTTGTCAAATGGAGGGCGAGGGAGAGCTTTGTACACATCTCTGTGTGTGGAGTAAAGGTGGTCTAGATTTTTTCCCTCTGGTTGCACAGTTAACATGCTTGTAGAAATTAGGTTAAACAAATGTAAATTTCCCTGCATTAAAGTCCCTGTCCACTAGGAGCGCTGCCTCTGGATGAGCATTTTCCTGTTTGATTATGGCTGTATACAGCTCATTGAGAGTGGTCTTAGTGCCAGCATTGGTTTGTGGTGATAAATAGACAGCTACGAAGAATATAGACAAAAACTCTTTCGGTAGATATGATAGACTGTGTACACTGAAATACTCTACCTCAGGCAAGCAAAACCTTAGATATCGTGCACCAGCTGTTGTTTACAAATATACATAGACTGCCATGTACTGTACAATACAGTAATACATTTCACACTCAAAAAGTTTAGCCTCTGGAGCTAGTTTCATTTATATACACAAGAGAGCATAGGCTATAGCTAGCTACATCGATGGGCTTTTATGTCTTTCTGCCGTGCGTAATGTGCAGTAGCCTATATCATACTGTATATGCATTGGATAATGGCACAATCATTTGGGCTTTTTGGGTTCATTAAATGTGATTAATGTAGAGCTCATAAAATGTATTTAATATATGGCTAATCAGGCTCAGGTAGCATCAAGTTAGAATGTTAATTACGCATAATTAGTTCAATAAAGTCCACCTGTGTGCAATCTAAGTGTCACATGATCTCAGGATTATACACCTGTTCTGAAAGGCCCCAGAGTCTGCAACACCACTAAGCAAGGGGCACCACCAAGCAAGGGGCACCATCAAGCAAGCAGCACCATAAAGACCAAGGATCTCTCCAAACAGGTCAGGGACAAAGTTGTGGAGAAGAACAGATCAGGGTTGGGTTATAAACAAAATATCAGAAACTTTGAACATCCCACAGAGCACCATTAAATCCATTATTAAAAATGGAAAGAATATGGAACCACAACAAACCTGCCAAGAGAGGGCTGCCCACTAAAACTCACAGACCAGGCAAGGAGGGCATTAATCAGAGAGGCAACAAAGAGACCAAAGATAACCCTGAAGGAGCTGCAAAAATCCACAGCGGAGATTGGACTATCTGTCCATAGGACCACTTTAAGCCGTACACTCCACAGAGCTGGTCTTTATGAAAGAGTGGCCAGAAATAAAGCTATTGCTTTAAAACAAAATAAGCAAACCCATTTGGTGTTCGCTAAAAGGCATGTGGGAGATTCCCCAAACATATGGAAGAAGGTACTCTGGTTAGATTAAACTTTTTGGCCATCAAGGAAAACACTATGTCTGGCGCGAACTCAAAACCTCGCATCACCCCGAGAACACCATCCCCACAGAGAAGCAATGGTGGTGGCAGGATCATGCTGTGGGTATGTTTTTCAGTTTTGCCTTGAAGAATGGGCAACAATCACAGTGGCTAGATGTGCCAATGTTTTTGAGACATACCCCAAGAGACTTGCAGCTATAATTTCTGCAAAAGGTGGCTCTACAAAGTATTGACTTTGGGGGGGTGAATAGTTATGCACGCTCAAGTTGTCTTATTTATTTTTTGTTTCACCCCCAAAAATATTTAGCATCTTCAAAGTGGTAGGCATGTTGTTTAAATCAAATGATACAACCCCCCCAAAAATCCATTTCAATTCCAGGTTGTAAGGCAACAAAATAGGAAAAATGCGAAAGGGGGGTGAATACTTTCGCAAGCCACTGTATATGCTTTATAATGCGAGAAACACCGGCTTACCCGGGAGAAAAGTGATTTATTCTCAAGATGGAACATTTGTAAAATACCAGGAAAATATTAAACCCTAGTCTGCATGGTGTGTTATGGCGAGATTTCACTGGCACTCCTGATCCAATTGTAGAGCTGTGACAATACCTGTATTGTAATATTTTTTCGATGGCAAAAAATGAAAACACAAAGCAGACAACTTTTTGGTCTTTTCAAACCCTGCTGTATGTAAAAACAAAAAGTGTGTACCATATCTTGGGAAATGAATAAATGTGACTATGGATGGCAGCATAATGATGTGTGTTTCCAACATTAGAGCTGTCGTTCTAAAGAAGCAAAATCTCCTTTGTGTTTTGTTTCCTTGCCACGGTACTAACGAGTATCGCGATACTGGCATCGTCCCGGTCCTATGCAATTAATGCCTGCAATGTGTCATGTGGTACCTCTGCTGTACCTCTGTCTGGCCAGACAAGGGGAGACTCTCAATGAGAGGAGAGCCCAGAGCCACAACAGGAGGGAGAGCGAAAGAGACTGAGCAAAAGATCCATCCTTAGTTTTCTCATATCACAGCCAATCAACTCTGTAAAAGTTTTAAAGTAACCATTGGCCTCAAGGTGAAATCCCTGAGCGGTTTCCTTCCTCTCCAGCAACTGAGTTAGGACGCCTGTATCTTTGTAGTGACTTGGTGCATTGACACACCACCCAAAGTGTAATTAATAACTTCACCATGCTCACAGGGAAATTCAATGTCTGCTTTTTTATTTTATTGAACCCATTTACCAATATGTACCCTTTGATAGGCATTGGATAACCTCCCTGGTCTTTGTGGTTGTATCTGCTCGACTGAGAAACCTTACAGATAATTGTATGTGTGGGGTATTATTTTACTCCTTAACTTATTTATACTTGCCATAGGAAAGGGGTTGAATACTTATTGACTCAAGACATTTCAGCTTGACATTTTTTATTAATTTGTAAAATAATAATAATCTCAAAACATATTTACATTATGGGGTATTGTGTGTAGGACAGTGACCAAAATACCTCAATTTAATCCATTTTAAATTAAGTCTGTAACAACAAAATGTAGCCAAAGTTATGGGATGTGAATACTTTGAGGCACTATCCGTGTGATTAATTTGAGGGAAGACATACAGTCCTGCCTTTTGAAGTACTGGTATGAAAGGGCCTACATCCATGTACATCATCATACTCCATGACTGATGCAAGTGGTAGGGATCTGACGAAAATATGCAGATAAAAGCTATTGCCAGTAAGTATTCATAGAGATGCTAAACGATCAACATTGCTTATGTGTACCTCCCTGATCATCAAAGCCACCACAGGTGGAACAATAAGTTCTGGATGGAGTGAGGGGAGAGGATGTAGGATGTGTGGGTGTCTATGAATAGGACACAGTGATTGTGTCCCCAAGCTTGCACTTGTACACTTCCCATTAGGAATTTAAAAATGGTGGAAACCTCCTCCAGCCAATGTTTAGACCAAGCCAATGCTTTTAAATCTGTAAAGGGAACAGCACAATTGAGGAGAAAGGTGGAGAATCAGGATGCAGCTAGAGAAGCTGATGGGTTAGTTGGTGATACCTTTGAGGGCAGGAAGTTTCTGCAGCTCACGGTTCTTGGCGAGGTTGAATCGTGATGAACTCTGGCGACGCTCCTTCTTGACGATCTGGGGACCGCTAGAGTACTTGATCTTGTTGAGCTGAGTGGGTGGAGGGGTGCTATTGCTGGGACGCTTGCTGGCAGTCTGCTGCTGCGCCGCCTGTGGACAAGAGACAGAAAAATCACAATGAGCTCGTTGAAGTATGTTGAGGCTTGGAAAAGTTTAAACCACTGAAAATGAAATGAAAGATGGAGGTTTATGCCAACTAAATACATAATATTGTCCTCCTGAAACAGAGTAAACATCACCGCCATTTCTTGGGAGTGACATTTACTATCAAAGTAGCTCAATCTAGTAGATTATTTTTTAAATACATTCAATCTGGTATAGTGGTTCTCACTAGCTGCTTGCCCATATTACAGTCACCATGCAGAGAACAGTAAATGACTCCACAGAGACTCATTGGCTTGGTCTAATGATGCCATTATCCTGGAGTTCTAAAGCGAGCACACAGAGAGACGACTCGAACATGTGACTAGTCATGCTGTTGAGAATGAGAGAGTGATGAACTAGTGTCAAATAAGACTCATGTAGTATAGTAGTTTCTCTACAGCTGTCCTCTAGGACATTATTGATTAGAAGGAATACAGTAGTACAGTCAATGATGTCCAGATTTAATTCAATCAAATTTGAAATGCTTTCTTTATGTCCATGATTCCATGAATAGAAGTTCATCACAAACCTCAAGGGCACTGCAGAAACTCCCCTGACATAACTGCAGTCCTCCTCGAGGTTGGACTGAATTGACAAAAATCTTAATTTGACCAGTATTGTCACAACAAAAGAATCCTGCAGCAACAGAACATTTAATCCAGACTTTTCCAACATTGAAATGATGCTTTATATGTGGTTAGGCTATTAGCTGGCCAAAATTAGGCTTCATAAAAAGTACAATACTGCATCTTAGTGCAGGGTTCAGTGAATTTATGTAATTCCTGCGGTGCAAGAAAATTCTCAGCGACAACAGAGTGATCAAATTAAGATCCTACAACTGTACATGTGTGGAATCACAGGCCATTTCCCCCTCGTTTAATGCCCAGGTCATACAATGTACTTTTTGGTCCACCAGCCACTCAGATTTATTCCCCTGGTAAAATTTCACAAACAAATCACACAAGAAAACAATAAATGTATTACTAGTAGAAGTAATGTGGTATATTGTTTAACCCTTGTGTGGTGTTCAGGTCTGTGGGAGCCATTTTCAATATTTACTAAAAGAAAAATGATACAATTAAAAATAAAAAAATCAACCTGAGACTCATTAGCCTTGGCTCGTTTTCTGTGAAGAACATGTAAAATAACACATTTCATTAGGTGCTCTCTGTGCACCCCCTACACATTTATATTACATACAGTGGGGCAAAAAAGTATTTAGTCAGCCACCAATTGTGCAAGTTCTCCCACTTAAAAAGATGAGAGGCCTGTAATTTTCATCATAGGTACACTTCAACAATGACAGACAAAATGAGGGAGAAAAAAATCCAGGAAATCACATTGTAGGATTTTTAAATTAATTTATTTGCAGATTATGGTGGAAAATAAACTTTTGTTATTGACCAAATACTTATTTTCCACCATAATTTGCAAATAAATTCATTAAAAATCCTACAATGTGATTTTCTGGATTTTTTTGAGCCACCCCGCATGGCTGCCATTGTGATAAGGATGCAACCAGAGCTGACGCGGGTGGTGGTTACTCATGTGCAGGACATAGTCTTCATTTGAACGGTTTATTCCAAGCACCATCCAGAAAATCATTCTGGACTGCACTAATTTGGATGCAAGGCATGTTTTTGGAGAGAGATGGACCAAACTCATTTACATGCATACTTTGGGGTTCTTATCCTTGCTGGTGTTTTCAGGTCCTTGCTGAGAATCCACAGAATACCTGTGGGATGCAGAAACTGTCAGAGACCTTTCTGTGCAACAATGTTTCTGGAAAACTTCCACTATATTTCCAGGATTATCCTCTTTGATAACAGAGACACCAGACCAACTTGGCGGCAGCGAGACAAGCTAGCTGCTATCAGGTCAGTGTGGGACCAGTGGGTGGACCACCTCCTGTTTTACAACCTTGGGTCCAACGTTACTGTTGATGAACAGCTTATGCTATTTAGGGGCTGCTGCCCCTTCAGGCAGTACATACCATCTAAACCCACAAAATATGGGATCAAGATCTGGGCTGCCTGTGATGCTGCTTCATCATATGCGTGGAACTTGCAAGTCTATACAGGGAAGCCAGATGGAGGAGCCCCTGAGAAGAACCAAGGGATGCTGGTTGTCTTGGACGTGACACAGGGACTCTGTGGCCATAACATCACATGCAATAAAAATAAAATGTTTTTACTTTGCGCAAGCTGGGAGAGGAGCTCCTCAAGAGGAAGCTGATGATGGAAGAAACATAACTAAAAAACAAGCCAGAGCTGTTGAATACACGGAACAGGCTTATTAATTACTCCAAGTTTCTGTTCACGGCCGAACACGTCCCTAGTGTCCTACGTGACAAAGAAAGGCAAAAATGTGGTACTCATGAGTACGCTGTATAGAGATGGGAGAATCTGTAGCCAGGAACATCAAAAACCAGATATCATAATGGATTACAATGCCACAAAAGGAGGGGTGGACAATTCTGACAAGCTGGTGACTGGCTACAGCTACAAAAGAAGAACCTTACTCTGGCCACTTGTTATATTCTTCAACATCTCGGTGTACAATGTGTTTGTCATCTGGATGGCGTTGAACCCAGATTGGGACAGAGGGAAGCTCCGGAGGAGACGGCTCTTTCTCGAGGAGCTGGGCAAGGCTTCGGTAAGACCTCAAATACAGGGGAGGTAACATATCCCAAGGACCTCAGCTTCTGCAGCCATTGTGAGGAGGATTCAGGAGGATGCTGGTGTCCCATCTGCCTGACCCACAGAACCAACAACTCCAATTTAGGAAGTGATGTTGTTACATGCGTGTCTGAGTATCCTACCTTGGCCTGCTGTAACTATGCATGTGAGTGAGTAGGATGAGTAAAATCCCTGAACAAAACGTTTTCATCGTTCTAGATTGAGCCGCTAGCAGCAGGAAGAAGCGCTGCGATGTGTGTGGACTCAAGGACAGGAAGACACAGTACACACGCATCAAGTGCAAGAAATACATTTGCAACACACCCACAGTAAAAACAAAAAAAATGTGTGTAGAACAGCCTTAATGTGTGTTTAATGAGGCTCATTGACCATTTCCATAAAATACTGTATGTAAAATGTGTTATTCCAATGTTCAGTTCAAAGCAATAAACATCAATAGTGATGAAAACCTTGTATCATTTATATTTTTTCAAAATAAACATGATTTATTCCACCCATGTCTTGATTTTAATTGATTTGTTTACAAAAATCACAGAGCTTTTATTGATAAATGTGATCTAGCAGAGGTAAACGCAAATATTAACCATGTATGCTGTCTATATTGCTTGTAATTGATATGTCAACAATAAGTATTTTAGGGGAAATTGTATTGGCTGTAGTTTTAAAAACTCAATAATGTTGTGGGTCCATCACATGGGGTGACCCTGAGTCGTTTAACCTAAACGTCACAGACAAGACAAAAACATTAACCTGCCCCTTTAAAGGGCAGGAGGTAACCATGGTAGCGCGAATGTAGTCATGTGTGTGCCTGCGCTATTGAGTCTGACATTGACATCTGCATTGTCTTCTCTTCCCTATCAGTTGAAACTCAAACATAGAAAACCAACCTAGCTTGTGAACAAAACAATGCCAAGAAACACAAGGACAAAGTCACACTTCAGTAGACTTTCGTTTTTTTAAGTAAATTAGACAATTTATTTATGCCTGTGGAGTGGGCAGCGCTACTAAAAATGAATATTTCACTCTCACCCCCAGGCAGGCAGTGTTGCAGCGCGAAGTGGAATAGGCTATATAGGATTCGTAGTTTTGACTTTTCCCTTCATAGCTGGTAAATTAATCGCACAGTGGCAAAAAAATACTTTGAAAACAGCAACTGACGCATTTATTTTACTATAACATGTAAAATAGACTTGACTTTTTTTTTAAATTAACAAATGCAAGTGAAATGCTCACGCTGTGGATCCCTGACCACCCGCCAACGTGGCTGGTAAAAATAGACATCTTACCCAAAATATACCCGCATTTGGCTGGTAACAGGTGTTACTTTTAACCCTGATTTTAACACAATCTTGGGATTTTAGGCCCTGATAATGCGTCTTAAAAATTGTATTTCTATGCTAACCTAAAATTCTGTATTCGCATATCATTCTTAGACAAGCTTGCCATTGGATATGCAGGTGCTCTTGTAAAGGGCTCCATTCAGGAGTAACATCAGTAGCTCCTTTGTAATATTAAAACAGGTATGTGGAGTTGAGGTCAACCGATTAAATCGGAATGGCCGATTAATTAGGGCCGATTTCAAGTTTTCATAACAATCGGAAATCGGTATTTTTGGACACCGATTTGGCAGATACATTTTTTAAATATTATTATTATTTATTTATTTTACACCTTTATTTAATCTTTATAACTAGGCAAGTCAGTTAAGAACACATTCTTATTTTCAATGACGGCCTAGGAAAGGTGGGTTAACTGCCTCGTCCAGGGGCAGAACGGCAGATTTTTACCTCGTCAGCTCGGGGGATTCACTCTTGCAACCTTACAGTTAACTAGTCCAACGCTCTAACCACCTGATTACATTACACTCCACGGGGAGACTGCCTGTTACGCGAATGCAGTAAGCCAAGGTAAGTAGCTAGCTAGCATTAAAAGTATCTTATAAAAAACAATCTATCATAATCACTAGTTAACTACACATGGTTGATGATATTACTAGTTTATCGAGCGTGTCCTGCGTTGCATATAATCGTTGTGGTGTGTATCGTTGCTCCAATGTGTACCTAACCATAAACATCAATGCCTTTCTTAAAATCAATACACAGAAGTACATATTTTTAAACCTGCATATTTAGCTAAAAGAAATCCAGGTTAACAGGCAATATTAACCAGGTGAAATTGTGTCACTTCTCTTGCGTTCATTGCACGCAGAGTCAGTGTATATGAAACAGTTTGGGCACCCTAATTTGCCAGAATTGTACGTAATTATGACATAACATTGAAGGTTGTGCAATGTAAAAGGAATATTTAGACTTATGGATGCCCCCCGTTAGATAAAATTGTAACGGTTCCGTATTTCACTGAAAGAATAAACGTCTTATTTTCGAGATGATAGTTTCCGGATTCTACCATATTAATGACCTAAGGCTTGTATTTCTGTGTGTTATTATGTTAGACTTAGTTATATGATTTGATAGAGCAGTCTGACTGAGCGGTGGTAGGCAGCAGCAGGCTCGTAAGCATTCATTCAAACAGCACTTTCGTGCGTTTTGCCAGCAGCTTTTTGTTGTGCTTCAAGCATTGCGCTGTTTATGACTTCAAGCCTATCAACTTCCGAGATTAGGCTGGTTTAACCGATGTGAAATGGCTAGCTAGTTAGCGGGATGTGCGCTAATAGAGTTTCAAACGTCACTCGCTCGGAGACTTGGAGTGGTAGTTCCCCTTGCTCTGCATGGGTAATGCTGCTTCGAGGGTGGATGTTGTCGATGTGTTCCTGGTTCGAGCTCAGGTAGGAGCGAGGAGAGGGACAGAAGCTATACTGTTACACTGGCAATACTAAAGTGCCTACAAGAACATCCAATAGTCAAAGGTTCATGAAATACAAATGGTATAGAGGAAAATAGTCCTATAATTCCTATAATAACTACAACCTAAAACTTCTTACCTGGGAATATTGAAGATTCATGTTAAAAGGAACCACCAGCTTTCATATGTTCTCATGTTCTGAGCAAGGAACTTAAACGTTAGCTTTCTTACATGGCACATATTGCACTTTTACTTTCTTTTCCAACACTTGGTTTTTGCATGATTTAAACCAAATTGAACATGTTTCATTATTTATTTGAGGCTAAATTTATTTTATTGATGTATTATATTAAGTTAAAATAAGTGTTCATTCAGTATTGTTGTAATTGTCATTATTACAAATAAATAAATAAATATATATTTTTTTTTTTTTAAATCGGCATGAGCTTTTTTTTTGTGTCATCCAATAAATCGGTATCGGCGTTGAAAAAATCCTTAAATCTGTCGACCTCTAATGTGGAGGTTAAACTGTAAGTCTCTAGGCTTTACAAACCACTTGCAAGGCCCCTGTTCTCATAAAGGCCAGTTCTCCATCCCTTACATCCTTGCTAAGCCTGCCCAGTGGTCGTGCCATGAGCGTTAAACACTCTCCCTCTGCCATCAGGCTCAGACTTACAGGGGCATTTCCTGTCTAGTTGAGACCAGGAGGGACTCCCTGAGGAAGTTACCTCTACGCTTAAAAAGGTAATTCCATTGAATAAATTCACTGTATTATCCTGTTGAAATAGAAACACATTCAGTTTCAAAAAGGTCCCATGTTGAAGGTAAAAGCGGTCTCAATAGTTGAGTCAAATGACACTCCATTCGATAGGTCTGGGTAAAAAAAAAAGAAAAAAGAAAGAGTTAATGTACTATAAAAAGGTGCAGGTAACATTACTCAAGCAACTGCAGTACTCTCATTGAAGTACAGTAAAGGGATCTGTACTATTGAGTAGCTTCTGAAACGGCTTCCCCCTTCTTACGAGACCATGGGAACGGATCAATCCAGAAGTGAATAACAACAACCATCAAAGGGGAGTTTTTCCATACTCAAGACAGTGTAAAATACCTATCCAACTGAGCAACACATGTTATATATTGGCCTGCCAACATCAAGTATGGTAATTGAGCTGGATTTATACGTTTTAAATTACAACTGTGCATGGTTTCATTTAGGCCTACATCTATTGATTTATCTCTATCATGACCAGACAGACATGTACACACATTCTAAACAGCAAATACAACAATAATGGTATCTGGGTCTGTCTTCCAATACTCCAACATGGCATCCTTTTCCTCAGCTCCTTACTCACATTACCTTTTGACAGGTGGAGATACTGAATACGTTTTCACTATGGCATGCGCCTATCAAGATCAACGATGCAGACAGAAAGGAAATGGAAAAAGGTTGCCTCCTAAAACAAATGTCCCAGCCTTTATCATTGCATACTGTATATGTTTGAGAGTGCAAAGTCTGCATGCAGTGCATTCACACATCTGGGCATGTTTTTGAAAACCTGGGTAGTGATTGTTGTATGTTATGGACCATTCCCATCAGACACAGGTTGGCGCTTGCCCAAGGCATGCCATAGATGGCCTGAATAGGCGGGTTTGCATGACTGAGCCGATCTCAAAATAAACCCAATCAATAGCCTTTCACCCCACGCAAAGTCAAGCCCTAAGCGCCCTGAGTTTCCTGTCATCAATACCGTTCTCTGGACTGTGGGATGTTTTGAAAGCACAAACACTATCGTTTGTTAAGGTACACACGCTTATACGAGAGGTTAACAAACCACAGGAACTAATGGAGTGTATCCAGTGTCTAGCCAATGTTAATGAGGTGTAAAGTTCCAGGACATGGTGATACAATACTTGTTTATAGTATACAGCCGTGTTTTTCAACCCTTTTCCTGCCGACCCAAGTTAGTGCTCGTTTAGAAGAAAAATGTGAGCACAAACACATGATTCAACTTATCAACTAATTATAAAGCCCTGGATTTGTTGAATCAGGACATTGAATAGTTCAATTGGGTGTGGGTCATCCTATATGATTCCAATCACTTTCTGACTGCACCCCTTTTGATTTGAACGAAACCTTTCATACATGTTTTCCCATTGTGGAAGTGGTCAGAAGGTGACTTTTTGGAATTGAATGACAAAACATTCAGGAGATAAGTGATCAAAGTGTACCCATATTGTATACCGCATCCTACCATGAGATGCCCATGTCTTAAAATCACTGAAAAAGATCAAATGGTTGAGTTTGATATCATTTGAAATCTTACAAACAGGTTTGTCAAACTATTCTATGATTTCTTGAGAATGTTTATTTTAATGTCATCAACTATCTAAACATCTCAATTGGGTTGAGGTAGGGTGATTGTGGAGGCCAGGTCATCTGATGCAGCACTCCATCACTCTCCTTCTTGGTAACACAGCCTGGAGGTGTGTTTTAGGTCATTGTCCTATTGAAAAACAAATGTTAGTCCCACTAAGCCCAAACCAGATGGGATGGCGTATCGCTGCAGAATGCTGTGGTAGCCATGCTAGTAAGGGTGCCTTGAATTCTAAATAAATCAGACAGTGTCACCAGCAAAGCACCCCCTCACCACCTCCTCCATGCTTCAGTGGGAACCACACATTCCTTAGATCATCCGTTCACCTACTCTGCATCTCACAAAGACACAGTGATTGGAACAAAAAAAAGCTCAAATTTGGACTCTTCAGACCAAAGGACAAGTTTCCTCCGGTCTAATGTCTATTGCTCGTGTTTCTTGGCCAAAGTAAGTTTCTTCTTCTTATTGGTGTCCTTTAGTAGTGGTTTCTTTGCCGCAATCCAACCGTGAACGGCTGATTCACACAGTCTCCTCTGAACAGTTGAGGTTGAGATGTGTCTGTTTCTTGAACTCTGTGAAGCACTTATTTGGGCTGCAATCTGAGGCTGGTATCTCTAATTAACTTCTCCTCTGCAGCAGAGGTAACTCTGGGTCTTCCTTTCCTGTAGCGGTCCTCATGAGAGCCAGTTTCATCATAGCGGTTCATGGTTTTTGCGACTGCAATTGAAGAAACGTTAAAAGTGGACTGATCTTCATGTCTTAAAGTATTGATGGACTATCGTTTCTCTTTGCTTATTTTAGCTGTTCTTGCCATAATATGGACTTGGGTCTTTTACCAAATAGGGCTATCTTCTGTATACCACCCATACCTTGTCACAACACAACTGACTGGCTCAACTGCATTAAAAAGGAAATAAATTACACAAATGAACAAGACACACCTGTTAATTGAAATGCATTCCAGGTGACTACCTCATGAAGCTTGTTCAGAGAATGCCAAGAGTGTGCAAAGCTGTCAAGGCAAAGGGTGGCTACTTTGAAGAATCTCAAATATATTTTGATTAGTTTAACACTTTTGGTTACTACATAACTCCATGTGTGTTATTTGATCGTTTTGATGTCTTCACTATTATTCTACAATGCAGAAAATTGTTTTAAAGTAAACCCTGGAATAAGTAGGTGTCCAAACTTTTGACTGATACTGTATGTGACCTGTTTCATTTGAATGTTTTTCTTTTTCAAATCAAAATGTGCTTTTAGCAGAAATGCCTTCTGGAAAATGTTGACTTTCATGTGCCTTAATAACAAACTTGTATGCCATATGAAAATACAAATCCAAATGGTTAAATTACGAGCCTAGTAGGTTTAGCCACAGAAAAATACATGGAGGGGTTGGACATGCTGACAGATTAATTTCAGACTGCCTTGTAACATGCTTCTGTGTATAACATGAGCTGCTCAGTATACAGTGGGGCAAAAAAGTATTTAGTCAGCCACCAATTGTGCAAGTTCTCCCACTTAAAAAGATGAGAGAGGCCTGTAATTTTCATCATAGGTACACTTCAACTATGACAGACGAAATGAGAAAAAAAATCCAGAAAATCACATTGTAGGATTTTTAATGAATTTATTTGCAAATTATGGTGGAAAATAAGTATTTGGTCAATAACAAAAGTTTCTCAATACTTTGTTATATACCCTTTGTTGGCAATGACAGAGGTCAAATGTTTTCTGTAAGTCTCTTCACAATGTTTTCACACACTGTGCTGGTATTTTGGCCCATTCCTCCATCCATGGGGCGGCAGGGTAGCCTAGTGGTTAGAGCGTTTGGCTAGTAACCGGAAGGTTGCAAGTTCAAATCCCTGAGCTGACAAGGTACAAATCTATCGTTCTGCCCCTGAACAGGCAGTTAACCCACTGTTCCTAGGCCGTCATTGAAAATAAGAATTTGTTCTTAACTGACTTGCCTAGTTAAATAAAGGTAAAATAAAATAAAGATCTCCTCTAGAGCAGTGATGTTTTGGGGCTGTTGCTGGGCAACACGGACTTTCAACTCCCTCCAAAGATTTTCTATGGGGTTGAAATCTGGAGACTGGCTAGGCCACTCCAGGACCTTGAAATGCTTCTTACGAAGCCACTCCTTCGTTGCCCGGGCGGTGTGTTTGGGATCATTGTCATGCTGAAAGACCCAGCCACGTTTCATCTTCAATGCCCTTGCTGATGGAAGGAGGTTTTCACTCAAAATCTCACGATACATGGCCCCATTCATTCTTTCCTTTACACGGATCATTCGTCCTGGTCCCTTTGCAGAAAAACAGCCCCAAAGCATGATGTTTCCACCCCCATGCTTCACAGTAGGTATGGTGTTCTTTGGATACAACTCAGCATTCTTTGTCCTCCAAACACGACGAGTTGAGTTTTTACCAAAAAGTTATATTTTGGTTTCATCGGACCATATGACATTCTCCCAATCTTCTTCTGGGTCATCCAAATGCTCTCTAGCAAACTTCAGACAGGCCTGGACACGTCTGGCACTGCAGGATTTGAGTCCCTGGCGGCGTAGTGTGTTACTGATGGTAGGCTTTGTTACTTTGGTCCCAGCTCTCTGCAGGTCATTCACTAGGTCCCCCCGTGTGGTTCTGGGATTTTTGCTCACCGTTCTTGTGATCATTTTGACCCCACGGGGTGAGATCTTGCGTGGAGCCCCAGATCGAGGGAGATTATCAGTGGTCTTGTATGTCTTCCATTTCCTAATAATTGCTCCCACAGTTGATTTCTTCAAACCAAGCTGCTTACCTATTGCAGATTCAGTCTTCCCAGCCTGGTGCAGGTCTACAATTTTGTTTCTGGTGTCCTTTGACATCTCTTTGGTCTTGGCCATAGTGGAGTTTGGAGTGTGACTGTTTGAGGTTGTGGACAGGTGTCTTTTATACTGATAAGTTCAAACAGGTGCCATTAATACAGGTAACGAGTGGAGGACAGAGGAGCCTCTTAAAGAAGTTACAGGTCTGAGAGCCAGAAATCTTGCTTGTTTGTAGGTGACCATATACTTATTTTCCACCATAATTTGCAAATACATTCATTAAAGACCCTACAATGTGATTTTCTGGATTTTTTTTTCTCATTTTGTCTGTCATAGATGAAGTGTACCTATGATGAAAATTACAGGCCTCTCATCTTTTTAAGTGGGAGAACTTGCACAATTGGTGGCTGACTAAATACTTGTTTTGCCCCACTGTATGTGCATAATCCTGTCTACCGCAGAATTTATTTTTAAAGATATCATGAAGACCTGAAAAAAAAGTTTTGTTACTGCTCTCAACATTGCTGCCTTAATAGCACTTCGACAAAGCTCATTCGAAAAAAGTTGTGATGGACTACTTTCTGGAGGATGATTGTGTCATGCTGACTTTGAAAATGAAATCAGACAATGAAAAAAAATCCTTGATTTAGGGAAATACATTTTAATTGAACCAGACATTGTAGAGTCTTCTGATGACAATGGTGGGGAAGAAATGGTGTCGTTGTCACGGAAGAAGTCGATCGAGGTTTGAAATCAGTGGAATTCCTGGTGGAAGCAGAGAAATGACTGCCAAATGCAGAGAGTCCAAAAAGAGAACACAGAAATAAGGATGTTGTAATCCGGAGACAGGTGTTTCATACATCTTCAAACTAAGGGAAACCATGGCATCCAGGTCAGAGGGAGAGAAACATTCATCCACGGGTAAGAGTCTCGCTACATTTTCAGATTTCTAATTTAGTCAATCACTTTCATTGAAAACGAAAGTGCACTGTTAGCGAGCTCACTAACTTTACGTGTATGATCTGTGTAGTAATATTATTTGCATCTCAGAAAGCCCTTTTCATTACTAGTTATAGCCTAATGTTAGCTAGCAAGCTAACATTGAAACTAGTTGGTTAGCTTTAGCTACCTGCAGATTTATGCATGGTAGTTTTGCCGCGTTCAAAACCACTGGGAACTCTGAAATATACGAGGTCAAATCATGACGTCAGATTTCTTCAGGTCGGAAAGTTGGAGCTCTAGAAAGAGGTCCGAGATCCCAAAGTTGGAATTCCGAGTTGGATGACCGTTCAAAGCGCTTTTCCCCAGTTGGAGCTAGTTTTTTTTCTAATTCCCAGTTGTTTTGACTCAGCATTAGAGTTGGGATTATGGTTCATTGTCAGCTAGCTAGCTACAGTTGAAGTCGGAAGTTTACATACACCTTAGCCAAATACATTTGAACTCAGTTTTTCACAATTTCTGGCATTTAATCTGAGTAAAAATTCCGTCTTAGGTCAGTTAGGATCACCATTTTATTTTAAGAATGTGAAATGTCAGAATAATAGTAGAGAGAATTATTTATTTAAGCTTTTATTTCTTTCATCACATTCCCAGTGGGTCAGAAGTTTGCATGCACTCAATTTGTATTTGGTAGCATTGGCTTTAAATTGTTTAAACTTGGGTCAAATGTTTTGGGTAGCCTTCCACAATAATAATCATTTTGGCTCATTCCTTCTGACAGAGCTGTTGTAACTGAGTCAGGATTATAGGCCTTCTTGCTCGCACACATTTTTTCATTGCTGCCCACAAATTGTCTATAGGACTGAGGTCAGGGCTTTGTGATGGCCACTCTAATACCTTCACTTGGTTGCCATTTTGCCACAACTTTGTAAGTATGCTTGGGGTCAATGTCCATTTGGAAGACCCATTTGCGACCAAGATATAACTTCCTGACTGATGTCTTGAGATGTTGCTTCAATATATCCACATACTTTTCCTACCTCATGATTTCATCTATTTTGAGAAGTCCACCAGTCCCTCCTGCAGCAAAGCAACCCCACAACATGATGCTGCCACCCCCATGCTTCACGGTTGGGATGGTGTTCTTCGGCTTGCAAGCCTCCCCCTTTTTCTCTAAACATAAAGATGGTCATTATGGCCAAACAGTTCTATTTTTGTTTCATCAGACCAGAGGACATTTCTCCAAAAAGTACAATATTTGTCCCCATGTGCAGTTGCAAACCGTAGTCTGGCTTTTTATGGCGGCTTAGGAGCAGTGGCTTCTTCCTTGCTGAGCGGCCTTTCAGGTTATGTCTATATAGGACTCGTTTTACTGTGGATATAGATACTTTTGTACCCGTTTCTTCCAGCATCTTCACAAGGTCCTTTGCTGTTCTGGGATTGATTTTCACTTTTTGCACCAACGTACGTTCATCTCTAAGAGACAGAATGCGTCTCCTTCCTGAACAGTATGACAGCTGCGTGGTCCCATGGTGTTTAGACTTGCGTACTATTATTTGTACAGATGAATGTGGTACCTTGAGGCATTTGTAAATTGCTCCCAAGGATGAACAAGACTTGTGGAGGTCTACAATTTTTTTTCTGAGGTCTTGGCTGATTTCTTTTGATTTCCCCATGTTGTCAAGGAAAGAGGCACGAAGTTTGAAGGTAGGCCTTGAAATACATCCACAAATAGACCTCCAATTGACTCAAATGATGTCAATTAGCCTATCAGAAGCTTCTAAAGCCATGACATAATTTTCTGGAATTTTCCAAGCTGTTTAAAGTCCCAGTCAATTTAGTAGATGTAAACTTCTGACCCACTGGGATTTTGATACAGTGAATTAGAAATTAAAGCATCTGTAATAATCTGTAAACAAGTCTGTAAACAATTGTTGGGAAAATTACCTGTGTCATGCACAAAGTAGATGTCCAAACCGACTTGCCAAAACTATAGATTGTTAACTAGAAATTTGTGGAGTGGATGAAAAACGAGATTTAATGACTCCAACCTGAGTGTATGTAAATTCCGACTTCAACTGTACATATCCTAACAAAAGACTCCACTATGCAAGTAACCATTTCACTGTACCGTTTAAAGCTTCTGTATCCTGCACATGTGACAAATAAACCTAGATTTTATTTGATGTTGCATGTGTTTACGAGAGACGGTAATGTGAAGAACAACATTACCTGCACCAAAGTCAGATTAGGATAATGGCCAAGGACTAGACAAAGTGTATTTTTACTACAACTTTCAGTCTTGAAATCTTTGGTTGTTTACTACACTGTGAATCCACAAAGTGATGGGTGGGGCTAAGGCTTAAGCGGGTGTGAACGATGCTGAATGGGTAGAGCATGAACCTGCAGGAGCGGGTCACTGCTTTGATGTTTGTAGAGAATGTCAGGGTGTTGTCCAAGGTCACGCAAAGGTTATTTGCGCTCTGGGAGGGAGACACTGCGGAGTTGTCAAACGTGCTGGAGAGGCCTTTGAGCGGGCAGGCCTTCCCCAGGAGGAAGAGTCGTTCAGTCTTGTCGAGGTTGAGCTTGAGGTGGTGGGCCGACATCCACGTTGCGATATCTGCCAGGCGCGCAGAGATGCGTATTTCCACCTGGGTGTCAGAAGGGGGGGAAGGAGAAAAGTAGTTGAGTGTCATCCGCATAGCATGATAATAGAGACCATGTGAGGATAAGACGGAGCCGAGAGACCTGGTGTATAGAGAGAAGATGAGAGGGCCTAGAACCGAGCCCTGGGGGACACCTGTAGTGAGTATGTGGTGCAGACACAGATCCTCTCCACGTCACCTGGTAGGAGCGGCCTGCCAGGTAGGATGCAATCCAAGAGTGTGCAGAGCCTGAGACACCCAGCCCTGAGAGGGTGGAGAGGAAGATCTGACGGGTCACGGTGTCGAAGGCAGCAGATCGATCTAGGAGGATGAGAACAGAGGAGAGACAGTCAGCTTTGGCAGCGCTGAGAGCCTCTGTGACACAGAGAAGAGCAGTCTCGGTTGAGTGACCCATCTTTGAAGCCTGACTGGTTAGGGTCATGAAGTTTGTTTTGAGGGAGACGATAAGAAAGTGAAGAGACAGCAATCTCATGTGTTTTGGAAAGAAAAGAAAGAAGGGATACAGGTCTATCGTTTTTGATGTCAGATGAATCGAGTGTTGGTTTCTTGCAGAGGGAAGCAACTCAGGCCATCTTGAAGTCAGAAGGGAAGCAGGCAGTGGCCAGGGAGGAGTTGATGAGGGAAGTGAGGAATGGGACAAGGTCTCCCGAGATGGTCCGGAGAAGATGGGTTCAAGTGGGCAGCTTTTCGGGCGGCCGAACCTCACTAGTCGTAAGACGTCATCTGGAGAGAGGGGAGAAAGAGGTCAAGGCGTAGGGGAGTTCTGTGTGAGTGAGACTAGTAGACTCAGTAGGCTGAGTGAATGAGTAGCACATAGCCTATAGAAATGTTGTGCAACATAAGCTCCTGGGCTCTCATGAAGTGTATGATTAGATTTTTGAATACATTTGCGTTGATGTCAGGGTGATTAGAGGAACAATAGAGTGCTGAGTACCAGGCAGTTAGCAAGTTTGGTAGGCTACTAATGACCAGCAGCAGCAGCAGAGCTTGGAGAAGCCTAATTACCATGACTAAACAGTCACAGGGAATTTGACTGCCGTCATGACTTGTGACTACCAGTGTGGCGGTAATATGGTCCCCGTAACAGCCCTAGCTGGAACTGTCAGTGAAAAGTAGAGCGGCCCAGTCAGGCATATCGCAATATTTCTAATTTAAATTGCTGGAAGACATAGTTTGGAAAGCAAATGGCTATTGTAAAGGGAAGACAACGAAAATACAAAGCTGTCTTTTAGTTGTCAAAATTCTCAACTTAAAATTGGGCTTATAGCCCATCTTACTGGTACCAGCGGAAAGCATTGGCCAAATCCCCGGTGAGTGCGCACATTCACTCTTCATCTTTGGGTCAGTGCCACATAAAAGTTTGTTTTGGGACAATAATTTCTTCCTCCAGTTGTCATTCTATTTGTGGGTCCCCTTCTAGTAGACCTATTATATGGACAGCATTGTTTTTATAGCTCTGTTTGTCAGTGTCAACAGAGTAGGCTAACTTGTAATTTGTCGTACTCAAAAGTATTATGCCTCCAGTCACATAGTGTAGTAGAATTGTACAAAATATTTTTTTTTCCAGGCAAAGAAAGAAGAAACGTATCGGATATAGCCTACAGCCCAGGACACTACACGCGCTCAGCAATGAAGACCTTTTTACGATTAGTCTAATCGTATAACTCAAATTATGACCATCCAATCTACTCATCACATTACGAGTAGTAGGCTATCTTACATAAGTCTGCAAATCCAATGAGGCATGGAATGTTTTATTATAAAGGTGCATTTTCATGGTGAAAATTTGCTTCTCCTAACTTGAAACTCACGCGCCACCTATGCGTAGGTTAGGAATTATGCTGCTCGTTACTCATCTTGTTGGCTGAGGAACATTTATCGTGGACAATTATTCTAACAACTTCAAAGTGCATGGTAAGGACACACTTCATTGCATTCTCGACTTGCATGTTCTGTTAAGATGAATTACCATAATCTAAATGTGATATCTGTCATTCTGAGCAGTGTGGGTGGACACCCTAATCAGGTTACACACCCAACACATATGGGTCCGGTACATTTTTTAAATGTCTGGTAAATTATAATGCTGCCGGTCAAATGTCCAGTGCCATATTTTCATAATGGAAACCCTGGTCTCATGGTAGGGTGGGGTATGCAAAATGGGTCAACTTTGAACACCTCTATGTCCTGAATGTTTTGTCATTCAGGTCACTTTTTGACCACTTCTACCATGGGCAAACATGTATGGAAGGTTTCATTCTAATCAAAAGGGGTGCCTTTAGAAAGTGATTGAAATGATATGGTGTGTTAGGACTGCACTGAGAAAGAATTATATAATAAAAAACACTGCAAGGTCAAAGTAATACACAGTGCCTTCGGAAAGTATTCAGACCCCTTAACTTTTCCATATTTTGTTATGTTAAAGCCTTCTTCTAAAATTGATTAAATGAATTTTAAAAAAATCCTAAACACAATACCCTATAATGACAAAGCAAAAAGTTGTATTTTATTTGAGCAAATACCTTATTTACATAAGTAAAAAAATTGAGCTCAGGTGCATCCTGTTTCCATTGATCATCCTTGAGATGTTTCAACAACTTCATTGGAGTCCACCTGCGGTAAATTCAATTGATTGGACATGATTTGGAAAGGCACACACCTGTCTATAAGGTCCCACAGTTGACAGTGCATGTCTGAGCAAAAACCAAGCCATGAGGTCAAAGGAATTGTCAGTAGAGCTCCGAGACAGGATTGTGTCGAGGCACAGATCTGGGGAAGGGTACAAAAAAAGTTCTGCAGCATTGAAGGTCCCCAAGAACACAGTGGCCTCCATCATTCTTAAAATGGAAGAAGTTTGGAACCAATAAAGACTTTTCCCAGAGATGGCCGCCCGGCCCAACTGAGCAATTCGTGGAGTAGGGCCTTGGTCAGAGAGGTGACCAAGACAGCGCTCTAGAGTTCCTCTGTGGATGGGAGAAACTTCCAGAAGGACAACAATCTCTGCAACACTCCACCAATCAGGCCTTTATGGTAGAGTGGCCACTCCACAGTAAAAGGCACGACAGCCCGCTTGGAGTTTGCCAAAAGGCACCTAAAGACTCTCAGACCATGAGAAACAAGATTTTCTGGTCTGATAAAAGCAAGATGAAACTATTTGGCCTGAATGACAAGCGTCACGTCTGGAGGAAATCTGGCACCATCCCTACGGTGAAGCATGGTGGTGGCAGATGTGCCAAGCTTGTAGCATCATACCCAAGAAGATGCTGTAGTCGCTGCTAAAGATGCAAAGTACTGAGTTAAGGGTCTGAATATTTATGTAAATGTCATTTCTGTTTATGTAATAAAAGTGCAACATTTTCTATAAACCTGTTTTTGCTTAGTCATTATGGGGTATTGATGAATGTAAATTGAGGGGGGAAACTATTTAAATACATTTTAGAATAAGGCTGTAATGTAACAAAATGTGGAAAAAGTCAAGGTGTCTGAATACTTTCCGAAGGCACTGTATCTAGTTGAAACTAAAAGCTACATTTGTTTCTGTAGGGGACCCAGGTTGCCATAAAGCATGTGCCTACATTGTTATCTAGGAGTTATCTGTGGGCACTATATCCTAGAAACCTGCTGTCACAACAGTGATCGTTTGCACACTGAGTGCAAGGCCATTTCAAACACTTAGAGGCAAACAGGTCAGTGTTTGTCTACAAAGATGAATGATCTTATTTATCTGGCTATACCAAATCAGATATAAACAATCAGATCAATTATATTCTGAGGTAGCCTCTCCTGCACAGTTTTTCCATCTCAGAACATGTTGGCTAACCACAACAACACAAGAGTTAATATTAGAGGTTGGCCGATTAATCGGAATGGCTGATTAATTAGGGACGATTTCAAGTTCTCACAATCGGTAATCGGCATTTTTGGACGCCGATTACGGCCGATTATAGAGCAATCCATGAGGAGACTGCTTGGCAGGCTAACCACCTGTTACACGAATGCAGGCAGCAAGGAGCCATGGTAAGTTACTAGCTAGCATTAAAACTTAACATAATCACTCGTTAACTACACATGGTTGATGATATTACGAGTTTAACTAGCTTGTCCTGCGTTGCATCAATGCAGTGCCTGAAATTGTGTCACTTATCTTGCGTTCAGTGTAAGCAGAGTCAGGGTATATGCAGCAGGTTGGGCCTCCTGGCTCGTTGCGAACTGTGTGAAGACCATTTCTTCCTAACAAAGACCATCATTAATTTGCCAGAATTTTACATAATTATGACATAACATTGAAGGTTCTGCAATGTAACCGCAATATTTAGACTTAGGGTTTCCACCCGTTCGATAAAATACGGAACGGTTCCGTATTACACTGAAAGAATAAACGTTTTGTTTTCGAAAGGATAGGATTTGAACATATTAATGACCTAAGACTCGTATTTCCGTGTGTTTATTATAATTAAGTCTATGATTTGATATTTGATAGAGCAGTCATTCAAACTGAACTTTTCTCCGTTTGCCAGCAGCTCTTCGCAATGCTTGAAGCACAGCGCTGTTTATGACATCAAGCCTATCAACTCCAGGGATTAGGCTGGCAATACTATAGTGCCTATAAGAACATCCAATCGTCAAAGGTATATGCAATACAAATGGTATAGAGAGAAATAGTCCTATAATAACTACAACCTAAAACTTCTTAACTGGGAATATTGAAGACTCATGTTAAAAAGGAACCACTAGCTTTCATAGGTTCTCATGTTCTGAGCAAGGAACTTAAACGTTAGCCTTTTTACATGGCACATATTGCACTTTTACCTTCTTCTCCAACACTGAGTTTTTGCATTATTTAAACCAAATTGAACACGTTTCATTATTTATTTGAGACTAAATTGATTTTATTTATGTATTATATTAAGTTAAAATAAGTGTTCATTGTTCATTCAGTATTGTTGTAATCGCCATAATTACAAATAAATATATAAATACATATTATTATTATTTATAAAATCGGCCAATTAATTGATATCGGCTTTTTTTGGGTGCTCCAATAATCGGTATCGGCATTGAAAAATCATAATCGGTCGACTTTTAGTTGAGATTCAAGGATGTTTATTTAGATTTATCAAACAAAATGTAAAATAGGAAGGTCTAACTTCTACTTTGATAGGACACTTTATTGGGCCGTAAACAGGGGACAAGTCACAGCCTCTATGGCTTTCTATGCAAAGAGCTCAGCTGCATACAGAGAGGTCTGTCCACAGAGGACAGTCGCTCCCTTCCTGATAAAACGGCTGGAGTCTGGATCCAACACAAGCGCCATAATAAATAGACCCCCTTAACAATGTTCCAAAGGAACTCAATTGGGAGCTCAATCAGCAGGCCTATATGGACGAACAGACATCGGCCATGTGGCATTATGCAAAGGCCTAACATTATGTTTAGCTCCTCTCTGTTATGTTGGCCTCACCAAGATGAAGGAAAAATATGGAAACTGATGCAATATTATCTATGTAGCATTGAAGAAAATAAACACGATTAAGAAACAGGCAATAGCGTGTCAAATAAAATTACGTTGGGAGCATGCATATGCCCCTGATCCAAATAGACAGTTTATAATACCTCAAAATAAGCCCTAATTATAAGTTGATAGAAATGAATAAATCTGAAAAATCCATCTTCACAAATAAACTGCAGGCTACAAATGAAAAAATAAATACTGTCAAACAACCATTTAGATCTGTCATGTTAATCAAAGATATCTTACCTCATCTGCATTTTCAGTTCCTGTGTCTTTCCCACTGGTGGCATTGCTGTTTTTAGTGCTGCTTTTGGCAGATTTGGTTGGTTCCTGTGAATGACAACAAGCCATAGTCATCTTACCATATTCACAACAAACACAATTGTCGTAGGACCATACTCAACTCACATCCTCTGTTCTATAGAGTTATTGTACACTACACATACATGTAATTTCCGTGGTTAAACAGGTCCCGTTGGTAGGGTGCCTACAATTACCATAATTGCGCTACCTTAAAAAACTGTTGGAATGCATTCTTGCGGCCTTGACTGCCGCATTTGTAAGACAGACTGTATGGAACGAGACTTAAATGCCCCCTTAGTGGAAAAAGACAGAAATTACAGTCTGGTCAGGCAACGATTAAGCACAAGCGAGAGACGATCTTAAAACATTGCAGCAAGCTATTTGACAAGAGTGTAGTAGTATCTTATGAACGAGACTAAATTTAACTTGTAACTACCAACTTGATAATCGTACGTTTATTAATTAACGAATGTAGTTAACTCACTATCAGTGAGAACCGCCTAGGCTCACGCTCGTGCATGTTTGCAGTTCATATTCTCACAACACATTCATTATTAAACAATACGCCATTTCTAAAAATCTACATTATTTTACGACATCAACAGATTTGAGAATATAAATAATGTAAAAGTTCAAAAGCATTGTTGCTGTATAAGGCTAGTCTATCGGTAGCTCTCAAGAAGTAGGGTATACCCAGATTACAGGCGGCCCTCATTGTGTTCTTAGCTGATGGTAGGCTTCTTCTGATCACAGCTGGCTCCCTCATGAATAGCTACATATTGTATGCCACATATGTGATAACCATGTTTGCATTACTGATCGTTACAGGTTAGCTTATACAAAAAGCTGCCATGGATGTTTCAATTTACCTGCTCTTGGCGAGTCTTCGTTCTCGATTCGGGAAAAATTGTATCTTAGAAAATGTCCGCGTCAAGTTGCAGGTGGTTCTACAAAAACCAGACAAAACTCAACGGTAGTACACCCCTTTGGTCACACTGTGTGATGCACTGTCATCTACAAGTGGCCGCGTCGCATAGAAATATTAGTTCCTGCAAAGATGATGGAAAATCCTAAATGTGCGGTAGCTAAAATGGCAAGAAACATTGAGTTTTGTCTGTTTTTTTTGTAGAACCACCTGCAACTGGACACATTTCAGATACATTTCCACCGAATCGAAAACCAAGACAGTATCGCCATGAGCAGGTTAGTTGAAACATCTATTGCGCCGTTTTCTATAAACTAACCTGTAACGCCCAGTAACGGAAACATAGTTATCACATTTGTTTTACAATCACAACCCTGTTAATCCCGACACTTTGTCTGAATTTAAATTAAAGTACACCTCACATCCGATACGGGTTGGGAAATCTTTGGAATTTAACATTCATATAAGTGAGAAAGAAGCTTTAAAATACTAAAAAGATACACATTCTGTGCAGTTTAGCAAAGTTGCACCTGACTTTTTTTCTCCACTCACCACCTCGGCTATGACATCCCCTTACCTTGCGCTCTCAAAATTCCATTGCGACCATTCCACATGCCGTGTTACTCAACATACATCTGGGTGCAACTTTCCTAAACTGTGTATACAGTAAGTGGATATTTTGTATTTTAACTGTGTCGCGTATTTGCGTTTAGACAGAGCATGTGGGCAGCGTCGAAACATCCGCGAAATCCCCTCAGGCGGCAAACAGCTTTGTCAATAGACGGTATAACGTTAAGATTTACCGTCTATGTTAATGGGCTTGTCTATCGTTATTAAATCAATTTAAGAATTTAATATACAGGGTAATGTAAACAGTGATACGATCACATATGTTGTTGGCTGTTGATGTCTTTGCATAGTCTGAAAATGCATCTGCTCTGCTAGGCCTTACGATAAATAGTACATCTAGTTGGCGTATTAGAATACAATTACGAGATACGGTCTACTTCCTCTGAATATTTGCATTGTTGCGATCAGTACGTTACCTTTTCCTTTTTAGTTTTATTCGGCATGTTGTGGCTGTTGATCTTTTTCACGGTGACTCCGTGACAGATTTCCCCGGGACTCGATCGCTGCCACTCGGTTAGCTTCAGCTCCCTGCACCCTTCTAGGCCAAGAAAAAGATAATTGGCCAGCCACACGTTATACTGCCTAGTGACGGGCCACTGTAATTATTTCATTGGGTGGTTATAGGATGGGCGGATTGCACTCCTCGTTTAGGCTGGAGGCGTTGAATGATGCACTTTCGCCTTAGCAACAATTCATGAATGAAGCTCTTCTCTTCTTCTTCAGTATCATGGTGGTCCGCAAACAAATGTTATAGGTTAATGCCGCCACCTACTGTACAATCCATTATACTTGCTGATACAAAAAAGGGAAAATTGAATGCCTAGTACCACACGTTATGTAGCACTATATTGGATCATTGAATCAAACATTTCTGCAGCATTTAAGGTCCCCAAGAACACAGTGGCCTCCATCATTCTTAAATGGAAGCATTTTGGAACCACCAAGACTCTTCCTAGAGCTGACCGCCCAGCCAAACTGAGCAATCAGGGGAGAAGGGGCTTTGTCAGGGAGGTGACCAAGAACCCGATGGTCACTCTGACTGAGCTACAGAGTTCCTCTGTGGAGATGCTTGTCCTTCTGGAAGGCAGACTCCATTAATCAGGCCTTTATGGTAGAGTGGCCAGACGGAAGCCACTCCTCAGTAAAAGGCACACGACAGCCCGCTTGGAGTTTGTCAAAAGGCACCTAAAGGACTCTTAGATCATGAGAAACAAGATTATCTGGTCTGATGAAACCAAGATTGAAGTCTTTGGCCTGAATGCCAAGCGCCATGTCTGGAGGAAACCTGACTACGGTGAAGCATGGAGGTGGCAGCATAATTCTGTGTAGATGTTTTTCAGCAGCAGGGACTGGGAGACTAGTCAGGATCAAGGCAAAGATGAACAGAGCAAAGTACATACATACAGATCCTTGATGAAAACCTGCTCCAGAGCGCTCAGGACCTCAGACTGGGGCAAAGGTTCACCTTCCAACAGGACAATGACCCTATGCACACAGCCAATAAAACACAGAAATGGCTTCGGGACAAGTCTCTGAATTTCCTTGAATGGCCCAGCCAGAGCCCGGACCCAATCGAACATCTCTGGCGAGACCTGAAAATAGCTGTGCAGCAACACTCCCCATCCAACCTGGCAGAGCTTGAGAGGATCTGCAGAGAAGAATGGGCGAAATACAGGTGTGCCAAGCTTGTAGCGTCATACACAAGAAGACTCAAGGCTGTAATTGCTGCCAAAGGTGGTTCAAGGAAGTACTGATTAAAGGGTCTGAATACTTATGTAAATGTGACATTTCATTTTCTCTTTCTCTCTCTCTCTCTCACACTCTCACTCTCACTCTCACTCTCTCTCTCACTCATATATATATATATAAAATGAAACAGGCAGGGAGCAGGTCTCGAGCCCCAGGTCCGGAGCACTATCGACTGTGCTGCAAAAGCATGCTCGTGCGGCAGAGTTACACTACTCCCTCCTTTCAAAGAGTGTGCTTGGCTCACCGGCCAAGCACACTCACTGTCGTGGATGCAAGGTCCAATCACTTCTGATCTTTGTGTAGATCAGGATTTATTTTTTTTAATCAATTTTACAAGAAGGCTCTAACGTAACAAAATGTTGAAAAACTGAAGGGGTCTGAATACTTTCCGGATGCACTGTAAGTATATAATATTGTGTGGCAATTCCCAGACCTAGCAGTTAAGGTTATGTAACCTTATTTAGTCCTACCTGCTATGGTGGATTTTAAATGAATTGGTATTCACTTTGTTTTTCGGTAGAATTACTGTCATGGGCATCCTGAGTGGCGCAGCGATCTAAGGAACTGTATCGCAGGGGCTCGATCCCAGGCTTTGATCGGGAGTACCATAGGGCAGTGCACAATTGGCCCAGCATCGTCTGGGTAAGGGGAGGGTTTGGCCGGGGGGGGCCTTACTTGGCTCATCGCACTCTAGCGACTCCTTGTGGCGGGCCAGGCGCCTGCAGGCTGACTTCGCCTCTCCCGAGCCCGTTGGGGAGTTGTAGCAATGAAACAAGATCGTAATCACAAAAAAGGGGGTAAAAATTGCAAAAAAATAAATCATTACTGTTATTGATGCCAAATTGCAAACCTTATTTGCACTGTCTGTATTCCAAAACCAATGGGTGTGCCTGAGTCTTATCACCTCTCAACTTGGTCAATTATTTCAACCTCGAACACTATTCTTTGGTCTGGTTCAGTCATTGCAGGAAGTCCTGAAGAGCCGGAGTTTGAAGGCTTTTGTCCCAGCCCAGCTCTAACACTTGATCAACATAGTCCATTGACCATAATGTCAGTGGGATGAGGGCAATTCATTTTGATGGTATTGATATATAACGCATGCTCCACTCTCAAGTTGGACTTGTTGACTGATGCCAAGGCGGTGGTTGCTAAGAAGAAAGGAGCTTCTGTGAAACACAAGATTGCAGCCAAGGCAGCACTGGTTCACACCTGCCTTGTCTGTCGGGTGAGTAGTATTGGTTGGTACTGTATGTGCCTTTTCCTCTCCATGTGTAGGGTATTGTTCTGGCCTGTGTGGTACAGTTTTTCATATGTGTAGTAGTTTGTTGCATCGTATTATTTAGTTTATTATTTGTGTCAACTTTGAATTCAATTCTAAGCCACAGATTTCCTCCATTTTGTACTTAACCTTTATAGATGCAGACCCGAAGACATTCAAGCAGCACTTTGAGAGCAAGCATCCCATGTCTCCAATGGTCCCAGTACCGGTTGATGTGCAGACATAAGTGACCACACACACTCAAATGGACCTATAGCTGGGGTAGATTCTTCCATCATTCACACAGAGTAGATATTGTGTAAAGCACCATGTTGTCAACAAAAAGCAGTCCTCGATGCTTAAGTTGTATTGTCTATGGCTTAATTTGTGGAAATGCTGTGATCACTCATCGCCTTTAATAATGTTGTGATTCACAGACACACGGTGACCACGATTTGAATGCTTACAGCTGACACATGGAATGACATGACCCCGAGAATGACTGGACATGGGCTGGATATTTGTGACAACAACCTAAAAGGGGTGCAGACGCACACTAGCACCCCATTTTATGTTTATTCCATAGCCAATCATATCTCTAGCTAACCCCTTATTCCACACTATGCCTTTTATGCCCTGTGGTCCCTCAACTTCTGACACTTTGTAACTCTCCATCTTATAAACCCACACTACCTTCACCCATTTTCCCTATGCTGCTTATTAACATATTATTCTCCTGATTTGATAACATTTATACTCAATAACATGTTTCAAGGTGCTTACACATGGGCGGTCGTAAGCGGCAATTGAACCACGAGAAAATCTGCCTACCATGTGTAGAGACCAGTGATCCAGGTTGTTGTCAGCTTGAAAGTTGTCATTAAAACATTGTTTGATTGGTTGACAAGATGAACTCTGCTCATTGGTCAACCATGAGCGGCGGCAGCTCAGGACTTCAGCTAATGACATCTTTTGGTGCCTCGGGCTCCGAGCCAGCTTCGCCTCTCATGGGAGCGAGCACCACGAACAGGGCCGCTTGCAAAACTGCTTGCATTTTGCCGCCAGCCGCTCTACTCCAATTGAAGTCTTTAAACGCTTACCACGGCCTGTTACCTTTTTGTGGTGTACTGTTTTTGCTACCTTCAGACTGAATGCAGTGGTAAATGTGTTGCTCACAATTGACAGCCTCAACATGAACCTGTTAAATTGACAAGGGTATAGTTGAGTTTAGGCATGGCTTTCTTGTTTTGAGTCTGTTAAGTTTGTTTCTCATTGACCTAGTATTTTATATCAAATCAAATGTATTTATAAAGCCCTTCTTACATCAGCTGATATCTCAAAGTGCTGTACAGAAACCCAGCCTAAAACCCCAAACAGCAAGCAATGCAGGTCTAGAAGCACGGTGGCTAGGAAAAACTCCCTAGAAAGGCCAGAACCCAGGAAGAAACCTAGAGAGGAACCAGGCTATGAGGGGTGGCCAGTCCTCTTCTGGCTGTGCCGGGTGGAGATTATAACAGAACATGGCCAAGATGTTCAAATGTTCATTGATGACCAGCAGGGTCAAATAATAATAATCACAGTGGTTGTTGAGGGTGCAACAGGTCAGCACCTCAGGAGTAAATGTCAGTTGTGCTTTTCATAGCCGATCATTAAGAGTATCTCTACCGCCCCTGCTGTCTCTTTAGAGTTGAAAACAGCAGGTCTGGGACAGGTAGCACGTCAGGTGAACAGGCCAGGGTTCCATAGTCGCAGGCAGAACAGTTGAAACTGGAGCAGCAGCACGGCCAGGTGGACTGGGGACCGCAAGGAGTCATCAGGCAAGGTAGTCCTGAGGCATGGTTCTCAGGACTATATATCAAACCTACAGTACCTTACACATCCAGTTGTTGCTTTCTTTAGTAAGGCAGCACCAAAATGGAGGTGTTTCAGGCTAGCTCAGTGCTTTCTGTGGTGGTGGGGCAAATACGTGGAAAATACAGAGTGTAGAGGTTGGTAATGTTCTCTAGTTGCGCTGTGATTGGCTCAGTGTTCTGTCACTCATGGGGACACTACGTCACCACAAAGCCTACGGGGAGAGCTTGAAATTTGAAGACCGCTGGGTGCTGCCATAGAGTTACATTAGAAGTGCCCATCCAAGAAGGCTCAAGGTCATTGGCCACAGATAAAATTACGTCAAATAACGTTATATCTACAGTGGCTTTTCATTTGACTGATCATGTCAACATCATACTTTCAAAATCTTAGCTAGCGAACTAGCAGTCATCATCATGAATCAAGTCGACAATCTACTGGCAAATCCTTTTCAATCCTTCTCATAAAGAGAAATTATAGATAAAATGTATCGGTGCATTACACAAGTTGGAAATCTGCAAATTCAACAATGAGTGGTTTTGAAGGAATCAGTGGCTAACCGCAAGCATTGCAAAGCAATCACAAGCCTTCTATTCAGGGGAGTGGATGTCCAAGTCTGGGCTTAATGGTATCTTTTCCAAGCTTAAAATGATAAACATTCAACATTGGCCATGCTGTCAATCCAGCATGACTTCTACCGCTTTCGAAACTCGGAACTGGGAAATCTCAGACTTCAGTGAGTTCAAGACAACTGGGAACTCTGGGGGGAAAAAAGAGCTCAGATTGGGAAAATACGTTTTGAATGGTCATCCAACTCGGAATTCCAAGTCGGGAACTCTGCCTCTTTCTAGAGCTCCGACCTGAAAATCACTAACATCATGATTCCACCCTGTTTTTTTCTGAGTTCCTTAGAGGAAAACCTGGTTGTCTACTTTTCACCAGACACTGGGAGATACATTCACCTTTCAGCAGGATAATAACCTAAAACACAAGGCAGTAGCGATTTTAGCATTTAAATCTTAGTGGGGCAAAATCCCCAAAAATGTTTTAGATGCATGCCAGCAAAGCCATTACACAACACAACACTAAACAATACATTAATTGCACTATATCATTGAAAACCCACAAACTGTTAGGGCCGACATAAAGCTGTCTCAAGAGCAGAGTTCCAACAACACCTTACCACTGCTACACCTGGCTATCAGTGGAGCCTAGTCTGGCAGCGAAACAGTTAATTCAGCCTCATTTACTGCCTTTCTAAAAAACATAGCTGATATGGCTGACTTTCTTAAACAAATGTAGTTTCTACTGACAATTGAGATGTACAAACTATGGCATAAGGGGACAACAAGCAGATGAGGCAATCCGTAATTTCGATTAAGACATTAATGAGCGAGCTAGGATGGACGTTGTCAATATAACTACTTGTTCAGCACTTTGAAATGTACAGTAACATAATTCAGATCATGGGCCGTTCTTACAGTATTCTCCCTGTACACCAAGTCAGAACAGTAGGATAAATAAAGGGGGCATATAAGGAGACAATGAAAGCTCTTTCTCTAAAACATGCTATAGGCTACATGTGCGCTACCAAGTCAGAACAGTAGGCTAAATTGAGGGGATAAGACACCAAATTATTAGGGTGGGGCACATGGGCTACTAACAGCTTACTACACAACATACTTAGTATTACTTTCTTAGCTACAGAATACATCTCCATGGCATATTACATCATTTATGCAGCAACATACAAGACATTTTTAGACTCACCTTGTTGTGCTCATTTGAACAGGAAGGTGGCGTGGCGACTTTGTGGGCAAATTTTGTCAACAAACTTTGTCATCAAAGTCTGGCATTCTCTGGATTTATGGTGCTTTCAAGACAACTAGGAACTAAAAAAAACCAGGTTGAATCATGACGTCAGTGATCTTCCGGTCGGAGCTCTAGAAAGCGGCCTGAGTTTCCAACTTGGAATTCTGAGTTGGATGACCGTTCAAGAGGTATTTTCCCAGTCGGAGCTCGTTTTTTTCAGAGTTCCCGGTTATCTGAGATTTCCCAGTTCCGAGTTGTTTTGAACATGTAAGAAGTCATGCTGGATTGACAGCATGGCCAATGTTGAATGCTTATTCTTTTAAGCTAGGAAAAAATACCCTTACACCCAGACTTGGACAACACACCCACTCCGCTGAGTAGAAGGCTAGTGATTACTTTGCAATGCTTAGCCACGGATTCCTTCCAAACCACTCATTGTTGAATTTGTGATATCCAACTTGTTGTGTAATGTCCAATGGCCGATGATCACCGATACGTTTAATCTATAAATTCCCTATATATGACAAGGTTTGAAAAGGATTTGCCAGTAGATTGTCAACTTGATTCATGATGATTGCTAGCTAAGATTTAGAAAGTATGATGTTGACATGATCAGTCAAATCAAAGCCACTGTAGATATAACGTTATTTTACGTAATTTTATCTGTGGCCAATTACTTTGAGCCTTCTTGGATGGGCACTTCTAATGTAACTCTATGGCAGTACCCAAGGGTCTTCAATTTTTTAGCTCTCCTCATAGATTTTACAGAGACATAGTGTCCCCATGAGTGACAGAACACTGAGCCAATCACAGCGCAACTAGAAAACATTACCAACCCCTACGCTCTGTATTTTCCACTGGCTGCCTCACCACCACAGAAAGGACTGAGCTAGGCTGAAACACCTGCATTTTGGAGCTGCCTTAATCAAGAAACCTAAAAAGAGACCATGTTGCATGCAGCTTTATAAACTCAATGATTATTGATTTTTTTTACATTGTTTGCAAACTGATACGTGACACGTGTTAATGCCAAAATAACATGCAAAACAGGAAATAACAAATATGGAATCATGTAGTAACCAAAAAAGTGTTAAACAAATCAAAATATATTTTATATTTAAGAATCTTCAAAGTAGCCACTCTTTGCCTTGAGAGCTTTGCACACTCTTGGCATTCTCTCAACCAGCTTCATGAGGTAGTCACCTGGAATGCATTTCAATTAACATGTGCCTTGTTAAAAGTTCAATTGTGTTATTATTTCCTTCTTAGTGCATTTGAGCCAATCAGTTGTGTTGTGACAAGGTAGGGGGTGGTATACAGAAGATAGCCCTATTTGGTAAAAGACCAAGTCCATGTTATGGCAAGAACAGCTCAAATAAGCAAAGAGAAACGACAGTCCGTCATTACTTTCAGACATGAAGGTCACTCAATACGGAAAATGTCAAGAACTTTGAAAGTTTCTTCAAGTGCAGTCGCAAAAACCATCAAGTGCTATGATGAAACGGGCTCTCATGAGGACCGTCACAGGAAAGGGAGACCCAGAGTTACCTCTGCTGCAGAGGATAAGTTAGAGTTACCAGCCTCAGAAATTGCAGGCCAAATAAGTACTTCATAGAGTACAAGTAACAAGACACATCTCAACATCAACTAACTGTTCAGAGGAGACTAAAGGACACCAATAACAAGACAAGACTTGCTTGAGCAAAGAAACACAAGCAATGGACATTAGACTGGTGGAAATCGGTCCTTTGGTCTGATGAGTCCACATTTGAGATTTTGTCTTTTTGAGATGCAGAGTAGGTGAATGGATGATCTCCGCATGTGTGGTTCCCACTGTGAAGCATGGAGGAGATGGTGTGATGGTGCTTTGCTGGTGATACTGTTAGTGATTTATTTCAAATTCAAAGCACACTTAATAATGAATGTGTTGTGAGAATATGAACTGCAAACATGCACGAGCGTGAGCCTAGGCGGTTCTCACTGATAGTGAGTTAACCAGCATGGCTACCACAGCATTCTGCAGCGATACACCATCCCAGCTGGTTTGGGCTTAGTGGGACTAACATTTGTTTTTCAACAGGTCAATGACCCAAAACACAACTCCAGGCTGTGTAAGGGCTATTTGACCAAGAAGAAGAGTAAAGAGTGCTGCTTCAGATGATTTGGCCTCCACAATCACCCGACCTCAAACCAATTGAGATGGTTTGGGATGAGTTGGACTGCAGAGTGAAGGAAAAGCAGCCAACAAGTGCTCAGCATATGTGGGAACTCCTTCAAGATTATTAGAAAAGCATTACAGGTGAAGCTGGTTGAGAGAATGCCAAGATCATACAAAGCTGTCATCAAATGTATTTAGATTTGTTTAACACTTTTTTGGTTACATGATTCCATGTGTTATCTCATAGTTTTGATGTCTTCACTATTATTCTACAATGTAGAACATTTTAAAAATTAAAAAATAAAGAAAAACTCTTTAATGAGTAGGTGTGCCCAAACTTTTGACTGGTACTGAATATTTAATACATTTTTAATTTAGGATGTAACACAAGAAAATGTGGAATAAGTCAAACGGTATGAATACTTAGAGAAGGCACTGTATTTGATGGGAACATCCATGACAATTTATTTAAGATGTGTTGTTCATGACATACAAATACTCTGACTTTGCAAAGCATTGGAAGCCATTTGTGCTGAGATACTCCAATTTATTCAAGGGGAATTTAGCCACCCTCAAATCTGTCATGATAAAAGCACTTCATCCAAGACAAATCTGGTATTGTCAAATAAAATAGTTTTGTTATATTCTGAATCAAAAGTCCTGAGAAAAGCTGGATGCTTTAAACCACCTCACATTCTGTAGCGTTCTATTGAACACAACAAACTTTACTTACTGACAATGTGTTACACATCATACAACTATAGTCAAGTTAGAGATTTCAACAAGTTAGTGAGACATTAACAAATTCACCAAATGCTTTAGAAAGTATGTGTATTTGTGTGTCATAAGAAACATGAATCATCTTCCATAAACTGTCGTCATGGATTCAGAGTATACATACTGTATGCAGGCAGCTCTGGAATGGAAAATAATCCATAGTAGCTGCAGTTCATAATCTCTAGAATAGTATGTTGTTCTGAAATGGAGGATTAAAGTTATGACTATCCATTACCTTTATTATAAATAATATTGGGTCTATAGGAAGATTTAGGGTTTACCAGAGTAATCCAATACTGTATATGAGGAAAGTTTGGCATGCATGTTGGACATTTGTGCATGTCTGTGCAGCACACCACTGGAAATAAGGCACAAGGTTTCAGACCGTGGCAAGCTATGCAGCCTACAAAACTATAGCCACAACTTATGTAACCACTTACTACAATGTACTTTTACTTGTCAGAAAACCTACTGGTAAAAGGCTAAGTGATCTCAGGGTCTGTAGCCTCAATGCACTTGACCAGCACCACCTACCTAAGAGGAATCGCATGTCTGTGCTTGGGAAAGGATGTCAAAATGTGCCTAATTTGTTAAAGGTTCATAAGCACGTTATTGGCATTGATCAGTATCCTTTTTTCACACGTGACATTATCAATATGACAATGGGTTTGCCTTCAAAATATTTTATTTGGCAAATGAAATGACATTGGTTTGTGCAAGGTTTAAATCAAATACATACAGGTAAATAAACCAAACATTTGAGGCCATTCCGTAGACCAATGAGCAATTATTCACATATGGTATCATTGGCGATAGAGTGAAACACAGTCAGTGTAATAAATGAATAGACATGTGCATTTCAGTACAGCTGAATAATTCAGTGACATTGTAGACCGTATTATGAGACAGAACAGCAACAACCTCTGATATCCTGTCCCTGGATTAGCATAGCAAGTACATCAATTCACTTTATGTATAGGTTGTATTGCCTTAAATTCTATCCACCTTCCACAGCACATTTACAGGAACATCATATCTTCATTGTTTTGATGCAAGTGGCCTTACCTTTTCTGAAGTGAAGACTGATGTCCCAGCAGGCTTTGTTGAAAATTACATTTAGTAGAAACTTTAGATGTTTTTTGCCAGACATCTGATCAAGGCCAATCACTGGCACTCAGAATTATATAATTCTTAAAATAGCATACAGCATAACTAGACTGCTCTCACCTTTGCTATGTTACCTATATAGGTTCTGCAGAAGAAAAAAACTAAGAAAAATAAAGAAATCGCTGTCAGGTCAGACTAATTGGACACAATGACATCCATCATTAATTTAGTGCCTTTGCAAATTATTCAGACCCCTTGACTTTTAAAATTTTGTTAGGTTAAAGGCTTATTCTAAAATTGATGAAATATTATTTGTTTTAGCAATCTACACAATACCCCATAACGACAAAGCGAAAACAGGTTTACATATTTTTACAAATGTATATATCAAATTAAATAAATACCTTATTTATGTAAGTATTCAGACCCTTTGCTTTGATACAAATTTGAGCTCAGGTGCATCCTGTTTCCATTTATCATCCTTGGGGTGTTGCTACAACTTGGGAGTCCACTTGGGGTAAATGCAATTGATTGGACATAATTTGGAAAGGTACACACTTGTCTATTTAAAAAGGTCCCACAGTTGACACTGCATGTCCGAGCAAAAACTAAGCCATGAGGTCAAAGGAAATTTCCGTATAGCTCTGAGACAGGCTTGTGTCGAGACCCAGATCTGGGGATGGGTATCAAAACATTTCTGCAGCATTGAAGGTCCCCAAGAACACAGTGGACTCCATCTTTCTTAAATGGAAGACATTTGGAACCACCAAGACTCTTTATAGAGCTGGCTGCCTGGTCAAACTGAGCAATCGGGGGAGAAGGGCCTTGGTAAGGTAGGTGACCAAGAACCCGATGGTCACTGACAGAGCTCCTCTGTGGAGATGGGAGAACCTTCCAGAAGGACAACCATCTCTGCAGCACTCTACCAATGAGGCATTTATGGTAGAGTGGCCAGACGGAAACCACATGACAGCCTGCTTGGAGTTTGCCAAAAGGCACCTAAAGGACTCTCAGACCATGAGAAACAAGATTCTCTGGTCTGATGAAACCACGATTGAACTCTTTGGCCCGAATGCCAAGCTTCACGACTTGAGGAAACCTGGCAACATCCCTACAGTGTAGCATGGTACTGGCAGCATCATGCTGTGGGGATGTTTTTCAGCATCAGGGACTTGGAGACCAGTCAGGATCGAGGGAACGATGAACAGAGCAAAGTACAGAGAGATCTTTGATGAAAACCTCCTCCAGAGCACTCAGGACCTCAGACTGGGGTGAAGGTTCACCTTCCGACAGGACAACGATCCTAAGCACACAGCCAAGACAACGCAGGAGTGGCTTCGGGACAAGTCTCTGAATGTCCTTGAGTGGCCCAGCCAGTCTTGACTTGAACCCGATCGAACATCTCTGGAGAGACCTGAAAATAGCTGTGCAGCAACGCTCCCCATCCAACCTGACAGAGCTTGAGGGGATCTGTAGAGAAGAATGGGAGAAACTGTGCCAAGCTTGTCAAAGGTGAGGGTCTGAATACTTATGTAAATGTATATTTCACTTTTCTTTCTTTTTATAAATTAGCAAAAAATTCTAATAACCTGTTTTTGCTTTGTCATTATGGGGTAGTGTGTGTAGATTGAAAAAAAAAATATTGAATAAATTTTAGAATAAGGCAAAATTGAGAAAAAGTCAAAGGGTCTGAATACTTTCCTAAGCCACTGTCTATTAACATTGTCCTGTTCATTTCAGAGTTGCCCGTTGCAGACACTCATAGTGAGGTTTTTCTTCAGAATTCCTTTCGACTGCAAGGGGCATACCATAGTGATGCTTTATGGTTACAGGGTCCGACTAAAAGGTCTGAGAAATAAGAGAAAATGTTGTGGTCACTGACATTTATTTGAATTCTCCTTTAGCAACAACAGTTAAAAGGGACAACCAGTTTGATTATTTTCACTAACTAACACAGAATAGCATTGCGCATAGTACAAGTCAGTGAACCAATGGAAAGTTCAAAAAAATGTAAAAAAGGAGCAACAATTCCAAGGTTATGTTCATGAGTGTATATATATCCACATCTTCTTTTCTGGAGGGTGCTGTAAAGAGTGACAGATATTACATGGCACAATTGTAAAAGAAAACATTGTTCAGATATTTTGGTCCATGCTGCACTACCTTACCAAATTCTGTTTTCTTTGAACTTTTTCTCTTGTTCCTGTATTAAAATACCATTCAATCATTTAAAGAGAAAATAACTACTTGCTTAAGAGGCTGAACATGGATACACACAAAACTATAGTAATCAATAAGCATGGTACTGTACGTTACCTTAAAGAAAAGTTGAGATGAATTAAGAAATTATTCAACACAAAAAGAACTGCAGCACAAGCTTCAACATTTCTGAAGATTCATCACTTAAGAATGTCTCATATCTTTCAGTGGAAGTTTCATTTCCTTATCCATTCAAGTTCGAGCTGCCTGCTAGGGCCACTAAATTACGCAGGTTGGCATTTATTGGGATGATTTATGTACTGGAAGCAACTCTGCAGTGGTCACTAGGTGGCATAGCCACAAAGTCATAATATATAACCTTACATTTTTACGATATAGCCAATTATGACTTTGCAGTTGGCCCATCTAACGGAAATCACTCAGTTCTGCCTCCAGGGCAAGATTCATGACAATAAACATCAACCTGCCCAAGGCAAACAGGGCTTAGTTTTCTAATCAGAGGGATGTGTTGGTTACTATTTGTTCCCCTCGAATGTACACCCTAATCCCATCAACTACCTAAAATACCCACCCTCCAATGGCCTGCGTTCTAGTGGGATCTGTTAATCAAAATTTAAATCAAACAGATCTAAGCCCAGCACTTCTGTTGGGAGATCCAGGGTCTCTGTTGAGATACCCAGAGTATCTGATGGGTTATCCAATTGTATGGGGGCATTCTCATCTTCCTTGGGCTGTGGGTCAGACCCACGTTCAGTCTCCATTGACTCCTTTGTGTCAGTTTCAATGGTGTTACTGTTGTCAAGAGCTGGGAGCTCAGGTTGGATTTGCTCTGTTTGTGGGGCCGTAGCCTCCAAGGTTTCGCTGTTCTTTAAGTAATTCGGAGCAGCTTTGGACTCTATGACTGCTTTAGTGGACATGGCAGTGCTGGATGTGGTACTGCTGCTATAAAATATGTCAAATAAATCTTGTGCTTTTGCGGCAGCTAGGCTAGACTTCGGTTTTTCTGATTTCTTCATCACCTCACTTGGGGGTCTCTGCATGAAAGGAGGGGGTGTGACCATCACTGGGACATTCTGCTCACTCTCAGGGACTCCTGGTGCAGATACATCCGACTCCATGGTCATCATTATCAGGACAGGCGGGGGAGGCAGGGGAGTCTTGAACTCCGACATCACTGCTGAAGGAGTGGACGTGGGGGCTTGACTAACAGATTCCATTGTGGAAGCTTTCTTTTTGTCTGGTGTAAAATGGGGACCTGGCTTCCAGGTGCCATCTGCTGACTCCAATTCCTCACCACAGAACGCCTTGGAAATTATGTCTGCTGCCAGTACAGGGTCCTTTATAGGCTGGTTCTGTATGACAGGCAGAGGCGTCTCTCCACTGGCACCGGGTGGTTTGATAGAGGGGGAGGTGTTGAGAGGGGCCGGTTTAGCATAGACCCAGGGCCCAAGTCCGGAGGACTTTCTCAGGACCACGGAGGGAGCAGGAAGGTTTGGGCGTATTTTCCCAGAGTTGAAGGGTACCCATGTGTTAGTTGGGGGGATGACTGTCTTCCCTGACAGCTTGATAGCAATGCTCTTGGCTGCGGCCACAGACTTTGAAAACGCATCCGGGTCGTCATCCTCTTCAGCATCTGCCTCATCTTCCTTCAGGAACTCAGCAGCCACTCTCTCGGCCTCCTTCGCAAGCTCATTTTCTAGTTTTTTCTTCCAACTGAACTTTCCAAAAGCAGACGGAGCCTTTGGCTCTACTTTGGTTGTTTCCTCACTTTTCTTGCGCAGCTTTGCTCTCAATGCTGGATTAGGCCCACAGAACACTTTGGGAGGCTCACCGGGTTTCTCAGGCTCAGACTGCTTTCTAGATCCTGACTTCTCATCTTCCCTTTGACGCTCACCCTGGTCTTTCATTGATTGTCTTTCCTCCTTTTCATTCTTAGATTTCCCATCCTCCCTCTCTGATCTACACCTCGCCTCCTCTTTCTTGCTATATTTGGGGTTGGGTTCTTTCCCCTTACCATATCTGGACCGGTCTTCCTCCTCCTCATTATGCCTCCAACTAAACTTGGGTCTCTCCTCTACCCTGCTAGACCTAGGCCTCTCTTCCTCCTCCCTGCGATTTTTTAACCACTCCTCCTCCTCGCTATGCTTGTATCTCTCTTCATCCTTCTTACTGTATTTGGGCCACTCTTCCCCCTCCTTGCTATGTTTATATCTCTCCTCTTTCTTGCTGTACAAAGACCTCTCGTCTTCCTCCTTTTTGCTATACTTGGCCCTCTCTTCCTCCTCCTCCTCCCTCTTGTAATATTTGTACTTCTCCTCCTTTTTGCTGTGCTTCGCCTTCCCCTCTTTCTCCATGTGTTTGAACTTCTCATTGTCCTTTCCCTTGTCCTTTTTGCTGCGTTTATGTTTCCCTTCCTCCTTCTCTTTGCTCTTTTTGGATTCTTCCTCTTCGTGTTTGCGTTTGAACTCAGAGTGCTTTTTGTCACCAACTTCCAACGTGAGGGCAGCCTGACGATCCAGGTTCCTTCTCTGTTCGTAGAGTGGATACTCATACATTTGTTTCTAGCAGAAGGACCAAACACATATGTAAATCATTAAAGTTAATACAAAATAAAAACTGTCTCTAAAATTAGACTTAAAGGGACAGTTCATCCAAGTGTTCTTACCTTGTTGGCAGTGTATGGACAAGGACAGAGTGCAATCCACAATGAGTTTGTTTACCTAGCCACCAACACCAAACACTAACAGAATTTTCTAACCAAAAACCAACGTTAATCAATGTACCCACTATTAGCATGTATGAAATTTCATGCCCAAATCATCTCATAAATTCAAACCAAGTCATTGAACTTTAGACTTTAAATGATTTTAGAAAATGCTTAAATTAGCAGTTGGTGACAGTGGCTAAGTGAACATACTTAAACTTGTGTTGCAACCTCTACTGTAGGAAAACATAGTTCACCTAAATGTCTAAGCTATCCAAAGTAGCAGACCAGGGTTCAAATAGTATTTTAAATACTTTGCTTGAGCCTGCCTGGGGTGTCAAATGAGGTACTATTTTATGATTTCTATTGCACCAGGCAAGCGCCTTTTAAACATTTCAGATACTATTTGATCATAGGCCTGCAAAGTAGACAAAAGACTACTGTGTGCACAAAGCAATAACAAAAACGCAGCAGGAAACCGAACCAGGTTTCCGAATTTCAAATTTGTAAACATCCTTAATGTAGCCCTAGTGAAATAATATCCTACTCCCAACTAGTAATGGCCTACCTTGTATTTCTCATTGTGAGTATGACTCGTGGCATGATCTTCAGCACAAATTGCATCCCCGTAAAACTCCTCGCACAGCTGGCAATAATATCCCCTCACAGGCACCAAAAACTCAGATCCTATGAGAAAAAGAGAGAGGTTTTTAAAAATACCTAATGGTCACAGGAAACAATCATTGATTATTACCTTTACTGTGCTCTCCATGGAAGAACCTGTTATAAAAGTAGATTGTTATAAAATGTAGGTCCGTTACTTGGAGAGTATAAGTACATTCAGTAAACATGGACATATAAACATCAACATTTGTAATTGACTAGCGGTTGCCCAAAATGACCCCCTTTACATTGCATATAGAAATCAATGTTTATTTCTTACTTCTTATGCATAGTTTTGTATTCAGTGACTGCAAACTGTGGCAGTGATCCAGCACAAAGAGCCTAAAAGTAAAAGATTGCTAACAACATTTAACAGTACATTACAAATATTTAGAAAAAGGGAAATGTATAAAAAGAGAAATTCAAGTTTGTACCTTTAGCAGGTTTAGTCATTTTCTCCCCTGAAGAGTAAATCTTATTAATCTCATTGTTGGAGGAACTTGACGTCCATGGTCGATTGTAAGGATCCTGAGTCTGCACAGTGCCAATGAAAAAAGAATGCATAAACAATTTGCTGTAAAAATACAAGACTGCACAATTCAAAAAACGCCATGTTGGAAAGGTAAAGGAAATTCAACCAGATATGGGGACAAAGAACAAAAACAGGAGACCTCAATTTCATGATAGTAAACAAAAGCTCTTCAAGTCACTGACTGAACGACCAACAAGGGTCCAGCTGCAGCCAAGTCCTTAGCAGAGCACAAGAATCCTTGCTGAGAGCAGCCAATAGGCTTTCCACATCACATTCAGGAGTCTGCTGCGTTCATTTCAAGGTAGCTAACTAGCTAGCTAGTGGACTTCATAGCTAACAGGGCCTGTAAAGAGATGTGTCCATCCAAGTGTTTAATAGATAGCAATTTAATTATTAAGTTAAATGTAAACTTCACTATCTAGCTAGCTAGACAGGATGAACTGAAGTGACACAATGCTAGGTCATAATTCATTATTAAATATTAGTTCCGGCCATGCAATTTAATTGATTATCTTGAGCTCCAGCTGTGCTGGTAAAGGCATGAACAGCACGGCTACCTGACCACTCGATCGCAAATGTATTATTAAAGACTTGTACATTAAGCAACACTGTCTAGCTAACACATTTCTTTATTGCGTAGCCTTTTGGTTGTTCTCTGTAGTCTGTACGTTATGTGACAAGTTCCACAGCAAGACTCCGGAACTGCTGGAGCTGGAGTCTTATTGGAACATTCTATAAATGGTACACAAACCTTTCGGTGTGATTTGCTGTGCAAGTGTGTGAAAAAATCGAACATGGAACCACAAGTGACATTGCAGCTTTTGCACCAGTGGTTCCCAGCGTCATAGTATTCAAACAGGTCTGCTGGATGCTCAGGAGGCTGGGTACTGGCTGGGGATTTCTTAGTAGAGGCTCTTAAGGACAATGATGCTGCCTAAATGAAGAACAGAAGTTACACAAGTCAGCAAAAGAGCTAAATAATCCTAGAGGAAGCAGGCAAAAAAAATACTGAAACACGGTATTAAAACGACAAAACACAGAGAATTTTACGATGTTCCCCAAACATTGAAATTTCAAAAACGCTCACCTTGACAACATAGGAGATCTGTGTTCCAGCCTTGAGGGAGTTACTCAGGTTATGTCAGAGAATCCTGTTTTTAAGGCTAATATTTGACTCGCATTGTCATATTCTTGTACGCTTATCTCCTCCAATTAATGGTCAAAATTAAATTTTAAATACTGATCTGTGAGTTGAGCAAAAAAGTTGTGAGAAATGAGTGCTCGATGAATGCTGTTCAGAGACCATGAGTGGAAAAACATCAAATAGGAGATTTCAGGAGATTTACTCCTCACAACAAAACAGCTACAATTCAGAGTTGAGTTTCCAATGAGATCCATTTGACTTTCGTGTATTCTCATCTTCAAATGTTACATATTTTCCATATCCAATAACAATTATTTTAATTGAATACCCATGTTTAAGTGTTCTAATAAATTAGAGATACACCATCACCCTATTAACAAATTAGAAATAATTTGATCCAGTGGAAAGGATTAAAACAGTCCACATTATTGGGATCCCTCTCTGTATGCAAAGTATTCATCCCAACTAATCGCTGATCTCCTAGCTAGCCTACATGTTGATGGTGAAAATGCTCTTATGAAATGACAGTTAAATTACAAGGAATGATGTTAATCTTTCAATCCATGAAAGTAAATACCCTATATCCAAGCTTCTAACAAACATCTTACCTGACTGTGGCATCTCCAGAAACTCTTTCAGAGAAAAAGTTTGACATGGTGGTGGTCTTTCATAAACAAATACTGTGAGCTCTGAAAAATATTGTAAATTGTAGGGTGAGACATCAGAGAAGATGTAACCCTATGCTTAATCACAACTGTTTGCCATATGAAACTGAACAGGTTTCCACATAAGTTGCAGGTTTAAAACACAATCATTTGTAAACATGCATGCATTTGTAGACCAGTTTTGAGATTAGTTGGGTCAGACATTGGCATACAAAGAGGGAACTTTTAAACCGAGGAGTCAAACTCTGCCTCTTGGACAACACCAACAGATGACATAGCACACGGTCTGTCCAGGTAAGCCTGAGCAGTATGTGCACCACACATTGTTTAACCCCATATATGATGTATAAGCAAAAGGCTGAATGCCAGGTATTCAAAGTACACTTTATATACAAAAGTATGTGGACACCCTTCAAATTAGAGGATTCGGCTATTTCAGCCACACCCATTCCTAGCAGGGGCCAGATTGGGAATTTAGCCAGGACACCAGGGTTAACACCCCTACTCTTACCATAAGTGCCGTGGGATCTTAAATGACCTCAGAGAGTCAGGACATCCGTTTAACGTCCCAGCCGAAAGACGCCACCCTACACAGGGCAATGTCCCTAATCACTGCCCTGGGGCATTGGGATATTTTTTTTAGACCAGAGGAAAGAGTGCCTCCTACTGGCCCTCCAACACCACTTCCAGCAGCATCTGGTCTCCCATCCAGGAACTGACCAGGACCAACCCTGCTTAGCTTCAGAAGCAAGCCAGCAGTGGGATGCAGGGTGGTATGCAGGGTGGTATGCGGCTGGCTAAATAACTGTTTGTCAGCAGCTTCATGAAATGGGTTTCCATGGCCTAAGATCACCATGCACAATGCCAAGCTTCAGCTGGAGTGGTGTAAAGCTCGAGACCATTGGACTCGGGTGCAGTGGAAACTCGTTCTCTGGAGTGATGAATCACGCTTCACCATCTGGCAGTTCGACAGACAAATATGGGTTTGGCAGATGCCAGGAGAACGCAACCTGCCTCAATGTATAGTGCCCACTGTAAAGTTTGGTGGAGGAGGAATAATGGTCTGAGGCTGTTAATGATTTGGGCTAGGCCCCTTAGTTCCAGTGAAATCTTAATCTTAGCATACAATGACATTCTAGATGACTCTGTGCTTCCAACTTTGGGCCAACAGTTTGGGGAAGGCCCTTTCCTGTTTCAGCATGATAATACATTTACATTTAAGTCATTTAGCAGACGCTCTTATCCAGAGCGACTTACAAATTGGTGCGTTCACCTTAAGACATCCAGTGGAACAGCCACTTTACAATAGTGCATCTAAATCTTTTAAGGGGGTGAGAAGGATTACTTTATCCTAACCTAGGTATTCCTGAAAGAGGTGGGGTTTCAGGTGTCTCCGGAAGGTGGTGATTGACTCCGCTGTCCTGGCGTCGTGAGGGAGTTTGTTCCACCATTGGGGGGCCAGAGCAGTGAACAGTTTTGACTGGGCTGCGCGGGAACTGTACTTCCTCAGTGGTAGGGAGGCGAGCAGGCCAGAGGTGGATGAACGCAGTGCCCTTGTTTGGGTGTAGGGCCTGATCAGAGCCTGGAGGTACTGAGGTGCCGTTCCCCTCACAGCTCCGTAATGCCCCCATAAACAAAGCGAGGTCCATACAGAAATGGTTTGTCAAGATCGGTGTGGATGAACTTGACTGGCCTGCAGAGCCCTGACCTCAACCCCATTGAACATATTTGTGATGAATTGGAACACCAACTGCGAGTCAGGCCTAATCGACCATCATCAGTGACCAACCTCACTAATGCTTGTGGCTGAATGGAACCAAGTCCCCGCATCAATGTTCCAACATCTAGTGGAAAGCCATCCCAGAAGACTGGAGGTTGTTATAGCAGCAAAAGGGGGACCAACTCCATATGAATGCCCATGATTTTGGAATAAGATGTTCAACGAGACGGTGTCCACATACTTTTGGTCATGTAGCACAATTACTATTTACTGGTATTTAATGAATCAGACAAGGGCAAGTATACATTTAAATCAAAACCGTACCTTTTGAATAGTTACTTATGTCATTTAGACTCATATCATGAAATAAAGCAACGTTGACCTGTCACTTTCTGCAGAATAATTACATTTCTGCAGCAATAATGTACATGTTTTTCTAAGGTTTTACCAGTACTTCAGCTCTCTGGCTTGTGCCTGGAGCAGCTTACGGAATTCTACCTTGACAGAGGCCTGGACCCCAGGTGATACCTCTCGGCTGCGAGCGCGCTCCTGTTTCTTCTCCTTGTCTGGAGGTGGTGGGTGTGTTGGATGCTCAAGGTCTCCAGAAGCCCTACCCTCTCGCCGGGGCTTGTCAGTTGGTTGTAGACCAAGAATAAGAGCCACTTTGTCAAGCTCGCATCGTTTCTTCTCTGCTACCTCGTGCTCGTTGCGGAGCACAGCAATCTGAGACATGACCTCTTCCTGGAGCCGACTGATCTCTGACAGTAACGGGTCCTTATGGCCATCCTTTTCACGCCGCTTTTTGCGCAGCAGTTCCCCTACAAAGTCAACAATGAAAAATGGATTTAACTGTGCAACAACCTTCTGAATAAATTTTTATTTTTTAAATGTAATTAACAAATATAGAAAAGGCTTTGAGATGATTGAAGTACCTTGCTGTTTTCGCAATCTCTCCAGTTCCTTCATGAGATAATCTTTCTTCTTCATGCGGATGTCTCGGTCTCTTCTCAGTTTTTCACGTTCTTCAAGAACCTACAGAATGCAGGAGAATCATTAGAGAACTAGTGTATGCCAAAACAGCATCAAATGACAATACTGTAGGCTTCATTTGAATTTAAGTGGATAGCTGAATACTCCACCTTTTGTTTTTGGCTTTCATTATTTCTCTCTTCTAAAACCCTCCTGTCCTTGCCATTATCCTGAGCGGCCATCTTTGATGATGCTATACAGGAATAATGTACAAAATTAGACAAGAGTTACATCATTAAAACTACAGCTTACAGTATTTTCAGAAAGTATTCAGACCACTTGACTTTTCACATTGTTACATTACAGCCCTATTCTAAGATTACTTTTTTTCTCATCAATCGACAAATTCCCCCATTATGACAAAGCAAAAACAGGTTTAGAACTTTTTGCAAATGTATTAAAATAAAAAAATGTAAATTAAATATCACATTCACATAAGTATTCAGACCCTGTACTCAGTACTTTGTTGAAGCACCTTTGGCAGCGATTACAGCCTTGAGTCTTCTTGGGTATGACGCTACAAGCTTGGCACACCTGTATTTGGAGAGTTTCTGCCATTCTTCTCTGCAGATCCTCTCAAGCTCTGTCAGGTTGGATAGGGAGTGTTGCTGCAAAGTTATTTTCAAGTCTCTCCAGAGATGTCAAATCAAATCAAATGTATTTGTCACATACACATGGTTAGCAGATGTTAATGCGAGTGTAGTGAAAAGCTTGTGTTCGATCAGGTTCAAGTCTGGGCTTTGGCTGGGCCACTCAAGAACATTCAGATTTGTCCCGAAGCCACTCCTGCATTGTCTTGGCTGTGTGCTTAGGACCGTTGTCCTGTTGGAAGGTGAACCTTCACCCCAGTCTGAGGTACTGAGCACTCTGGAGCAGGTTTCCATCAAGGATCTCTCTATTCTTTGCTCCGTTCATCTTTCCCTTGATCCTGACTAGTCTCCCAGTCCCTGCAGTTGAAAAACATCCCCCACAGCATGCTTCTGCCACCACCATGCTTTACAGTAGGGATGGTTCCAGGTTTCCTCCAGACGTGACACTTGATATTCAGGCTAAAGAGTTCAATCTTCATCAGATCAAAGAATCGTGTTTCTCATGGTCTGCGAGTCCTTTAGGTGCCTTTTGGCAAACTCCAAGCGGGCTCTCATGTGCCACTACCATAAAGGCCTGATTGGTGGAATGCTGCAGAGATAGGAGAACCTTCCAGAAGGACAACTATCTCCACAGAGGAACTCTGGAGCTTGGTCAGAGTAACCATCGGGTTCTTGGTCACCTCCCTGACCAAGACCCTTCTTCCTCGATTGCCCAGTTTAGTCGGGCAGACAGCTCTAGAAAGAGTCTTGGTGGCTCCAAACTTCTTCCATTTATGAATGATGGAGGCCACTGTGTTCTTGGGGACCTTCAATGCTGCATAAATGTTTTGGTACCCTTCCCCAGATCTGTGCCTCGACACAATCCTTTCTAGGAGCTCTACGGACAATTTCTTCGACCTCGTGGCTTGGTTTTTGCTCTGATATGCACTGTCAACTATGGGATCTTATCTGGACAGGTGTGTACCTTTCCAAATCATGTCCAATCAATTAAATTTACCACTGGTGGACTCAATGGACACAAAGTCTTGTAGCAAAGGGTCTGAATAGTTATGACAATAAGGTAGTTCTGTTTTTATTTTCAATACATCTGTCTAAAAAGGGGCCTCCCGAGTGGCACAGAGGTTCTAAGGCACTGCATCGCAGTGCTAGCTGTGCCACTAGTGATCCTGGTTCAAGTCCAGTCCGGGTGACCCATGGGGTGGCGCACAAATGGCCCAGCGTCGTCCGGGTTAGGGGAAGGTTTGGCCAGCAGGGATGTTCTTGTCCCATCACGCACTAGCGACTCCTGTGGTGGGCCGGGAGCAATGCACACTGACACGGTCACCAGGTGTACAGTGTTTCCTCTGACACAATGGTGTGGCTGGCTTTCGGATTAAGAAGACATTGTGTCAAAAAGCAGTGCGGCTTGGTTGGGTTGTGTTTCAGAGGATGCAAGGCTCTAGACCTTCGCCTCTCCCGAGTCCATACGGGAGTTTCAGCAATGGGACAAGACTAACTACCAATTGGTTACCACAAAATTGGGGAGAATGAAAACATGTTTAAAAAACTTTTCGCTTTGTTATTATGGTGTATTGTGTGTAGATTGATGAGGAACATGCTTTGATTTAATCCATTTTAGAATAAGGCTGTAACATAACAAAATGTGGGGAAAGAGAAGGGGTCTGAATACTTTCCGAAAGCACTGTACGTGCTGCAGTTTCATTGATCACCAACCAAATGTATTTATTGAAGAGGAATGAACAAGTAATTAAACATCCACTTATTCAATGGTTTGTTCTCACCTTTTCTTTCACCCCCCTGGTGTAACTCTGGCTGGATGACATTCAAGTATGGTCTGTCAAACGGCGGGACTTTAGGAAAATCTTCAATGGGAGATTGAGGAAGCATGCCCATAGATGGAGGTGGGTACATCGGCCACTGTTGGGGCATGTACGGCCAGTTCCCATACTGCCCAAAGCCATGAGGTGGATAGTTGGGTGGTACCAGACCATGTGACTGGGCTTGGGCGTAGGCAGGAATCGAGATAGAAGGGTGGGTGGGTGTCACTGGAGTAGTTTCAGTCTTCACCTCTCCGCCGCCTTGAGTCTTCCCATGGGTGCTGCGTCTGTCAGATGGGGGTGACTTCTTCTGGCTCCTTCTGTTATCAAGGCTGCTGCTTAGGCTCCTGCTACGACTCGGGCTGTTGCTTTCGCTACGACTGCTACCACTGCTGGAGCTGCTCCCACTGTGGCTATTATGCATGCCCTTGCTCCTGCCTGAGCTTCTTGAAGAGTCACGGTGACCCCGCCTCCTCCCAGGACAAGGGGAAGGGGGTTTCGGAGGGGGCCTTTTTCCATGCAGACGCTCCTGAGTCCTGGCAGCCATCTTGCTGATCTCCGTCACCCCCAGATCCAGCCCAATGGTTTTGAGGAGGTCCTGGATCTTCTCGTACTCCTCCACGTCTTGCTTCTCCTTCCCTTCCAGTGGTCCTGTTCCTAGTGGGTAGTCATTAGGCTCTTCAACCTTGATATTATGGTCAGGGGTGGCAGAGGACCTGCTTTGATGCTGATACCTCATGTCCACCTGTTGCTGACGAGAGCTTCTCTGATCGACAATACCAGGATGGGCCTCTAGGTGCTGTGAGACGCCATAGCTTGCCGGCTCACTCATAATATCACCATAGAGCTCTGACAGACTGTGTTGTTGACGGGGAACTCCTGCTGGAGTCTGAGACCTGCCCTTCTCTAGATCATCTTCATCGCCATAAAGGAACTTCTCCTCATCATCAATGTCTGGTACCCTCTTCCTTTTCTCCTCTTGCGGTGCAGATGCATCTCCCAACAAGCCAAGGATCCCTGCAATCCCACTGCGATCAAGTCTGCCCTGGGCCATGCGTGGGTCATCTCTCAGTTCTCCCAGCATGGTGGCCAAAATGTTAGGGTCCATGCCTTTCATAGCTGAGAGGAGACGCTCTGCCTCAGCACCAGGGGTAACTCTTGGAGAATCACTGTTCTGCAAAACAAAAAAACAATATATGTTTAACAAATTAATCATTATAATCATTTAGATAAAAGAAAAAAGGTAATTGTGGGATGACAGGGTTAGAATGAGTATGAAGATCGGTAATACACGACACAGCTATATACTACATAATTAATTTAACACAGTAATAAAATGGCATATGTCCCTTACCTGCACAAATGGGGGGGAGTCGGTCTCTGAGTCCATGCGCCTCTTCAGGATGGACTTTGTGGGCATGTTCATGTCTTCCATCTCTTTGTGGTGACGGGCCAACTCCAGCTCCTTGAACCTGCTCATCTTCTTTATCTTATTAGCGCCTCCCTTGCTGCTCCTGCTACTGCTGCTACTGCTACTACTGCTGGTACTGACACTGCGGCTCCTACTCTTGTGTGGACCAACACTCTTTGCTCTGCTTATACTGCGGGCCTGTCCATAGCTCTGGCCACGACTCCCGCTCCTGCTTCGGGACCTGCTTGGCGGACGGCTCTTGCTCCGTCCCCCCATTTCAGGGCTGCGGCTTCGGGCCCGGCTTTTACTCTGTCCCCCCAATTCAGGGCTGCGACTTTGAGTAAGGCTTTTGCCCTGTCCCCTCAATTCAGGGCTGCGGCTTTGAGTAAGGCTTTTGCTCTGTCCTACCATTGCAGGGCTGCGACTTCGGGCACGGCTTTTACTCCGTCCTACCATTGCAGGGCTGCGAGTTCTGGCACGGCTTTTACTCCGTCCCCCCAATGCAGGGCTGCGAGTTCTGGCACGGCTTTTACTCCGTCCCCCCAATGCAGGGCTGCGAGTTCTGGCACGGCTTTTACTCTGTCCCCCCATTGTAGGGCTGCGACTACGAGGACGGCTCTTGCTCCGTCCCCTGATTCCCGGGCTGCGACTACGATGTCGGCTTCTCCCTCTGCTGGGACTCTGCCTCCTGGGGCCACGGTCGTCAGGGCCATCGTAACTGGACCTCTTTGGCAGGTAAGGAGGGTAGTCTCTTGAGGGTAGCCCTGCCCCAGGTGGTCCAGTCAATTCATTGCCCACAGTGATTACCAGATTGTGGTCTGTGGGGATGCCACCACGGGGAGAAGAATGAGAGCTCTATTGACAGAAACAGATTTGTAATCAAATCCCTTAACTGTAATCAGTTTCATTACAATAAATAGTTGACTGGATTTTGAAGTTATTAGACACAGCATTTCGGCAAATGAATGCATTGCTCCAGTGAAAAGGAAATAGGAGCCAATGCAAGGGACAGGGCAACTTCCAGTTCCACTGTAAATAAAAATTGCACCTGCACTTGTAGCTGGTTAACAATAAACAGTGACCAATAGTCATGATAACTAGCCTAGTTAGCTAGCTAACCAATGCGCTATGTAAACAGACAACACGCACGATTTTTTTTTTTTTAAAGCTACATTTACCAATGGAATTAGATAGTGGCAGACTAGTCGGGTAGACAGTATCCCGCACTTAATTATCGCACTTACTTCTCTTGGGGGAGGGCCGCTGTCCCAATATTCACCGCCTGGACCTCTGTGATTTACTGAACCGGGAGAAGGATACCTCCTGAGCGGTGGAGAACGCCTGTACGGGTCTGGAGGTCCGTCATGGTAACCCTGAAAAGGAGGTCTGGGCCTGCCTCTTTCTTCTCTAAACGGTGGCCCAGGATAAGGCCGGACAGGAGTAGGACCACGGCCCTCGCACTGCTGCGGGTACCCTCCTCGAGGTGGAAGAGGCCGACCACGATACATATTTCACTGTTAAATTGGGCCTTTTCTATCAATTACAGCTACTTGCTACCGCACTGATTTCATGCACATTTAATTGTTTTATTACTTACAGTCTGCAGTTGGTGATAACAAATGCAAGCTACCATGTAGCTATTTGAATTTGAGTGTTCAACGAACAACTCAGCGCTCAATTTGTTGTGATTTCCGGCCTGCTTGAACCTTCTTCTTTGGTATTACTGGCGGTCGGCAAAACAACGTGAAAGATGCATGCCGCCACCTACCGTGCCGAAGTGTGTGGTTGAAAAAGGTTTACATACTGTAAATCCCCCTACCCAATCCCGTACTACTAAGAAAATAGCAAGAGCCATACTAATTCCATCCATCGCCCGTAAAATAACAGGCCCCAAATCCATCTCAATATCTCTACACCTCATTGCATTGGTCTGAATTATATGCGTCTAATGTAAACCCAGACAAATTGATACAAGCAAGTAAGACGTTTCTATTTTTGGCTGAAAAGGGGTAACATTTTTGTTTAAAGTGAAAACACTTGGTTTGAGTTGTATTCTATTTGTGTAATCATCAAAACCTCTAACTTTTGTCTAACTGGCTTGCTTCTGAAGCTAGTTTAGCAGGGTTGGTCCTGGTCAGTCCCTGGATGGGAGACCAGATGCTGCTGGAAGTGGTGTTGGAGGGCCAGTAGGAGGAACCCTTTACTCTGGTCTAAAAAATTATCCCAATATCCCAGGGCAGTTATTGGAGACATTGCCCTGTGTAGGGTGCTGTCTTTCGGATGGGACATTAAACAGGTGTCCTGACTCTTGGTCAGTAAAGTTCCCTTGGCACTTATTGTAAGAGTAGGGGGTGGTAACCCTGGTGTCTTGGCTAAATTCCTAATCTGGCCTTCATACCATCATGGCCACCTAATCATCTCCAGTTTACAATTGGCTCATTCCTCCCCCTTCCTCTCCCCTGTAACTATTCCCCAGGTCATTGCTGTAAATGAGAATGTGTTCTCAGTTCATTTACCTGGTAAAATAATGGTTACATTTTTTTATGGCAAATCATTTGAGTACGGTGCCTATAGAAAGTCTACACCCGCTTGAACTTTTTTCTCTCACATTTTTCTGCCTTAAAATGAATTTGATGTGTTTCCCCTACAGATCTATCTACACAACTTACTCCATATTTTCAAAGTTAAAGAAAGTTAGAGAACATTTTCCAAATTAAAGATATACAGTGCGTTCGAAAAGTATTCAGACCCATTGACTTAATCCACATTTTGTTACATTACAGCCTTATTCTAAAATGTATTCAATTGTTTTTTCCCCCTCATCAATCTACACAAAATAATGACAAAGCAAAAATAGTTTTTTAGAAATGTTTGAAAATGTGTTAAAACTGAAATATTACATTTACATTGTTATGCAGACCCTTTACTCAGTACTTTATAAAGGGTCTGCACCTTTGGCAGCGATTACAGCCTTAAGTCATCTTGGGTATAATGCCACAACCTTGGCACACCTGTATTTGGGAAGTTTCTCCCATTCCTCTCTGCAGATCCTCTCAAGCTCTGTTAGGTTGGATGGGGAGCGTCACTGCACAGCTCTTTTCAGGTCTCTCCAGAGATGTTCGACCAGGTTCAAGTCCGGGCTCTGGCTGGGCCCCTCAAGGACATTCGGAGACTTGTCCCGAAGCCACTCCTGCATTGTGTTGGAAGTTTGCTTAGGGTCGTTGTACTATTGGAAGGTGAACCTTTGTCCCAGTGTGAGGTCCTGAGTGATATGGAGCAGGTTTTGATCAAGGATCTCTCTGTACTTTACTCCGTTCATCTTTCCCTTGATCTTGACTAGTTTCTCAGTCCCTGCCACTGAAAAAACATCCCTAAAGCATGATGCTCCCACCACCATGCTTCACCGTAGGGATGGTGCCAGGTTTACTCCAGACGTGACGCTTGGCATTCAGGCCAAAGAGTTCAATCTTTGTTTCATCAGACCAAATAATCTTCTTTCTCATGGTCTGAGAGTCTTTAGGTGCCTTTTGGCAAACTCCAAGAGGGCTGTCATGTGCCTTTTACTGATGAGTGCCTTCCGTCTGACCACCCTACCATAAAGCCCTGATTGGTGGAATGCTGCAGAGATGATTGTCCTTCTGGAAGGTTCTCCCATCTCCACAGAGGAAGTCTGGAGCTCTGTCAGAGTTACCATTGGGTTCTTGGTCACCTCCCTGACCAAGGCCCTTCTCCACGGATTGCTCAGTTGGGCCGGGCGGCCATCTCTAGGAAAAGTCTTTATTGGTTCCAAACTTCTTCCATTTAAGAATGATGGAGGCCGCTGTGTTCTTGGGGACCTTCAATGCAGCAGAACATTTTTGGAACCCTTCCCTAGATCTGTGCTTCAACACAATCCTGTCTCGGAGCTCTACTGACAATTCCTTTGACCTCATGGCTTGGTTTTTGCTCAGACATGCCCTGTCAACTGTGGGACCTTATAGACAGGTGTGTGCCTTTCCAAATCATGTCCAACCAATTGAATTTACCGCAGGTGGACTCCAATGAAGTTGTAGAAACATGTTGAGAAAATGTTTCTCATGGTCTGAGAGTCTTTAGGTGCCTTTTGGCAAACTCCAAGTGGGCTGTCGTGCCTTTTACTGTGGAGTGGCAACTCCGTCTGGCCACTCTACCATAAAGGCCTGATTGGTGGAGTGTTGCAGAGATGGTTGTCCTTCTGGAAGTTTCTCCCATCCACAGAGGAACTCTAGAGCGCTGTCTTGGTCACCTCCCTGACCAAGGCCCTACTCCACGGATTGCTCAGTTGGGCCGGGCGGCCATCTCTAGGAAAAGTCTTTATTGGTTCCAAACTTCTTCCATTTAAGAATGATGGAGGCCGCTGTGTTCTTGGGGACCTTCAATGCTGCAGAATTTTTTTGTACCCTTCCCCAGATCTGTGCCTCAACACAATCCTGTCTTGGAGCTCTACTGACAATTCCTTTGACCTCATGGCTTGGTTTTCGCTCAGACATGCACTGTCAACTGTGGGACCTTATAGACAGGTGTGTGCCTTTCCAAATCATGTCCAATCAATTGAATTTACCACAGGTGGACTTACATTTGCAAAAATGCATGAAAAAAAAACCAAATTTCACAGTGAGTGCGAGACCTGGAGAGGCCTACAAGCCACAGTGTCTCGCACCCACGAGGAAGATGGATGGTCACAAGCCATCAAACAAAGCCGAGCTGCTTGACTTTTTTGCCCCAGGAGTGGCATAAAGTCATCCAACATCAATGTGAAAGACTGGTGGAGAGCAGGCCAAGACGCATGAAAGCGTGAAAATCAGGGTTATTCCACCAAATATTGATTTCTGAACTCTTCCTATGTTAAAACATCGGTATTGTGTTGTTTAAAAATAAATATCAACTTAATTTCAATTGCATTATTCAAGGTCTGATAACACTGCACGTTTTTCGTTATTTTGACCAGTTGTCATTTTCCACAAATCAATGCTCTAAAGGATAATATTTCTATTTGGAATTTGGGAGAAATGTTGTCATTAGTTTAGAGAATAAAACTAAATGTTTCATTTTACTCAAACACATACAGTTGAAGTCGGATGTTTACATACACCTTAGCCAAATACATTTAAACTCAGTTTTTAACAATTCCTGACATATAATCCAAATTCAAATTCCCTGTCTTAGGTCAGTTAGACCACCACTTTATTTAAAAAAAGTGAAATGTCAGAATAATAGTAGAGAGAATGATTTATTTCAGCTTTCATTACTTTCATCACATTCCCAGTGGGTCAGAAGTTTACATACACTCATTTAGTATTTGGTAGCATTGCCTTTCAATTGTTTAACGTGGGTCAAATGTTTCAGGTAGCCTTCCACAAGCTTCTCACAATAAGTTGGGTGAATATTGGCCCATTCCTCCTGACAGATCTGGTGTAACTGAGTCAGGTTTATAGGCCTCCTTGCTCGCACACGCTTTCTCAGTTCTGCCCACAAATGTTCTATTGGATTGAGGTCAGGGCTTTGTGATGGCCACCCCAATACCTTGACTTTGTTGTCCTTAAGCCATTTTGCCACAACTTTGAAAGTATGTGTCATGACATTGCCCTCTTTGGGTATAGCAAGCCCCATATCCCTCTCCCTGCCTCCCCCTTGCCTCCTTCAACTAGGCTGCTGTGGTCAGAGAGAGGTCGTAAATTCCTGAAAAGACCCTGCCACATGGCCCCACAGTATAAGAGGCAGAGTAAATTTTCATAGAGCACAAAGGAATTTCTTCCACCTCACAGATATTTAGGTACGAACAAATTTCATGTTCCAGAGAAAGTATAAAAGATTGGTGAAGTATCCAGCTACGAACTGGTCCGTTTGTTACAACTTGGGGAAGCTCATGGGAGACGGTGTGGCCACATTACCATAACTCTGTTTAAATACTAGCCTCAGATATGAGGTTTACATCTAATTGTTGTATAAGATGAATGAGTATGATACTGTTTGTAAAATTGTGTAATATGATTTTGGACTGTTTAATGAAGGAAAATATAATTCCCTTTTGATTTGAACTAAATCAGAGGACCGCCCCTGAGGGTCAGGCATCCTGGGACAGCCCCTTTTCTGCAATTCCGAATAAAACCCAACTTTGAGAAATTATCACCAGACCAGGATGAAGGTTGTAGACCATTGTTGAATCTTTTAACCATACCACGTGGTTAAAACTCTTAGACTATCGATACCGACAGAATAAGAACAAGTCTTTGATATTAATTACTAGTCTGCAACTAGGAATTCAGTATCATTGAATGCGAAGAACGACAACCGCCGAAACATTCATTCTATAACAAATGAATGTCACTCTGAACTATCCCCTCTAACCAAGACAGAGAGGGAGAGAGAGAGGACGAAACTCTCCAACAGAAACAAACTTTTCAACAGCGATCAAGATGACACACTTAGCGTAAATATACACTGCTCAAAAAAATAAAGGGAACACTAAAATAACACATCCTAGATCTGAATGAATGAAATATTCTTATTAAATACTTTTTTCTTTACATAGTTGAATGTGCTGACAACAAAATCACACAAACATTATCAATGGAAATCAAATTGATCAACCAATGGAGGTCTGGATTTGGAGTCACACTCAAAATTAAAGTGGAAAACCACACTACAGGCTGAACCAACTTTGATGTAATGTCCTTAAAACAAGTCAAAATGAGGCTCAGTAGTGTGTGTGGCCTCCACGTGCCTGTATGACCTCCCTTCAACACCTGGGCATGCTCCTGATGAGGTGGTGGATGGTCTCCTGAGGGATCTCCTCCCAGACCTGGACTAAAGCATCTGCCAACTCCTGGACAGTCTGTGGTGCAACTTGGCGTTGGTGGATGGAGCGAGACATGATGTCCCAGATGTGCTCAATTGGATTCAGGTCTGGGGAACGCGCGGGCCAGTCCATAGCATCAATGCCTTCCTCTTGCAGGAACTGCTGACACACTCCAGCCACATGAGGTCTAGCATTGTCTTGCATTAGGAGGAACCCAAGGCCAACCGCACCAGCATATGGTCTCACAAGGGGTCTGAGGATCTCATCTCGGTACCTAATGGCAGTCAGGCTACCTCTGGCGAGCACATGGAGGGCTGTGCGGCCCCCCAAAGAAATGCCACCCCACACCATGATTGACCCACCGCCAAACCGGTCATGGTGGAGGATGTTGCAGGCAGCAGAACGTTCTCCACGGCGTCTCCAGACTCTGTCACGTCTGTCACGTGCTCAGTGTGAACCTGCTTTCATCTGTGAAGAGCACAGGGCGCCAGTGGCGAATTTGCCAATCTTGGTGTTCTCTGGCAAATGCCCACCTGTGGACGTTGGGCCCTCATACCACCCTCATGGAGACTGTTTCTGACCGTTTGAGCAGACACATGCACATTTGTGGCCTGCTGAAGGTCATTTTGCAGGGCTCTGACAGTGCTCCTCCTTGCACAAAGGCGGAGGTAGCGGTCCTGCTGCTGGGTTGTTGCCCTCCTACGGCCTCCTCCACGTCTCATGATGTACTGGCCTGTCTCCTGGTAGCGCCTCCATGCTATGGACACTACGCTGACAGACACAGCAAACCTTCTTGCCACATCTCGCATTGATGTCCCATCCTGGATGAGCTGCACTACCTGAGCCACTTGTGTGGGTTGTAGACTCCGTCTCATGCTACCACTAGAGTGAAAGCACCGCCAGCATTCAAAAGTGAACAAAACATCAGCCAGGAAGCATTGGAACTGAGAAGTGGTCTCTGGTCACCACCTGCAGAACCACTCCTTTATTGGGGGTGTCTTGCTAATTGCCTATAATTTCCACCTGTTGTCTATTCCATTTGCACAACAGCATGTGAAATGTATTGTCAATCAGTGTTGCTTCCTAAGTGGACACTTTGATTTCACAGAAGTGTGATTGACTTGGAGTTACATTATGTTGTTTAAGTGTTCCCTTTATTTTTTTGAGCAGTGTATATATTGATTGCAATTGTTCCCGAATGAGTGAGCGTTCATGTGCAAAGGATTAGCATTTCAATTGTTATAATTATCAACTTTGTAGTGTCTCATCTCAGTTGACCCCCACTTCCCCTTTTGTCTAACAAGCCGCGATGACACATTCCCCTATCATTTCTTGTAACCACATTTACCTTGTTTGTTTGTTTATGCATTTCTGTGAATTACAATTGATCTATGGATGACTCATAGTGAAGACTGGGTTCGTACAGATAACCAACAATCTATGACGTTTGGAATGAGACTAACGTGAGGTAAAGTAAATAATTCATTAATTCGAAGACTAATTGATCAGATAAAATATCTGAAAAGTTATTTTAGGAAATGATAACTTTGTAATCTGAATATTTTTCCTTGGTGTCCCGACTTCCTAGTTAATTACAGTTACATGATTAATCAGTTGATCGCATAATACTAATTAAAGAGAATCTTTGATAAAAACTATAAGTCTTCAATTTAATGATAGTAAAGACACAACATATGCTTGGGGTCAATGTCCATTTGGAAGACCCATTTAAGACCAAGCTTTAACTGATTTCTTGAGATTTTCTTTAGATTTTGCTTCAATATATCCATATTCAATATATCCACATACTTTTCCTCCCTCATGATGCCATCTGTTTTGTGAAGTGCACCAGTCCCTCCTGCAGCAAAGCACCCCCACAACATGAGGCTGCCACCCCCGTGCTTCACGGTTGGGATGGTGTGCTTCAGCTTGCAAGCATCCCCCTTTTTCCTCCAAACATAACAATGATCATTATGGCCAAACAGTTCTATTTTTGTTTCAACAGACCAGAGGACATTTCTCCAAAAAACAATCTTTGTCCCCATGTGCAGTTGCAAACCGTAGTCTGGCTTTTTTATGGCGGTTTTGGAGCAGTGGCTTCTTCCTTGCTGAGCGGCCTTTCAGGCTATGTCAATATAGGACTCGTTTTACTGTGGATATAAATACTTTTGTACTTGTTTCCTCCAGCATCTTCACAAGCTCCTTTGCTGTTGTTCTGGGATTGATTTGCACTTTTTGCACCAAAGTACGTTCATCTCTAGGAGACAGAACGCGTCTCCTTCCTGAGCGGAATGGTGGCTGCATGGTCCCATGAAGTTTATACTTGAGTACTATTGTTTGTACAGATGAATGTGGTACCTTCAAGTGTTTGGAAATTGCTCCCAAGGATGAACCAGACTTGTGGTCTACAATGTTTTTCTGAGGTATTGGCTTATTTCTTTTGATTTTCCCATTATGTCAAGCAAAGAGGCACTAAGTTTGAAGGTAGTCCTTAAAATATATCCACAGGTACACCTCCAATTGACTCAAATTATGTCAATTAGCCTATCAGAAGCTTCTAAAGCCATCACACAATTTTCTGGAGTTTTCCAAGCTGTTTAAAAGCACAGTCAACTTAGTGAATGTAAACTTCTGACCCACTGGAATTGTGATACAGTGAATTATAAATTAATTAAATAATCTGTCTGTAAACAATTGTTGGGAAAATTACTTGTCATGCACAAAGTAATGTCCTAACCGACTTGTCAAAACTATAAAACCAAAGAAACTGATAATTTTGCAGTGGTCTCATAATTTTTTACAGAGCTGTATATATACACGCACAGTACCAGTCCAAAGTTTGGACACACCTACTTAAAGGATTTTTAGTTTTTCTGATAACATTTTAGAATAGTGAAGACATCAAAACTATGAAATAACACGTAGTAACCAAAGTGTTACACAAATCAAAACGTATTTTACATTTGAGATTCTTCAAACTAGCCACCCTTTTCCTTGAAGACAGTTTTGCACACTCTTGGCATTCTCTCAACCAGCTTCATGAGGTAGTCACCTGGAATTAACATTTCAAGGTGACTTTCACCTTTCAATTAACAGGTGTGCCTTGTTAAAAGTTAGTTTGTGGAATTCATTTCCTTCTTAATTTGTTTGAGCCAATCAGTTGTGTTGTGACAAGGTGGGGGTGATATACAGAAGATGGTATTTTACCAAATAGGGCTAAGTCCATATTATTGCAAGAACAGCTCAAATAAGCAAAGAGAAACGACAGTCCGTCATTTCTTTGAAGACCTGATGGTCAGTCAATCTCCTCTGCAGTCTCCTCTGAACAGTTGATGTTGAGATGTGTCTGTTACTTAAACTCTGTGAAGCATTTATTTGGGCTGCAATTTCTGAGGCTGGTAACTCTAATGAACTTCTCCTCTGCAACAGAGGTCACTCTGGGTCTTCCTTTCCTTTGGTGGTCCTCATTTAGAGCCAGTTTCATCACAGCACTTGGTTTTTGCAACTGAACTAGTAAACTTTAAAATTTATCGAAATTTCCCGGATTGACAGACCTTCATGTCTTAAAGTAATGATGGACTGTAGTTTCTCTTTGCTTATTTTAGCTTTTCTTGCCATAATATGGACTTAGTCTTTTACCAAATAGAGATATCTTCTGGCACTTTTACTAAAACGTTGATTAATGTGCACGGTCCCTGTAAAAAATCAACTCAAACTCACATAAGGAAATCAGTCAATTGAAATGAATTCATTAGGCCCTAATCTATGGACTTCACATGACTGGGCAGGGGCGCAGCCATGGGTGGGCCTGGTCTGACTTAGTAGCCAGATCCAGCCAATCAGAATTAGTTTCCCCCCCCAAAGGGGCTTTTTTGAATATCAGTCCATCAATGATTCCCAACCAAATGTATGAGTTTGTTTTTGTCAAAATTGCACAATGTCTATACTGTGTTGCCCAGAGAATGTTGGGAGAATTTTATTCCAAATTACTCACAGCTGTAATGACTGTCAAAGGCGCTTCCACCAAGTATTAACTCAGGGGGGTGGAGACTTATCCAATTATATCAGTATTTTATATTTTCTTAATTTGTAGGTTGCGTAGATCTGTAGGAGTAAAATAATCAAATTGCATCCCTTTTGAATTTTAAGGCAGCAAACTGATTTTTTTAAGGGGTGTAGACTTTCCAATGTATTAGCCAGGCTACACTGAAAACGTACTGTGTGTCGAAGTAGTACCAACATGGAATAGGTTCAAGTAGCCTGCCAATCTAATGTATAATTAAAGACACAAGTCATATCTTCATAATAGTCTGGTGTTTATTGTCACACCATAGAAAGATGATCTTTCAGGATTGAAATGATGAAAATAGCAGTTTGTTTAGTAACAAGCCTTATGACAGGTGTACATTTATTTTTAAGAAACATTCTTTCAGCGACTAAACACAACAACGAAAAACTTACCCAGATGCAATTTTTTTTGTTTTGTTCTGAAAATAATCTTTAGGGTGCATTTTCATCGATCTTGACGCTCTGTGCACTACATGTTTATCTCAACAACGTCAGATGTCACAACATGCACACCTCACGGTCACCTATGTACGTCATTTTATATTTCGATCGAAATAATACAGAAACATCACAGAAAAGTACGGTGACAGAACTTCCAAAATTACTACACTGTACATCAACACTGGATTGCACAGATCTTTGTTATTGAATGCTGTATCATATTATATATATATATATATATATCATATATTTTCAAAAAGTGACAAAAAAATATATATATATATTTTTAAAATCTAATTCAGCTGAACTTGTGTTACCTTTGCTATGTTGGATGTTCAAAACCTAGTCCTGAGATCATCCTAGTAAATGGATAAAGGTAAAGAGACTCCTAGGTAGGTAGGAGGGAAAGAAAACTTGGCGCTGGTCAGCAACAAGCAACCTTACAGCTTGGATAGTGAATATAAAAAAGAGAACATTAAGTTACAGAAATAAAAGGTAAAGTAATACATAAGAGAACCCTGGAGTGGCCAATCTGCTAGCTAACTACTACACTAGAAAAGCTCTAGCAACAGTGTACAAACAAAAGTTACCTCTTGTATACCTGTAGAATTTCCGTTGGATATTTGTGTACTTTGGACAATAAAGTCATCTTCCTTCTTCTTCTTCTGCAGTTAACTTAAAAATTGAGTGAGTATGTTTTGACAAGAAAGAGACAATGTTAGAATTTCCACCTAACCAACAGACCTTCACTTTTACCGCCATAATTTACAGACAACCTAGTTTGAATGCCTCTTCTATCACAAGTTTCATATCTCAGAGGCTTCAGAGCTGAATGAAATGCCAAGCACATGATATTTTCCAATTATCTAGTTTATTTGTTTCTGTCCAACAAAATTCATACAATAAGTAAAAGTCTAGCATTTTATGGATAAACAACATGCTAATCATCAGTATGCTAAAACTTAAAAGAAAAGATTACATACAGCATTTAATCAAAGTGGATACTACCATAACAGAATGTATTATTTGCAATGAAGTAACATTACATCTAAAATCAACCCGTAGGTTGGTATCCAGCGCTCCAGCACAGTAAGGTAACTACGACAACAGAGAAATGAAAATAAAACCACCCTCAATAAAAAAACAAATTCATTGGGCATTTCTTAACTCATCTCAGGACCATTGCTTGCCTCGGTCTCCCACTTCTCCAAAAAGTCCTGCAAGTTCAAGTTGAAAGTATCAATACCTTTACCAGACAGATGAACACCATCTGGCCTGTACAGGCCTGCGTCTGAGCCACACATGATGTTGTCATGGGTCAGAGCAGTGCCACCTAGCTCAGCGATGATGGTGTGAATTCTTCTGTTGATGGCAGCCCTAACATTGTCTACTGCTTCGCTGTCCTCCGTTTGCCTCCAGGACATCCGGGGCAAGATGTCAGACCAGACCAACAGGCATTGTGGGAAAATGCTCCTCATGGAGGTCAAGTCCTTCTTCACAGATGCCAGAAGGGCCTCAGGGTTGTGGGTGCCCAGGTCATTCCCACCCAGGTGCAGGATGACCACGTCTGGGCTGGGCCACTTGATCTTCAGCTGGTCAAGCTGGGGCAGCAGCTGGGCCCACGTCATGCCCTGTGTGCCCTTCCACCACACCCGCACACTGCTGGGGTCCATGCCCAGCTGCATGCCAATCTCGGGCGACTTGGCCCTCATCTCTGCCCAATATATAAGGGAGTGGCCACAGATCCACACGTTCCTAGGCTCTGTGTTTGCAAAGGTAACTTTGGGAACTTTTCCTGTAAAAACGCAACAATAACACAGGGTACATGTGTGGGTTAGCATCACAGGGGCTCTGCGAGGTTGACGTTACTGACGCTCCGGCTCTTGGGACTCTGCAGGCTGCTGGTTGGCTGTTAATCTTCCACCTTTGGCTCAGAACTGACGGAGCTGACACTCAAGACTATGTAGTTAGTTAACCTAGTCTAGTACTATAAAAAAATATATCATAATGAACTGAGGTATGAGAAATATTTGACACTAAAGATAGCTTATACACTGAAGCTAAATAGCAAATGACACCATCTGCAGTCTGACCTAGCTTTCTCTTCTTAACATAGCACTACCACACCACACCCTCATTTCCTCATTATTCAGGCCCTAGCTAGTTGTCAGATTGACAGCAGTCCCAATATTTATCCCTGTTTTGGAGTAAAAATAACACTAACAAGTCCCCCCAAGTAAAAGTTTCTCCCTAGCAGTAGAAATTGGAACACCCACTCCCCTAATCAAGAAACATATAGTAATTCTAATATTGCCGAAGAGTCCTAACACTTGCGGACTTCCTACAGCTTACCAGATCCCTGTTTCTGTATTACGCATAAACAATAATGCAATTCAACAGCTTAAGACCTGTTGACGCAAACTCTGCTAAAATACTTACCTTTATCTGTTGGAGAAAACATTACATTTTAAAGCTAGCTAACATTAATATCTGTCTTTAGAGCAACTCCTGTCAGAGTAAAGGAACATGGGAGTCTATGCCTATCTATTGTTTCTGTTAGTATTAGTTTATCTGAGCAAAACAACTTGAGTCTTGAAGACCACATGCTTCTAAATATGAATTGCATGCACAACAAATAAACATATTTTTTAATACTTCATTATGAGCGTAAACCAAGTATGGGAACTCATTTTCCTACTAGAACATACTTGCATTACACAATTCAAGACAAGTGCCAAGCTGGTAAATAGTTACAGGGCCAGGCCTTTCAAAGCAAATATATAGGAACACTTAAAAACCTAGCCCTAACACAAGGATAAAAACAGAAAATGTACATCTAGGAAATATAATAGCTAAAGCTATCTAAGATATCACTGAAACCTGATTAACTGTGGCCGGAATAAGAGCAAGTAAAACCTACATTAAACCTGTCTAAATGAAGCCTCAAATCTATCCATGTTCCCTCCATGGCTGGTTCTTGACACCTACAGTATGGTATCATCTCATCTTGTACTTTAAATGTGTGTTTAGTGCCCAGTATCAATTAAGTTGGCTATAGCTCTTGACTAGTTCTGGTATCACCTAATCTTAACCAATGTGTGGCTGGACACCTCTCTACACTTCAACCTCACTAAGGGTTACCTGTTGCGTTCTTCTTCCTACTGTCACGAGTATCGTTCATTCTTTGCTGATTCTTCTGTCTCATCCGCAGGTTAAACTGCTCCAGCTACAAAGCGACACACACACACACACACTGTAAATACAGTCAATTCCTGAATGCAGCAGCTTTGGACTGACTTGCCAACATTAAGTTAACAGAAGCAATTTAATATTGGGAATACAAAAAGTGTGTACACGCACTGAACCTTTCCAAAGTGCACTATCAGGAATGTACAATTTCAGACAAATAACCAAAAAGCTTTAGAAAATGGCCTATAATGCAATTCAAATGTCAACAACACCAAGGACTGAAGGTGGGTTGCTGGCTTGTAGATTACACACAAACTTAACATGATCAGACGGGTACAACTTTTTCTCATTTCTACAAATGGAATGAACAAAAACATAAAACATACCCTTTTCTTCTGTTTGGCCTTGATATCGTCTTCCGTCACTGGTGGACCCGGAGTCTCTGGCGATAGAGGGGGAGGCGAGGGCTGTCCAGCTGCAGCATCGGGGCATTGTGTGTTGATCTGGAGAGGTATGGTGATATTATGTCTTGGCGAATCCTGCTGTGCACCAGACCCACTTTTGACTGTTTCAATCACCTTGAGGCATCTAGACTGGCTGTTGACTTGGAGGATTTGACTCAAGACATCCATTGTGGGATTCGATACAGTCACCTGATTCAATATATTCACTTGTTGTGTGAGCTGAGTCTTTGCAAACGGTATCATGGGGGCACCAGGATGCCCATAATAAGCGGTGGGCAAGGCCGTGGGTAGGCCAGGGGATTGTCCCACAGGCAAAGCATAAGTATACACCCCAGCTGCTTGTTGACCAGCTGGAACATGAGGTGTGTTTGTCAAGGATGGGACAGGGGAAATATTTTGGGGGGGGCTTAAGGGACCGGGCGGCAGTGATGAGAGATAGTTGGTAGTAGACCCCTTGCTAGGCCAACCCTTAGGAGCAATGGGCTGTCTCTTCTCAGGGAAGTTCCACTTTGTGGTGGAATAGGATGTGCCAGGATGTGAGGAGGAGGTGGGAGAGGTGGTGGGGGGCGAGACGCTCACTTTCTTGGTGAGGCTCTGCATCTGCCTTGCCTTCTCCAAGGCAGCCTCCTCTTCCGGGTCAAGGAACCCTCCATATTCCGGGGTGTCTTGGGGGCTGAGGTACACCTCCTGCTGGGAAGACCTGGAGGGCGAGGCCGACCGGAGGCGTTCGGAATCAGATGAGTCGGTGTTGCGTCGCCGATGCCGATCTCCCCGCCTAGATGAGTGCTTCGTCTCTCTCTCAGAGGAATCTGATGAGTGTTTGGATGACTTTGTCCCGTAGAGGCGCTCCTGGGTCCTGTCTGCCAGCTTGGTGACCTCGGAGGTGTTCAGGTTCAGGCCGATGGCCTGGAGCAGGCTCTTGATCTTGTCGAAGTGCTGTGTCTTGTCCTGACTCTCCTGCTTCTTGGTCTCCTCCACCGGGGCTCTGGCTGGGCTGGACCTCCCGTCATCCCTGGATCTGTCTGTGTGCCCAGGTTTCTCATAGCGCTCCTCCTCAGCCGCTGCTGCTGGGGCTTTACCCCCATAGAGGAAGTCATCCTCTTCTTCCACACGTTCAGGTTCTCTCAGGAACTGGGTGTGGGACGTCATTCCTAGAATTCCGGAAAAGCCACCACTGTCCTGGATTGCTCTCTCGTGAGGCAGCAGCCGGTCTTCGTCTCTGGGGTCATCTTTAGCCTCAGAGGTCTTCACTCGCTCCATGTCGAAGGCCCTGTGCGGCCGCTCTGGCTCCTCCTCTCTTCCCCTGTAGGCATCCTTGTACTGATCTTCATCCCCACGTTCACGCGACCCACGATAACACTTTTGAGGGAGGGAACTATCCTCCTGAATACCAGCAATCTCCTCTCGAGACTCCTTGACCACAGTGGACAGCAGACCGGCATCCACACCTTTGTTGAGGATGTTGAGGAAACGGGCGAGCTGGGTGTTCAAGTTAGGGTTCTTTTCCTGAGACTCTCGGCTGGGAGGAGGTCGTTTTGAAGAATGAGGGTCAAGAGGTGTTTGGCGAACTGGAGAAGGTTGTGATGGGTGCTCTCTAGAAGTCTGCTCATATGGATCATACTTTGCAGATAGGTCAGGAGCAGGATGTCCAGCAGGTGAACCTTCATAATAGGACTTCTGACTGGATGTTTGGGTGAAGGGTGGTTGGGCAGAGTGTGGTTTATAGGGCGTCTCAACGTCATAACCGTACTGTTCCACGAGCCTTTGATCAAGAGGTTGAGCTTTAGGGGGTTCAGTCTGCAAAGAAACAAAACATTTTCCCACCACGTCATACAAATCAAAATTGTCTCATGTCGTGCTGATCACAATAATATTGACTGTAATAGGTTTCTTATATCGATATATGAAAACTATGTAAAGCACCAGCACCCCATGGAATTTAACCAGCTCTTGAAATTCCTAAGAACAAATGATTTTCTAACTGAAAAAGAAGTTTAGAAATAACAACTGACCTGAATTGGGAAAAGTGGCCCTGTGACATGGTCTGGGCGCTTCTTCAGAATGGACTTGGGTTTGATGTCAGTGGGTGGTTTAGGTTGTGGAGGAAGCTCTGGCATTCCATGATTGTAGTCAAAGCAGGTCTTCTCCATAGGCTTCCCTTCTGGCAGGAAATTGGGAACTCCACCATGTTGCTCCATGGCGACCATGGCTCTCTTGCGGTATATCAACTCATTGAGCTCATCTAGTTCTCTCTTCTTTCTTTCTAGCTCATCGTTCATTCTATCTGGAGGTTTACTTCCCGAGCTTGAACCGTTCTTGGAGCTCCTCTGACTGCTTCCATCTCGCTCCTTGCTGTGGCTCCTTTTCGAGGATGTCCTCTCCTTGCTGCTGCTCCTGTGCTTGGAATCTTTTCTCTCCAGACTGTGGCTTCGCCTCCTGCTCCCACGGCTGCTCCTCTCCCTGCTCCGACTCCTGCTGCGACTGCTCCTGTACCTGTTGCTACCATCCTGCTCTTTGCGCTCCCTGCTGGTGCTCCGCCTTTTCTTCACCCGGCCAAACTGGTCTAAGCTGGGGCTCCGGCTTCTGCGCCCGTATCGCCGCCGGCTGCTGTCCGAGTCCTTGCCACCAGATCCAGAGCCAGCAGTTTTTGACCGCAGAGTTTTTACGACTGCTTTCATCTTGTCCGACTCCTCCAAGGCAGGTTTGTCGTTGCTGGGGCACAAAATAATGAGGGAAATGACTTCAAGCACATCTGTTAAACGTTTAGATTTCAGGGTACTTGTGGCTTGAGCTAACAAGTGCCATCCAAAATCGTCACACAATGATACTTTACCTTGACTTCATGTTGGAACCAATACTACTACTAATCACAATCAAACTCACGTAAGATCATCATCTTTGTGCTCTACTTTGACACCTGCGCCCTTGATGAGCAGTTTTGAGTCTCTCATCAGTTTGATGGTCATCTTCTTCTGTAAGACAATAGGCAATTTAATACAACATAGACAGCAACATGTCTATCCCCTAAGTCAATATGACATCCCCCAGCACTAAACATCATGGAACAAAAGCCTGTGACTTTGATCAATCATAAACCAACCTTTTCTTTTGCTGCCACGCCCACAAGCTTGGGCACACGGGTGAAGACACTGTCGATAAAGCGTTTGATCCTGATCGCTTGGTTACCTCCTTCAGCTGTTTCAAGCTAAGAGAAAATGGAAAGCGTTAAAATGCCCAGCGCAGCTGTTTTTATCTCAAAATCAATTCTGGGTAACAATTAGCTAAGTAACAGTTTGTAACAGTTTTCCGTTAAAATTGTTAAAAAGCAACAAAAATAGCTTTTTAGCTAAAAACTCATTCTCAAACAAGGTTTTTGAAAACCTTGAGGGGAGTGGGGAAGGGCACCAAAGCGCTGCATTAACCGCAGTTAGGATTGTGGTGCGGGAATCACAATCCACCAGAGTGGAGGGGCTTAAAGGGAGGGATATGTAACCTGAAAACTAACTGTTATTTGCAGAGAGGTTTTGAACTTGCTTTGTTAATCGTCTATTAACTTATATTGCCAACGTTGCAAAACCTGCTGAAGGTCCTGTGGTGATTGTATCTTCAACCAGCAAGTATAGGGAAATAAAACGGATCACATTCTGTCATACTTTTACAGTGCTAGTTTCATCAGCTGTTGTACACGTATGATACAAAACACAGGATAAAATCATTTTGACTGTTACTGGGCCTTTAACTTTGGTCTTTCTTTTGAAAATAATCATCATGTCAACCAGACTCAGTGGAGGACAGTATTTAAATCGATCCATGTGACAGCAGCAGTGTGGGTTATATGGAAATGTAACCGCGTGATCCTCAAGTTGGAAACAACTGGTCAAAAGAACTACATTTCTCGAAATAGCTACTTGCATGTACAGTATACCAATAGATATTAATTTCCCCATGCCAATCGGATCACAGCTCCAGGGAAACTTACCGGAATGACACTAAACTCCACCTTCTCTGAGATGTCCAGTTTCGTCTCCTCCATGACCTCAGTCAGATGGAAGAAGAGCAGCTGGGGGCTCTGATGGCACTTAATGGTCCCAGACAGCTCCCCAGCTTGCACCACCACACCCTAGAAGGGAAAACACTTCACTTCGACATACTGGGCAAATCCATTAAGGCATTACATAAAACATCCCATCCTTCTTTAGTGTGGAAAAACCTAGCCAGCCTCAGACTTAAAGATATCATGTACCACATGCTAAACATGATCTTACAGTTCTGCGTTGCTCTGTTGACTCCTCAAACGTCTCGGAGAGAATCTCCACGTTGACGGCACGCTCCTCCTTGGTCTCACGGTTGGTGGAGATGTTAAAGTGAACCTTGTCTCCGTCGAACATGGTGGCGTCAGTCAGAACGTCAGCGGCTTCAAACGATAACGGTTTCTGTGTGCCACCCACCCACACCTCCAAAAGGCCCTGCTCCTGGAAGGAAAAGGAGATAACATATTCTAAAATCCATGATTTGACAACCCAAACGTTCTCCAACAAGAACACATAATAAAACTGTCTGATTTATACTTTCAATCTCTTAGTAATACACCGTACCTGCTTCTTGTCGGACACCTTGGGGACAGCCTTAATGACCGTTCCTGCCTGCTGCACAGTGCTAACGTCCTCAAACACCACAGTCCTCTGGGGCAACACCATCTCCACTGGGGCCACTGGCTTCCACTGGAGAGACAGTAATAAGGACATGATTGGGTATGTCACAGATGAAAGTACTCAACTCTGAATGACAGGAGATTTTCCACCACCTATCAGATTTTGCACTGAACTGTGCCCCCACCTTGTCTTTTCCTGCAGTGTCTTCAACCTTCTTCTCCATGGTATCTTCCAGTGTCACCAAGCACTTCAGCTTCCTTACTCTGATGGCCTTCTCCTTCCCTTTGACCTAATGAAAACAATGACGACATGTTAATGTAACATGTATCGGTCAATCAACAAATCATTTATACATTGCTATACTTAGGATCAAAACCTTCACATTTAGAGGGTACTAACATCATTCCCAGGCACAAACGGGTCCTAATTCAGTGTCAACAAACTCAATTTGCCATATAATTATGTGGATGGGAAAGAAACAGTATGCTCACTGTGACGACTGTGAAGTCCACCTCATCCATAACAGCGAACTCAGTTAGACTCATGTTCTCTGTGGTCTCAAAGGGCAGGTTGTTCTGGTTCGCTGCCATTATGGTGCCAGAGCCACCCTTTACGCTCATTATCACACCCTGGTTAAGAGAGCAAAAACGATATCAACAGCTAGCTACAATAGGGATGGCCAACTCTGGTCCCACTGGGCCACTTTGTTTGCAGTAGTTTCTTCCAGCCCAGCTCTAACACACTTGATGTAAATAATTGTGGTCTCAATTGAAGATTTTGAATAGATCATGGAGGCGTGCAGCTCTCCAGGACCAGAGTTAACGTCCACATTTTTTAACAAAATTAAAGTGTAAGAATAAAGTGTAAGAATATAGGTGTGCCACTCAGACTTACCACCTCCCTCTTCTCTCCAGTGATCTTAAAAGTCTGTGGTGTCTTTGGCCGAATACTAGTGGCTCTAACGTTTTGGGAAACTATGTCGGTTAACAAATTGAACGTCACATGGTCCCCTTGCAACAGGGTGATGGTGCTGTCCTTCTCTGAGTAAAGCAGCGCTCTTGTCTTGCCATCGATGTTGGCCTCAATTTGGCCAGGTTTCTGCTTTGCACCAGGCTGTGTGGGGGCACATACATTCAGTTAATACCAACTGGGACATTTTTAAACGAGATGCCAAGTATTAGTCATAACAAGCCAAGCATAGAATCAAATAGACTTACAATAATCAAAACATCTCGTTGTGGCAGTGATGAAAATATTCATAAAGTCAAGAAATAACACATTTTTTCTTTGTGCTACAGAGTTCTCTCACCTGCTGCTCCGGGATAGCATTGCAGACAAAACCTTCAATAATGGTGGAGTCAATCTCCTCAGTCCCCCCTGGAGGTACAGATACATCGGTGGCACACTCCCCTGCCTGGGTTTACAATACAGGGAAGTATAAAAAAGGCAAATACAATGAAAACCAATGGCTCAAACTCCTCCGAATGTTTTCCTTTTAACAATATCTAGCTAAATGTTTCTTAAGTGACCCACCTTCTCCTTATAGGCTGTAAAATGCACCCTGACTCCAGGTATCATGTTCTTGGGGACTCCCAGAAAAGCATCAAAAGTGAAGGAATATTTTTTGAGATCGTCTCTTTCGATGTAGCCATAAGTTGGCTGTGGACAGGAAAGCACAATTTGAGAATGCAATGTTTACTAGTGGAGATGAAGAACCTTCCCTTCAAGCAGGCTTCTCAGCATTTGGACTTACCCCAATGAACGAGATGACCCCCTTGGATCTTCCAGGTGGAGGAGGCCTATGAGTTATAAGTGTTGAGAGGAAAAAAAACATATGCGTATAAATAGAACTTCCTGAACAACTAATGTAACGTATGGAAGATCCAACTACTGTATGCAATCAAACACTAATCGCAGTGATGATGACACCCAATTTGTTGACATAATGACCATTACTTGTCATTGTAGCTCTTCTTCCCTGATGATTTTTTGTCCTTCTTGGACACTTTGGTCTTCTGTTCATCAGGCTGGGGTGGATCAGGCTGAGGGACCTCGGAGCCCCGGCAGAGTCCCCACACATCAGGCACTACAGTTGTCTCAGTCGGAAGGAGGGCTGTTGTCGGAACGGGCTGTTGTCGGGAAGAGAAAAGGAGCCAGTGAAAAGTTGAAAGTAAGTAGGAAAATGTGATTGAAATTGTATCATAGAGATGACAAGACAGAACAGACACAGTGGCACTTACCCACGATGGCGGAGGAACAGCATAAGGGTTTACCTAAAGGAGGCAGACCTGATGTTAGGGATGATTTTTTATTTTAATATTTTAATCATGAAGAACAAACTAATTGTTCTTGATTGCACATTCAAACCATGTCATGTTATTATAATACCAAGACAGTTAAAAACATTTTTTTTTTTTACAAGTATAACATTGAGAATTTGCCATATGCAGAAAGCACTACAAGTTGTCTAGCTAACATTACCTCGCTTTGCCAGGGTGGAGGAAAGCCAGAGTTGTCCACCAGAGGCGGGACCATGGGCGGCATACCTGGGGGAGGAATACCAGGGGGGGGCATAACTGGCGGGGCCATGACTGGGGGGGGCATTGGTCCTGGTACATTGCCCATCATTGGATCATATGGTCCGGGCATACCTGGACCATACCCGAATCCTGGCCCATCCATCGGTGGCCCATCAAAACATCCATCCATAGGTCCACCTGGACCCATTGGCCCATACCCATCCATGGGGCCTCTTGGCCCGTATCCATCCATGGGGCCACCTGGACCCATTGGCCCATAGCCTGGCCCATAGCCGTGATAATCTGGGGGCATGGGCCCTTGCATCATTGGATCTCCCATAAAGTTAGGATGTGGACCGGGGCCACCGTGAAAAGGACCAAAAGGTCCAGGCGGCCCACACCAACCTGGTCCTGGGCCCATGTCAAATGGATGAGGCCGCCTTGGTCCCATGTCAAATGGAGGAGGTCCATTGCCTTTTCCACGCTTCCGACCACCTCCTCGTCCCATTTCGAAATGTTTTATGAAAGCTAGCTAGCTCGCAAGCTAACGTAAGCAGAAAGAACTATTCAAAGGGGACGCGAACGTTGAAATGCTGGCTAGATTACCATCCTAGCTGGGTACATATCTCTGATATTGCTATATATGAAGGTGCACGTATTCACTATTGCAAGTGTGTGGTTTAATTGGTAAATGTTCGGTTAACGTTATATGGAAACTCAAACAACTCACGTTAGCGGTATAGCTATATAGCTAGCTATATAACCTCACACCACCAGATCCGAGCGAACTTGTTGCGGATATTGTGGCTGTGGAGACATGACGTATATCCGATGTAGATAGCGCCAATCCATAGACTGTGAAAAAAAATCGATGAAATCATATGAAAGGGTCGCCACTAGTTTATACAATGTATCTTCTTAAAATGTGATTTTAAACATAACCCAAACCACACTGATAACCGTATGCCAAAAATGTACCTTAAATTAAGACCAAAAAGCACATTGGTAACTAGTCACAACCCCCCTGCCCTGACCAACCAAATACCCCCTCCTCCTCACTGCAACTGCATTGAACTATTCTCTAGCACTCTATGCTGATATTATGACGTTATTAATAGCTATATAGCAGATACATTTTCAGGACACAGACGCTGACATTCGAGCTCAGAAAGGTCGAATACCGCCACTAACAGCACAGGTGATGAAATTACATTTGAAATGAGAAGTTAGGTACTGGCAAAGACAGTACAGTATGTACTAGGTTTAGAATCTCTGTGTCCACAGTTTAGCAGATATTAAAGCGGGTGCAGCGAAATGCTTATAGTAGTGTGGACTACAACTAGCTAGTGTGTATTTAAATCTGTCCAATTTCACACGTACCAGTGTATTAATATGCTTGTGTGAATCGGAAATGTGTTTTTCCATATCCCACTCTCCCTAAAACAACCTCTAAGAGTGGGGTCAGGGTCTGCCACATCCTGGTCTATTATTCTGAACATAAAACCAAGACACTCCATCAGACATGGACCTTAGAGGCTGCTGCCATATGTACATAGACATGGAACACAGGTCACTTTAATAATGTTTACATACTGTTTTACAATTTCATTTGCACAGTTGAAGTCAGAAGTTTACATACACATTTACACATTTACATTTAAGTCATTTAGCAGACGCTCTTATCCAGAGCGACTTACAAATTGGTGCATTCACCTTATGACATCCAGTGGAGCAGCCACTTTACAATAGTGCATCTAAATCTTTTAAGGGGGTGAGAAGGATTACTTTATCCTATCCTAGGTATTCCTTAAAGAGGTGGGGTTTCAGGTGTCTCCGGAAGGTGGTGATTGACTCCGCTGTCCTGGCGTCGTGAGGGAGTTTGTTCCACCATTGGGGGGCCAGAGCAGCGAACAGTTTTGACTGGGCTGAGCGGGAACTGTACTTCCTCAGTGGTAGGGAGGCGAGCAGGCCAGAGGTGGATGAACGCAGTGCCCTTGTTTGGGTGTAGGGCCTGATCAGAGCCTGGAGGTACTGAGGTGCCGTTCCCCTCACAGCTCCGTAGGCAAGCACCATGGTCTTGTAGCGGATGCGAGCTTCAACTGGAAGCCAGTGGAGAGAGCGGAGGAGCGGGGTGACGTGAGAGAACTTGGGAAGGTTGAACACCAGACGGGCTGCGGCGTTCTGGATGAGTTGTAGGGGTTTAATGGCACAGGCAGGGAGCCCAGCCAACAGCGAGTTGCAGTAATCCAGACGGGAGATGACAAGTGCCTGGATTAGGACCTGCGCCGCTTCCTGTGTGAGGCAGGGTCGTACTCTGCGGATGTTGTAGAGCATGAACCTACAGGAACGGGCCACCGCCTTGATGTTAGTTGAGAACGACAGGGTGTTGTCCAGGATCACGCCAAGGTTCTTAGCGCTCTGGGAGGAGGACACAGTGGAGTTGTCAACCGTGATGGCGAGATCATGGAACGGGCAGTCCTTCCCTGGGAGGAAGAGCAGCTCCGTCTTGCCGAGGTTCAGCTTGAGGTGGTGATCCGTCATCCACACTGATATGTCTGCCAGACATGCAGAGATGCGATTCGCCACCTGGTCATCAGAAGGGGGAAAGGAGAAGATTAATTGTGTGTCGTCTGCATAGCAATGATAGGAGAGACCATGTGAGGTTATGACAGAGCCAAGTGACTTGGTGTATAGCGAGAATAGGAGAGGGCCTAGAACAGAGCCCTGGGGGACACCAGTGGTGAGAGCGCGTGGTGAGGAGACGGATTCTCGCCACGCCACCTGGTAGGAGCGACCTGTCAGGTAGGACGCAATCCAAGCGTGGGCCTCGCCGGAGATGCCCAACTCGGAGAGGGTGGAGAGGAGGATCTGATGGTTCACAGTATCGAAGGCAGCCGATAGGTCTAGAAGGATGAGAGCAGAGGAGAGAGAGTTAGCTTTAGCAGTGCGGAGCGCCTCCGTGATACAGAGAAGAGCAGTCTCAGTTGAATGACTAGTCTTGAAACCTGACTGATTTGGATCAAGAAGGTCATTCTGAGAGAGATAGCGGGAGAGCTGGCCAAGGACGGCACGTTCAAGGGTTTTGGAGAGAAAAGAAAGAAGGGATACTGGTCTGTAGTTGTTGACATTGTTGACATAGCCAAATACATTTAAACTCTGTTTTTCACAATTCCTGACATTTAATCCTAGTAAAAATGCACTGTTTTAGGTCAGTTAGGATCACCATTTTATTTTAAGAATGTGAAATGTCAGAATAATAGTAGAGAGAATTATTTATTTCAGCTTTTATTTATTTCATCACATTCCCAGTGGGTCAGAGGTTTACATAATTAGTATTTGGTAGCATTGCCTTTCAATTGTTTAACTTGGTTCAAATGTTTTGGGTAGCCTTCCACAAGCTTCCCACAATAAGTTGGATGAATTTTGGCCCATTCCCCCTTACAGAGCTGGTGTAACTGAGTCAGGTTTGTAGGCCTCCTTGCTCGCACACGCTTTCTCAGTTTTGCCTACAAATTTTCTATTGGATTGAGGTCAGGGATTCGTGATGGCCACTCCAATACTTTGTTGTCCTTAAGCCATTTTGCCACAACTTTGGAAGTATGCTTGGGGTCAATGTCCATTTGGAAGACCCATATCCGACCAAGCTTAACTTCCTGACTGATGCCTTGAGATGTTGCTTCAATATATCCACATAATTTTCCTTCCTCACCAGTCCCTCCTGCAGCAAAGCACCCCCATAACATGATACTGCCACCCCGTGCTTCATGATTGGAATGGTGTTCTTCGGCTTGCACGCCTCTCCCTTTTTCCTCCAAACATAACGATGGTCATTATGGCCAAAACGTACAAAAATGTGCATTTGAAGACCATAGTCTGGCTTTTCATGGTGGTTTTGGAGCAGTGGCTTCTTCCTTGCTGACGGCCTTTCAAGTTATGTCGATATAGGACTTGTTTTACTGTGGATATAGATACTTTTGTACCTATTTCCTCCAGCATCTTCACAAGGTCCTTTGCTGTTGCTCTGGGATTGACTTGCACTTTTCGCACCAAAGTACGTTATTCTCTAGAAGACAGAATGCGTCTTCTTCCTGAGCGGTATGACGGCTGCGTGATCCCATGTTTATAGTTGCGTACTATTGTTTGTACAGATGAACATGGTACCTTCAGGCATTTGGAAATTGCTCCCAAGGATGAATCAGACTTGTGGAGGTCTACAATTTATTTTCTGAGGTCTTGGCTGATTTCTTTGGATTTTCCCATGATGTCAAGCAAAGAGGCACTTAGTTTGGAGGTAGGCCTTGAAATACATCCACAGGTACACCTCCAATTTACTCAATAATGTCAATTAGCCTTTCAGAAGCTTTTAAAGCCATGACATAATTTTCAGGAATTTTCCAAGCTGTTTAAAAGCACAGTCAACTTAGTGAATGTAAACTTCTGACCGACTGGAATTGTGATGCAGTAAATTATATGTGAAATAATCTGTCTGTAAACAATTGTTGGAACAATTACTTGTGTCATGCACAAAGTAGATGTCCTAACTAACTCTACAATGAGATCGTTTGTTAACAAGAAATTTGTGGAGTGGTTGAAAAACGAGTTTTAATGACTCCAACCTAAGTGTTTGTAAACTTCCAACTTCAACTGTATATACTGTATTCTAGTCAATGTCATTCTATTCAACTACTACTGTACATATGATATTCTATCCTGCGTATTCTTCAGATATACTACATATTCTATCCACATACTGTCCATAATGTTTATACATCCCATTACACACACACATATATAAACACACATTATATACAGTACCAGTCAAAAGTTTGGACACACTTGCTCATTCAAGGGTTTTTCTTTATTTGTATTATTTCCTAAATTGTAGAATACTAGTGAAGACATCAAAACTAAGAAATAACACATATGGAATCATGTAGTAACCAAAAAAGTGTTTGTTAAATCATTTTTAATAGCTGTGCAGTGACGCTCCCCATCCAACCTGACAGAGCATGAGAGGATCTGCAGAGAAGAATGGGAGAAACTCCCTAAATGCAGGTGTGCCAAGCTTGTAGCATCATACCCAAGAAGAATCGAGGCTGTAATAACTGCCAAAGGTGCTTCAACAAAGTACTTAGTACAGGGTCTGAATACTTATGTAAATGTGATATTTTCTAGTATGTGAACTATGTGGAATATTTTTGGCCCATTAGCTTCCCTGAAAACAGGTACTAACAGGAGGGGCAATATGAGTCTGCCAGAGGTCTTTACCCTGATGGGGATAGTGATGGAGGCTTTGGTGGTCCACACAACAAAGAGGCAGGTGTCCCTTCCAGTGATGTGGAGCGGCCTTTGGACCTCATGGAAGCTGTAAGACCCTCCCTCCATGATATAGAAATATATAAATCCTTTGACTTCACTACCTCTTCAATGGTGTGGTCCCTTTTGCACCATAGGGACACTTGATCTCCACCACTGCTGTGGTGCCCACCAGACCATCCGGTAGGCCACCCTGGATCCTAGACTCTGTGATCCAAAGCCCTGACTCATGCACATCCATCTCTGTAGCCATTTGATGCCCCCCTCTTCGTTATCTGTGCCACACTTTACAGACAACACCCAATCCAACGACTGAACACCTTGAAATGCAGTCGTTGTAAGAAATGTGCCATTTAAATCAAGTTTGATTTGATTGATGACATTACAGCTGTAGAATATTTAAGTGCAGTTTTTCCATAAACGTTTAATTGATAACTTGGGGTATTACCACTTGACAATTCTATAGTGGAAAAGATCCTATAAATCAAGACTGTGTGAATGCATGACTCTGGTCATTACATTTACATTTCAGTCATTTAGTGACTAACAGGTAGTGCATTAATTTTAAGATAGCTAGATGGGACAGCCACATATCACAGGCATAAAGTACATTTTCCCCCAACAAAGTAGCTATCAGTAGATTAATTTGCATCAATGACAACCTTCTAGAACTGAGTTATCGCTCATAGAAGTCTAGTATCCGGGGTAATCTGGTTAATGATGATATAATTGATCAAGTGGCTCTTTCCATGTAGAATGTTGACAGTGGTATAGAACACATTGTATTGCTAGATGCTAAAACTTAACTTAATAGCTACACTCACTGACACGGGATAAACTTTATCCCTCATGCTGGCCCTGACCAAACCGGTAAATTGCCCCTCACTATAGCTGTACTACTTTACATGGCCAGACTTCTAGTGGTCTTCGCCCCTTTTAATGCTCATATACTCATCCTTGAAAAACGCTATAATATCTGAAATAGCCACCAAATACGACATACAGTACAAAACAATTATCTAGTCTAAGTAAAACAAACAAATGTTTTATATTTATACTGTTCTGCTAAACTACCTAGCTAAAAAGTGTAGCCAGTGGCAAGCTAAGACAGAGAAAGGGGATGTAAATTCATGGATAGGGCACAAAGGTCACAAAGGACACAAAGGTCTTGAACGCTCCCGAGTGACACAGTGGTCTAAGGCACTGAATCTCAGAGCTAGAGGAGTCACTACAGACCCTGGTTCGTTTCCAGGCTGTATCACTAACGGCTGTGATTGGGAGTCCCATAGGGCGGCGCACAATTGGCCCAGAGTCATCCGGTTTAGGGTTTGGCCGGGGTAGGCCGTCATTGTAAAGAAGAATTTGTTCTTAACCGACTTGCCTAGTTAAATAAAGGTTACTTTTTTTATATATAAAACGGTAGCTGACGTCGGCTAGAGATGACGTGAGGAGCTTCCTGCAGGAATTTGTTGTCAACTACCGTTGTAGCACTGATAGAACAATGAGACAGATATTTCACCAGATGTATAAATGTGAAGCATCTGGGGTTTCCACTCACTACCAAATATGGTAGCGAGAGGAAGCCAAAGTGGCCCGCAGAAACGAGATGGATTTTGGCCAACATTCTGCTAATTTACTCATCGATTAAACATTTGATCCCAATGCAGTTCTGGTCATAAAACTAGAATATATTATGCACCGAGTGGACTAAGTTAAGTGGACTTTACCATTTGACAAAGTTTTTTTTTTTAAATTTGCGTTTAGGTGAGCAAAGGCGAATTTAATTATTGCACACGCGCACTTCACAGAGTAGGCGTTCCCCAACGGAAATATGCAAATATAGGCTACAGGATCTCGGTGGCTCGTGCTTGGCCCTCGTCATCCTCCTCTGCCTAATATTCCCATTTCAAACGACAGGTTATGGACTCTTGGTTTAGTTATACACATCTTTGGTCGTATTTTAGGTGTTATCTGTTGCTAATTAGCATTTTGTTGAGTACATTTCGGCGAATATATTGAGAAAACTCACCTTGTCCAAGAGAGAATTTACATGGCTATCAAAACGTCACACCAGACTACACGAAACACAGACTATATTGAAGTCGTTCTAAAATCCCAGATGTAAAATTAATGGGGGAAAAACGATTGAAACCACTACCGGATTTTACCGCTAGATTGTATGGGTATTATGACGCGTCCACTTCGCGGTGCTATTGAGAGGCTTTCGAGACACCAAAAAAACAGAAGAAACTAAATCAATGGCTACAGAGGGACTTATCTTTAAAAGATAGAGTCCTAATAACCAAGTCTGAAGGTATCTCTAGACTAACATATGGTGCTCTATCTTTATATCTTGACCGTAAAATAAGCAAGGAGATAGACCAGATGCTTTTCAACTTTCTTTGGAGAAACCGTACCCATTACATTAGGAAAACTGTTGTAATGAACACTTTTGAGAATGGTGGACTGAATTTTCTGGACTTTACTACTTTAAATAATACTTTTAAGATCAATTGGATAAAACAATTCCTAAGAAGACCCACTTCTATCTGGAATTTTATTCCTCATCATGTCTTCTCTACTTTTGGTGGCCTTAACTTCATGTTGTTTTGCAATTATAATATTGACAAAGTTCCAGTGAAACTTTCTGCTTTTCATCAGCAGGTTTTCTTGTCATGGTCCTTAATTTATAAACACAATTTTTCTCCACACAGATATTATATATGGAATAATCGGGATATATTGTATAAAAATACCTCTCTGTTTTTAGAATATTGGTTCCGAAATAATATCCTATTGGTGAGCCAACTGGTAAATGCAGAGGGTCTTTTACTCAGTTATAAAGAATTCTTATCACTTTACAAGGTCCCTGTAACACCTAAAGATTTTGCAATTGTTTTAGATGCCATTCCTTCAGGTGTTGCTATGTTATTCAGGAACATGTCAAGACCTGACCCTCAGAGCCTACCTTCTGTTGACCCTGTTGACTCATCAGTAGGAAAGATTTGTTTCTCTTTTGGTCCATTCAACAACAGAGCAATACGATCCTTGTTTCAGCAGGATGTTGTATCTATACATTATGTCATGCCTTATTGGAATGGATTTATTGATAATATCTGTTGGAAAAAAGTGTGGATGTTGCTACACACATACCTACTTGTTAACAAAATTAAGGAAGTTTCCTTTAAAATTATTCATAAATATTATCCTGCCAACCACTATATGAAGAAGTTTAAGGAAAACATCAACTCAAATGGCTCCTTTTGTATTGACCACCCAGAAACAGTTTTGCATCTTTTTTTTGGCATTGTATGCATGTAAGAAAACTGTGGCAAGACATCAGTAGGTTTATAATTGAACACATTTATGAAGATTTTACACTATTGTGGAGAGATGTACTGTTTGGATTCTTTACATACAATAGAAATAAGCGGAATCATTTTTATGTAATTAATTTCATTATTCTTTTGGCCAAATTTCATATACACAAATGTAAATTTACAAACAGAAAACCACATTTTCGTACCCTACAAAAAGAAATTGAACTGTATTTTAAGACTGTTAAATGCTCTACTAACAAAAAAGCGGTTAGAATTGTAAGTATATGCATGTCCCTTAAGGTCCTTGTGTAATTGTAATGTGATATTGTACCCCTATATTGTACCCCGATTGTCTATTGTCTGTAATCTATGTATGCTTGTGTTCCCTCATGTGCTTTATATATTGTTTTGTTATTAATAAAAAATATATAAAAAATATTTTAAAAGGCTTTCGAGCCACCATTCGGCCATATTGGTATTGCCCATTCGGAGCAGTCCTCCATAGGAATGAATGGAATTCTACATTTTTCAATTACATTTCAAGGACAAAATTACATGCATTTAAGTATTTTGTTGTAGTGGGGACAATAACATTAGTCATCTCAAAAAAGTGTACTTTAAGGAAAAAGTGTTATATTTAATTTGTATATTTATCTCATGTAATATCATTTAAAAGTATGTTTTAAGGTGTCTTTAATAGAATAAATGCGGCAAAAACGAATGTAGACATTGGTAAATGCATTTATATGGTCTGTCAACGTCACGAAAACGATGTGTGCGCTTCCATGGAGAAAAAGTTAGCCTGTTGTGATTCTGGATGGCCAGATTGCTAGCAAGAATGACAAGAAACTGCCACGTGGGGAATGGTAAATAGCTCCATTCAGCTTGTTTCATAAAATAAAATACACATATTTAGCAGATGTTATTGCAGGTCTATCGAAATGCTTGTGTTCCTAGCTCCAACAGTGCAGTAGTATCGATTCACAAACATCTAAAAGTAAAATAAAGGAATTAATATATAAATATTAGATCAAGCAATGTCAGAGTGGCATTGACTGAAACACAGTAGAAGATATAGTTTTTAAATATGAAAAGAGTAAAGCAGTTTGTAAACATTAAAGTGACTAGCTTGCCATTATTAAAGTGGCCAGTGATTCCAAGCAGCCTCTAGGGTGCAGGGTTGAGTAACCGGGTGGAAGCCGACTAGTGATGGCTATTTAAGTCAGATGGCCTTGAGATAGCGGTTTTGCAATCCCTCTGACTCAGCTTTGATGCAGCTGTACTTACCTCGCCTTCTGGATGATAGCGGGATGAATAGGCCCGTAGCACAGGTGGTTGATGTCCTTGACATTTTTTGCCTTCCTGTGACATGGTGTGCTGTAAGTGTCCTGAAGGGGAGGTAGTCTTAGGGCAGGTCATCCATTTGATACCATGTCTTGTGTGTTATGACGGATTTCATATTAATGCTAATATGGCTAAAATTCGTTAGCTAGCTGACCAACAACTGCAACGATGTATTTGAGATAAGTGCTCATTGTGCAAATGTATGTTTTCAATAAATATTGCAGAGGAAATATAGCTTACATGTCAACTATCTAAACTAATCACATCGGTTTTGCCCGTGGTTACGCACTGGTCTACTTAGTTCATTGACTTTCATAAAAGAGAAAAGAAAGTGGGTTGCCTCGCTGGATGCTTCTAATTTAAATCAGGTAATACAGTTATGAAATCACTCTAGTACGGTAGCAGAAAAAGCATTTATTTAGTCAACTGAAGATGCACAACTTCAACAATGAGATCAGAAAGATAACATTTTGGAAGATGCTCAGTATGAATAAGGATATCTCAACTTCAATGAGCAAAGTATGTTGAGATATCAGATACCTCTCAACCCATTAAACAGATGAACATTGACATGTACAAAAATCAATGCCATTTTCCAGCAAGAAAAAAAAGCATGTAGGTTTTCGCTTAGCAAATAATGCATGAGCTATGATACTTTCAATCCGTTACATGCAGAGGTTAAGAGGTGGCGACATGTTTCTGATTTGTCAGTCTGATGGGCTGTGGCTTGTTGCCAGACACACCAAATATCTTACACCCCCTGCAACCCTTTAACCCAGATGCATGAAAATGTTTCACTCTTCAAACATTGTATTAACTGATGTCTTTAGTAGGCTACTAAACAAACCAAATATAACTGAACAGTATTAACTTTCACTATGGAAATCAATTGATTGTGTTCTTTATCATTTTTGAAGGCATATATCCATGTATTAAAAAATAAACCAAGGCAAACCATTTGAACGACATATGCCAACTCAACATGTCAGTATACAACCGATATAAAAACCATTAACTTAAAACTAAGACAGCCATCCTAGCACTGGATTATAAATCCCTTTATTGGATAAATCAAAATGCAGCATCTGTATTAAACAAAAGTATGGGCTTTGTTCCGAAGTATACGGCCACACCTCCCAAATATATCTTCTTACAGGGATCCTTCATTATGCATGATGATCATGGAACCCTCATCGGCTTCAAAACAGTCATGTGAAAAATAATGAAAGGTTCTAGGATTTCAAACCCATTTGATAAACAATAAGAGGAAAAAGTAAGTGTACGCCCCTAACAATTGCAGTTGTGGCATGGGACAAAAATTGTGAAAGATCAGCACAAAACAGGCTGAACGGAAATGTGAAGGCTCACAGCCAGCCTCACTTTAAACAAGACCATGGCTTTCCTGTTACCAAAGCGCTCTTAATGGATATTTGTTTGTTTAATAAGTACTCTTTCTAATATAGTTATATGGTGTTTGCAGTTCCTGCACAGATTGACATTTCCTTCCTTTTAATATTTTCAGATATTTAGTCAAAAGGACTGAAATCCCTCTCAAGGTTTTCAGACTCATCGTCATCAGAGAAGAAGTCGTCCTCGTCTATGTCATCTTCATCATCTTCATGCCATTCGAGGACTTCCTCATCGTCATACTCATCATCCTCCTCTGCCTCATCTCCACCTTCCTCCTCATTGTTGTTGTTGTTGTCAGAGTCACCAGACTCAGAGGCTCCAGCCCTGCAGAGAGAACACCATTCTCATCTTGAGCACAGAAAATCAGGAAAAACATGCTACTAGATCCAGATGGTAATGTGGAGATCCACTTCTCAAAATGTTCTGTACTCACGCTTTGTTGGCATCTGTGGTCTTAGAGAGATTTGAAGCTTGAGCAGATTCCTGTTCCTGTCCCGTTTTGGAGTTGTAGCCCACTCGAAAGTCCTGTGTTTGGAGAGACCAGACAGGAGGAAACCCTAATGATTTGCTGTTGATTGGACCACAATGCATCCAGTAAGTATTGTAAGTATTAGCACCACACTTTGTGTTCTGCTCTTCAGAGTGTGTGTGCAAGTCCCTACCTGGGTCGAGTGTTGTAGAATGGCCACCAGACGCTCCTGAATGCGGCGGATGAGTTCCAAACCAGTGTTGAGGTGCTCAGGCTTCAGGAGACGGACGCAGGACGCTAGATCAGTACACTGCAACAGGGTCTCCTCTGGGGGGGACACGATAACTTATCCATGAGGCTTGCAACATCCTCAATAGCAATCTGCTTTGACAAAATCTTACTATGATTTTCCTAGAATTCATGAAGGTCCTACCCAGCAGGATCTGTAGAGCATTGGTGTGAAGCTCCAGGGCTTCCATTTGCTGCTCCATCACATCCATCTTCTCGGTGTCCTGGTTGTAGTAGCTGTACACACACGAGTAGGCCAGCACCTACATGGCAGTCAGGCAAGAGGTCCATATTAGTCATATGGATATTTTTTGAATACTAAGGGGTGAAAGCAGATTTAATTTCTTACCGGTACGGGACACCCAAGTGAGTGCACACTTTTTTATATATATATATATATATTGATAGAGTACTCTATCCCGTAATATATATATATATATATACTACAGAAATTACGGGATAGAGTACTCTGCAGACACTGACAAACCAATCAATAAAAACGCAATCATATATTTGGCATTTGCAGCACTTGCTGCCCACATTGCGGGTCCTTTCGACTGTAGGCTATGCAATATAAAACAAAATCGACAGCTTTTATACATTTTTTTAGACGCTAATTATTCTCTATGGCCAAATCATGCTTTCTGGTGTAGTAGCCCAATTATAATTATTTTATTGATTTCTTTAGACTGGAATATGCAATTCAATTTACTTTAAGGAAAGCTCATCATCCCCCTAGCCTTATGGACACGCCGTCTATGCCTTTTAATGTGGCAGAAACACAACCAGTCATTGTGTTTCATTCGATTGTTAAACAATCAATCATTTAACAAAGGCCTTCCTGTAGACTACGCACACATTCATCCACTCACAAAATAATTTCAGCATCCAAACCAACAGTGCACCCGCAATTTGATGAATGGAAAGAGACATTAGTTACAAAACACCTATCGTTATTTGTTTATTTTTTTTTTTAAACCTTTATTTAACTAGGTGAGTCAGTTAAGAACAAATTATTTTCAATGACGGCCTAGGAACAGTGGGTTAACTGCCTGTTCAGGGGCAGAACGACAGATGTGTACCTTGTCAGCTCGGGGATTCGAACTTGAAACCTTTCGGTTACTAGTCCAACCACTAGGCTACCCTGCCGCCCCGTAATAACATTCTACGATTTGTCATTGGGCCTACACTTGATGCATCCACTGTAATCCACGCGCGTCTCGGTCTCAGCCACTCATCTCCACCTTCCCAAAATGTAACAGTTCTCCACAAACCACAACGCATTTTGGAGCGTATACCACTCGGTTTCCAGTCAACTTGCTAATTTGTCATGCGGCTGACCTGCAGTAAGTTTAAATAATGGTGTAATAACCCCACTATTTATTTTCCCAGGACGCAGTACCGGACCACCTTTCACCCCGGCTTGTATGTGAAATCACATGCTGGTATATTTTTCCAAAATGCTCTTTAACACAAGAGACACTGTATTGCTTCAATGTCGCAACAGATTAGTTGGTTATTTTCCTATTAGTTTACTTCCTCTTACCTTGCGAGCTTGAGCAAGTACTTTGCAGGCATCAATAACAAATGTCAATGACTTCATTTGGAGGGCTTCATTGATGGAGGAGACTTTGCTTTCCAGATTGATGGCGAAGTCCTTGGCCTGGTTGTGGAAAGTGCATCTCTCGTTGTAGTCTTGGAACTTCTTTTCCTGCCTTGCTGCTTTACTCACCTGCAGACAGACCCAAAAAATATCACTGCATTGGAAATCAAGAGCTTTTGTTTATTACTTAGTTTTGTATTAATTGGTGAATGCACCAATTTGTAAGTCGCTCTGGATAAGAGCGTCTGCTAAATGACTTAAATGTAAAAAAATTAACTTAATTGGGATAGGGGGCAGTATTTTCACGTCCGGATGAAAAGCGTGTCCAAAGTAAACTGGATAGGATAAAAAACACTGAAGTTTCTAAAACTGTTTGAATGATGTCTGAGTATAACAAAACTTATTTGGCAGGCGAAACCAAGGACAAAACATGCAGATATTTTTTTGTTTTGTTGTTAAGGTCACTCCTTTCAATGAGTTTTCATTGGGATCCAGAATTCTAAGGGGCAGGCTTACAGTTCCTATCGCTTCCACTGGATGTCAACAGTCTTTAGAATTTGGTTGAGTTTTTTCTTTGAGAAATGAAGCAGCACTGTTAACCTCTTGAATAAGGGAGGCACCATTTTCATTTTTGGAAAAATAACATCCCCAAAGTAAACGGCTATTTTGTCAAGACAAGATGCTAGAATATGAATATTAGGATATTAGGACCACTTAGGATAGGAAGACACTAAAGTTCCAAAACTGTAAAAATATTGTCTGGGAGTATAACAGAACTGATATTGCAGGCGAAAGCCTGAGAAAAATTCAATCGGGAAGGGACTCTTGTTTAGAAAGCTCAGCGTTCCTATGCATCCCTATTGCGCAGTGAATGAGATATCAACCAGATTCCTTTTTCTATGGCTTCCATAATGTGTAGTGTCACAATACATAGTTTCAGGCTTTTATTTTGAAAAATGAGCCTGAACGTCAACATTGCGTCAGTGGTCAGCTGAAGTCTCTGAGTGTTTTGTGCGTAAAGGACAAATGCGGCCATTGTTTCTCTCTATCCTACTAAGAAACCACCAGTCTCGGTTGATATATTATCGAATAGATATTTGAAAAACACCTTGAGGATTGATTATAAACAACATTTGCCATGTTTCTGTCGATATTATGGATCTAATTTGGAATATTTGTCGGCGTTTGTAGTGACCGCAATTTCCGGTCGATTTCTCAGCCAAACGTGAAGAACAAACGGAGCTATTTCAAAAAGGAACATTTGCTATCTAACTGGAAGTCTCGTGAGTGAAAATATTCAAAGCTCAAAGGTAAACGATTTAATTGGATTGCTTTTCTGATTTGTGACCATGTTGCCTGCTGCTAGCTAGTCATAATGCTATGCTAGGCTATCGATAAACTTACACAAATGCTTGTCTTGCTTTGGCTGTAAAGCATATTTTCAAAATCTGAGATGACAGGGTGATTAACAAAAGGCTAAGCTGCGTTTCAATATATTTCACTTCTGATTTCATGAATATGAATATTTTCGAGTAATATTTTTTGTACATCGCATTATGCTAATTAGTGTCAGTTGATGACAATTCTCCTGGATCCGGGAGGGGTAGTTCCAAGAGGTTAAGAAAGAGAGTAGAGGGAAGTGTACTCTTTGTTAGAGGCGCGTGACCTGAAAAGCACGCTCTACTTTGTTTTCCTCCGTTATTGAACGCTGTTTTTTCCATCTTAAATTTTATCGATTATTTACGTTAAAAAAATACCTAAAGTTGTATCAGGAAAGTTGTTTGAAATGTTTAGACAAAGATTACAGGTAACTTTTGAGATATTTTGTAGTCATGTCGCGCATGTTGGAACCGGTGTTATTCTGAATCAAACGTGCCAAATAAATTGACATTTTGGATATATATCAAAGGAATTAATCAAACAAAAGGACCATTTGTGATGTTTATGGGACATATTGGAGTGCCAACAGAGGAAGATCTTCAAAGGTAAGGTTTAAAATATATCTTTATTTTTGCGTTTTGAAATATGATTGTCTGTGTTTGTTTGCTGAGGTGCTATACTCAGATAATAGCATCGTATGCTTTCGCCGTAAAGCCTTTTAAAAATCTGACATGTTGGCTGGATTCACAACAAGTGTAGCTTTAATCTGGTGTATTACATGTGTGATTTCACGAGTTTAATTTTTATAGTAATTTATTAGAATTTGGCGCTCTGCATTTTCACTGGATGTTTGCCAGGATCCTAGAGAAGTTAAAGTATGTAGGATTGGACATGGATGATCATATCACATACCAAAGGGGAAAATACTCTGCAATTCATGGAAACCCTTTGCATTTGGACTAAATCTTATGAAGCGCAAACTTAATTGAATCAAGTCATATGGACTCACCATAGCTGAGCAGTTGTAGTAATCTTTGTGGGTTGGTTTCCATGGCTTGAGACACCTCCAGCAAAATCCATGGTTACATTTGGCACAGGTCATACTGGAAGAAAAACAAATGGAGTGGTAGTAACAGTGAAGTCTATAAATCCCTACAACATACTTCTGGTAAACCTTGAAATGGTTTGATGGAGAAAAATAAAAATCACAAAAAAAAATCTACAGAACAGGGCTGAGGATTAAAACTGGTCCAGTAGCTTTACACTTACTGAAGGCAGCCTTCGTTCTTCTCTATCTGGGCCTGGCAGCTGGGGCAGCGTTTGGAGATGAGTTTGGCAAGGTGCTTACTTTGGGCTTCCATGGTCATACCCTCATAGTAGCCACCATCATCCATCCACTGGGACATGTGACTGCAGCTGGCTGGGTAATGAGCCTGGGGGAGATGGAGGTTAAGCTGTACTCTGTGCATGCTTGAGTGTCTGGAAAAATGTATTGATAGATTTACCCTACACCAAGTTTGATCACTAACCATACAAATATGGATTTCTGATTCAATACCATTAAAGTAAAAATATTACAAATCAACCCAAAAATGTTTACTAAAGCCCTAACACACAAATGAGAATGAAGACATGAAGCTGTGTACTGTATGACAGCTCAGTGCTAACCTCTGGGAAGTTGCAGCTAAAGCAGGAGGACCAGCAGCACTTTGAGCAGGTTCCCATGCTGCCGATGTTCTCCTTGCACAAGATCTGGTCACAGCCCAGGGGGTTGGTGCACCAGGTCAAGTTGGAGCAGCACTCCACGTAGCCCCGGAGGAGCGCATTCTCATACTGGAGGAGAAACAAAGGACAGGAGTGGAGGGACTCAGCGAAATGATAGGTACTGCTGTTTTAAACTCACAAGACGCAAACAAACATTGTAAAACTGGACAGAAATGTCCATGCTAAACTGAGCCAGCACTTCATATGACAACTAGACTAATGTGGCATAACATTTTGGGTTAAAATAAGTGTCTTTCTCTCATTGAGTTGTGTGGGGGACAGACCTTGGCAATGGTGTCTTTGTCGGTCAGGATGTTGAAGAAGAACTGAGAAGTAGGTTGCGCACGGCAGTCTGTGATTGGACAGTTGCAGTTCATCACCAGGTTCTGCTCAATCCTGGCCGTGAGGTACTCCTGCCAGCAAGACTGTAGGAAGGAAACATACAGGGCCTTCGGAAAGTATTCAGACCTCGACTTTTTACACATTTTGCTAAGTTAAAGCCTTCTATAATGTATTAAATAAAACAAAAATGTCCTAAGCAATCTACACACATCCCATAATGACAAAGCAAAAACAGATTTAGTAATTTTGCTAATTTATTAAGAACAAAAATACCTTTATATAAGTATTCATACCCTTTGCTATGATAATCAAAATTGAGCACAGGTGCATCCTGTTTCCATTGATCATCCTTGGGATATTTCTACAACTTGACTACACCTGTGGTAAATTCAATTGATTGGTCATGATTTGGAAAGGCACACACCTGTCAATATAAGGTCTCACAGTTGACATTGCATGTCAAAGCAAAATCCAAGCCATATGGTCGAAGGAATTGTCCGTAGGGCTGAGACAGGATTGTGTCGAGGCGCAGTTCTGGCAAAGGGTTAAACATTTCTGCAGCATTGAAGGTCCCCATCATTCTTAAATGGAAGTTTGGATCCAGCAAGTCTCTTTCTAGAGCTGTCTGCCCGACTAAACTGAGAAATCGGGGGAGAGGGGCTTTGGTCAGGGAGGTGACCAAGAACCTGATGGTCACTCTGACAGAGCTCCAGAGTTCCTCTGTGGCAATGAGAGAACCTTCCAGAAGGACAACCATCTCTGCAGCTCTCCACCAATTAGGCCTTTATGGTAGAGTGGCCAGATGGAAGCCACTCCTCAATAAAAGGCACATGACAGCCCACTTGGAGTTTGTCAAAATGCACCTAATGACTCAGACCATGAGAAGTAATATTCTCTGGTCTGATGAAACCAAGATTGAACTATTTGTCCTGAATGCCAAGCGTCACATCTGGAGGAAACCTGGCACCATCCCTACGATGGTGGTGGCAGCATCAGACTAGTCAGGATTGAGGGAAAGATGAACGGAGCAAAGATCCTTGATGAAACCTGCTCCAGAGTGCTCAGGACCTCAGACTGGGGCGAAGGTTCACCTTCCAACAGGACAACGACCCTACGCACACAGCCAAGACAACACAGGAGTGGCTTCAGGACAAGTCTCTGAATGTCCTTGAGTGGCCCAGCCAGAGCCCGGACTTGAACGCGATCAAACATCTCTGGAGAGACCTGAAAAGAGCTGTGCAGCAACGTTCCCCATCCAACCTGACAGAGCTTGAGAGGAATGGGAGAAACTCCCCAAATATAGGTGTGCCAAGCTTGTAGCGTCCTACCCAAGAACACGCAAGGCTGTAATCGCTGCCAAAGGTGCTTCAACAAAGTACTGAGTAAAAGGTCTGAATACTTAAGTAAAAGTGATAGTTTTTATTTTTTATAAATTTGCAAAAACAATTGGTTAAAACCTATTTTTGCTTTGTCATTATGGGGTATTGTGTGTAGATTGATGAGGGGGAAAAAAACAATTTAATCAATTATAGAATACGTCTATAACGTAACAAAATGTGAAAAGTCAAAGGATCTGAATACTTTCCGAAGGCACCGTAAATAATCATCAAATGAGTCCTTTGACAAACTGTACACATGAATTAGGAGAAGATGTTACTACTCAGTATGTACAGCGTCATTCATCCTTAACCCCCTAGAGTTAATTCTCACGTAACGTCTGTAGCGTCCCAACAGTTTGACATACAAACTCTTATGACCACTATGGAAAGGGGGAGACTTTCACGTACACAATAGTGGTCACCAACCCCCACAAGTGTCAGAGGACTCGTCTGAAGTCGGTACCGTTGACATGCACATTTCTGTTTGTAGTGTCCAAACAGCTGGCTACAAACTAATGTGACCCACTACAGAAAGGGTCACAGGACTCGTCTGAAGGTAACCGGTACGGTTTACTAAAAAAATATTTAAAATAACAGAAGTTTGAAGGTAGTTTTATGCCTAACCCCTCCAAAAATAAAAGAGTTAAATGTGTAAAAAAATATATATTTCCTGAGCTTTCTCATATCTTCTAGACAAACACTTAAATCTGGTTCCTTATGATAGTTTTTTTTTACCATTTATGAATGTGTTATTCAATGCGTTTCTCTAGGCTATAGTAGTAAACTAACAAATTCAATATTTGATCAAATAAATATTTTATTCCTGAAGGGGTACTGAAATTCAGAATCAAATAGGTAAATTATCTATAGTATGACCATCTTAAAACGATTCCATGTCAGTGTAGAACCCTCGCTCCCCAACAGCTTAGACATTAGAATTAAAGTATCCGTGCAAGATTTTTAAAAATGTAAAAGTCTGAAAAGGGGTAGAAAAATGTGTAAGGTGACTGACCCGGCAGCAGTAGTGCATGCAGCAGAGGGTGGGGGCAGGCTCTGCCTCCCCTGTTTGGGAGATGAGGCACACGGGGCAGCTGGCCACGGGGCTAGGGGGCGGCTGGGGGTTCAGGCCCTTTAGCCCGGCAGCCAAAACCAGGGAGTCTGGGTCGTCTGTGTAACGCTGGATCAGCACATCCACGTTCCACTTGCAGTGGACCAACAGGTGCTCAGCCCAGTCCAGGTCCAAACTCAGAGTGCCAGAGACCTGCTGGACGGTGCGCTGCATCAGCTGCCGGACTTCCTCCTGGTTCATGGTCCGGCCCATGGACAATAGGACAGCCTCCAGGACTCCATCTTCTGCACTCGGAGGGGCTGCAATGATGCCTTCCAGGCTGCAGGAGGAGACACAGTGGGTCACAAGGGTACTTTACAACTATGGAAATCTTAACTTATTAAAAGTGAGGGTGTCAGAGTTTAGTATGATTACATTGGAAATGCTCTCCTTTAAGAGAACACGCATGTGTTACTTAGTGAGTAACCATAACATCCTTATAGACAAGCAAAACTTAGTCATCAGGTTAGTAGTAAGTGTGATTTTAATGACAGCGTGACTGATTTTGGAATCTTCGTTAGAAAATCTCACCGCACAGAACATTTCTAGACTATTTCATTATAACACAAAGAAAGCAACAAACATGGTTCAAAGTTGATCAATTTTCTTTATTTATAATAAAACATTCACTGGCATATTTTGCCTGTTCCTGAACATATTGTATAAGAGCCTAGATTATTTTTTATGTTGCATTTATCGTTTGAGTAGAGCCATGGGTTTCTTGGAAAGTAATGGCTTAGATGAACAGCATCAGTGGTCATCCTGAATATGAAATTACTGACATTGGTGGGCATCGCCATGCAGCCACAGTTAAGGTCAAAGTGCATTTAAAAGCTTAAGTAGGACAGAACGAGAACATATATGTCACAAATACGTGCTGTAACAGGACTGAAGACCTCAACCCAATTGGTTATTTATTAAAGCATTTATCCGATGCCTAAGGCAGTGGGACATAAATGGAAAAGGCCTGTTAATCTAGTCTACTCTCCTTCCCTACAAGTCAAAAACCAAACTAGCCCCGAGATACAGAATCTCCCCAGAGGCCACACCAGCCATCCACATTAAAATTCTTTCCCCCCACTAGGTCAAGGCCAGTCCGCACACCTGATGTCAGCGTTGCTGCTGCTGGGGTTATTCTTCAGCTCAGCCTTGCTGAAGGAGAAATGCGCTTGGCCCTTCTGGGGAGTGGAGGGGTCCTCAGGCAGGAACTCCACGATGTGGGGGCTGTCCTCGTTGCGCCTGATGTAGCCCTTGCTGATGACATGCATGACGCAGGACAGCACGTCTGTAGTGCTGCAGCTGAAACGAACTGAGCCCGGGGAACGAGTCACCTCCCGCTTCTGACACGTGTCCAACACCTGGGGGAGGACAAGTGAGAAAAGTAGTACATAAGACACCAGCTGCTAGTATCTGGCCCATCAAATAAAGCTGGTCCTGAACCACAGAGGGATGGACATCTACTACCCCTACATAGGTTCAGTTGAGGATCTCCATTGCTCACACATGAAAAAGGACATGGGGAGGAAACATGGCCTTACTCTGAACACCAGGTTGTCTATGTGCATCTCTTTCTCAGCCTTCATGATCTGGATGATGAGGCAGTAGATGAAGTTCCTCTTCCTCTCCAGCGAGCGGGCAGCATCCTCATCCACATTGAGGTAGGTCTGCTTGGGCAGCAGGTAGCAATAGCTGTGGTTTTCCAAACTCTGAGACAGAGCTTTTTTGTTCAATCTCAGGACTCCTATGAGCAGAGAACAAAACTATACATTCAGTGCAACTCCACCGACAAATGCCAACAGTAATTTCAAAATGGTCATTAAAATAAAATCTAACTGGGGAACAATGCAGGAGATGAGGTCTGTCAGTAAAAATGTAAATGCAATGTCACAAAATCTGATGGATTACAGGGATCAACAGTAGCTCCATAGAATATTTGTGAAAGGCTCAGAGAGAAAGAGCTAGCCAGGGGAAGACAAAGAGCAGGAGCTCACCCTTCACAAGATTGTTGTCAGGGTTGTCTTGGGTGAGAATGCCCTTCCCTGCTGTGAGGGGAGACAGAGCATGGGCCAGCATTGTCGGGGAGAGACCTGTGGCCTGCTGAAGAGCCTCCACAGATACATCCTGAAATAAAATACAACAGGCGGTAGGGTAGTATCAGAGACAACAGCCCATTGTCAAAGGAGAAAATGTATTACTTCAACTCCCCATAGTGCATTGCACTGTACCCCCCTGGTCATATAGTTACCGCTTGGTGGTTGAACTGCAGGAGGATGTACATCTGCAGGGTGGAGACGTAGAGAGTGCAGGTGCCGTAGCGCAGCTCTGCATGGCCCAGCCAGGTCCACTGTAAACGCCGGGGCTTACTGTGGGTCAGATTGTACATGCACTGGCCTGCAGACAAACACACATCACTCAACGTTTAGCCTTGAGCACTTTCGTTCTGAAAGATGCCATTGTAACGGACTGGTTCTGATGAGATTTTGGCATACGTGACTCGTTTCAGGAAACTAGGCATACGTCTCTGAGATAATGGATGGGCTGGACATGCCGGGAGATGAGTTTGGATGGGTCTGCCATGTGGCATACTTCTGTCTATAACGTGAGCTGCTCAGTACGTGTTCTTTCTACCGTGCAATTTATTTGAAAGATATAATGCTAGCCATCGAGAACTACAAAATTTTTGCTACTTTCTCAACAGCATTGATACCCTGAATTTAGCAGGCACTTTCGACAGATAAGATGGAAAAAGTGATGGGCTACTTTCTGCACACGCCACGGTAATTGTGAACGTGAGTGACTGGACAACTCTGGCCAAACAATGTGGCTACAAACAAAATAGAGTTCAAATGGTGCCCGTTTGCTATGATGCGTTCAACCATGTATACGGACGGGTAAGACTAGCAACATTTTCAGATACAAGTGTCTAATTTTGTGTGAAAGTCATTTTCATTCCAAGTTAAAGCGTACCGTTTGCTGGCAAACTGGCAATAATATTATTACACAAATCATGTATGATCTGTGTAGTAATATTATTGGAATCAGAAATCTATTTGCATTGCTAGTTATAGCCTAATGTTAACTAGCTAACATTGAACATAGCTAGTTGGTTAGCTTTAGCTACCTGCAGATTCATACTACAGCTATGACTAGAGGTCGACCGATACCGATTACTGGAGGACCAAACAAGCCGATACCGATTATTGGCGGACCAAAACAGTCAATACCGATTAAATCGGCCGATTTTTTAAATGTATTTGTAATAATGACAATTACAACAATACTGAATGAACACTTATTTTAACTTAATATAATACATCAATAAAAATCAATTTAGCCTCAAATAAATAATGAAACATGTTCAATTTGGTTTAAATAATGCAAAAACCAAGTGTTGGAGAAGAAAGTAAAAGTGCAATATGTGCTATGTAAGAAAGCTAACGTTTCAGTTCCTTGCTCAGAACATATGAAAGCTGGTAGTTCCTTTTAACACAAATCTTCAATATTCCCAGGTAAGAAGTTTTAGGTTGTAGTTATAGGACTATCTCTCTCTATACCATTTGTATTTCATTAACCTTTGACTATTGGATGTTCTTATAGGAACTTTAGTATTGCCAGTGTGACGGTATTGCTTCCGACCCTCTCCTCGCCCCTACCTGGGCTCGAACCAGGAACACATCGACAACAGCCACCCTCGAAGCATCGTTACCAATCGCTCCACAAAAGCCACGACCCTTGCTGAGCAAGGGGAACAACTACTCCAAGTCTCAACGCTATTAGCGCACACCCACAACTAGCTAGCCATTTCACATCGGTTAAACCAGCCTAATCTTGGGAGTTGATAGGCTTGAAGTCATAAACAGCTCATTGCTTGAAGCATTGCAAAGAGCACGAAAGTATGGTTTGAATGAATTGCTTACCATCGCTCAGTCAGACTGCTCTATCAAATCATAGACTTAATTATAACATAACACACAGAAATACGAGCATTTGGTCATTAATATGGTCGAATCCAGAAACGATAATTTCGAAAACAAAACGTTTATTCTTTCAGTGAAATACAGAACCGTTCAGTATTTTATCTAATGGGTGGCATCCCTAAGTCTACTTTCCCTAATTATAAGAAATTCACGTTAGCAGGCAATATTAACTAAATAAGCAAGTTAAAAAATATATACTTGTATATTGATTTTAAAGATAGGCATTGATATTTATGGTTAGGTTTGGTGCAACGACAGTGCTAAATCACCACCGGTTTGGCGAAGTAGGCTGTGATTCGATGAGAAATGAACAGGCACCACGTCGATTATATGAAACGCAGGACACGCTAGATAAACTAGTAATATCATTACCCATGTGTAGTTAACTAGTGATTATGTGAAGATCGATTGTCTTTTATAAGTTTAATGCTAGCTAGCAACTTACCTTGGCTTCTTGCTGTCCTCGCATAACAGGTAGTCAGCCTGCCACGCAGGCTCTTCGTGGAATGCAATGTAAAGGCAGGTGGTTAGAGCGTTGGACTAGTAACCGGAAAATCGGTGTCCAAAAATACCGATTGTTATGAAAGCTTGAAATCGGCCCTTCTGATTAAATCGGTCAACCTCTAATTTCCATGTTAAAATGTTACGGGATGCATTTTCTCCGTTTTTGATGTAGGCCACTGGTTAAAACTTAAAGCAGGTACAGCCTCAGTGTTCACAGTAAATGCACGCTGGAAGTTGCACAAAATGTTCATTACATAACTTGGATGTTATTTGATAGTGTGTGTTTACCAGGGACGCTAATGTGAAGAACATGACCTGCACCAAAGTTAGATTAGGATATAGGCCAAGGACTAGACAAGTGTATTTTACATGGATTCTTTCCTTATTGTAGGACACTACTTTTAACACGTAGACTTAAAATATTTGGTTGTTTACTAAACTACTTAATCTGTATAGCACTTGGTCTCACATGTCAAACCTTAAAGAGAAGGGTAGAGCTAAGGCTTAAGAGGGTGGGAATGATGCTGAATGGGTGTAGACAAAGAGCTTTCCAGTAGGTGTACCAAAACATCCAAGGGCCATGTTCTCAAAACTGGGGTTAAAAGTTTACTTTTAAAGCAGAATTACTTTCCCATTGTTACTCAACTGTAGTGTATGATAACATTTTCTAGCTGACTCTTTTATCCAATGTAAAAAAAAACACAATTTAAAATGTTGCTACGTAACACCGAATCGAGACGGTCAGTCACATATGAGAAATAATAAAATACATCAATAGGAGGCAAACAAATTATAGCATACAAACTTTTTGAAAAGAGATAACCGAAGGGGACTGACTGTTAGAGTAGAAGTCCGTAAACTCTGCCAGGTAGGTGCAGAGCTGTTTGGGGAAGTATCTGCTGTGGTTGTCCATGTAGCAGGGGGAGGAGACAGCCCAGCAGCGAGGAGACAGGATCAGCACCTTCACCTCACTCTCCTCCTCAGGCTCCAATGGCTGATCATCCATCATCTGTAGCACAGCAAAGGACAAAAATAGTTTGTTATGGGTTGGATTCCCAGGAGCCCATATCACATCGTAACATGTGTATGCTGCTTTGGAAACGTATAGCATCAGCTATATATCTATATTTTCTTTTTTAAAGGAAAAACATTGCAGGGCCTGATACAATAGTAGTTCTCGTCCACTGCTCACCTCCTCGTCGACATCCTGAAGGGTCTTGTCCAGCTCCTGGAGGCGGTAGAGGTGGAACTCCTGCTGCAGCTCCTCAGACTCACTCAGGTTCTTCAGCATCTGCTGGGGGAAGCGGTTGGGAAAGCAGGTGCCTATCTGCATTATGACAGCACTCTCCAGCCACACCTTGCCCTGGCCTAGCAGCCTGTCACCCAGGTAGTACCTGTGGAGGAGGAAACGAGATGGATTGAAACTCGGGTACAATATGGTCCTTTTCAGAATGATAAATGGTGTTAGGTGGACCTTACCAACTACAGGGATAGAAATATGGCCTTACCTGTAAAAGTGCTCAAAGGTGTTGGCCAGCTCCAGGCCGGAGAGGAAGAGCATGGGTTCTAGGAATTGCTGCAACTGGTTAAGAGTCTCCACGTTGCCAGAGTCCACTCCACTCTCCTGGATCATCAAGTCGATGTACTGGGCAAACCGCTCGCTCACCTGCAAACAGAGATGGAGAATTCAACCTACACAAAGAGCAGTGATCTGGAGAATAGATGTGTTAACGGTGCACTGCCGGGTCACGTTCATTAGGCACCAAACAGAAGAAAAATGACTGGAATGGGGAAGAACTGTTTTCTGTTGCATGCCCTAATATGACCCAAGTAGTATTGAGTATAGGTCGTCTAGTATAACTCACGTGCATGGCAGTGAGGATGGAGAGCTGTAGGAGAGCAGCAGAGAAGCCGTGGCGGAGAGCCAGCACAAATGCTGTCTGTTGGCCAAACAGCTCCTCCATGGCATTCTTCAGACGGAGGTACATGTTCCTGTAGCGCTCCACAAAGTCTGGCAGGCTGCACGTAGAGTCCAAAAACTTCTTAACCTGTTAAACATGTGTTAAGTCATCACTCCAAAGTTATTATTTATCTAGGAGTTCCAACTTTTGAAATCCTGCCAAAGACTCATTTAGTGATGTCATCTAGACTCAAACCTTTTTTTTAGAGTTACTACACCAACTTAATTCAAGGACATTAGATCAGAGTAGGTTTATAATGGGCCTCAGCGGTTTTAGAGATAAAGGAGTGGCTTACCTGTCTCTGTACAACGCCCTGCCAACACAGTGCTATCCCTGCAATACTGCTGGTGTTCTTCATCTTCGGCTTGACAGAGTTGGAGGAGGAGGAAGAGGAGACAGCGGCTGCATCTTTGTTCTTTCCCTCTTTTCCATCTGAAAGTAAATGACAATTCAGTTACCTTCTAAACAAAAGGTTTGAGATAAAAATCAGGGTAAAAACAATCTGCGGCCAAAAATCAAACACATCGTCCTGATCATTTTCAACTGAAACTGGAGGGTTGCGTGTGGGAGGAAAGCGGAATGTTGCAGTCATTAGTTATATATAAAAAAAATTAAAAATGAATTAAAAATGGGGGTGCCATTGAGCTGGAAGAATAACTTAAAACGAAATGCAGTACATTAGCCTCTAAACTGTTACTTACTCTTTAAATCTTTGCTTCGGTTGATACCTTCTGAAAACAAAAGAAATACCTTGAAATACGGAAGACTTGATGAGTGGTGTCTACCAAATATTATAAGTAAAGTAAGTATCAATACGCTCGCATTTCCAAATTTTATATTACCATGCAAAATCTGTTCTACTAAGATGTATTCTCAGCTCATTTTGATTGGCAATTCCCAGCACCCATTTCCAGGGGCAATAATTGTCCGTTCACTATTCTGAAGGTTGAGAAGCTGGACAGAGGAAAGACCCATAGCAGCCTTGAGTGTTTATCAGAAGTAAATGCGTGGTAAGGTATAGCGTTACAGGATTACTCACTGCACTTGATGGGCGGCTTGAGCTCCTCTGTGTCCACTCTGCTGGTATCCACATGAACCAGTAGGTGGGTGAGGCGACGGACGCGGGAGTTGAAGATGGCGGCCCGGCTCTTGCAGCGCCTGGCTGACTCTGCATTGTCAAGGTACTCATTGAGCAGCCAGGAGAGGGGACTGAGGACTTGGGTCTCTGTTGGGAGTGGAGAAGAGAAGCAGGTTATTTGTAATGTATGACTGATAGAAGCTAGCTGAAGTGCAGGAAGTGTGTGCGCGAGAGGGACAGAGTGAGACAGACTCCAAAAGTTACCAGAGATGGTGATGCTCTGTACGATGGGGGTGATGAGGGCCTCCCAGCAGGTACGTCCCAGAGCCTCCGCTGCCTCGGCATCAGGAAGGAAACGATCAGCAAACATCTGCTCGTGTCGCAGAGCGCTGTTCAGTCTGCAGACACACACCAGGCCAGGTTAGCACAGTCAGGGGGTCCGTGTAATTTGCAGTACCGTGTATAGTAGAGACAGGCTTACTTGTTGAAGAGCTGCAGCAGCTGGGCCTTGTCCTCCAGGATCTCCTGGCACCAGGTGTGGGCCTTAGTGGTGTAGAAGAGGTAGGTGCGACAGCAGAGCTGCTCCTTGAACACGGGCCAGAAGGTGGGCTTGGGTCCCAGCACCTCAAAGCCGTGGACCCTTGTGTCAATGCCACCCTGGTGGGAAGAGCAGGTTCAAAATTTAAAAGGAGACTCCCTGCTGACCAGAGTTGGGATTAGTACCATGTCAATTCAGGAAGTAAACTGAAATTCAAATTTTCATGATTCCACAGCCCACCTGCTGACACCGCTTGATCCTGATCTGCACAATGGACCAGAAGCGGGTCATGTTCTCCAGCAACACAATGCGATTGGCTGAAGGAGGCACATTGACCTGTAAAAACAAAGAGTTGGGTGGGTGAGGGGCTTAAAACTTAAAGACAAGATGGTAAATGTAACCTATTTCCAAAAGTTTCCTACTCCGGTCTGCTTATACAGCTACTTACTGTGTTCAGCTCTGTGTTGATGTTTGTGGGGTCGTCTCCTCCAAGTACTACCATGCGGGCAGGCATATAGCTGGAGTCTTCACTGGCCACAAGCACTGCCAATTGCCTGAGTTAATCAAGAAAAGGAGAACATTTACTTACAGTAAGTAGTTAAGAGTAAAAAAATAAATTTAAAAAAGTTTAAAGTACAAATATCAATGTCATTGAGGTAACCACAGTTGTTTGAACATTTCAGTATACAGGCAAGGTAAAAGTGGGCAACACAGGTGTGCTTCATTTTCAATTGTCTTTAAAAAAAAGTGCAATTTGCATACATCAAGATTAAAAATGCCAACATTCTAAACCCTCTGTATGGCCAAAGTGATGTGTGGACGTACCTAATCACCACCCCCTTGTGCATGTAGATGTTGATAAAATGGGAACCTGTGCAGCCATTGGACTCCCAGTACGTTTTAGGGTTCTTGTCAGTGAGCTTGTTGGCTCGATGGTGATTAGAGGAAACCTCCACTTTCTCCCAGCACTTGTCCTCCTTGAGTTCCACACTAGATCCTGTTAATGGTCACAAACAAAGAATGACAGTTTAAGACAAGTTGTACTTTAACTTTCAGAGGCTAAATAAAAACTTCAAAGGATGTTTGGTTAAAGTAAATAAATCTACCAGTACTCATTTCTTGATTTTATGGAAAAAAAGAATACAAAAGTAACATTATTTATTTTGGCACCATTTCTATACAAGGCTATTATTCACTTGTAATTTGAGTTAGCTAAAAGTAAAATATAGAGATATATAGATATAGTTTTTTTTTATAAACACACCTTGGCACAGATTGCGCAGAAAGATGTCAAAGAAGGGGATGTTAATTGGTTGGTGGCTTCGCCGATGCTCCTCTATTTGGCCCAAAACCATCTGTATTTGGTTAGAAAGGACAGCAGAGATTACAAGTGAGCTATTAGCAACAGAGCAGCATGACACTTGCAAGCCAAATGTGGCACCCACTATTGAAGGAACATTTCAAAGACCCACAAGTAAAAAATCATATAAAAATGTAGAATTTTACAATAAAAAAACCTAGTCTTGTAACTGACTGAATAGGTAAGATAGTAGAATTTGTATTAAACCTGTATGCAACCAGCCAGAACGCTGGTGGTCATTTTCTTGTAGAGACTGGCGTACTTCTCACAGTCTGTGATCAAGTCCCGCAGCTCTGTGACCAACAGCAGGTTGATACTGTGCTTGTCTAGCGCCTTGACCAGGGCATCCTTCGTGCCCAAACGACACATCACCACGGCATAGTCTTTGTTCACAGAGGCCAGGCGATACAGGAAGCGGATGAGCAGTTGGACCACCTAGACAAAACAACCTTGTGTCAATTACATAACCATTAATTGAATACGTATCTAAAATAGAAAGGTAGAGGATTATAACTACGCGCCTTTGGGTTTATAATTATGGAGGATCTTTCCTACCTCACGGTCATTGATGAATGCGGTCATAGAAGACAAGCATGGTTCTATGCTCTCATGCCATGGAAGCAGATCCTCCAGGTAATTGTCCAAGAACTTGTTCAATATTCTACAGGAGAGAATATACAAATGTTCGTGTTAAATTAGTTATCCTCGGGGCACCATTGAAAATAAAATACATGCAGTGCATACATACGCCCTTTGGAGGTTCATTACACAGTACACTGATGACATGATCTAGGCACTGACATGACATTCCAACAACTAAACCCTGTCGGTAGGCAGCACAACAAGCCCCTCAGTCTCACCTGAGGATGGAGAGCTGCGCAGCCCGGTCAGCTCGGTGCTGGTCCATGAGGCGCACCAAGTCCTGGTAGGTCTCTCGGCTGCGGGTCACCTGGTTGCGCTCCTCCTCTAGCTGGGAGGCGTCGTCACACAGCAGCTGCTCCAGCGTCAGGATCACCTCCTTGGTTGCTGTCATCTCCTTCAGGCTCACCACCAGCATCTTCAGCTCTGTGTCCTTGAAGTCCAACTCATCCTTTGACTCTGGAAAAATATCCAGAACATAATTTATTTACTTAATCTTCTTAGTCCCCATTAGGACATAGGCCCACAAGAAGAGGACAATAAACTGTTCTTTATCGTTTATTGTGGGAAGAAGGATCTATTATAGGAATGCAAGAGGCATGGCAGAAAAAGCATATGTGCAACTAGCTAGCTAGGAACCCATACACATAACCTGCTGGAGTGTGTTCAGACGAGCAGTGAAATCAAACCTTTTTTCTCCAGCTTGTGGACCATGGAAATGTGGTTGAGGGCAATGATGGCCAGCATGTTCACTGGCCGCGAGGCTGCGAGGCACTTCTTGAGCACAGCGCTGACATCACAGGCCACCAGCTGTTCCGCCAGGCTCTTACTACTGGAGATCAGCATGATTATCACCAACAGACCGTTCCTCACCGATAACATACACCTGGAAGGAGAGAGAGAGCAGATATCCCTTAGCCGCCACTGTGACATAGCAGTGTCATCATAGGAAACAGTGGAGTTGGGCATGTTACCATTCCCTTTGAGAGTCAGTGTAAAAGACATACCTAGGTGTGTTGAGCATCAGTTCAATGCCAGCGGGGATTGCAGCCAGCAGTCCCTTGGAGCCCTCGGCAGTGGCAGAGCCAATACTGGCAAAGACCCCGAGCATCATGGGTGTGCCAGACTCAGAGAGAGGAAGATAACAGCTGCTCATACTGCCCAGGTCATGCTTACTGGCACCTGTGATAACCATCAGAGTCTAGGGAGGGGAAAAAACCAACACACACACTAAGTGTGGACAGAAATATGATAGATAACTTCACAGCTGCAGTGTTGTCATGACTTGTCATCCCCTAAAACTATAAGGAAACATGTGCTCTTTCATTATAAAACTAGCTAGACAATAAAACGTGAGTTAAAAAAAAGAAAAAGTGATTGAGAACTCACAGCCAGAGCGACTTGCTGGACCTGTGGGACAGTGGGGTATTCCTGCATACAGGAGAGGATAGCTTTGACGCCACCTTCAGTGGCAAAGGATACCCTCCACTCGTACTTGACCATGAGGGCGCGGGTGAGACGCAGGGTGCTGACCACGTTCTCCTTGGGCTGCCCACTCAGTATCTCGACCAAAAGCTTCAGGACTTTATCCCTGGGGGGTGGGGGGGGTTTCAAAGATTAAGGTGGAGGACACAAATGTTAGAGTTCAAACATGACCCTAAGAGAATAGAAGTGTGCAGACAGCAGCCTTACCGTATGGTCTGGACAGCGTCCGTCCTGAGGGTGCTTCTCTCCTGAGGCCCCTCATCCTCTAGGACCTGGATGATGAACTTGATCCCAGCCAGCTGCTGAACTGGATCTGAGCCACTCTTCTTCATGATGTCAACCACCTCCCCCAGCTTCTCCAGGGCTGTCTTCTTGCCCTGCACCTTTGGGTTGTTAAACACTGGTAGGGAAAACACAAGGCAAAGCATGTTAGAGCAAGAATGGCTGTCATTATTTAAAAATCAGGCTAGAGTGCAACAGTGTGAGGTAATAAAAACAACCCTGTATTCTTGGGCATGTTTATGGTTTCACTTGTCTTTCTCTGGAAAAAGGGGTTGGCTACAGCTAGAGGTAGTTTGCCAACAACAAAAACAAACAAAGCTCAAACACAGACTGCCACACCTTTCATCTTTTCCTTCAGGTCTTCTGGGTAGTTAGACTCATCTTCCATGGGCAATTCAGACTCTGTGTCGGAGCAATAGTCCGTAGGACTCTCCTTCTTGGGCTTCTTGGACAATGAGCCCATGGCAGAGGAGGAAGAGGCAGCGGCGGTGGCATCAGATGAAGAGTTGCCCCGTCCTCCACCCAGGCCAGAGGATCCGAGGGAGCCGTCGGGCAGCAGCTCATCGTCTTCCAGGCCTCCCCCACCACGCCGCAGGTAGTGTTTAGAGAAGGCATGGGAGCAGAGCAGGTCCCACAGACATGAGTTCTGCAGGGTCTGCTTCAGGTAGTGGAGCATCTTCCGGGCCACCTCGCCTGGCACCGATAGCTGGATAAGAGTGGCCTCATCTACGTCTGACATCTGACAGAGCAGAGAGAGGCAAAAACATGAAATCTCCTCTCAACATCCATGGGGGCTGAGCATCATGAAAAGAGCAGGAAGAGTGAGAGGATTAGAGAGTGGGAATTAAAGACGGATGGGGTGGCTCTATTTTCCCTCGAACATCAATCCAATAGAAAATCACATCAAAACACTTAACACAGTATGTGCTTTACAACTCACCTCACTGCGATTGATCAATTTGAAGAAAGGAGTTCAACAATAGGTTGAAACTGAGTGGAAAACATGGTCGTTGTGAATGTTGTTTCAGAGCCAAACAACGAAATGGACAGCACTTTCTAAGGTGAGGATTAATTCAAATCACCCATATGCATATTGGAGCTTACGCATAAGCCTTTATGAGCCCAACCCCCCCCCAAAAAAATGTGATTTCAAATGATGATTGTGCTGTTACACAATACATAGCCAACCACATTTTACACCTGGCAGAAATACATCTTTGGTCTAGCCTAAATTTAACAAATTCATACTTAGCCTACACTTAGTGAATTTGTATTTTATAACGAATATATTTTTATATTTCCATAATAGCCTGACATTACCTTTAGCAACAGAATATCTCACCACCGTGAGTTTCCATCTCCTCCCCCAGCGTGCAGAGAGGGAGTGTCAGTTTAATGAGATTGTTTTCACAACAAAACATGTAACTATCAATGTTCCAGAACAGATTTCCCCTGGTTTCCTAAAAATTAAGCACTGAGTTACTGCAGGAACAAACACCCACAATAACATCTGCTAAATATGTGTATGTGACCAATAAAATTGGATTTGAATAGGGTGGTAGAGCCATTGCATACAAAGTTTGGGCAGAATATCACCTGTTGACAGCCAAATTACCAGAGTAGCCCACCCAACATGAGTGAAAAACATACTGGCGGGGAAGTGGCTTCCATTCGCTACTCCAGGGCATACGGATGACACACCTTTTTTGTCTTACCCATTTAATAAATGGGCCATTCAAGTAAAGACCAGATTAAGCTGAGAACAGTCTGATGGGTGAAAATATGATCACTTGAGAGAACAACGTGTGCAGCCTGAGGCAAGGAACAGAGTGCAAGCTTTTTTGTGACTTTCTCAAAATCATCAATAGGTCACATCATGCAGCTCATATCTTGTGATTTCTAAGGCAGTCTAAGGTTTGCATCACTCACAACTAAAGTTGCTAAATAACTCTAAATCTAGCATATAGTACATGTTTCAAACGCTCAACATAGCGACTTCATATGGGCGCACTCTCACTCCGGAAAGGGAAAAATATCCATTCTATTTTATTCAGTTATGTTCAAATATGTTCCTCTTATTCTAAAATAATGGCACGGGACTTAAGCACATCTTGTCTGGTAAATTAACAACAGCACGGTGCACTGTCAGATAACACACAGTAGGGGAAATCATATTCTGTTCTTCTGAAATGCATTTTCTTCACATCATGTTTCTTTAGACCTAAAATAAATAATTCATTTATTGTGATAGTGTATATTCAATTGATTTATTATACTTTTTTTTTTTTAAATGTAGATATCCAAAAGGCTTGTATGACAATAACTGGCTGACAACATTTCATTACCGCCACAGCTCCAGTGATGGGCACTTGCCTGTTCATCGAGGCTCTGACGCAGGATGTTGTTGATCTCCTGCTGTTGCTTTGGTTCCAGCTTCTTGATGAAAAAGAGCACTTCCCACCACTCGGCCCTGCTCAGGGTGGCGCCGTCAGACTGCAGCCCCTCAGCCAGGTAAGGCAACGAGTACAGCCCACCAGGAGGCTTGGAGAATAATGTCTGACTCACTGCATACAAGACAACAATATTAGACAACAGTTTCTAATAAAAACAATATGGCAATTTGTTGAATTTACAGAATAACCTGCGTGTGCATTAGGGTTCAAAGTTTGTGTTCTTTGGCGCGTCGGAGCCATGTTACTGTTAAAAGTCACTTACATGAGTGAGTGTGGTTGCAGGGGATTCTCTTACCAGTCGTGAGCTTGATGGTCTCAGTCAGAGAGGAGGCCTTCTCCTGGGCGTCTTTCTCACCTTGTCCACTAGTGCCAGTGCCCAGGATCTCAACCATGTGCCAGTGCACCCAGTAGGTTCGAGACAGGGAGGTCCAGTACACCTGTGCACAGAAAAACAATCACTTTACAGCAAATCTAATCAAACAGCGTTAATGTCTTTCCCACCTCCACCCTACCTGACACCCTAGACCCACTCCAATTTGCTTACCGCCCAAATAGGTCCACAGACGATGCAATCTCAACCACACTGCACACTGCCCTAACCCACCTGGACAAAAGGAATACCTATGTGAGAATGCTGTTCATCGACTACAGCTCGGCATTCAACACCATGGTACCCTCCAAGCTCGTAATCAAGCTCGACCCTGGGTCTCGACCCCGCCCTGTGCAACTGGGTACTGGACTTCCTGACGGGCCGCCCCCAGGTGGTGAGGGTAGGCAACAACATCTCCTCCCCGCTGATCCTCAACACGGGGGCCCCACAAGGGTGCGTTCTGAGCCCTCTCCTGTACTCCCTGTTCACCCACGACTGCGTGGCCACGCACGCCTCCAACTCAATCATCAAGTTTGCGGACGACACAACAAAGTGGTAGGCTTGATTACCAACAACGACGAGACGGCCTAGAGGGAGGAGGTGAGGGCCCTCGGAGTGTGGTGTCAGGAAAATAACCTCACACTCAACGTCAACAAAACTAAGGAGATGATTGTGGACTTCAGGAAACAGCAGAGGGAACACCCCCCTATCCACATCGATGGAACAGTAGTGGAGAGGGTAGCAAGTTTTAAGTTCCTCGGCATACACATCACAGACAAACTGAATTGGTCCACTCACACTGACAGCGTCGTGAAGAAGGCGCAGCAGCGCCTCTTCAACCTCAGGAGGCTGAAGAAATTCGGCTCGTCACCAAAAGCACTCACAAACTTCTACAGATGCACAATCGAGAGCATCCTGGCGGGCTGTATCACCGCCTGGTACGGCAACTGCTCCGCCCTCAACCGTAAGGCTCTCCAGAGGGTAGTGAGGTCCGCACAACGCATCACCGGGGGCAAACTACCTGCCCTCCAGGACACCTACACCACCCGATGTTACAGGAAGGCCATAAAGATCATCAAGGACATCAACCACCCGAACCACTGCCTGTTCACCCCGCTATCATCCAGAAGGCGAGGTCAGTACAGGTGCATCAAAGCTGGGACCGAGAGACTGAAAAACAGCTTCTATCTCAAGGCCATCAGACTGTTAAACAGCCACCACTAACATTGAGTGGCTGCTGCCAACACACTGTCTCAACTCCAGCCACTTTAATAATGGGAATTGATGGGAAATGATGTAAATATATCACTAGCCACTTTAAACAATGCTACCTTATATAATGTTACTTACCCTACATTATTCATCTCATATGCATACGTATATACTGTACTCTAGATCATCGACTGCATCCTTATGTCACTAGCCACTTTAACTATGCCACTTTGTTTACTTTGTCTACATACTCATCTCATATGTATATACTGTACTCGATACCATCTACTGTATGCTGCTCTGTACCATCACTCATTCATATATCCTTATGTACATATTCCTTATCCCCTTACACTGTGTATAAGACAGTAGTTTTGGAATTGTTAGTTAGATTACTTGTTGGTTATCACTGCATTGTCGGAACTAGAAGCACAAGCATTTCGCTACACTCGCATTAACATCTGCTAACCATGTGTATGTGACAAATAAAATTTGATTTGATTTGAAATCCGTCATCACTCAACCCTAACTCAAAACGCAGGAGCCTGTGCTGTGTGACACAGTCTAGGCTGATACAAGGTGTGATTTTTACCTGCACTGGTGGCGAGCCATCATTACTGTAGCGGAAATCCCCCTCATCACCAGCGCTGACCTCCTCATAATCCTCCAACATACGAACCAGCATGCCGCTCTTCAGGTTTTCCTGCACATATTCCACATAAGCCGAGCGGCTGGCAAAGTCTGTGCGCGTCTTGAAGCCGTTGCTGGTCTTCTTCTTGGGTGGTGTGGTGGCTGCCATGTTAGAGGCGGCAGCAGTGGCAGGAGAGGCAGAAGCAGAGGCAGAGAAGCGAGGCTGGAAGATAGAACGCACCACACGGCGGGGCGGCTCATCCTCCTGGTCCTCCCCGCAGGCGCTGCCCTGGACCAGGCCGGCTGACTGTGGCGGCTGCCGGTTGCGGTCCCAGCCCATGACGCGCACCAGCTCAGAGATGAGGTTAGCCATGGCCATGGTGAACTCAAACTCTCGTTGGACACGCAGGTTCTCCGGCTGGTGACCTGTCCCTGAGGAGCCTGCTGCGTCTTGCCGCTCAGAGCTCGACTCCACCCCTGCCGTGTTGAGCTTGTCCATCAGGGACGTCACACACAGGTAGCGCTTCACCAGGGAGAACAGCAGCTTCCCTGGGATCTGGAGCACACAGGAGAAATGCCACATTACATCTCAGCGACCAGTAATTCACTGGTTTGATCTAGAGGTACATGTAGGAACCCATTGGTAAGTAAGAATACAGTACAGAGACATGGAATATGATTTGGTAGCTACCTGAGGGAGGTGGATCCCCTCAAAAGAGATTCCATGTTCCTCAGAGGAGGTGGTCTCTGCAAACAGCTCCAGGAGGGTGTAGCGATTGTCAAAGTCCATGTGCTGCTCAATACCGTCCTGCTGGCTGAGGGACAGGAGCACATAGGCACGGCTCCCTGCGGGAAGACAGGAGCACCATTATTTTATGTGGACACTATTTTGAGCTTACCCTCTGAATCGTTACTGCTTGTTGGTCTGTCATGACACCTAGTATCTAATGAGGTGGTTACCACTGCCCTAGGAGAGTTGCATATGCACACACATACCTACCTGATTAACAACCCTGTTCGGTTTCACGCAATTTTATCTTCAAGTCATACTCTAAAAAAGTGAGGTAATGATTCACTGCTTCAGTACCAGATACAAATATGTTTAAGATACAAGTGCATAGGTCAGCAGGACCCAAAACGGTCCAAGCGTAGAATAAATTGTTCATAAAATGTATTAATATGTTACGAATTGCCAGTTCACTAAAATGTTTCTCATATTACATTCTACCTTACGAAAATACCGCTCATCTTGAGACAACTGATGCATCCTCTCCGTCAGTGTCAAACTGCATGTACCGGTGTAAAGAATTGCTATTATGCAGGAGACCAATCTATTGCTAAATACATGGCTATTGCATTGTTATAACTGAGATAACACATAGCAACGTATTTTCACAGTAAAGCCTGTGGGGTCCCCTACAGGATAGCTCCCACATTACACACATAATCTCCCTTTTAACCGAACACTGTGTGCCCGAAGAAGATTCTACGATGACGGACAGACAACTGAGCCAATGGCGGAAGACTACAGACTACAACCAGCTGAACCAATCCGGAGATCCGATCTTCCTAGAGTCAACCTACTTCCTGTGACGTATATAAGGGCTGTGCTGACTGTTTACGCGCTCTCTGCCTGCTGTTCCAACACGAACTAACGGAAGAGCCGTAATTACGCTGTACTACATATTTTCACTCTGAATAAATTGTTTACTTGTCATAAAATGTACCACTTAGTCTGAATCGATCCTTGACCGGCTCACCCATCTACATATCCAATTGCTAACAGAAATGGTACGCAGAGGATGGTTAACTAACGGTCCAGTCGAAGCGAGCAGATTGGGTGTGAGAGAGGGGGTGAGCGCGTGGAGAGGAAGATTCGAGAAGGACGGGTGATTTGATTTTCGGGGGGTGGACAACAATTCTACTCAACTCGGGAAACTGATCTAAAGGTGCACCATAAATAAGGTAAGCAAAACCTGTTAAATCAAACTTTGCATATTGTCGTATAGTCTGCCTAAATTTTGATCAGTATTTCCGAGTAAGTATGAATTCTTGTGTAAATTTATAAATTTGCTGACGAGTCGAAAAGAACAGTGTAGTGAAGATATGTAGAAACAAGCCAGCGACGGCTGGTGTGATATAAATCATTGATGAGATATCAGTAGGGGATAGTTAATTACTATTCATTAAACCTGGAACCGAGGGGAGAAATTGTAATTTTCTCCCGTGACCCGGTCAGCACAGTCTGATAGCTTTCAATTGATGAGAGATCACTTAAAGGCCTAGATAATTCCAATAGGGGTCGGACATATATAAATTCAGTTCCGATAGGGGTTGGACATGTGTATTAATTCTGATAGGGGTTAGTGCGATATAAATCAGGAATAGAGATCGGTAAGGGATAGTTAATTACTATTCATTAAATCTGGCACCGAGGGGGGAAATGGTAATTTTCTCCCGCGACCCGGCACGGCTCAGTCCAATAGAAATTCACTGATAGGGATCGGCTTTCAGAGGTCAGAGAGAACGTGTATTAATTCTGATATTGTTAATTCGATAGGGGTCAGTAGGGGATAGAGTTGAATTCTAGAGTTGAATTCTATCCAGTAAATCCGCTTAGTTCGGTCTGATAGGGGTCGATTAATAAGAGGTCAGAGATATAACCTGTAATTGTGTGTTTTGTCTTGTTTTGTCTATTTGTAACTGTTTATATGAAAATGCAAGGTGGTTGTAATTGTTTCCATTAAGATTGTTGGTGGTTACATAGAGAGAAAGAGGCAGAAAAGAAAAAAATCACGTATTTAGGAGGGAGGGGTCAGATACGAAGGGAGCGAGATTGATGAGAATCCTGATTGAGGGAAAACTTTGGGCGTTTAGGTTGGTGCTGTTTTCTGTTGTTCAGATGCCGGAGTAACAAATGCAGATAACTGAAAATTGGGTCTATTTGCGGAGAATCTCAGTTCCATAAGCATTGGTGGTTCAGTGGTACAATTCTCGCCTGCCATGTGGGAGGCCGGGGTTCGGTTCCCAGCTGATGTGTAAAGAATAGTTATATATGTCTGAGTTTTTGGTTGTAATTGAACTGGTTGTTTTGCAGAGAAAGTTATAGTCACTAGTATTGGTATAAGATATAAACTGAACGTTTTAAATAGTTTGTTTGGTTCAAATTGAAAGACTAATTCATTCAACTTAATATAAGAAAGGAGATTTTGATGCAAGGCGATGTCTGTTCACTAAATGATTTGTTGGGAATAATACATTGGGAAAAGAGTCGTAATTAAAATGCTAATTCAAAGACGAGACAGTAACTTAAATCAAATTCATTCTGAATAATAACGGGGGAACAATTACGATAGATTTGTGTCCATCGAAATGTTTTTATAAAATTAGCGAATTGAGAGATGTTGATTGATGTTGTAAACTCTAATTCAGGATTCAACAGATGTGATAAATTAGGTTTGGTTTATCGAACCCGAAATACTGTTGTTGCAGACAGCCAACCATTATTTACAATGAGTTGAAAATCGTTGCGAAATGAGTCAAAATTGAGAGCTTGTTGATGACATCACTCGCGAGGTTTCCGTCGCCACGGAAATGATGTCTTGACTGGGGGTGACAGAGAAAATGGTTAGTGTCCTTTAGAAGGAGGTGCGGCCATTAATGTTGAGTCACTTTTCAGAAGTTGATAAACATTTCGAAATACATTTTTAAAAAAGGAGTATGTAAATCGTCAGGAAAGATGCTAAAAACTAGCAGCTGATTCGCTGGGTGGGTATCATTGATTTGTGGCGTTTATTTGGACTGTAATTGGGCCGTGAGAGAGAGGGATTGGATGTCTGAGTCATAAAACATCGTGATGGTGGATTCTGATGGTTGTTGATTTTTGGTTTGATCGTTTGAATAGCACCAGTGAATTTGAGCACTGTTTCCATTATGTGGAACGGTGTCAGGGTATTAATGGTGAAAAGCAACCTCTATGGTAAAACATAATTGTACATGTTTCGGTAAACTAGCGAGGTTGAATTTGGTTATTTGAACATTTCCCTTGATACGTAGACATACGTAACAGGGGCAAGTTGTTTTTCCTTGAGGAACACGCAGATGGTGTTTTGTTTTATTGAGATGTAAATGTGAGTTGAAGGAGCCAAGGGAAAATACGTTATTTTTATTAAATATCAGGGATTATAATCTTGGGGAGAATGAGGCCATAAACGACCAAATTGGAAAGGCCTGGAAGTTTTGATTAATCATTAAGGTTTGCAAATATATACACATAAAACATTTGTTAGGACTATTTGTTTTGGTGCAAAGGTATTTTAAAGAGACACGCTCAAATATGGAACTTTATGAGTTTTAAATTACACAAGTGAATTTGGATTTTAAGGATAAAGGGTTCTTTAATGTCTAGTGTAGTATAGAACTTGACTGTAAAAGGGCGGGTTGACTCATGGACCTTATCATGACTGTCTTCTAAGGTCTGATCAGCCTTAGGGGAGAGTCATTGGTATAATGAATGTGGTCATATAGAGTTACTAGTTTTAAGGTAAATTCATTATAAAGGAGTTTAGGTTAGGAGGTTAGGATAGGATATATATTAAGCCAATAGGGCAGGGAATTAAATAGAAAAATAAGTTTCAGTTCTTAGGGGTGATAAATTACTGTAGATAAGGAATTCTGCACTCTGCAACATATATTAAATTCATGTTATTGTCGGATAGAATACTGAGGGTCCTTGAAGGAAGGATTTTGATATGATAAGCATTTGTTTTGAATTTTTTGACCAATCTTACCTAAGTCATTATTTAGAGTAGGTAAGGTTGATACCTGGGCAGAGTCAGGTATCAAAAGGGGGATGGGTAAATTGTGGTCTAGGATAGGATGGGGCTTATTGGATAAGAAACTAAAAAAAAAAATTTTTTTAAATGTAAGCTAACAATTGGGAATAGAAGTTAAAGATATAATCAGATAAAACATATGAGAAATTGTTTGTTAACCAAGCCTGTATGTCCAGGATTTTATGCATTACAGGTGAACTACAGGTGAAGTCACTCAATCCAGTCCCAGAGGCTTGGGGACCATAGAAGACCCCTGGTGACAGCTAGCTGAAAGAGCTACCCAGATTCATATCGCACGGCGGAAGGGTAAGACATTTTTTCACTGTCGGACAATAAACAGAGTTCGGGAGAAGAACTGGAATTAACAGAATTCCGGGGGCCAACTCTCGAATGAAGTAACCCTACCTGTCCTATCACCCCTGTTTTTGTTCATAGAAGTGAAGATGTGTCTGGCTCTGGCTAAGTGATGTGTATTTTGTTCCAAAATAAGCATAAGAAATCCCTAGATCTGGGTAGACAAGAAGTTAGAGTAGAGATTACATGATAACCGACTTCGGACAGTTCTAGGATTGGAGAAGAGGGTATCCTTATAGCATGGGGGATCCCACAAGGGTGGATAGGTTTTCCATGATATGGGGAAACCTGGGAGCAATGTTGAACTTTGTAAAGGTGATGAAATCCTACTAACCATCAAAACTATTAAGCTCTCTGATGCAGGCACTCACACCCTCGGACTACAAAGGACAGACATGATGGGTGTGTTTTCTATTAAGGTACTGCCAAGACCAGAGGTAGCCGGACACACTCCTCTACCACCACTGTGTTAAAAATACCATTCAGGTAATTAATGTTAGAGACTATTCGGCTATGGATCAATTAGAAACTGAGACTGGTTTTGATAGTAGGGACAATTTGTGGCTGTCTTATATGAGGTACACAGCTAAAACCCTGAGAAGAAAGGACTGTATTATTTGTAGTCATGATAGACCTGTTCTGGCTACACACCCATTTGCTGTAGGAGAAGGAGGGGGGTGGTTGTGTATTTTGAGAAGTTTTTACCAGGTTAAGCCTAATTCAACCCTCTGTTCCTCTTTGAGCCTTGTGTTTCCTGCAGTACCTCCTCATCGGGCCTCTTGGGGTGTTGAGGCATATGGGGGCAATTACGAGTGCATCACGGGTACAGGTAATGGCATTGATTATGGGAGATTGCCTGAAGCTGATTGCAGGAGTAACATAACCATTAATTCCACTTGGCCAGTTACAGGCCTAAACCAAACTAGTGGTCTGGCTGATGTATGTTGGATGAGTGGAGCAAAAAGAGTGCTGAGACCCATTCTTAGAGGAGAATGGCAAGGTACGTGTGGTCTGACCAGTTTGATAATTCCACGGACCATTGTTGATGTTGTTGCTGAACAGCTGCTGAGTTCTGTAACCAGGGGACCTGAAAACATTCCATCCCATGGGAGACATAGATGTAGTAGTGCTCCATGGACAGAGGATGTAGTTGACATACACACTAACCTGTTGGGAGTGCCAGTGGGGATTCCTCATGAGTTTCAGGCCTTGGGTAGGAATGATGGACTCTGGCACTTACTACCTACTATGGGTCCAGCCATGGTGGATGCTAGACAGACTGCATGGATTAATTATATCTACTATAATCAACAGCGTTTTGTGAATTACTCCGTGATGCACTCACTAGTATGTCTGAACAGCTTGAGGCCACATTTGGGGTTTCCAGACAGAATAGACTTGCCTTGGATATGCTTCTTGCCAGTCAGGGGACGTCTGCAAGATGTTCGGTAAACAATGTTGCACATATATTCCTAATAATACCAGTCCAGATGATAGTTTTAAACTTCACAATCTAAGGCGGGGTTGATGCACTATCTGCTAAGATGAGGTCCACAGGGGGTGGAGGAGTCTGTTCTCTTGGCCTGGTTTGGTAAGTACACTGGTATGATGGTTACTGGATTTCTGACCCTAATTCTTGTATTATTTGTTATTGATGTGATGTGCTGCTTGCATCATACCGTGTTTTGAGAAGTCTGTTACAGATGTGGTGAGGGCTTCAGGCATATGCCTTTGCTTGATGCTCAGTTGGCGATGCCGATACGGAAGCATGCTTTCAGGGGAGGATGGGACTGACTGAGGATGACACATGGTTTGGAGTCCCTGGGTGGCAAGGAGCCCACCTGGTACAGGATAGGAGTAGCTGAGAGGACCAGATGGTTTCTAATAATTCTTTACTCTGTTTTCCATGACCAAAGTTTTATCCTACATCTTACATGTCAATAGCAATAAAGTTTTATCCTGTTTTTGATAAGTGACACCCTTGGGGGAACAAGCATACAACAAAGGCATATATAACTTGTTATTAGTAATAAACTTTTTATTATTTTCATGAAATGCTATGACTGATGAAATAAAGGATAATTGAGTGACACCCTAGCGGGAGTCAAAAGGGTGACCTAAATTTCACACTATTTTCTTTTGTTCTGTTTTTGAATGAGCTGTTCTCTTTTAACATGAGGGTAGTTTAAACTTTGTAACTGTTATGTGATTCATTGCTGAGTTTTTGTTCACACCCTTGGGGTTATTTTACATTATAGCCATTACCATATATATGATTGAATATTATCTGCTGTTGCCTGGTGTGGATGTATGTATGTGTTATGCTACCTAGCTGATTTGAAACATTGTTAAAAGTATCAGGGCCATGGAACTTTCTCATGCTGGAAAAATACAGAAGGGAGGGCACATTCAGAGCGTGGGGTTGCGAGAACAAGCGGTCTTTTTGGTTAGATAACAGGAGCCAGGTGCGAGATAACGGTATGGAGCATGAGACCCATCTTTCAGTTTTTGCAGCAATTTTAGGAGGGGATCCAGTTGCTTTTATTGATTAAGCTTCTCCATTGTATGTCGTGTCCCATCTGGGATGGGAAGAGGGGGAAATTATTTTTCTTTGTGGGCCATTTCCGGATAGACATACCTAGTTTAGGATATTTTTCCTTTTTGGATTATGTCTTCGTTTTTGCTTGGAGTAATGTATCTGGACTATATCACATCTCTTAGGAGATGTGAAGAGAGGGTATCAGAAACTTTTTCCTGCTGGAAAAAGTTGGCTAATGTGGAAAATAATTTTTACTTTTATTTTGAGCTGTTCTCCGCTCTGTTAAATGAGGGTTGTAAGTTCCTAGGTGACTGGTAGCCAACTTAGTACATAGTGGGATTGAATGGAGAACATGATGGTAATACATAAATATCTATTTCTGTTTAATACCGTGCCTTATTTCATAGTCCTTTTGGGAGAAGTTTCTCTTTGTGTCTGGATCTAGTTAGGTTGTGTCACGTCTCTGGTGAGACGTGAAGAGAGGGTTTTGTAAAGAATTGCTATTATGCAGGAGACCAATCTATTGCTAAATACATGGCTATTGCATTGTTATAACTGAGATAACACATAGCAACGTATTTTCACAGTAAAGCCTGTGGGGTCCCCTACAGGATAGCTCCCACATTACACACATAATCTCTTTTTTAACTGAACACTGTGTGCCCGAAGAAGATTCTACGATGACGGACAGACAACTGAGCCAATGGCGGAAGACTACAGACTACAACCAGCTGAACCAATCCGGAGATCCGATCTTCCTAGAGTCAACCTACTTTCTGTGACGTATATAAGGGCTGTGCTGACTGTTTACGCGCTCTCTGCCTGCTGTTCCAACACGAACTAACGGAAGAGCCGTAATTACGCTGTACTACATATTTTCACTCTGAATAAACTGTTTACTTGTCATAAAATGTACCACTTAGTCTGAATCGATCCTTGACCGGCTCACCCATCTACATATCCAATTGCTAACACCGGTAAATGTTGAGTCATTAATCTAGTATTACCGCCCAGGCAGCATCAGTAACGTAGTCAAACTGAGCAATATGCCCAGCACTGAGCAATGCAAGGTAGGCGGCCTCTTCCTGATATCTGACACATTCAGCATTCAAATGCTAAAATGGCTTGAGTGATATTAGGTTGTCACTCAAATAACGCTTATGTAATTTGCTAGGTTATCTTCATTTCGCGCGGTTAAAATAGTGTAATAAATGTAAGCTACCGGGAACAGCGGCTACTTAAAGCTGTCGTCAATACCACTACCAAGGTACTGACTGATCTCGTTCGCAAGATCCGGGAGCATAATATCATATCACAAGACTGGAGAAAAGTACTCATCTTCAAACTGTCAAAGAAAGGAAACCTCAGCAAATGTGGCAACTAGAGGTCGACCGATTAATCGGAATGGCCGATTAATTAGGGCCGAAGTTCTCATAACAATCTGAAATCGGTATTTTTGGGCGCAGACTTGCGCACAGTTAAGAACACATTCTTATTTTCATTCTTATTTTCAATGACTGCCTAGGAACAGTGAGTTAACCTCTTGCTTCTACTTGGGACGCTTGCGTCCCAACTAGAGCTCTGGAAATGCAAATGCGCTACGCTAAATGCTAATAGTATTAGTTAAAACTCAAAAGTTCATTAAAATACACATGCAGGGTATCAAATTAAAGCTACACTCGTTGTGAATCCAGGCAACAAGTCAGATTTTTAAAATGCTTTTCGGCGACAGCATGAGAAGCTATTATCTGATAGCATGCACCAATACACTACAACACAAAAGCACAGCAGGGGACGTAAACAAAATAATTAGCATTTCGGCGTTACACAAACCGCACAATAAAATAGAAAACAGTCATTACCTTTCACCATCTTCTTTGTTGGCACTCCTAGATGTCCCATAAACACTATTGGGTCTTTATTTAGATTAAATTGGGCCATATAAAGCCAAGATATCGTTATATGTAGACTGTGTGATAAACGAAAAAAACAGCGATTTCACAACGTAACGTCATTTTTTTAAATTCAAAAAGTAGACGATAAACTTTCACAAAACACTTCGAAATACGTTTGTAATGCTACTTTATGTATTAGTAAACGTTAATAAGTGATAAAAATCATTAGCTGTCGTCTTGGAAAAAATTTCACGAGAGAGCTCTTCCGGAATGTTTTGTGCGGAGACCGGAGGTAAGTGGTGCCCCTGTTTCGGTTCAACCAAGAATCAAAGATGATTCAATTCACAAGACTCTAGACAACATGGGGATGCTGTGGGAGTTGAATGCTCGGTCTTATCTAATTCGGCTCACTGTTAACAATTGCTGGAAGTGGCGCAAGGATATTTATTTCCATTTTCTGTGATCAGGTTTTCCTGCGCTTTCCGATGTAACGCACGTTATGTTATAGCCACAGTCGTGATTTAACCAGTTTTAAAAACGTCCGAGGGTTTCCTATCCACACATTCTAACCATATGAACGTACTATATTCCTGGCATGAGTAGCAGGGCGCTGAAATGTTGCGCGATTTTTAACAAAATGTTCAAAAAAGTAGAGGGTAGGAGCAACAGGTTAACTGCCTCGTTCAGGGGCAGAACGACAGATTATCACCTTGTCAGCTCGGGGGATCCAATCTTGCAACCTTACAGTTAACTAGTCCAACGCAATAACGACCTGCCTCTCTCTCGTTGCACTCCACAAGGAGACTGCCTGTTACGCGAATGCAGTAAGCCAAGGTAAGTTGCTAGCTAGCATTAAACTTCTTATAAAAAAACAATAAATCATAACCACTAGTTAACTACACATGGTTGATGATATTACTAGATATTATCTAGCGTGTCCTGCGTTGCATATAATCTGACTGATCATACAAGTATTGGACTGAGCAGTGGTAGGCAGAAGCAGACGTGTAAACATTCATTCAAACAGCACTTTCGTGCGTTTTGCCAGCAGCTCTTTGTTGTGCGTCAAGCATTGCACTGTTTATGACTTGAAGCCTATCAACTCCCGAGATGAGGCTGGTGTAACCGAAGTGAAATGGCTAGCTAGTTAACGCGCGCTAATAGCGTTTCAAACATCACTCGCTCTGAGCCTTCTAGTAGTTGTTCCCCTTGCTCTGCATGGGTAACGCTGCTTCGATGGTGACTTGTCGTGGTGTTGCTGGTTCGAGCCCAGAGAGGAGCAAGGAGAGGGACGGAAGCTATACTGTTACACTGGCAATACTAAAGTGCCTATAAGAACATCCAATATTCAAAGGTTAATGAAATACAAAATGGTAGAGGGAAATAGTCCTATAATAACTACAACCTAAAACTTCTTACCTGGGAATATTGAAGACTCATGTTAAAAGGAACCACCAGCTTTCTTTTGTTCTCATGTTCTGATCAAGGAACTGAAACGTTAGCTTTCTTACATAGCACACATTGCACATTACTTTCTTCTCCAACACTTTGGTTTTGCATTATTTAAACCAAATTGAACATGTTTCATTATTTAGTTGAGGCTAAACTGATTTTATTGATGTATTATATTAAGTTAAAATAAGTGTTCACACAATGGTCTATTGTTTGATAAAATCCATTTTTATAGCCTAAAACGAAACATTTTGTGAACCACTTGTGTTGTGAATTCCGTCTCATTCCATTTTCGATGTAAACACACACACACTAAACGTGACTTTTCCAGTCATGTTTGGTTTCATTGCAATCAACTGGTTTGTTTGTAACACAAGCAAACTTGATGGGTCATTTCCCGGGACGTATTGACTGAAAGAAACCAATTTGAAGACAACAAGTAATGACATCATTGGACACCAATGATATGACCGCTGTTTCGTTGATTGACTGTATTTTAACCCAATGACCACTGATCGTTTTGAAATCTAGCTGGGTAGATAGCCAATGAGCTGAGGTAAAAGGCAATATGTAATGTTTATGTGTTGGAAGACCAACCCATGTAGTAAAGCTCCGGCGTAAAGAGGGTCAATCGCCATTGAAGTTTCATACCGGAAGGAGCAACGCATGTTACGCTCAGCGTTGTTTTGGTAAAGCATATATATATATATATATATATATATCTATCTCTCTCTCAATCAGTATGGCAACTAAGTCAGGAAAAGCTAAATCGAAATCTAGATATACACACAATTTTAGGAGAAATTGATCGGGAAAGTGAGAGAGATTGTTGGAGGACGATTCCCAAATGGAGGAATATTTTTTGAATGGAGAGGACATAGTTTTGGACTGGTAAGTTCTTCTCATGCTAATGCTGTTGTTTGAAATTAATAATAAAATATTTGTGATTTTTGAAAATTGTAGTAGCAATATATAAAAATGTAATGTAATGTGAGACGAGTGTGTCTGCCGCCCCACCTCACATGAAATAGCCTATTAGAGGCTGTTGAGGGGAGGGCAGGCCCACAACAATGGCCAAAGTGAAATGGCGACTGTAGATCTAGCTGGTCTGTCATAATATAAATGAGACAGTAGATCTAGCAGGTCTATAATAATATATTCAGCCTTATGTTCCCTGTACTCTTATATACATCTGTTTATTATACCTGTTGATACAGGGCTCATATGTGAAACTATTCTAACTGAACATTTTCTTTCACAGTGACACGGACTCCGAATGGGAGCCCCCAGTGCCAAGGTGTCCTGGAGCTGGTTCATCCAGCTCCTACCACAAGTGGCGTTCATCTGCCCAAATTTCTATTTGCCCAAATTTCTAATTTCTATTTCTGCAGGTTTGGATGTGCCTCAGGGCCAAAAGGGCACAGCATGGAGGCGTCGCTGTGTTCTTTGCAAAATGAAGTCCCCCATCACCTGCACCACATGCTTGGTGACCCTCCGCTTTACAGCAGAAAGAGACTGCTATGGCACCTGGCATAGCAGCAGCACAATATTGTGTAGAGGACTGAGGGTCTTCCAAATATTGAAAGTGTTATTTTGTAAATGTGTTAGGGGGGTGTTAGAATACCATTTTGGTATTTTGTATATAGTTATTCCATTCAAAATGTATAACTTCACCAATTTGGCCCTTGGGTACATTGGGCTACTTGTGTGGGACACCTGGGTGACTTCATGAAAAATGTCATGTAGCACACTCATTTTGGGAGTTATCATTCTGAAACTTTGCACAAGTACTGTTGCCGTCTTATGTTTTTCACTGAAATTGTCCCCATCATCCTGAATGTTTGTTTTGTCTTTTTCATTTTAAAGATATAAACATGAAAAAACATATGGTTTTTTCATTATATTACCTAAACCAGATCTATTGTGTTATATTCTCCTACATTCAATTCACATTTACACAAACTTCAGAGTGTTTTCTTTCAAATGGTACCAAGAATATGCATATCCTTGGTTTTGAGCCTGAGCTACAGGCAGTTAGATTTGGGTATGTCTTCAGGCAGAAATTGAAAAAAGTAGGAGGGTAACTGTAAGTAAGAGGTTAACAAAAGCGCATTCCCAAAAAAAGCACAATCATTGCACCAGTGTACCCAACCATAAACATCAATGACTTTCTTAAAATCAATACACAAGTATATATTTTTAAACCTGCATATTTAGTTAAGAAATTCATGTTAGCAGACAATATTAACTAGGGAAAGTCAATTCTCTTGCGTTCAGTACAAGCATAGTCAGGGTATATGTAGCAGGTTGGGCCTCCTGGCTCGTTGCGAACTGTGTGAAGACCATTTCTTCCTTACAGAGACCGTAATTAATTTGCCAGAATTTTACATAACTATGACATAACATTGAAGGTTCTGCAATGTAACAGCAATATTTAGACTTAGGGATGCCACCCGTTCAATAGGGAACGGTTCCGTATTTCACTGATATAATGAATGTTTTGTTTTGGAAATGATCGTTTCTGGGTTTGACCATATAAATGACCTAAAGGCACATATTTCTGTGTGTTATTTTATTATAATTAAGTCTATGATTTGATATTTGATAGAGGAGTCTGACTGAGCTGTGGTAGGCAGCAGCAGGCTCGTATGCATTCATTCAAACAGCACTTTCCTTTGTTTGCCAGCAGCTCTTCGCAATGCTTGAAGCACAACGCTGTTTATGACTTCAAGCCTATCAACTCCCGAGATTCGGCTTGCAATACTGAAGTGCCTATAAGAACATCCAATAGTCAAAGGTATATGAAATACAAATGGTATGGAGAGAAATAGTCCTATAATAACTACAACCTAAAACTTCTTAACTGGGAATATTGAAGAATCATGTTTAAAAGGAACCACCAGCTTTCATACTTTCTCGTGTTCTGAGCAAGGAACTGAAACGTTAGCCTTTTTACATGGCACATATTGCACTGTTACCTTCTCCAACACTGAGTTTATGCATTATTTAAACATGTTTCATTATTTGAGACTAAATTAGTTTTATTTATGTATTATATTAAAATAAGTGTTCATGGGCCTCCCGGGTGGCGCAGTGGTTGAGCAGACTGGTGGCGCAGACTCTGGGTTCACGCCCAAGCTCTGGTCGTAACTGGCCGCGACCTGGAGGTCGGTGGGGCAACGCACAATTGGCCTAGCGTCGTCCGGGTTAGGGAGGGCTTGGCCGGTAGGGATGTCCTTGTCTCATCGCACACCAGCGACTCCTGTGGCGGGCCGGGCGCAGTGCGCGCTAACCAAGGTTGCCAGGTGCACTGTGTTTCCTCCGACACATTGGTGCGGCTGGCTTCCGGGTTGGATTGCGCGCTGTGTTAAGAAGCAGTGCGGCTTGGTTGGGTTGTGTTTTGGAGGACACATCGCTTTCGACCTTCGTCTATCCCGAGCCCGTACGGGAGTTGTAGCGATGAGACAAGATAGTAGCTACTAAAAAAACAATTTGGATACCACTAAATTGGGGAGAAAAAGGGGTAAAATTCACACACAAAAAAATAAAAAGTGTTCATTCAGTATTGTTGTAATTGTCATTATTACAAAAATAAATATATATATAAAAAGTTATAATAATAAAATCAACATCGGTCCTATCGGCGTTGAAAAAACATTATCGGTCGACCTCTACTTAGCGCCATGTCAAAAGGTCTCAGCTATTCCTGATAGGGGAGTCACATTTAACAGTCCACAAGGTTGGACCGTCATGGCCCAAGGAGTGGGAATTCAAAAAGTACAGAAACAGAGGCGCAATACAACACTATAGCTGTGTTAGTCCATTCAAGACAGTAGAGCAGACAGTGTCTTTATTAATTAAAAGGACAATTGTGAGTGGCTTAATAAAAGAAAAATGAACCTACCATAACAATCAACAACCCAATTCAATGAATGTTGACTGGTTTCATAAAGCATGTTAAAAAAAATCTTTATCTTATCAAACATGAAAATGTTATCCATTTCCTCCAGCAAACATAGTTGCTAAGAAACCTTAAAACAAACAGTCCAAATCAGCCAAGGTGGCCGACGTGGCCTCTTTATAAAGGGAAGATGAGTAAGCCCTTCTTTTTTACCATTCATTGATGACGCATATGAGAAAAACATCAACAGCTCTACAACTGGGGAATTCTCTGTAATAAGGCTACATCAAATTGCCAAAAAGGGTCAGTTGGAAGGCAAAAAACATGGTAAAGAAATGCTTGGTGGGACCTGGTACAAGGCTTTATGTCACTGATCAAGTGTCATGGCTGTCAACTGCAACAGACTTAGCCAATGTCAACAATTCAGAGTATATTCAAATGAATAACAAACAGCTTAACAGGTCCGGGTTCACATCCGGACTAGTTGCACACAATTCCAAGTTACAGAATATTCATGTCATGACTAAAGGGCAAGTACGAGAGCCCATAGTTAGGCTAACCATTGCCCACAGGCTAACCATTACCCAAAGACTAACCATTACCCAAAGACTCACACCCTTAAAATCAAAACGGAAGCATTGTTGGTCAAATAGAAAATGCTACGCAAACTAAAGCCATCAGGCAAAGGTAAGATTAACCAGTGGAAAAACTGCATTGCTAAACCCAGAATTCAAGCCCCTCAGAAAATAAAGCTATAAGTCATTCAGAAATACCATTACTTAGGTCAATGATGTTCACAGAAGAATATATTTGAACCTTTTAATATCACACAGACCTAATGACCTATTATTAAGGATATGAATCTTTCCCGTTCAAGACAATCCAATACATTTCTCAGATTAGATGTCTTCTCAGGTCCAACAAGCTTTTCTCCCTGGCCCCTAACTGAATAAATGTATGTTTTAAATATGGAGACCAGGTCCAAACAGACAACCAGACCCAGCCCTGTATTGACCCTGTCAAGTCCAGACCAGGCTGATCCGAATCGAATGAGGGAAGCAGCAGAAAATACATTGTTTTTGCTGTGTTATTAACTGAAGCTTTTAAAAATGCACAAACTAAGGGAGAGGAAAACTGAGCTGGCAGCATGCGGGGGAGGAGCCGTGCTGTGTTTTTGACTGTGTGGCTGAGTAGCACAAGGAGGAAGAGAGTGAAGCAAAGAAGCCCACTTGTACTAGTTACTAACTTCTAGCTGCTAGGTTATTTATCATCCACTGATTACATAGCACTCGTTTTTACTGCATCAAACCAAGAGTAGCTAGTTAAGCTAGCTAATCAAAGCTACATTGGCTGCCCTTTCCCCTGTTCCTACACAGTAACTTCATTCAAAGTTGAAGGAGCAGCCTACCTGCTGGCTCTTGGTCATTGAAACATATCCTTCTCATTTAACAGCATCATTTTAAATAAATCTTCCATTGATATCCTAACTTGCCACAACAGAGTCAGAGGCTAATGCCACTGATGATTGGCCGACAAAAACAACAAGCTACATGCGCCTCCTATGAAAACACAATGTTAATGTGTGGGTAAAGTTGATCGTTTCGTAAGGACAGTAATAAGCTTTACGTATTGACCTCCGTACGTATATCCAAATGAGTTGCGTCTCTGGTAACTTACTTTTATTCCGGTAAAGCATAATTGACTTATTATCCCTTGCGCAAGTAGCCTACAGCTGTGGGAAACTGAGGGCCCAAAATATTTTATACAATGTTGCAAGCACATGCTTTGGGTTGGACCAACTTAATACAATGTTAAGTTCCTTGCAGACAGGCCATGCATAGCCAATGTGATTTATAGGATATTTACTTTTAAAACCAGGATATTTTCTACCTACCGAATGCAATATTTGTATTTGTCGGCTGTATGTATGCTATTCTTACATATTAGCACATTCACTTTTCGAATAGTAACATTGATTGACCACATGACATTGATTGAGATATGAAGACTATTACAAATTTAACTGTTCCATAAAATTGTGCATATGAAAATCATAATCATGTCAGCAGAAATGGTCAAATAAATTGGCACTCCAAATGGAAGAGGTTGTTGACCGCTGGTGTAGCCCATTACTGGCAACTTGACTAAATGGCAGAAGGCCAGCAGCAGCAGGCTGGGGGGGGTGTCAGGAACAGGTTCTCTTCTGGTTAGGCTATATTGATTAGAGGTCGACCGATTATGATTTTTTTGTAATAATGACAATTACAACAATACTGAATGAACACTTATTTTAACTTAATATAATACATCAATAAAATCAATTTAGCCTCAAGTAGATAATGAAACATGTTCAATTTGGTTTAAATAATGCAAAACCAAAGTGTTGGAGAAGAAAGTAAAAGTGCAATGTGTGCTATGTAAGAAAGCTAACGTTTCAGTTCCTTGCTCAGAACACGAGAACATATGAACTCTGGTGGTTCCTTTTAACATGAGTCTTCATTATTCCCAGGTAAGAAGTTTTAGGTTGTAGTTATCATAGGACTATTTCCCTCTATACCATTTGTATTTCATTAACCTTTGACTATTGGATGTTCTTATAGGAACTTTAGTATTGCCAGTGTAACAGTATAGCTTCCGTCCCTCTCCTCGCTCCTCCCTCGGCTCGAACCAGCAACACCACGACAAGTCACCATCGAAGCAGCGTTACCCATGCAGAGCAAGGGGAACAACTACTAGAAGGCTCAGAGCGAGTGACGTTTGAAACGCTATTAGCTCGCGTTAACTAGCTAGCCATTTCACTTCGGTTACACCAGCCTCATCTCGGGAGTTGATAGGCTTCAAGTTATAAACAGTGCAATGCTTGATGCACAACGAAGAGCTGCTGGCAAAACGCACGAAAGTGCTGTTTGAATGAATGCTTATGCGCCTGCTTCTGCCTACCACCGCTCAGTCAGATACTTAGATACTTGTATGGCTCAATCAGATTATATGCAACACAGGACACGCTAGATAATATCTAGTAATATCATAAACCATGTGTAGTTAACTAGTGATTATAATTGATTGTTTTTTATAAGATAAGTTTAATGCTAGCTAGCAACTTACCTTGCCTGTTACGCAAATGCAGTAAGCCAGTTTTTTAACCTGGATAACACTCGCCAGTCCAGCTTCCCTGCCCCATCCACCGATGCCCCCTGGACACTGATCACTTGGCTACATAGCTGGTGCATGCTGGACTGTCCATTAATCACGGTACTCCATTCTGCTTGTTTATGTTTTATCTGTCGGCCCCAGCCGCACTCAGGCTCTGTGTGTAGTTAATCCGACCCTCCCTCTGCCTAGTTAACGCCATTTTACCTGCTGTTGTTGTGCTAGCTGATTAGCAGTTGTTGTCTCACCTACTGTTTTAGCTAGCTCTCCCAATTCAACACCTGTGATTACTGTATGCCTCGCTGTATGTCTCTCTCAAATGTCAATATGCCTTGTATACTGTTCAGGTTAGTTATCATTGTTTTAGTTCACAATGGAGCCCCTAGTTCCACTCTTCATACCCCTGATACCTCCTTTGTCCCACCTCCCACACATGCGGTGACCTCACCCATTACAACCAGCATGTCCAGAGATACAACCTCTCTCATCATCACCCAGTGCCTGGGCTTACCTCCACTGTACCCGCACCCCACCATACCCCTCTCTGCGCATTATGCCCTGAATATATTCTACCATGCCCAGAAACCTACTCCTCTTATTCTCTGTCCCCAACGCTCTAGGCAACCAGTTTTGATAGTCTTTAGCCGCACCCTCATACTACTCCTTCTCTGTTCCGCGGGTGATGTGGAGGTAAACCCAGGCCCTGCATGTCCCCAGGCACCCTCATTTGTTGACTTCTGTGATCGAAAAAGCCTTGGTTTCATGCATGCCAACATCAGAAGCCTCCTCCCTAAGTTTGTTTTACTCACTGCTTTAGCACACTCTGCTAACCCTGATGTCATTGCCGTGTCTGAATCCTGGCTCAGGAAGGCCACCAAAAATTCAGAGATTTCCATACCCAACTATAACATCTTCCGTCAAGATAGAACTGCCAAAGGGGGAGGAGTTGCAGTCTACTGCAGAGATAGCCTGCAAAGTAATGTCATACTTTCCAGGTCCATACCCAAACAGTTAGAACTACTAATTTTGAAAATAATAAGAAATAAGTCTCTCACTGTTGCCGCCTGCTACCGACCCCCTCAGCTCCCAGCTGTGCCCTGGACACCATTTGTGAATTGATCGCCCCCCATCTAGCTTCAGAGTTTGTTCTGTTAGGTGACCTAAACTGGGATATGCTTAACACCCCGGCAGTCCTACAATCTAAGCTAGATGCCCTCAATCTCACACAAATCATCAAGGAACCCACCAGGTACAACCCTAACTCTGTAAACAAGGGCACCCTCATAGACGTCATCCTGACCAACTGGCCCTCCAAATACACCTCCGCTGTCTTCAACCAGGATCTCAGCGATCACTGCCTCATTGCCTGTATCCGCTACGGAGCCGCAGTCAAACGACCACCCCTCATCACTGTCAAACGCTCCCTAAAACACTTCTGTGAGCAGGCCTTCCTAATTGACCTGGCCCAGGTATCCTGGAAGGACATTGACCTCATCCCGTCAGTTGAGGATGCCTGGTCATTCTTTAAAAGTAACTTCCTCACCATTTTAGATAAGCATGCTCCGTTCAAAAAATGCAGAACTAAGAACAGATACAGTCCTTGGTTCACTCCAGACCTGACTGCCCTCGACCAGCACAAAAACATCCTGTGGCGGACTGCAATAGCATCGAATAGTCCCCGCGATATGCAACTGTTCAGGGATGTCAGGAACCAATACACGCAGTCAGTCAGGAAAGCTAAGGCCAGCTTCTTCAGGCAGAAGTTTGCATCCTGTAGCTCCAACTCCAAAAAGTTCTGGGACACTGAAGTCCATGGAGAACAAGAGCACCTCCTCCCAGCTGCCCACTGCACTGAGGCTAGGGAATACGGTCACCACCGATAAATCCATGATTATCGAAAACTTCAACAAGCATTTCTCAACGGCTGGCCATACCTTCCGCCTGGCTACTCCAACCTCGGCCAACAGCTCCCCCCCCGCAGCTACTCGACCAAGCCTCTCCAGGTTCTCCTTTACCCAAATCCAGATAGCAGATGTTCTGAAAGAGCTGCAAAACCTGGACCCGTACAAATCAGCTGGGCTTGACAATCTGGACCCTCTATTTCTGAAACTATCCGCCGCCATTGTCGCAACCCCTATTACCAGCCTGTTCAACCTCTCTTTCATATCGTCTGAGATCCCCAAGTATTGGAAAGCTGCCGCAGTCATCCCCCTCTTCAAAGGGGGAGACACCCTGGACCCAAACTGTTACAGACCTATATCCATCCTGCCCTGCCTATCTAAGGTCTTCGAAAGCCAAGTCAACAAACAGGTCACTGACCATCTCGAATCCCACCGTACCTTCTCCGCTGTGCAATCTGGTTTCCGAGCCGGTCACGGGTGCACCTCAGCCACGCTCAAGGTACTAAACGATATCATAACCGCCATCGATAAAAGACAGTACTGCGCAGCCGTCTTCATCGACCTTGCCAAGGCTTTCGACTCTGTCAATCACCATATTCTTAACGGCAGACTCAGTAGCCTCGGTTTTTCGGATGACTGCCTTGCCTGGTTCACCGATTCCTTTGCAGACAGAGTTCAGTGTGTCAAATCGGAGGGCATGCTGTCCGGTCCTCTGGCAGTCTATGGGGGTGCCACAGGGTTCAATTCTCGGGCCGACTCTTTTCTCTGTATATATCAATGATGTTGCTCTTGCTGCGGGCGATTCCCTGATCCACCTCTACGCAGACGACACCATACTTCCGGCCCGTCCATGGACACTGTGCTATCTAACCTCCAAACGAGCTTCAATACCATATAACACTCCTTCCGTGGCCTCCAACTGCTCTTAAACGCTAGTAAAACCAAATGCATGCTTTTCAACCGTTCGCTGCCTGCAATCCGCATGCCCGACTAGCATCACCACCCTGGATGGTTCCGACCTTGAATATGTGGACATCTATAAGTACCTAGGTGTCTGGCTAGACTGTAAACTCTCCTTCCAGACTCATATCAAACATCTCCAATCGAAAATCAAGAGTCTGCTTTCTATTCCGCAACAAAGCCTCCTTCACTCACGCCTCCAAACTTACCCTAGTAAAACTGACTATCCTACCGATCCTCGACTTTGGCGATGTCATCTACAAAATTGCTTCCAACACTCTACTCAGCAAACTGGATGCAGTTTATCACAGCTCCATCCGTTTTGTCACTAAAACACCTTATACCACCCACCACTGCAACCTGTATGCTCTAGTCGGCTGGCCCTCATTACATATTCGTCGCCAGACCCACTGGCTCCAGGTCATCTACAAGTCCATCCTAGGTAAAGCTCCGCCTTATCTCAGTTCACTGGTCACGATTGCAACACCCATCCATAGCACGCGCTCCAGCAGGTGTATCTCACTGATCATCCCTAAAGACAACACCTCATTTGGCCGCCTTTCGTTCCAGTACTCTGCTGCCTGTGACTGGAACGAATTGCAAAAATCGCTGAAGTTGGAGACTTTTATCTCCCTCACAAACATCTGCTATCTGAGCAGCTAACCGATCGCTGCAGCTGTACATAGTCTATTGGTAAATAGCCCACCCATTTTCACCTACCTCATCCCCATAGTGTTTTTATTTATTTACTTTTCTGCACACCAATATCTCTACCTGTACATGTCCATCTGATCATTTATCACTCCAGTGTTAATCTGCAAAATTGTAATTATTCGCCTACCTCCTCATGCCTTTTGCACACAATGTATATAGACTCCCCTTTTTTTCTACTGTGTTATTGACTTGTTAATTGTTTACTCCAACACTCTGTTGTCTGTTCACACTGCTATGCTTTATCTTGGCCAGGTCGCAGTTGCAAATGAGAACTTGTTCTCAACTAGCCTACCTGGTTAAATAAAGGTGAAATAACATATATATTTTTTAAATCGATTAAATCGGCCATTTCGATTATTCGGTCATTTCGATTAATCGGTCGAACTCTAATCTAGAACATCCCAAACATGCTCAATGGGTGACATGTCTGGTGAGTATGCAGGCCATGGAAGAACTGGGACATTTTCAGCTTCCAGGAATTGTGTACAGATCCTTGCAACAAGGAGCTGTGCATTATCATGCTGAAACATGAGGTGATCGTGGCAGATGAATGGGATGACAATGGGCCTCAGGATCTCACAGTAGCTGTGCATTCAAATTGCTACCAATAAAATGCAATAGTTTGTTGTCCATAGCTTATGCATGCCCATATCCCCAGCATGGGGCACTGCTCACAACATTGACATCAGCAAACCTCTCAAGCACACAACGCCATACACATGGTCTGTGGTTGTGAGGCCTGTTGGACGTACTGCCAAATACTCTAAAATTATGTTGAGGCAGCTTATGGTAGAAAAATTTACATGAAATTCTTTGGCAACAGCTCTGGTGGACATCCCTGCAGTCAGCATGCTAACAGCATGTCACTCTACTCTACTCGACAGTCTAAGAATGAAACTATCAAAACCCCATACCTGCGTCATGAGAGGCCAGAGCCCGGAGCATCTTCCCAGCACTTCGGCGGGTTTGTCGCTCTTTGTTGCAGAGCAGCTCCATGAGCAGGTCCAGGGCACCGGTCTCCTTGAAGACGCCCACCAGTGAGCCGATGCTGGCGTAGGCACTAAGCACGTGGATGGTGTGTGTGATGCTGATGGCAAAGTCGCTCTTCTTGGCCATCTGCTTGCGGGCCCTCGTGACCAAGTTCTTGACATCGTCCTTCATGTCTGAGAGCTCCACCTCGTCAAAGGTGACATCAGCAGGGAACTCTCCACTGGGCCTCTCCTCCTCCTGGAGGGGCCGCTGGGTGTCTGCCTTGCGCTTGCCCAGTAGAGTGGGGCAGTTGGCGTAGACATCCTCCGTTGACATCCACATCAGTATGTTCTCCGTCTTGCTCTCGCCTGAGGTTGAGCCGCTGGAGCCACCCACCCCTGAACTGCTTCCCCCACCTCCTCCTGCCTCATTGCTCCCTCCACCTGAGCCACTACCGTCGTCTATGGCCAGCAGGCACCAGCGGATCAAGTACTCTGTCTGGCCATCGTGAGTCCGCCGCTGCCGGATCAACTCCTCTGGATAGGCCTGCAGCTTCGTGCCCAGCTGGACAAGTAGGTTCCCATTGCGGCGTTCGCCTACCATGATTGCTGTAAGTGAAATATAAAGGAATGCTTAATATCAATATACTTTGATATCTGCATATATATTTTTAAAAACAGCTGTACATTAGTTTTGCAACGGTAAAGTAATTTTGAATCACCAATTAAGACTATGCAAATCAGAGTGAGATACTGGATGGGCAAATACTGTACTCTGCCAATGAAGGCTTAGTTGCATATAAGATGTACCCTTCTTGGGAAGGATAGACATGATAAAGCCATTGGTGAAAGGACAACTATACATTTCTGGAAACTTTAACTTTCACTGAGTTATTTGAACATCCCTTTTTCAAGGCAAAGATAATTAGCGAAATGACGCCACACTAAAAAGCCAGCTAACAGGTTATACTAGCCAACTCAGCTAGTCGTGTTGAACAATAATATCGACTAACATGTAGACAGTAAAGTATTTTGTTAGTTCAACTAAGTTACCTAAATAACGTTAGGTAGTTACGAACATCGTTTGAATAATTTGCATAAGAGATTGAGTAACAGTTAGCTAGCTAGTTCGCTAGCAGTTGCAAATGCCAAACACGGTCGTTAGCGCATTGCATACATGGTAAACGCTGGCTGTTGCTGCAGTTAGCTAGAAAAAGCTAACTAACGTTAGCTAACTTTGAACTTGAAACATCTGATTGCATAAGCTGTGAGGTTAGTCAGCTCTACTTTTTAAACACTAACGTTATCCTCATATTTACGGTGAACAGGTGTGGCTGCCAATGTCGATGATTAACTCCAACACACCAGTTTACCGACAGACTGCCTCATTATCAGCAGGGGCCCGTTTTGACAAGGCAAGCCTGCCTCAACTAGCTAGCTTGCCAGCATCGCTCAGTAGCTAGCTACGGATAGTTGGAATAGTGCGGCCTAATAACACTATAATAACAGGGGATACCTCTTACCTCCAGTGTTACAGGGTTTCCCCCTTTTCCCGCTCCTCTGTCGATGGAATGTTCTTCTCTGTTGTAATATGTCGTTTCCCAGCCTGGAACTAGTTTTTAGCCAGCGTTTGATACGGGGCGCGCACGTGACAGGTAGGAATTTCACCACGTTCACGTCATGTCGACAACTCGGTAACTACGAGTCAAATGAACGTAAGTTCTTTGTATAGACCGTATAACTTGCTATTGGTTTATTCTGATACCACCCAAGTGGGGAAACTCGGAATCCAAGTCTTTCGCTTTGCAAACAAGGGTGCAGGGTTCCGGTGACTTTTATCAATTCGATTTGCTAACCTCCTGCGTCATCTCTCGCCTCTTTTAAAAAAGGTCGAAGTTAATCGAGGAGAGTGAACGTGGTTGGAAATGCACTTTCTTGAAACAATATGGTTCTTCTCCATCACTCGCGCTTCATTAGGCAAATTACATTTACAGGGGTCTATCGCTCAATAAGTGTAAAGTGATCAAAACTAAGTAAATTAATTGTGCAAAACATTTTATAGAAAACAATAAGTAGTATGTTTTTCTCTAACAAAACGAAAGCTGATTCAAATGGGATGTGGAAGATTTCAAAACTCTTCTGCCGTTCTTTTTAGAGTCACTAATCGCGTTTCCATTCCATCCAGTTTTTATGCCAGTATGCTAGTAAGTCATACCTTATTTATTTTAATCATGACATGTATCCTATTTGTGGTACAATTGTATAAATTCCAACAGATCATTTGTTTTTTCAACATGGTGGGATCTTTTTGTGTCAGTAAAATAAATTATGCAAGAACTGGTGGAGGAAATATTGATTTAGCCATCCTCCCGAGTTGCGCAGCGGTCTAAGTCACTGCAACCGAAAAAACATTTTATTTTCATCCAATGTCTCATGTTTTAGGTTTACATGATTCATTAATTGCTGCTCATGCTATATCAAGTAGGCTGTTATCCTACTCTAAATATAACTACAATTGAAATAATCACTTTATTTTACCATTTTTAACTAGCGCAATGCTGCTGTTGTCAGCTAGCCAGCATAAATAGCGAGCTGGGAAGTGCTCGTCTGAACAACTGACTGAACCAACTAAACCAAATCCATTTGTCTCAAATAAACTTTCAACTGCGAATTTGGGCACGAGGCGTGTCCGTATAGCCTCCCCCACATTAGGTGGAATGCTACGGAAGTAAAGAGGAACAGTTTCTTTCATAGAATATTACATTGTTCACGTCATGACAGAAACGGCCATTTCCAACAAAGAATTTGAGACTGCGTCCAAGATGTCCTACCGTTGTTTTCATCGTGATCTATTCAGATTCGCATACTCCGATTCATGAACGGTCTATATCCGGGTTGCATCCAATGTACATGTCCATAGTATGGCCCAAACGGCGTTCCATAGTAACACAACAACATGCAGTGTGTCCCGCTTGCCGAGTATATTGTAGCCAATATCAGGCCAATATGACAGCTAAAGCACATTTATTGTAGTGATTTTCCCCGAAAATGTAAATCTACGGCATTACATCTACATATTTTTTTTTAAGTCCCAACTTCGGCAGATAAATTTGAAATTCTGGTTGAAGTTTCTAGCCACAAGCATAAACTAGCTAGCTGGGAAGGGCTCATTAGACAACTGACTAAACCGATTCTATGGCTGTGTTCGATTCTGATATTTTCCCAGTGGGGAAACTGCGCGAGTTTCAGAGTTACAAGTTGTCTTGAAAGCGGCATCCATCTCGCTGCGCATAATAAGTCATACATTTTGGGCATCAGGCTTGTCGCATAGCCTCTCACCCCTAATGTTTTATTCTTCTTCTCTGTGAGTGTTATGGCGGACCCATCCAAAAAAATGTGTATTGCCACCCCCCCTAATGTTTTGAAATAAGCTTCACGATAATATCATAAAATTCGTGAAAGTCCTGTCATTTAAGATAGATAACAATACACTCATTGCGCAGTTTATTATGTACACCAACCCATTCACGAAAAGGGATCGCTCCTACAGACAGTGAGTGTCTGTAGGAGAATGTGGCAGTGGCTTGCTATATAACGCAGGCAGAAAGGCATTGGGGCATTCAATTACTGTTCAATTGAACGTTAGAATGGGCAACAACAAAAAATCCTGCTGTTAATTCAGCCATAACAATCCGCCTAAGCAACGGTATGATCGTCGGTGCCAGGCTCGCCGGATACAGTATCCCCAAAACGGCCACCCCCTGACCTTTTCACAGATAGGATATTGCAGCAGAAGAACACACCGGGTTCCACTCCTATCAGCTAAAAATAAGCAGCTCCAGAGTGCATATGATCACCAACACTGGACAATTGAGGAGTGGAAAAACATTGCCTGGTTCATCGAATCCCAGTCCTGTTGCGTCTACAGCTGCACAATCGAGAGCATCCTGACAGGTTGCATCACCGCCTGGTATGGCAACTGCTCGGCATCTGACTGTAAGGCGCTACAGAGGGTAGTGCGAACGGCCCAGTACATCACTGGTGCCAAGCTTCCTGCCATCCAGGTTATCAGCTTATCTGAACATTGTTGCTGACCAAACCCAATAGAGCATTTTTGGGATGAGATGGATTTGGCTGTTTGCAACATGAACGTACACCGTCCAATCTGCAGCAACTGCGTAATGCCATCGCTTTAGCATGGACCAACATCGTCTGTGAAACGTTTCCGACACCTTGTAGAATCCATGCACCTGAAGAATTCATAGCAATAAAAATGGCTTACAGACTACCAAGATACATCAGCAATCACTACGTTAACAGCATATCTGGACTGACATCAATCAACAATAGACAGTCAATCATTGGCCAGAAGTTCATCAACAGAGCCGCTCACAACCCATCATTGAAGGAAGCCGTGGGACAGGCCAAATAGACCACAGATACACCCATGTCCATAATGCTGAAACTGACCTAGAAGAGAGGAAAGGGCAGAAGAAAAATAATAATAATACAAAAAATACAATCAATTGTGTGTGTATGAAAGTGTGTAGAATTGCACTCCTTAGCGCCCCCATCCCTCTCCCCCTGCACATTTGTGAGCAAATTTTTTTATGACGTTTTCTATTTTTTATTTTTTATTTCTATTTTATTTTTTAAAGTAAACACCACAAACTCATGTCGGGAAAAGAAAAAGGCGAAACTAATCTACACCCGTTCTGATAAAAACCCTAGCCTCTGGGGATGCCTTGCTGGACCACACCCTCCTTCCTTGCTCCTGGCCTGCCCTGCCTCTTCCACCAATCCAATGGTTTCTTATGGACAGAAAAGAGCAGAAGCTCTGAGCTGTCCGATCAGGTCCATTGTCTACTGGCGACCCAGAGTCTGCAACACCACTAAGCAAGGGGCACCACCAAGCAAGCTACACCATGAAGACCAAGGAGCTCTCCAAACAGGTCAGGGACAAAGTTGTAGGAGAGTACAGATCAGGGTTGGGTTATAAAAAAATATCCAAAACTTTGAGCATCCCACTGAGCACCCATAAATCCATTATTAAAAAATGGAAAGAATATGGCACCACAATAAACCTGCCAAGAGAGGGCTGTCCACCAAAACTCACAGACCAGGTAAGGAGGGCATTCATCAGAGAGGCAACAAAGAGACCAAAGATAACCCTGAAGGAGCTGCAAAGCTCCACAGCGGAGATTGGAGTATCTGTCTATAGGACCACTTTAAGCCATACGCTCCACAGAGCTGGGCTTTACGGAAGGGTGGCTAGAAAAAAGCCAATGTTTAAAGAAAAAAACAAGCAAACACGTTTCTGTTTGCCATAAGGCATGTGGGAGACTTCCCAACATATGGGAGAAGGTACTCTGGTCAGATGAGACTAAAATGTAGCTTTCTGGCCATCAAGGAAAATGCTATGTCTGGTGCAAATCCAACACCTCTCATCACCCTGAGAATACCATCCCCACAACGAAACATGGTGGTGACAGCATCATGCTGGGGGGATGTTTTTCATCGGCAGAGACTGGGAAACAGGTCAGAATTGATGGATGACACTAAATACAGGGAAATTCTTGAGGCAAACCTGTTTCAGTCTTCCAGAGATTTGAGACTGGAATGGAGGTTCACCTTCCAGCAGGACAATGACCCGAAGCATACTGCTAAAGCAACACAAGTGGTTTAAGGGGAAACATGTAAATGTCTTGGAATGGCCTAGTCAAATCCCAAACCTCAAAACAATTGAGAATCTGTGGTATGACATAAAGATTGCTGTACACCAGCAGAGCCCATCCAACTTGAAGGAGTTGGAGCAGTTTTGCCTTGAAGAATGTGCAAAAATCCCAATTACTAGATGTACCAAGCTTATAGAGACATACCCCAAGAGACTTGCAGCTGTAATTGCTGCAAAAGGTGCCTCTACAAAGTATTGACTTTGGGGGGTGAATAGTTATGCACACTCAAGTTTTCAGTTTTTTTGTCTTATTTCTTGTTTGTTTCCACAAAAAAAATGTTTTAGCATCTTCAAAGTGGTAGGCATGTTGTGTAAATCAAATGATACAAACCCCCCAAAAATCCATTTTAATTCCAGGTTGTAAGGCAACAAAATAGAAAAAATGCCAAGGTGGTGAATACTTTCGCAAAAAACTGTAACTAAAATGCAATGTACAGTCGTAGAAAAATTAGAATGAGCTGTTGAGAATACAGAATTTAAATACACAGTACAAACCCCATTGCAAAATGAATAGAATTGCAGGAAATTAGCTTCTGGTCTAGAGTCTGGAATACTAATGCAGTATATATGTTTGTGAATGGTGTGTACAGATAATATGGACAGTATGTGAATAGAAAAGGTATGTATAGCAGTAGTTATATAGGATGAGTGCTCCTGATCTTCGAGGCCGACGTGAGTAAGACATTTAAGTGTGTTAAACCTCACAAGGCTGCCGGCCCAGATGGCATCCCAAGCCGCGTCCTCAGAGCATGTGCAGACCAGCTGGCTGGAGTGTTTACAAACCAATTCAATCTCTCCCTATCCCAATCCATTGTCTCCACTTGCTTCAAAATGTCCACCATTGTTCATGTACCCAAGAAAGCAAACATAACTGCATTAAATGACTATCACTATGTAGCACTCACTTCTGTCATCATTAAGTGCTTTGAGAGGCTAGTTAAGGCTCATAGCCTGTCCTGGAGCGAGGTGTCTACGTCCGAGACGTGGCTGGCTTTCTCTTTATAATCTGTGATTGTCTGGAGCCCCTGCCACATGCGTCTCGTGTCTGAGCCGTTGAATTGTGACTCCACTTGGTCCCTGTACTGTCGTTTTGCTTCTTTGATTGCCTTACGGAGGTCATAGCTGGTCTTTTTGTACACGTCCATGTTCCCAGTCACCATGGTTAAATGCGGTGGTTCACGCTTTCAGTTTTGCTGACTTGCAAAGGGAGGGCGGGGGAGGGAGGGAGGGACATTTAGTCTGTCCTGGAAGGTATTTTTTCAAGCGTATTCTCTCTGCGTGTAGCACAGAAGATGTGTTTTAAATGAAATTCCCCAGCTACAATAAATGGATATGCTGTTTCCAGTTTGCACAAAGTGCAGTGTAGTTCCTTGAGAGCCATTGCGGTGTCGGCTTGGGGGGGATATACACGTAATGGGTCGGTATTTGATGGTGAGGTATTTTAGATCAGGAGAACAAGGACTTCCTGTACATTACCACAATCACACCATGAGTTGTTAATCATTACAAACACCCCTCTACCTCTGTAGGTATAGGGGTGTTTCACAGAGAGTTTCATGGAGAGAGCCATGATTCCGTAAAACAGAGTTTGTTACAGTCCTTTATGTCTCTCTGGAAGGAGATCCTCGCCTTGACCTAGTCTACTTAATGCCCAGGGACTGAACATTAGTGAGTAATATACTCGGAAGTGGTGGATGGTTTGTTCGCCACCTGAGTATGACTAGAACCCCACTTCTCCTCCCTCTTCTCCTTTGTCAACGTTTTGGTTTTGCACCCGGGATGAATGGAGCCTCTGGATGTTCAAACAAAGGATCCAGGCCAGGGAAGTCAAATTTCTAGTTGAATTTCTGGTGAGTGAACACCGATCTAATATCCCAAAGTTATTTTTGGCTGTAGGTAATAATACTAGAAACGTTCTGAGCAAATAATGTAAAAAGTATCACAAAAAAAAAAAATCCTGTAATGTTGGGTAGGAGCTCGAAACAGTGCAACCGTGTCTGTCAGCAACATCTTGGCAACCATCCTCTGATGTGACCCAATTAAAACAATTGTTCACAAAAATATAAACACACCTGAGACACACACACATGCCTTCAGTGCACATAATCTGCAGCTTGATGCATCCCAAAATTTCTGATCTCTTGTTCTATTAGTTAATGGTGATGTACATAGCTTCCCTAGCACTTGCTGCCCTTTATGGGTGTACACAACCTCTACAATAAATTCACTAGCAACAATAACAATTGTTATGTAGTACCAATAAGAGTGATGATCAATTTCTGGTGGCACTAAGACCTTTTTGTCATGTCAGAATATGGAGAGTCACCCAGACATACTCTAAAGGGGATTTGGGTTAGGGAATAGCTCAATGGTAAGAAGTACATGTAGGTAGGTGGGGATCTATTTATGTACTGTACAGTGCCTTCAGAAAGTATTCACACTCCTTGACTAATTCCACATTTTGTTGTTTCAGCCTGAATTCAAAATGTATTAAATATATTTGTTTTCTCACCCATCTACACAAAATACTACATAATGGCAAAGTGAAAACATGTTTTTAGAAAGTTTGCTAATTTATTGAAAATGAAATATAGAAATATCGAATTGACATAAGTATTCACACCCTGTGTCAATACGTTGTAGAAGCACCTTTGGCAGCGATTACAGCTGTGAGTCTCAGGGTAAGTCTCTAAGAGCTTTCCACACCTGGATTGTGCAACAGTTGCTCATTATTATTTTCAAAATTCTTCAAGCTCTGTCAAATTGTTTGTTGATCATTGGTAGACAACAATTTTCAGGTCTTGCCATAGATTTTAAAGTAGATTTAAGGCAAAATTGTAACTTGGCCACTCAAGAACATTCACTTTCTTCTTGGTAAGCAACTCCAGTGTAGATTAGGCCTTGTGTTTTAGGTTATTGTCCTGCTGATAGGTGAATTCCTCTCCCAGTGTCTGGTGGAAAGCAGACCAAACTAGATTTTCCTCCAGGATTTTACCTGTCACATACAATTATCTGTAAGGTCCCTCAGTCGAGCAGCGAAATTCAAACAGATTTATAGTGCCTCACAAAGAAGGGCATCTGTTGGTAGATATATCATTTGAGCATGGTGAAGTTATAAATTACACTTTGGATGGTGTATCAATACACCCAGTCACTACAAAGATACAGGCGTCCTTCCTAACTCAGTTGCCAGAGAGGAAGGAAAATGCTCAGGGATTTCACCATGAGGCCAATGGTGAGTTTAAAACAGTTACAGAGTGTAATGGCTGTGATAGAAGAAAACTGAGGATGGATCAAAAACATTGTAATTACTCCACAATACTAACCTTATTGACAAAGTGAAAAGAAGGAAGTATGTACAGAATACAAATATTCCAAAACATGCACCCTGTTTGCAACAAGGCACTAAAGTAATACTGCAAAACACATGGCCAAGCAATGACCTTTTTGTCCTGAATACAAAGTGTTATGTTTGGGGCAAATTCAATACAACACATTACTGAGTACCACTCTCCATATTTTCAAGCATAGTGGTGGCTGCATCATGTTATGGGTATGCTTGTCATCGGTAAGGACTGGGGAGGATAATAAATAAATGGAATGGAGCTAAGCAGGGGTACAGAGAAGAGGTAGTCATTCAAAAATCATGTTAAACACTATTATTGCACACAGTGAGTCCATGCAACTTTTGAGACTTGTTAAGACATTTTTTATTTAGGCTTGCCATAACAATATCATTCCACTTTGACATTATGGGGTATTGTGTGTAGGCCAGTGACAAAAAAAAACTAAATGTAATCAATCCATTTTAAATTCAGGCTCTAACACAACAACATTTGGAAAACATGAATACATTACAACAAGCTCATGCATGCATGTAGATCTTGAAGGAAAGCATTTGATTAGAATAAATCAGCAAAATCAAGCAAACTTATATTTGAAACTGATTGGTCACACTTCAATCAGGATGTTTACACAATTTCATAATCACTCATGAGGATTTGTCTTTTTTGCTTAGCTTAGTTCATAATCTATTTTATCTGTAAATTGGAGCTGTCTAGTGCTGAAATATATTGTCTTTTAGATCAAAAGACTATGCAAATATATGCAAAAAATGATTCATTCTTTGAATTTAATTTCTGTTCAACAAGACATTCAGTAAGATTTAAAGTAGCACCTCTTGTTGTTCAAGCACAGATACACCTGGGGGCAGCATCCGATTATTTGATATGACAAGCAACAGCAAGCAAGAAACTCAATTAATGCCTCCTTCAACAACCACAACATTACATTGTCATATTTGTAAATATAAAATGAGGTAAAGGATTTACCTAATATAATAGTAGCAGATGGGTTACTTAACCATGGTTCATTGATATTGATGGTTCATTGATAATGTAATCCTCTTCAAAACCCCTATATTTCAGCATGAAAAAGTATGAAAACGAGTTGAAAGAACCCGCATTCTTTAGGACCATGGGGTAAACTGTCCCATTTTGCTTGGGACCTTCATCCAACACTAAACTGATAGCCTAGGTAAGGTCTGAAAGGTTTCTATTCGACACATTCACATACAAAGCACAGTGCAGCTGCCTTCGCTTCACAAGTAAGATGCTCTTCTTGTGGTATGTCTGTAGCTTGTGTTGCTTGCATGCTGCTGCATCTGTTCCCCGCTGGATTCATCCAATCTGAGCAGAAGCCAACTGCAACACCCCCATTGCAGGCACACAAAAGAAAAGTGTAATTGACTGATGTTTTTTGCTCTGCTTTTTGGAGGGTGGAAATCGGACTGTTGGGGCTTGGGTTTAACACTTTTGGGCAGATTAGGCGGAGACTCGGAGTTCTGGCTAGATGTATTTGGGATAGCTTGTAGATAATTACCAGAGAAAGGGAACGAGCCCTGACGGATTGATAAACCCTCTGTCCACTTATGTTTCCCACGGGATCCAGCCTATTCGCCGCAGAACGCCCTTTCACCTTGGAAGGTAAGTGTGTGTGTGAATGCCTTGCCAGTCAGATCACGAACAAGTAGGTTACAGCAATGAATGATTGCACCAAGATGACACCAGCGCATAACCAAATAACACTGTCTTCGTAAATGATTCACAATTCAAATATAAGCGTAACCTACATTTGTCAATTTTATTCACGACATTGGGTTTTAAAGAATTGAGGAGTGTGCGAAGAACACAAGCAAGCCTATAAATGTTAGTTAGCCACTGGGAAAATACGTCATTTAAACGTCTAGTTTTGATTTACATTAGGTTGAGATGTAAACTAATGTGAATTCAACAAAATGTCACTATGTCACTGGATTTAGGTTAAAGGTTGGGTGAAAAAAAGACGAAATTCCCTTATGTTGATTACTTTTTGCAAATCCAATCAGTTTCCCACGTTGATTCAACGTCATCAGATGTATTTTTGTGGTTGTTGAAATGACGTGGAAAAAACGTTGATTCAACCAGTTTTTGCCCAGTTGGTATTTTCAATGATTCGTTTTTTTGGGCGATGCAGATAAATTGACCAAAAGGGTAGGCTACTAGCTTTTTTGATACATATGCTTCACAATAACATCAACGATATTGCCGCATTTCCGCGTGGGCTGTATATCATATAAGGCTGATTTTGTTTCAAGATGAGTGATGGATGTCTGGGCCCTGACGACGGTCCGGTGCTCATTACAAACAAGGTAAACAAAGGACCTTGAATGACAGCACCATGGATAGCTCCTCCATTCACCGGAGGAGACTTCGTGCGGCTATTTTGATCCGGTGCTGACCATGTTTTAGCCTACTTCTCCATTCACATGTGTCATGTCCTACACTTGGATTAGTTTACACTCTAATTCATTCAAATGGACTAGGCTATTTTACTGAACCAGTATTGCATGCACTATGTATACTATGAAAATTCAAGGAAATTGGTCAACCCTTAGCCTGGCTATAACCCGCAAACTGAGATACTGTACATTGCTTTCATGGAAAGTTAAATTGTCGACTGGTAGGCTACCCTAACACTCATTATTTGAAAACGTTAACATTATCTGGCCTGATTGATAGCTTCCAAACATGTACTTTTCTGTATTTAAAAAAAAATGTCAATAGAGGTCATTGGACTGTATGGAAACATGATCTTCACTGTTTCCATTGTATTTTAGTGTTGCAAGGGGTACCAATTGTCACTTCATTTCACATTCTCAATTCATTGACTTCTTGTCAACAGGGAGCTATAGTCCCTTTCAAAGTGGCCCATCTAGTATCTTTTCAGAATAATGACTCCCATTATTGTCTGTATTGCAAGGCTAGTTATATATACCAATGGTTTCAGAGGCTCAGTGCCGAGTCAAGCCTTTAAAAGCTTGGTCTTGTGAGGGCCAATTGTGGTCATATGCTCAGAGATAGCACTGTGTTGTGACTGCCACTGAGCCAAAACGTGACCTGCTAGATATTCTCATAATGTAAATAGAGATTGCAATGTTGAACAGTTGAAGGACTCTCCTTCCAATAGGCTTTAGCTTTGACATTGGCTTTGAGCATTGAAGGTGATAGAAAGGGAACAGTGGCAGTCCATTTTAATTCCACTGGAGCCTTTAATTAGCTAATTAAAGCAAGAACATGCTTTAAAGCTGTTGGTTAACTTTCCCCGAGGCCATGAATGCAAAGCAGGTCATTGAACTCTTCAGCAAAAGACGAAAAGCAAACAAATGAAGGCTTGAAATTAAGCCAAGGGAGTCCCAATACCTCCCACATTCAGTGAGGCGTTTAATTGGTCACAGGGTTCTGCACGGGAATCTGTTCTCACAGTCTGTGGCAATACACTCAAAAACTGCCCAGGATGTCTTGTCCATTAGAGCCTCCCCTGCAGTGGCCCGTTTCTCATCCTGCACACACAGTTTACTGCTGAACCTAGCAAAAATGGCCTTTTCATTCCAGGCCTTGGCAAGGTAGAGCATGCCGATAGATGATCAATGGCTCTGACATGAAACGTTACTGCATATGCAGGGACTACATTTGCATGGTTGAGAACCAAAATCTTGCAGGCTGAGAGAGGGATCGAGGGTGAGGCGTGTGTGCTGTGCATGTGTGTGTTTTTGTGTGTGTATGTGCATGCGGGTGTTTGCCAACAAAATGTATTTGTTGGTACATACCCCACCAGATAAAAGGCAAAGTGAAATAGGTTGGGAGTTAGAAGTGCCTTAGGCAGCAACGAACACCTTGGGATTTAATGCTTGGCAGGGTTTATGTTTTGTGACTAGCAGCTGTGCCATTAAATCTTCACAGAGATGGTGGATGTTAATTGACAAAACACTCCTCTTCACTTTTTCTTAAACCCTCTACCTGGCCATGTTTCTGACTGAGCTGGATTCACCAAAATAAGTCAACATGTGCAAGACTACATGAAAATAGGCAGAAAGCCCAACACTGATTTAAAAATTATTATTTTCTCATTTGAAATACCAATTCAGTAACCTAAATAGAGGAAGTATGAAGGGTTTAAAGCTTTGTCGGGGTTTATACTGCTTTTGATGAAAAGAACAACAAGGCAAATTGAATACAAAATACCTTTTTATCTGCTAAACTATTATAATATGACCTCCCACAGGAGAGTGCAGCCTGCCATCCCATGCCTTCCCCAACCCAAGGCCCCTATGAGAGAGGCCTTTAAAGAGGAGGGGATTTGATCAAACAATCCAGCTCTCTAAGCCAGTATGGAGAGTGGACCAGGACAGGGAGCGGGGTCAGGCTCGAGCCAGGCTGTGGAGGCTGAGCCCCCCACCCAGCGGATGACTTCTCCAATCGGGAGAGGAAGGAATGCAGGGCTGGCCTCCTGCAAGCACAACGGTCTGATCAACACCCGCAGCTTGATGGTAGAGACTAAAGAAGGGCTGGTGTCGGTGTACTCGGCCCCCCAGTACCAGGGTCACATGGTGGTCAACCTGTCCCCTCAGCAGGAGCAGAATGGTCAGGGGGTGGGCGGAGGAGGGGGACCCCCACAGCTGCTCAACCCCAGCGCTCTGCCCCAGGGCATGGACCCCCGCTTCAGGCCCAACCTGATCCTGTACTCTGAAAACATGCTGCGGGCCTGGGGGGATGGAGGAGTCGGGGATTGCTGTGAGACCACCTTCATAGAGGACTTGGCATCCGGCTCCTCTGCTGCCTCCACGGACGGGCTGATGTTTGCCGATGGAAAGTTCCTGGAACTGTCTGTGGATGATGCAAAGATCCAGACCCTGTCTTATGACATTGACGATGATGATGAGTTCCAAGAGCTGGAGGTAAGGCTTGTGGGCTCTGTCTTTTATCATAATACATTAGAATGTAAACATTTTAAGGGATGGCTATATGTATGAAACACATTAATGTATTTCTGTATGGTTAGAAGTTTCTATTATATGTTTCTATTATTGCATTTAGAGCCAAATACAAATGGACCAGATGGATTACGGAAGTTTTTGTCTGAAGGACAAAGATCACTTGGGTCCTTGAAGCTGTTCACAGAGAGCAACGTTTTATGCTTGACATCTGATAAATATCAGGCTTTTCATAGGCTGCCTCAGCATGAAAGAGGCTCTGTTGAGAATTCAGAGAGGTTAGAATGGAGAGAGGAGAAAGGAGATGATATGGTGAAAGGAGACAGGGGAGGAGAGATGATAGAGGAGAACGGAGGAGATGGGAGAAGAAGAGAAATAGGAGGAAAAGGGAGAGGCAGTCTGGACCACTGGGTATCCACTGCGTCTGACTGTCTCTGCCAACTGTTCTGATTCAGGTGTAGCACAGCCCAGGCATTACCCTGCTCAGGAGGCTTCTGGACAGACCAGGCAGGAGAAGACATGTACTGTATGTGGGCTCAGATGGCTATCTTGTGGATATATCATTTCCCTATCCCTGTGTTTATGTGACCTTCAAAGACTAGTTATTTATATACTAAATGTTTGCCGGGCAATACTAAACTGTTGGTTTCTGGTATTGCCATGGTTTCTGGTGGTTGTCACTGGAGCAGTCAAGGTGAACACCCTTTTTATAGCGCATTCTTAATTAGAGTTAATAAGATCTTTATTACGGTATGTTGTAATACTTTAGAGAAAGCAACAACAAAAAACTCCCCTTCTTCATTTGGCCCTTATTCAGTACAAAATTAGCTCAGTGGATTCTCAACGTGGGTTCTTTGAAATACACAGCAATGTAATAATGTACAGTTGAAGTCGGAAGGTTACATACACTTAGGTTGGAGTCATTAAAACTCATTTTTCAACCACTCCACAATTTCTTGTTAATTAACAAATTATAGTTTTGGCAAGTCGGTTAGGACATCTACTTTGTGCACGACACAAGTAATTTTTCCAACTATTGTTTACAGACAGATTATTTCACTTATAATTCACTGCATCACAATTCCAGTGGGTCAAAAGTTTACATATACTAAGTTGACTGTGCCTTTAAACAGCTTGCAAAATCCAGAAAATGATGTCATGGCTTTAGAAGGTTCTGATAGGCTAGTTGACATCATTTGAGTCAATCGGAGGTGTACCTGTGGATGTATTTCAAGGCCTACCTTCAAACTCAGTGCCTCTTTGCTTGACATCATGGGAAAATCAAAAGAAATTAGCCAAGACCTCAGAAAAACATTGTAGACCTCCACAAGTCTGATTCATCCTTGGGAGCAAAAAAAATCTGTACAAACAATAGTACGCAAGTATAAACACAATGGGTGTAACGTTCGTCCTTCCTCTGATGAGGAGTAAGAGAGGTCGGACCAATTTGCAGCGTGGTATGTGTCCATTTTAATAATACAAACTGAACACTATACAAATACAAAATAACAAAGTGAAAGACAGAAACGAAAACCAAAACAGTTTCGTGTGGAACACACAGACACAGAAAACATTCACCCATGAAACACTGGTGTGAAAAGGCTACCTAAGTATGATTCTCAATCAGAGACAACTAATGACACCTGCCTCTGATTGAGAACCATACCAGGCCAAGCGCAAAATACAACATAGAAAAACAAACAGACTGCCCACCCCAACTCACGCCCTGACCATACTAAAACAAAGACAAAACAAAGGAACTAAGGTCAGAACGAGACAATGGGACCACGCAGCCGTCATACCGCTCAGGAAGGAGACGCGTTCTGTCTCCTAGAGATGAACGTACTTTAGTGCGAAAAGTGCAAATCAATCCCAGAACAACAGCAAAGGATCTTGTGAAGATGCTGGAAGGAAACAGGTACAAAAGTATCTATATCCACAGTAAAACAAGTCCTATATCAACATAACCTGAGAGGCCGCGCAGCAAGAAAGAAGCCACTGCTCCAAAACCGCCATAAAACTCCAGACTATGGTTTGCAACTGCACATGGGGACATGTGGTCTGATGAAACAAAAATAGAACTATTTGGCCATAATGACCATCATTATGTTTGGAGGAAAAAGGGGGTGGCTTGCTAGCTGAAGAACACCTTCTCAACCGTGAAGCACAGGGGGTGGCAGCATCATGTTGTGGGGGTACTTTGCTGCAGGAGGGACTGGTGCACTTCACAAAATAGATGGCATCATGAGGAGAAAATTATGTGCATATATTGAAGCAACATCTCAAGACATCAGTCAGGAAGTTAAAGCTTGGTCGCAAATGGGTCTTCCAAATGGACAATGACCCCAAGCATACTTCCAAAGTTGTGGCAAAATGGCTTAAGGACAACAACGTCAAGGTATTGGAGTGGCCATCAGAAAGGCCTGACCTCAATCCTATAGAACATTTGTGAGCAGAACTGAAAAAGTGTGTGCGAGCAAAGAGGCCTACAAACCTGACTCAGTTACACCAGCTCTGTAAGGAGGAAATGGGCCAAAATTCACCCAACTTATTGAGGGAAGCTTGTGGAAGGCTACCCGAAACGTTTGACCCAAGTGAAACAATTTAAAAGCAATGCTACTAAATAATAATTGAGTTCATGTAAACTTCTGACCTCCTGGGAATATAATGAAAGAAATCAAATCTGAAATAAATCATTCTCTCTACTATTATTCTGACATTTTCACATTCTTAAAATAAAGTGGTGATCCTAACTGACCTAAGACAGGGAATATTTACTCAGATTAAATGTGAGGAATTGTGAAAAACTGAGTTTAAATGTATTTTGCTAAGGTGTTTGTAAACTTCCTACTTCAACTGTATGAGGTACCCACAGAATAATTATTGTGGATTACTATCCTTAAAATGAATAACAAATACGGTACCGCACACTTAACACGATTCCCGTGGGTTTCTGTTATTGGACTGCCCTTCACAATGTTCTTACAGTACTTGTGGAGTAAAACATGTCTAATCCTTCCAAATTTACATAGGCTGTCTAAGTTACTATCTAAGTCCCTTCAATTATCATATATCATTTACTGGGTACTCTGGTATTTTTCATAGAATGTTGAAGTCTGTCTCAGAATCTAGTTAATGGAGCATCTGACTCTTCTATTATGCAGCCACATTTCTGACTCCATTACCGTCGGATTTAGGCACTGTGTCTGGAATGAGATTTGTGAATTACATTTCTTTGGCGTCTTGCTCAGAAACCATCTGAAGTTAATTAGCTAGAGTTCTGAAGAGGTGCAAGGATTCCTGCTAATCCACCCCCAGGACAAGAATGTCCTCATAATTAGGGCAATGCTTTTTTGGCTTTTTCTGGGGGGCACTTTGCTTTCACCAGTATTTCCAGCATGAGTCAATGAAACCAACCATGGAAGTATATTGCAGTTGGTTTGATTGACTCTCCCCTTTAACTGCGCCTAACTGACCCATTTTTAGCTACAATTTACAAGTCCGTTGGAAAGGATCAGCTTGTGCAAAGTGAGGTTTAGAATCACTGAACTACAAATAGTATTCCCTGACAAATAATAGGCTTTGTGCAATTAAGGTCACAGAGGTACGCCGCCGCTGACTTAGGCGATTCCCCAACCAAACACACATGCACAACCAGACATTGATTGATTGATTGACTGGAGACAATTAAAATAACATTTCCTAGAACGTTCAACCTGCAGCAAACCCAGTGGATCATGCTGGAAATTAAGGTAAAAGCAGCTCTTTTTTTTTTAAAGGCCATAAAGCATGGCCCTACAGCCTGAATTCAAAATGGATTCAATCTACACACGATACCCCATAATGAAAAAGTTGAAACATGTTTTTAGATTTTTTTTCTCTCAGATTTCTTCAGAGTGAAATACATTAAATATTTAATTTACATAACTATTCACACCCCTGAGTCAATACATTTTAGAATCACCTTTGGCAGCGATTACAATTGTGAGTCTTTCTGGGTAAGCCTGAAAGAACTTTGAACACCTGGATTGTACAATATTTGCATATTATTATTAAAAAAATTATTCAAGCACTGTCAAGTTGGTTGTTGATCATCGCTAGACAGCCATTTTCAAATGTTTTTTTTTTTTTACCCCCTTTTCTCCCCAATTTCGTGGTATCCAATTATTAGTAGTTACTGTCTTGTCTCATCGCTACAACTCCCATACGTGCTCGGGAGAGACAAAGGTCGAAAGCGATGCGTCCTCCGAAACACAACCCAACCAAGCCGCACTGCTTCTTAACACAGTGCGCATCCAACCCGGAAGCCAGCCGCACCAATGTGTCGGAGGAAACACCGTACACCTAGCGACCTGGTTAGCGTGCACTGCGCCCGGCCCGCCACAGGAGTCAAGGACATCCCTACCGGCCAAACCTTCCCTAACCCGGACGACGCCCTAGGCCAGTTGTGCTTCGCCCCATGGACCTCCCGATCGCGGTGAGTCGCGGCCGACTGTGCCACCAGTCTCTGCGATGCAGTGCCTTAGACCACTGCACCACTCAGGAGACCACCTTGCCATATATTTTAAAGGCGATTTAAGTCAAATTTAACTAGGCCACTCAGGAACATTCAATGTCATCTTGGTAAGCAACTTCAGTGTACATTTGCCTTGTTTTAGGTTATTGTCATGCTGAAGGGTGAATTTGTCTTCCAATGTCTGTTGGAAAGCAAACTGAAAAAGGTTTTCCTCTAGGATTTTGCCTGTGCTTAGATCTATTTCTTTTTTTTTTATCCTAAAAAAACTCCCTATTCCTTGCCGATGACAAGCATACTCATAACAATATGCAGTCACCACAATGCTTGAAAATATAAAGAGTGATGCTCAGTGAGTGATGTGTTGGATTTCCCCCAAACATAACACTTTGTATTCAGGACATAAAGTACATTTTTTGCAGTTTTCATTTAGTGCCTTATTGCAAACAGGATGCATGTTTTGAAATATTTTTTACTCTGTACAGACTTCCTTTTCACTCTGTTATTTAGGTTTATGTTGTTGATCCATCCTCAGTTTTCACCTGCCACAGCCATTAAACTGTTTTAAATTCACCATTGGCCTCATGGTGAAATCCCTGAGCGATTTCCTTCCACTCTGGCAACTGAGTTAGGAAGGACGCCTGTATCTTTGTAGTAACTGGGTTTATTGATACACCATCCAAAGCATAATTAATAACTTCACCATGCTCAAAAGGATACTCAATGTCTGATGTACCAATAGCTGACCTTCTTTGAGAGGGATTGGAAAACCTCTCTAGTCTTTGTGGTTCAATCTGTGGTTCAACTTCACTGCTCGTCTGAGGGACCTTAGAGATAATTGTATGTGTGGGGTACAGAGATGAGGTAGTCATTAAAAAATAATGTTAAACCTGATTATTATTATTATTATTGAATTCAGGCTGTAACACAAAAAAATTAGGAAAAAGTCAAGGGGTGTGAATACTTTCTGAAGGCACTGTGTCTAAGAGAGAGAGAGGAAGCAGAGAGAGAGAGCGAGGTGGTGGGTTGTTTTTTGCCCATCATTGTCCAGCTGGCATGGCTAGTCGTGCCCCTGTCTGGGTGAACATATGTACAGGGCCCTCCCGGTGCAAATCGACTGCTAGAGAGCCCAACTGTGCAAGCTGTCAGTGTATTTACAAACCTGTGCTGAGGTGAGGAAAACAAGAGGTCATCTGTAGTCTATAAAGACAGAAAATCATTTCAACGAAACATTAGCAAGGCCACCCTATGATGCGCTACAGTGCAGTCTTCTGTAGACCTCTCTCCTTTCTTGACATGCAGTATTCACTCAAAGTATTCACTCTGTGCTTTCACAGAGCGAGTACTCGAGCGACTCGGAGAGTGAGGACAACTTCCTCATGATGCCACCAAGAGACCACTTGGGCCTGAGCGTCTTCTCCATGGTGTGCTGCTTCTGGCCCCTGGGGATCGCTGCCTTCTACCTGTCCCACGAGGTAAGTACTACTGTACTGTCAATGACTCTACACCACGGCATGGTCACCGCAAGCATTTACAGTAAATATCAAGGCAGTCTTAGGAAAATGTGTATAACATCAGACAATAACTAACCGAAATAAGTCCATAATTTCTAGATTTACGTTTTGTTTATTAGGACCCTCATTAGCTACTGCACATGCTGCAGCTACTCTTCCCGAGGTCCACATTAAACGTAAAAATAGATGACAAAAGTACAGAACAGATAGAGACAATAACAGAAGATGTGACATTAAATTCTAACAAGAGTTATATATTAGAAAGACACCAAGAGACAACAAAAATACTTTCACATTATTCATATATACAGTGGCTTGCGAAAGTATTTACCTCCTTGGAATATTTCCTATTTTTTTGTCTTACAACCTGGAATTAAAATAGATTTTTTGGGGTTTGTATCATTTGATTTACACAATATGCCTACCACTTTGAAGATGCAAAATATTTTTTTATTGTGAAACAAACAAGAAATAAGACAAAAAAACTGAAAACTTGAGCGTAAGTATTCACTCCCCCCCGACCCCCCCAAGGTCAATACATTGTAGAGCCACCTTTTGCAGCAATTAAAGCTGCAAGTCTCTTGGGGTATGTCTCTACAAGCTTGGCACATCCCGGTACTGGGATTTTTGCCCATTCTTCAAGGCAAAACTGATCCAGCTCCTTCAAGTTGGATGGGTTCTGCTGGTGTACAGAAATCTTTATGTCATACCACAGATTCTCAATTGGATTGAGGTCTGGGCTTTGACTAGGCCATTCCAAGACACTTAAATGTTTCCCCTTAAACCACTCGAGTGTTGCTTTAGCAGTATGCTTCGGGTCATTGTCCTGCTGGAAGGTGAACCTCCATTCAAGTCTCAAATGTCCCCATCTCAAATCTCCCCAGTGTCTGCCGATGAAAAACATCCCCACAGCATGATGCTGCCACCACCATGCTTCACTGTGGGGATGGTGTTCTCGGGGTGATGAAAGGAGTTGGGTTTGCGCCAGACATAGCCTTTTCCTTGATGGACAAAAAGCTACATTTTAGTCTCATCTGACTAGAGTACTTTCTTCCATATGTTGGGAAGTCTCCCACATGCCTTTTGGCGAACACCAAATGTGTTTGCTTATTTTTTTCTTTAAACAATGGCTTTTTTCTGGCCACTCTTCCATAAAGCCCAGCTCTGTGGAGTCTACGGCTTGAAGTGGTCCTATGGACAGATACTCCAATCTCCACTATGGAGCTTTGCAGCTCCTTCGGGGTTATCTTTGGTCTCTTTGTTGCCTCTCTGATTAATGCCCTCCTTGCCTGGTCCGTACGTTTTGGTGAGCGGCCCTCTCTTGGGAGGTTTGTTTTGGTGCCATATTCTTTCCATTTTTTAATAATGGATTCTATGGTGCTCTGTGGGATGTTTTGGATATGTTTTTATAACCCAACCCCGATCTGTACTTCTCCACAATGTTGTCCCTGACCTGTTTGGAGAGCTCCTTGGTCTTCATGGTGTCGCTTGCTTGGTGGTGCCCCTTGCTTAGTGGTGTTGCAGACTCTGGGTCCTTTCAAAACAGATTTATATATACTGAGATCATCTAACACTTTCATTGCACACAGGTGGCATTAATTAAACGTATTATGTGACTTTGAAGGTAATTGGTTGCACCAGATTTTATTTAGGGGCTTCATAGCAAAGGGGGTGAATACATATGGACTCAACACTTTTTTAGAATGTTTTGAAACAAGTTATTTTTTTCATTTCACTTCACCAATTTGGACTATTTTGTATATGTCCATTACATGAAATTCAAATAAAATTATATATTTAAATGACAGGTTGTAATGCAACAAAATAGGAAAAACACCAAGGGGGATAAATACTTTTGCAAGGCACTGTACATATTCATATACAGTACCGTTAAATTGGATATTTAGAAAAGAGGTGAGGCGCTGGGATACAAGAAGATTTGGTATCTGTTTTTTAAAGCTCGACTTGCTTTTTGCCCGAGTAACCTCTGGAGGCAGAGCATTCCACAATGACATGGCTCTATGCCACTGGAGGCTCCTCAGAGGAGGAAAGGGAAGACCATCCTCAGTGAATTTCATAAAAATACAAATAGTGAAACATTAAAAAAGCTATTCTTTCTAGATAAAACTATACTACATGTTTTCCAGTCACCAAATAATTGATTAAAACACACTGTTTTGCAATGAAGGTCTACAGTAGCCTCAACAACAATCTGTATTGTAGCACCATGGTGTAGCTGGAGGACAGCTAGTTTCCGTCCTCTTCTGGGTACATTGATTTCAATACAAAACTTAGGAGGCTCGTGGTTCTCATGCCCTTCCATAGACTTACATAGTAATTATGACAACTTCCGGAGGACATCCTTCAACCTATCAGAGCTCTTGCCGCATGAACTGACCACCCAATGTTGTCCACCCAGTCAAAGCACCAGAGAATGAATCTAGTACTGAAAGCATAAGTTACAGCTAGCTAGCACTGCAGAGCATAAAATGTGGTGAGTAACGTTAAATCTGTTTTTGGTTTGGTACCGTAAAGAAACCCATAGTGGCATGCCTGGTGGGGTATGTACACTGAGTGTACAAAACATTAAGGACGCCTGCTCTTTTCGTGACATAGACTAACCAGGTGAATCCAGGTGAAAGCCATGATACCTTATTGATGTTACTTATTAAATCCACTTCAATCAGTGTAGATGAAGGGCTGGGGGTTAAAAAATGTTAAGCCTTGAGACATGGTTTGTGTATGTGTGCCATACAGAGGGTCAATGGGCAAGACAAAATATTGAAGTGCCTTTGAACAGGGTATGGTTGTACAGTAGGTGCCAGGCGCACCGGTTTGTGTCAAGAACTGCAACCCTGCTGTGTTTTTCATGCTCAACAGTTTCCGTGTGTATCAAGAATGGTCCAGCACCCAAAGGACATCCATCCAACTTGACACAACTGTGGGGGTGCAACTCAATATTAGGAAAGTGTCCTTAATGTTTTGTACACTTAGTTTATGTCTGTTTGAAGTGTATGCAAATAGATTATACAAGTGGTTAGGCATTTTCAACACACAAATGTTTCTTAAAATCCCATATAAAAACAACATTAATTAACCTTGAGAGGAAGAGTGTACCTGATGAAGATGGTAGGTAGTTGTTTTCCCTGTGTGTGTAACGATCTCATATATCTGTGAGCTGCTCGAAGCCTCTGGCAGAGGCCTGCTACCCACACTGCATCACTCTGGTCTGACTGCACATCACGACTCACACCTACATCTCTCTCTCATTCCCCAGCTTTAAAAAAAACTCTGCTCGGTTGGCATGGGCAACACAGCCCACACTAAAATCAATTCCCTAAAATCCAACTACAAAGCCTAGCAGACGCAGAATAAAAAATTTAGCAGGCTGGATTTAAAACAACATCGCCATGGTGGGAGGTTTTGAAAAGCTTTAGGGTATTATCAAAGATAAGCTATTCAAAGCAGCCATTGAAAGATCCTGAAAGGAGCAGGACAGGAAAACATTTTGAGCCTCAGTGATTTGAAAACACATGCACAAACTCATGTTAAGTAAATCTCTTCTGATCATCTTCCTTCTTTGAGTTGTCCTCAATTGATACTGACACTTTGGGATTTAGGAAAATCAAAGGTGGTCTGCAAAACATAATGAAGGAAAATGCAGCCTTGAGAAAGCAACCCACGTACACAAAATGTCGAAATCTTCACTTCATCATTTAAAAAAATACTATAGACACAATTTACTGTGTGTGCAGAATGGATAGGCACGGATATACGTGTGTTTATTGGATCTAAAGAGTTAGAAGCCAGAACCTTATAATTAAGAACATTGTTAGTATTTACATTTATGTAAATGTGACAATGTGATAATTGAATGGATAACCAGGCATAGATCGATAATCTTAAAGCAAGGAACTGCTGCAGTACGGCTCAATTTTCTGCTACAGTCTGTATTTATGTGTACTCTAGATAAACCATGTTGTCTACCGCCCACACATACAGGGTTTCTGCCATAGCATAGGTTCTCTTTCAACACCTCCCTCAGGAGTTTGTGTTTCAGATATCAGTCATCTTAATGGAATAATGGAATAAATATATTCTATACCATATCATTGTAAAATGAATGAAATCACATACAAGGCACAAAGCTTAGGTTACAAAGCAATACTGACATTAACAAAACAACGTATTGAACGGGCATTAACAAAACATTGAAAATGAAGGCACATACTGTATGTCAACTACATTATTTTTGCAAAGAAAATATTAAAACATTTCAACAATTTTTTAAAAGTTGTGGAATATAGACTTCTGGTGGCAAATTCATCTGTAAACGTACACCTTGGAGAAATTGTGACGATTTTGAGAAATCATATGAAACTTCTGTGAATCATACTAGACACCTTAATAATGCATAATATGATACATTTGTTTAGAGGTACAACTTTAACTTCTTTAGAGCTTGTAAAGCTCTCACTTTTGTGACCCATGGGATTAAATAGGTTAAGTGCACTTTAATCAAGATCAGGTTACTGCTTATGGGCTCGTTCTGTGAAAATGTGCCTCAATCTTACTCTCAAAGCAAAGCAGACCAGAAAGCAACTTCTGTGTCAATGGTAGGACGTCAGTAAGAGCTGTGTTTTGAGTATTGCACTTTGGTTACAGGCCGTAGCCATTTTAATTGGTTGCCTTTACCTTTTGTACTGCTCAACACTCCAATTCATTTCCTCATTTGAGGAGGAACAAAGCAATCAATACACAGCTCTTTGGGGCGACAGGGTGTAGGAAAAAAAAGCTTTAACCACAACAAATCTAGATTTCATGGGTGAGATTGCAGGGGACCCCCCACCCCCTAAACCAATCTGTCAGAATGACTTTGATTTTAGCAACTGATTTCTGCACATTGTTAGCTGCAGTTATTGTACTGAATGAGATACAGGACATCATCATCATCATGATCGTTGTCGTCTTGTCTTTCTTCCTCCCGTTCTTCATCATTATTGCATTGGTACCCCTGATAGTTTTTACGTCTTATGTGGTAATGATGCCATTTTCTGAGAGCAGTTAAGTGTTACTACTATATGTTATTATATCGATCAACAGCTCCCAGCATCCTTACTCCTTACTCTTATGTTACTGTCTCAAACTCAAAGGACATGCATGGATTGGCTTTTATCGAAGTGGAAACTCCCAGACTGATTCAGGCTGAATCTAAGGTCATTATGCCGAAACATAAGCCTGTTTGTATGTCCCTTCAATCTATACTCCAATCAATACAGACAGAGTGACCATTTTTCTTTATTTTCCTGAATAATCACCCGTTGAAGTTTCCTGGGGTTAGGAATGTTTTTGGGGGATTTTCGAGTCCCTCAGTCAAGCTCCCAATTCCCTTTTTTTTCGATCAAGCTGGGCTGAGGCGTGTTTTGGTACACTTTCTTTCCACTTTCATTATTATGACACCAACAGTGAAACCGTTGATGATGACTATGTCCCTCTGACTCATCTGGCAGAGTGGAAGAGCTCTGGTCATCATGCATATTGCAACCACCACCACACTACTTCCCATCTGTTCTAAGTCTTAGGAGGAACTATCAGAGAGGGTAGATTGTGAAATACATATTCAAGCAGGGGTTGGTCTCTTCTATAGATGTGCACCAATTCAAGAGCAACCTGGTGGAGAACAAGGGCCAATCTGTCCATGTATCTCTCTAGTTAATATGTCTGGCTGAGAGCGTTGTTATTGTAATTGCCACCTTCTACTGCCTGAAGTGCCTGCCTGGTTGCCAAAGTTGTTTGTGCATTAGCAAACTTTTCAGACTTATTTTTGTCAAACCAATCAAACCATGCTAAAAAGTACAAATAACTCTGCAACCAGGCTAACTAAAAGCCATTACACAGAGCATAAATCAGAACTGCATGCTCCATTGATCCACAGAGAAATACTGCTGTGTAAATGGACATGCATAACTCTTTGAATATTTCAAGTGCTTTGCTTTGAGGGTATTTCCCTGGTTTGAATAAGCCTTAAGGTGTTTATTTACTTTCTCCAGGGCAATATATAACTCTGGTTTACTAATGAAAGTGTTGTTTTCATGAGGATCCCTCTCTAGGCCCTCACCATCATTCTAGTGACACATTACATGGTTGGACCCAGACAGTTTTAATCAACAGCTGTCGCTGATATATTGCAACTGTGCATCGACAAGACCAAATTGGTGCATGGTGTTCCGTCTTTCTACCCAGCAAGAGCAAACAACATGTGTGTCCACGACTATTATCACATAACCCACTTCAATCGCTGTGGTTAAATGGACAGCTTCATCTTTATGCATGTGCCCATTTACCGGCTCACAGATTCATTAAGCTGGGGGCGCACTGGCCAAATACAGATTGAACGGCCTGAATACAAGAGACTAGAATGAGATCTGCTGGAAATGAAACATGGTCATTTAGCTGCTGTATAAGAACAAGTAATACCTCATTTAGTTTTGGTTGAGACAGGTATCGTGCTTCTCCACAGGATTACCGTTGTCAAAGCCACAGACACAAACAAATAGGAATAGTATTTTACTATTACCTGTACCTCTCAAACATTTCTTCTGTTATTGGCAGATTTTGTGATTTGAGTCATTGGTTGTGCCAAGGATTATTGTATTGGAATTGTTATTTATCTATTTTCCTGAGCATACCAGGTCATTGTTATTCTCTGAATAAGGTGTTTGTGTATACAAATGGTGTGATGGAAAAACACATTATGTGCAGCTGAATAATTCCCCTGTTTTCTTTGGTCACCGTGAGACATTAATACTGTAGATCTTATTTTAATTAAGCTCCATACTATCACATGGGCAAAGTTGAATAGGTCGCGACTCCCTAGAGAGGAGGTCTCTCACTGTTTCCGATACCAAACTGCAACAATCTGTTTTAGTAAACCAGTGTGCATAATCTGATTCACTGCTTTTAGAGTTTACTCCATACAAATGGAGTAAGCTTTTTATATAATATTTTGGCTAGAGAGAGTGTGAGAGTGGGCCTTGTATGGAATAAGCTGGGAACAAATACCTTTCCTGGGCGATGATGGTGATGATCCACAAAGCACAGATTCTTTATTTACTGTATACCATGGATGGGCTTGTATGTCCTTTCCTCTTATCCACAATGACCTACTTCTCTATACTTTCACGTAGTGTATACAGTACATTTATGTCCCTGTGGACAATAGTGTAGGAGTACTGTATTTAAGTTTGTTTTTGAAATGCAAAAGTTTTTTTGAAGGAAACACCTTCAGATCACAAGAGTAGAAGATAATTGTGTAATGTGTTTGTAAGAAAAAAAGAAAAAAAACGTTCATCCTCAGTCGCAAAATGATGTTGCGGTTTCTCTTCCTCTCCTTCTCCGTACTGCATCTGAAGAACTGCAGTTGCTCCGTGGTTCATTCCTTTTTGCTTTGATTTGATTTGAACTCATTATGCTGACTTGAATTGAACCAGTTGTTACAAAATAACTGATTCTCGCCTGCGCAGAACAATAGGATTGTTAATCGTATTTGCATACTTAGTATGCTCGTTCAATTTATGGAGGGCTGGGTGGAAAATGGGACTGTGTCTGTAAGATTTTCCCAAGACTCAACAACACCCTGTGTGGCATCCTCTAGTTCAAACAGATGATAGTTAGAATGATGAGACACAAACTGGGAGCACTGTGGCTCATTTTCATGCATTTGTCAGTCATCTGAAACAGTCTGTATTTTTGAAGGGCTCCTGAGAGTTACTGAGGAATCTTGATCTCACTGTCTTATACTTTATACAACAACATCGAAGCCATTCTATAGAGATGTCTCTCATACTGTATATTCATAAACAGTCATTTTCAGGCCCAACGGAATGTTTCATTGTCCTCATTACAATTCGGTCGACTGCAGCCAAAACAACCATGTCCTGCTGACCTTTCTAAGCATGCAGAAATTACTCGTCTTTTGTTTCAAATACTGTATGTAACATCATAGACATAACAACACAGATCAATTGTTAACAAAGGCTATTACCGTCGCATAGCTCTGCGAATGGTTCAACTGTGCATGTGTCCTCACTATGTGATGAAGACAGACGGGCTCCCGAGTGGCGCAGTGGTCGAAGGTACTGCATCTCAGTGCTAGAGGTGTCACTACAGACCCTTGGTTCGATTCCAGGCTGTATCACAACCGGCCGTGATTGGGAGTCCCATAGGGCGGCGCACAATTGGCCCAGCGTTGTCCGGGTTAGGGTTTGGCCGGGGTAGGCCGTCATTGTAAATAATAATTTGTTCTTAACTGACTTGCCTAGTTAAATAAAGGTTAAATATATATTTTTTAAAGGTAGTGAAGGTCCATTTTTGTGTCTATGCCCGGCTTCCCCTCCCCCTGGGGGAATGTGTGTTACATCAAACACAGAGAGTAATCAAAAAAACTTCCGATTTTAGATGTCACTTGGGCAGCGGGGCAGAATGCTACCTGATACTGGGACCAAGGCCCACATCTTTCAGCTCGATGCACACTAAATCTGTAAACATGGCCTGCAGTTACTCTGCTCAGGTCTGCTATTGATCTTTAAGGTCTCTGTGGAGGCTTATATTTTGGAGGATGGTGGGGGCAGTGGGTGGGAGTTCTCTCTTTTTTTTAATAATACCATCAAGCCCAGATTAACCATGGATTAGGGATCCCCACGTAGGGGATAATAATCAGCCTTTGGACCTCATGGCAGCATTGTTTGGAGTTGGACAGAGAATGTGTGTGTGTTAGGGGTGGGTTGTCCGCCCAGACACTGTAAATGTAATCTATTATATTAGAGAATAAATTTGACCTCTCAATACAAAGCAGCAGCAAAAGCAGAAAATCATTATTTTAATTAACTTAATCCTTTGCTTCCGTGAACAATGCTTTTTGACTAATTGGAGAAATCATCATGCCTCATTTCTTTTCAAAGATTACCTCGTTTTGTATATCTCCTTATCTGTAATGAGTACTAGGTTTAAACTCATATTACCAATGTTTAATTTCATAAAGTAGGAGGCTTTTTAATCGATCTGAAAATGAAGTGATTATTACATTGCATGTTATTAGTCTTCTTCCTGGTCTGTCTTGTAAGTGCCTCTTTAGTATATTTGTCAGTCAGAAATGTGTGCAAGAGAGTGAATCTTCTATAAAAACCTGTTACGGTTTGGAGTATCATTAAGTTCACAAGAGCTAGGGTTAGTCTTGTTGATATAGTGAGCAATTAGGTAATGTCCTAAATGATTCAAGCACATTTGAACCGTGGTTCACTCATGTTTTTGAACATACTGTACTTAGCCTTTCACGAAAGCTTATAACTGAGGCTGCAGTTTGTGAATCCAGACGATGTGTGTGGCTAAACCACATTCTCTGTTCCTCAGGTCTGGACATGGCTGAGGTAGCTATATGTCAGTAATATATAAATGGATCACAGAACAGGAGAAAACAACTTGCTGCCATGCTGCCTGGGCTCAATGACTGAAATATATGTACTGACAAAAAGCATTACATAAATCCTTTTGAATTGAGTTTGTATTGCAGGGCCATGGGGGAAAGTGTGTGGAGGAGCCTTATGTTATTCTGCTATCCAAGAATAGCAAAGCACCCTTTCCTGGCTCAAACAGCCAACCAATCAGCCTATTACCAACCCTAAGTAAACTTTTGGAAAAAATGGTGTTTGACCAGATACAATGCTATTTCACAGTAAACAAATTTAACATCAGATTTTCAGCACCCTTATAGGGAAGCGCATTCAACATGGACGGTACTTACACAAATAACTGATGATTGGCTAGGAGAAATTGATAATTAAAAAGATTGTGGGAGCTGTTTTGTTAGACTTCAGTGCAGCTTTTCACATTATTGATCATAATCTGGTGCTGGAAAATGTATGTGTTAGGGCACATTGCCTGTTATATTGTGGATTGAGAGTTACCTGTCTAACAGAACAGAGTGTGTTATTTAATAGAAGGCTCTACAACATAATCCAGGTAGAATCCGGCACTCCCCAGGGCAGCTATCTAGACCCCTTACTTTTTAAAATCTTTACTAATGACCTGCCACTGGCTCTGAGTAAAGCCTGTGTTTCTATGTATGCTGACTATACACGTCAGATACCACAGCAAGTGAAATCACTGCAACACATAACAAAGAGCTGCAGTCAGTTTCAGAATGGGCGGCAAGAAATAAGTTAGTCATTAATATTTTTTTTAAATAAAAGCATTGTATTTGGGACAAATCAGTCACTAAACCCTAAACCTCAACTACATTTTGTAATGAATATTGTGGAAATTGAGCAAGGAGACTAAACTGCTTGGAGTAACCCAGTATTGTACACGGAGAGCTAACATCAGTATGTCAATCTCTCCTGGCTCAAAGTAGAGGAGAGATTGACTTCATCACTACTTGTATTTGTGAGTAGTTTTGACATGTTGAATGTACCGTGCTGTCTGTTTAAACTATTAGCACACAGCTCAGACACCCATGCATACCCCACACAACATGCCACCAGAGGTCTCTTCTCAAGTCCAGAACAGACTTGAGAACACAGTACTCCATAGAGCCATTACTACATGGAACTCTATTTCACATCAAGTAACTCATGCATGCAGTAAAATAAGATTTAAAATAAAACTATAAAAAAATACACCTTATGGAACAGCGGGGACTGTGAAGAGACACACACAGGCACAGACACACGCATATACACACACACACACGCACGCACGCACACACACACATAATAACATACGCACTATACACACACATACACACAGATTTTGTGTTGTAGATATGTAGCAGTAGAGTAGTGGTCTAATGTGTAGCGAAATCTGTTGCGAAATGTAATGTAATGTTTTTAATTCTATATACACTACATTACCAAAAGTATGTGGACAACTGCTCGTTGAATATCTCATTCCAAAATCATGGGCATTAATATGGAATTGGTCCCCCATTTGCTGCTATAACAGCTTCAACTCTTCTGGGAAGGCTTTCTACTAGATGTTGGAACATTGCTGCAGGGACCTGCTTCCATTCAGCCACAAGAGCATTAGTGAGGTCAGGCACAGATGTTGGGCGATTAGGCTTGGCTCGAAGTTGGAATTACAATTCATCCCAAAGGTGTTTGATGAGGTCAGGGCTGTTGTTGAGGTCAGGGCTCTGTACAGGCCAGTCAAATTCTTCCACACAGAACTCAACAAACCATTTCTGTATGGAACTCGCTTTGTGCACAAGGGCATTGTCATGCTGAAACAGGAAACGGCCTTGCCAAAATTGTTGCTACAAGGTTGGAAGCACAGAATCGTCTAGAATGTCATTGTGTGCTGTAGCGTTAAGATTTCCCTTCAGGCGCATGAATGATCAGTTCCTGAAGGAAATTTCAGAACGGCACTAAGTTCTCTACCCACTCTTCAAAGTGATAGAAACGTGTAGCTCTCGTAGTTGATAAACTGTACATTGATAACCAACTGTTCTGAGACACCAAGACTACTGCATGGCTATTCTCGATAATAGTTCCCATAGAGGAGTCGAATACTATCCATGGTAGGGATTGTTATAAAAACAGGAATACAATAAAATACAATAATTGATAAAGAAATAAACTACAAATACACTATACCATTCAAGATAGAGAATGTTGTAAAATAATATTTATAAATGGATAAAAGACAGCATTAGACGAAAGGACAATTATTGAAATAATACATCTTAAAATATAAAGAACTGGAACACAAAAGTACTCAAAAGCCCGAAAATAGGTAGGAATCAACATGGTAGAGATAAAAACAGAGGACATAGAAGGAACAGTATGTGGGTATGTGTGGGTGTATATGTGGGGGGGGGTGTTGTTGTGATGGAAGATGGGGTGTGTGTTTTTGTGATTGAGAAAGTGTGGTGAGTTGAGTGAAAAAGGAAAATGGAGCCCATGTGTGTCTGCGAGCAGAAGTTGTGACAGAGAGAGTTTTAAATTTTGTGCAGTTATGCGATACACAGTAAATGTTTTAATAAATTACAAATATAGTATATTTATTTATTGTCCTATCATGATGGAACGGTCCCCAACCCTATACCTAGACACCCACCTGAGCGACCCACAGACTAAGGAGGAGTCCTCATCTGTTTTTTAGGCCTACTGCAAGTAGCCTATACGCAGCCAAGGCAGAAAGATGAACGCGGTCAGAGACCCACTAAGCAGCACCGCCCCTCAAGATCTGAGCCTGCCTGGCAGGGTTGGTCCAACAAAGCCAAAGCCCCGGGTGGGTGAGCATAATATACAAGGAATTTTCTAATGATAACTTTTATGACCTTGTTCCTAGCCGGTGGGAATTCTGGTGGAGACTACCAACCAGGTAGTGGCAGTGCTGGCAACACTAGCTGCAGTAACCCATGGAGAGGGGGTCACACTCTGACAATCAGATAGGGGGCAAAGGATTGTGACCCTGGCGGCACAAAATAATCAAAAGGTCTGACTCCTCAGAGATGCTTGGGAAAATGGTCACAACGGGGTACCAGCATGTACAGTGGGGCAAAAAAGTATTTAGTCAGCCACCAATTGTGCAAGTTCTCCCACTTAAAAAGATGAGAGAGGCCTGTAATTTTCATCATAGGTACACTTCAACTATGACAGACAAAATGAGAAAAAAAATCCAGAAAATCACATTGTAGGATTTTTAATGAATTTATTTGCAAATGATGGTGGAAAATAAGTACTTGGTCACCTACAAACAAGCAAGATTTCTGGCTCTCACAGACCTGTAACTTCTTCTTTAAGAGGCTCATTAATCTAAAGGGTCTAAATGATGATGATCCACGCTTCTTTGAAAATATATAAAATAATTGATCAAGCCTACAAACAATACAAGACTCTATTACTATGGTGGGAGATTATAATACGGTTTTAAATACCTTCATGGGTCGTAAAGGAAATCACTAGTGGATATATGGAGGCGTAAATATCCTGAACTAGCCAAATCAAACTTTATTTGTCACAGGCTCCGAATACGACAAGTGTAGACCTTAACGCAAAATGCTTACTTACAAGCCCTTAACCAACAATGCAGTTCAAGAAGAGTTAAGAAAATATTTACTAAATAAACTAAAGTAAAAAATAACAACATAACAATAGCGAGGCTATATAAAGGGGGTACCGGTACTGAGTCACTGTGCGGGGGTACAGGTTAGTTGAGGTAATTTGTACATGTAGGTAGGATTGAAGTGACTATGCATAGATAATAAACAGCGAGTAGCAGCAGTGTACAAAACAAATGGAGGGGGGTGCAGGGGTGTCAATGTCTGGTGGCCATTTGATTAGTTGTTCAGCAGTCCCATGGCTTGGGGTAGAAGCTGTTAAGTAGCCTTTTGGTCCCATACTTGGTGCTCCGGTACTGCTTGCCATGCGGTAACAGAGAAAACAGTCTATGACTTGGGTGACTGGAGTCTTTGACAATGTTTTGGGCCTTCTTCTGACACCGTCTAGAGTATATATATATATATATATATATATATATGCAACCGGTCATGTATATGTATATATATATATATATATGTGCAACCGGTCAGGATGCTCTCGATGGTGCAGCTGTAGAACTTTGTGAGGATCTGGGGACCCATTCCAAATCTTTTCAGTCTCCTGTGGGGGAAAAGGTTTTGTCGTGCCCTCTTCACGACTGTCTTGGTGTGTTCGGACCATGATAGTTTGTTGGTGATGTCGATATTTCCTGTAGTCCACGATCAGCTCCGTTGTCTTGCTCACAGAAGTTGTTGTCCAGGCACTACACTGCCAGTTCTCTGACCTCCCTATAGGCTGTCTCATAGTATGTCGGTGATCAGGCCTACCACTGTTGTGTCATCAGCAAGCTTAATGATGGTGTTGGAGTATTGTTTGGCCACGCAGTCGTGGGTGAACAGGGAGTACAGGAGGGTACTAAGTACACAACCCTGAGGGGCTCCAGTGTTGAGGATCAGCGTGGCAGACGTGTTGTTGCCTACCCTTACCACCTGGGAGCAGCTCGTCAGGAAGTCCAGGATCCAGTTGCAGAGGGAGGTGTTTAGTCCTTAGCTTAGTGATGAGCTTCGTGGGAACTATGGAGTTGAATGCTGAGCTGTAGTCAATGAACAGCATTCTCACATAGGTGTTAGTTTTGTCCAGGTGGGAAAGGGCAGTGTCGATTGAGATCTGTGGATCTGTTGGGGCGGTATGCAAATTGGAGTGGGTATCTTTGCTTGTTTGATGGTTCGTCTGAGGCTCTCATGCATGCTTCAGTGTTGCTTGCCTCAAAGTGAGCAAAAAGGGCATTTAGCTCGTCTGGTAGGCTTTTGTCACTGGGCAGCTTGCGTCTGGGGTTCCCTTTGTAGTCCGTAATAGTTTTCAAGCCCTGCCACATCCAACGAGTGTCAGAGCCGGTGTAGTAGGATTCAATTTTAATCCTGTATTGACGCTTTGCTTGTTTGATGGTTAGTCTGAGGGCATAGCGGGATTTCTAAAAGCGCTCAGATTAGTGTCCCGCTCCTTGAAAGCGGCAGCTCTAGCCTTTAGCTCGATGCGGATGCTGCCTGTAATCCATGGTTTCTGGTTGGGATATGTATGTATGGTCACTGTGGAGACAACGTCGTCGATGCACTTATTGATGAAGCCGATGACTGAGGTGGTATATTCCTCAATGCTATTTAATGAATCCCAGAACATACTGGTACTTCCTGCTTTAGTTTTTGCTAGTAAGCAGGAATCGAGACAGAATTATGGTCAGATTTGCCAAATGGAGGGCGGGGGAGAGCTTTGCATACATCTCTGTGTGTGGAGTAAAGGTGGTCTAGAGTTTTTTTCCCTCTGGTTGCGGATGTGACATGCTGGTAAAAATTTGGTAAAACTGATTTAAGTTGGCCTGCATTATTAAAGTCCCCGGCCACTACGAGCAAGCTTCTGGATGAGCATTTTCTTGTTTGCTTATGGCCTTATAGAGTTGTTTTAGTGTGGTCTTACAGCTACGAATAATATAGATGAGAACTCTCTTGGTAGATAGTGTGGTCTACAACTTATCATAAGGTACTCTACCTCAGGCGAGCAATACCTCGAGACTTCTTTAATATTAAACATTGCGCACCAGCTGTTATTGAAAAAGAAACACACACCCCACCCCTCGTCTTACCAGACGTAGCTTCTTCTCTGTTCTGCCCGTGTATGGAAAATCCAGCCAGCTCTATATTATATTAGTGAGATATACAAGGCTCAATCAAGCCTGTCTTCTTGACTACTTTCGTATGTCATTTTCGCTGGCACCAAAAGTTTAAAAAGTGTTGATAGAGGACAGAATGCGGTCAGACACTTATTTAAACCACATGGCTTGGTTTTTGCTCTGACATGAACCGTCAACTATGGGACATTATATAGACAGTTGTGTGCCTTTCAAAATCATGTCCAATCAACTGGATTTACTACAGGTGGACTCCAATCAAGTTGTAGAAACATCTCAAGGATGATCAATGGAAACAGGATGCACATGAGATCAATTTCGAGTCTCATAGCAAAGGGTCTGATTACTTATATAAATAAGGTATTTCTGTTTTTTGTTTTAATACATTTTCAAAAATGTCGAAAAACCAAGCCATGAGGTCGGAAGGAATTGTCCGTAGAGCTCTGAGACACGATTGTGTTGGGGGACAGATCTGTTGAAGGGTACCAAAATATTTCTGTAGTATTTTATGGTCCCCAAGAACACATTGGCCTCCATCATTCTTAAATGGAAGATGTTTGGAACCACCAAGACTTCCTACAGCTGGTCGCCCGGCCAAACTGAGCAATCGGGGGAGAAGGGCCTTGGTCAAGGAGGTGACCAAGAACCCGATGGTGACTGACAGAATTCCAGAGTTCCTCTGTGGAGATGGGAGAACCTTCCAGAAGGACAACCATCTCTGCAGCATTCCACCAATCAGGCCTTTATGGTAGATTGGCCAGACGCAAGCCACTCCTCAATAAAATGTTGATGACAGCCTGCTTGGAGTTTACCAAAAGGCACCTAAAGGACACTCAGACCATGTTTTTCAGCGGCAGGGACTGGGAGACAAGTTAGGATCTAGAGAAAGATGAACAGAGCATAGTACAGAGAGATCCTTGATGAAAACCTGCTCCAGAGCGCTCGGAACCTCAGACTGGGGGCGAAGGTTCACCTTCCAACAGGACAACGATCCTAAGCACACAGCCAAGACCACGCTGGAGTGGCTTCGGGACAAGTCTCGGAATGTCCTTGAGCGGCCCAGCCAGAGCTCGGACTTAAACCTGATCGAACATCTCCGGAGAGACCTGAAAATGGCTGTGCAGTGACGTTCCCCATCCAACCTTGAGAGGATCTGCAGAGGAGAATGGGAGAAACTCCCAAATACTGGTGTGCCAAGATTGTAGCATCATACCCAAGAAGACTCAAGGCTGTAATTGCTGCTAAAGGTGCTTCAACAAAGTACTAAGTAAAGGGTCTACTTATGTAAATGTGATATTTCCGTTTTTTTTCTCCAAAAGCCTCTTTTTGCTTTGTCATTGTGGGGTACTGTGTGTAGATTGATGAAGATTTGTATTTCTTTTTTCCATTTTAGAATAAGGCTGTAACGTAACAAAATGTGGAAAAAGTCCAGGTGTCTGAATACTTTCCAAATGCACTGTATATATTTAAAATAACATATTTATAAAAAAGTATATGGAAATTATACAGACAATTACATTGATAGAAGTACTGTATATGCAATATTAATGCTGTTCCACCCCCAAGAAAAGATTGATAAATAAAAATAAAGGATTTCCCTTCACTGGAACTAAGGGGACTATCCCGAACCATGAAAGACACCCCAGACAATTATTCCTCCTTTACCAAACTTTACAGTTGCCACTATGCATTTTGGCAGGTAGCGTTCTCCTGGCATCTGCCAAATTCCAGATTCGTCCGTCTGACTGCCAGATGGTGAAGCGTGATTCACCACTCCATAGAACACATTTCCACTGCTCCAGAGTCCAATGGCAGCAAGCTTTACACCACACCAGCCGACTCTTGGCCATGGAAAGCTCCCAATAATCAGTTTTTGTGCTGACTTTACTTCCAGGGGCAGTTTGGAACTCGGTAGTGAGTGTTTTAACCAAGGACAGACGAATTTTACAATCTTCAGCACTCGGCGGTCCCGTTTTGTGGGCTTTTGTGGCCTACCACATTGCAGCTGAGCCGTTGTTGCTCCAATAACAGCACTTACAGTTGACCGGGGCAGCTTTAGCAGGACAGAAATTTCACTAACTGACTTGTTGGAAAGGTGGCATCCTATGACAGGGACAGTTTGAAAGTCACTGAGCCCTTCAGTAAGGCCATTCCACTGCCAATGTTTGTCTATGGAGATTGCATGGCTGTGTGCCCGATTTTATACACCTGTCAGCAATGGGTGTGGCTGAAATAGCTGTATCTACTAATTTGAAGGGGTGTCCACATACTTTTATACATATATATATATATATATGGTAACTGCCTACATTTGTCTAGAAGAGTAGCTGCTGCCTTAGCGCTTTAGCCACACACACCAGTGATGTGTTTGGTGTTAAAAAGGGAACTGTATGAGAGAATGCATGTTCAGTTAGCCTATTGGGTATTAGTTAGTTTAGATGATTGTGCAAGAATAGAAACCTGGTTTTGTTGAGAATTAAAAGCCTTGCTTTTATGAAAGATCCCAAAAGTTACACAGATCCTAAGACAGAGGTGTTATATCCCTTCCTGTGATTGAATATCATTTGTTATGGTCTCTTCGTACACTGGTAAGATTAAACCATATGTCAATGATTCCAACATTGCTGTTCTTTGGCACTGTTTTGTGTGAAAATTAAATTGCCATGACAACGATGGACCTGTTGCACAGAATGACATTCCAGCAAACACATAACATGCTGAGAACCATATGTTTCTTAGAGTTTGGTGAGAGTGTGGTTCTATGGTTATTTAGCATACAACCTTCCCACAACATTCTGGGAACGGTGCAGGATAGTTGCTTGGTTTTGGAATATTCTCAGCACATTTTAAGGAACAAAATAATGTTACTTTCTTGGTATTTCATTACTCTAACAGAACGTTTCCTAAAAGTTCAAACATGGTTACATTTCATACAATTTTGGTAATGTTCTAGGGAGGTTCTCCAACTGGTTTAACATTGGGAATGTTCTCAAATAGTTCAGAGAACATTAAGAAACAACGTTCCTCTGTGGGAATTTCAGTACTGCAGTGTAATGTTTCCTTATGGTTCTATTTACATTTACATTTACATTTAAGTCATTTAGCAGACGCTCTTATCCAGAGCGACTTACAAATTGGTGCATTCACCTTATGACCTCCAGTGGAACAGTAGTGCATCTAAATATTTTCAGGGGGAGGGGGGGTGAGAGGGATTACTTTATCCTATCCTAGGTATTCCTTAAAGAGGTGGGGTTTCAGGTGTCTCCGGAAGGTGGTGATTGACTCCGCTGTCCTGGCGTCGTGAGGGAGTTTGTTCCACCATTGGGGGGCCAGAGCAGCGAACAGTTTTGACTGGGCTGAGCGGGAACTGTACTTCCTCAGTGGTAGGGAGGCGAGCAGGCCAGAGGTGGATGAACGCAGTGCCCTTGTTTGGGTGTAGGGCCTGATCAGAGCCTGGAGGTACTGAGGTGCCGTTCCCCTCACAGCTCCGTAGGCAAGCACCATGGTCTTGTAGCGGATGCGAGCTTCAACTGGAAGCCAGTGGAGGAGCGGAGGAGCGGGGTGACGTGAGAGAACTTGGGAAGGTTGAACACCAGACGGGCTGCGGCGTTCTGGATGAGTTGTAGGGGTTTAATGGCACAGGCAGGGAGCCCAGCCAACAGCGAGTTGCAGTAATCCAGACGGGAGATGACAAGTGCCTGGATTAGGACCTGCGCCGCTTCCTGTGTGAGGCAGGGTCGTACTCTGCGGATGTTGTAGAGCATGAACCTACAGGAACGGGCCACCGCCTTGATGTTAGTTGAGAACGACAGGGTGTTGTCCAGGATCACGCCAAGGTTCTTAGCGCTCTGGGAGGAGGACACAATGGAGTTGTCAACCGTGATGGCGAGATCATGGAACGGGCAGTCCTTCCCGGGAGGAAGAGCAGCTCCGTCTTGCCGAGGTTCAGCTTGAGGTGGTGATCCGTCATCCACACGGATATGTCTGCCAGACATGCAGAGATGCGATTCGCCACCTGGTCATCAGAAGGGGGAAAGGAGAAGATTAATTGTGTGTCGTCTGCATAGCAATGATAGGAGAGACCATGTGAGGTTATGACAGAGCCAAGTGACTTGGTGTATAGCGAGAATAGGAGAGGGCCTAGAACAGAGCCCTGGGGGACACCAGTGGTGAGAGCACGTGGTGTGGAGACGGATTCTCGCCACGCCACCTGGTAGGAGCGACCTGTCAGGTAGGACGCAATCCAAGCGTGGGCCGCGCCGGAGATGCCCAACTCGGAGAGGGTGGAGAGGAGGATCTGATGGTTCACAGTATCGAAGGCAGCCGATAGGTCTAGAAGGATGAGAGCAGAGGGAGAGAGAGTTAGCTTTAGCAGTGCGGAGCGCCTCCGTGATACAGAGAAGAGCAGTCTCAGTTGAATGACTAGTCTTGAAACCTGACTGATTTGGATCAAGAAGGTCATTCTGAGAGAGATAGCGGGAGAGCTGGCCAAGGACGGCACGTTCAAGAGTTTTGGAGAGAAAAGAAAGAAGGGATACTGGTCTGTAGTTGTTGACATCGGAGGGATCGAGTGTAGGTTTTTTCAGAAGGGGTGCAACTCTCGCTCTCTTGAAGACGGAAGGGACGTAGCCAGCGGTCAGGGATGAGTTGATGAGCGAGGTGAGGTAAGGGAGAAGGTCTCCGGAAATGGTCTGGAGAAGAGAGGAGGGGATAGGGTCAAGCGGGCAGGTTGTTGGGCGGCCGGCCGTCACAAGACGCGAGATTTCATCTGGAGAGAGAGGGGAGAAAGAGGTCAGAGCACAGGGTAGGGCAGTGTGAGCAGAACCAGCGGTGTCGTTTGACTTAGCAAACGAGGATCGGATGTCGTCGACCTTCTTTTCAAAATGGTTGACGAAGTCATCTGCAGAGAGGGAGGAGGGGGGGGGGGGGAGGAGGATTCAGGAGGGAGGAGAAGGTTGCAAAGAGCTTCCTAGGGTTAGGAAATTGTACAGAGAATGTTAAGAAAACATTCCATAAAAACCACAAGCAAACTTTAGTAACATTCAGAGAACGTTCTAACATGATTTAAAAACATACATTCGGTTTTCAGCATCAAGAAAACTCTATACTCTATCTGTGATATTAATACGTCCTTTGTTTCCTTTGGAATTTCATCTGTTTGAATAGACTAAAATGAGCAGCTTTGTATGAGTTTGGAAAAACAACTCCATCCTGGTGATGCATTGGACTAATTCCATGGCTAGAGATCAAAGTATCATAGGTTTGAATCTCACTGACACTGCCGCTAAAGCAAATGAATTTACATGTGTCCTATCTGTGCTCGGAGTTAAAAAACAGTTAATCATAACTAAGCTAGTAGTGTTCTCAGAAAGTAATTTTATTTCCATTCTCAGAACATTAATAAAACTTTCAAGGAATCATAGTAAAACATTATCAGAACCTCCTTGCAACCTAAAAAACAACTTTCCCAGGACAGACTAAATGTTCTCAGAACGTTAAAAAAACGTTACGTTTTACCGGTCAGGACACTTATGGAGTTGTTGTTTTTGGGAAACAAAAAACGTACGTTCCCACAACTTCCAAGGAACCATTTCACTTCCTCTGACTCTTTTCCTGCAGCAGCAGAGGTTTGTTTCTTCAGTGAGAAGCAGTTTTGTACTGCACTGTATATGAACAAATATATTGCAAGCTTCATAAGGGTTGTAGATTTCCCTCCCCCCTAAAAAGAATTAGAAATTAATCTAATATCTCCACTCAGAATGATATAATTAGGCAAATTCTTAGTTAAATTGGAAAGGTATTTGAGAAGGAACAAAACATTTGACAGACAACAGCGGTAGAGACAGTAGTTGTGGTGGAAGTTCTTATTAAAAAAAATGTAATTAGGGCTCTATTCGATCCGCATCGCAGAAGTTCAGCGTTACAGCGTCATTGAAATTTAGAAGCAATGTTTCTGCTTCAGCGGAGACTGCATTCACGGTAAACACTCCATATTTCGGCTCAATTGGAAATGACAGAATCTGTGAACGCTTTATAGATTGAATAGAGCCCTTCGTTATTTCGCTGTTACATTGTGTTCACTGTACATAAAAATATGAGTCTCCATTTATGCACCTGTCTGAATATAAAAATTACAAGATTAAAACATCACAATCCTCTCATCTCCTGTCTTCACCCTCCAGTGACCACAGAACAGTTCTTTGAAACCTCGGGCCATGCACCGGTGGGGTAATCAGCTTTCAGCCCCTACCCACCTCGTGATGAACTTCGTCTGGAATCTTTAAATAAGGACTGGTTCATTAATAAATGTCTTTGAGTTCAAATGTGCACAATTAACAATGTTAGAGAGAGCCTGTCTGGAGACAATCTTTTGATGGCCACCCATAATGCTGAAGATAAAAGATCAAGGTCTGCTTGCTAACAATCCAACTCCCCCTCCCCTTTACATAATACATCAGAATGATCCTCAGCAAGGTACTAAGGGCTAATAGTTCACAGAGAAGTGTGTCAGGGAAGATATGTACAATGTAGATGAAATGATAAGGAATAACTCTAGGTTGTTGAGACAGAAATGTATTAATCAGAATATCCCTCGTTAATCTTGGTAACATCTTGTGCACTTTAAAAGGCTACAGGCCCTATTGGTGGGTTGAGTCACAGGTGATTTCATTATTATCCTTTGTGTGTTGCCATGTTTTGCTGAGAGACCCCACAAGATCCCCCAGACATCTCACTGGAAAATGGCCAATCTACTGTTTCATTTCCTCCTATTAATTGAGTAATTCTGTCTGTCTATCTCTCCCCGCCTTGCCTCTCTGTCTCCCCCTCTCTTTGTCTCTCTCTCAGACGAACAAGGCAGTGTCTAAGGGGGACTTCCACTTGGCCAGCTCCAGCTCCAGACGTGCCCTCTTCCTGGCTGTGCTGTCAATCACCATCGGGACAGGCATATATGTGGGCCTGGCTGTAGCGCTCATCGCATACCTCTCCAAGAACCACCACTTGTAGCCTTGCCCTGGCCCCACCCCCTGCACTACAGGACTGATTGCGCTGGGGGAGTGGTTCACTTGGGGGCAGTTTAACAATGGAATTTAGGCCTGCAAACTATGGGACTATCAGGATGAACAGAACCTGGCCATATGGTTGACTCAATTCATGGGATGTAACATAAGAGGGTTATGATATGGAAAATAGTCTTGTAATGGTCAAGTCATTCTCTCATTTTGACAAAGAAAAACTGGAAACTCTTAGTCGTTCCATACGCAACTGAATATTTTGTTCTTCAGATGTCTAAAATTGGTGTGTGAGTTTTACCAAGGCAAGACACATCCTTTGAGAGTTCAGACCAACCTGCACTAAATATTACCTGTACCAAGGGCGTAGTGTTCGTTTACGGGGCATGCTCTCTGCTCGGTTAACAGTGAGTTGTGGAGTGGGTTGCTTTATGTTCAGCTACATTTACCACACTATCAGTCACATTTGGCAGCTCCTGTTGAGTATAAAGAGGGTGGATAAAAGTGCTTTTAAAGCTGTCACTCATCCATACATTCAACCTGTATACATGTAATCTACATCACATTGAATTGATCTGTGGAAGTCGCATAGTAGACACTGCAGCTCACTTATTAAGTAAGGTGATGGTCTATATACTGCACTCTAATACAGTATCTTGGTGGTCCTATTATCTCAAGGGAGAACTGATGTGTCCTCACGGCACAATATTTTTTAACACATGCCACACACCTGAAATGTGGAGCTTTGTTGTAACCCTACGACAACATGCTTTTGTGTTTCGTCAGGGACATCAAGTGCACAGGCTTGCAGCTCTCTGACAGAACCTGCTTACACAGAGATACCTCCATGTTGATAGGCACAAACCACTAAGGAAGAGAAAGCAGACAAGTCTTTGGAGGCAGAAGCCATGCTGTAAATACCTCGATACATGCCTAACTGCAATATTTTTTTTTGCAATACTATTTATTTTCCTGTTGTATACTGCTACTATGTATGGGCGGCACGTAGCCTAGCAGTTAAGAGCGTTGGGGCGGTAACCAAAAAGGTTGCTGGTTCGAATCCCCGAGACGACTAGGTGGGAAAATCTGTCTATGTGCCCTTGAGCAAGGCACTTCACCCTAATTGCTCCAGAATTGCCATCAATAATGGCTGATCTCTGGCTGTGACCCCACTTTCCTAGGGTGTCTCAGGGGGAGTGAGTTATGCAAAAAACACATTTCCAATTCACACATATGTATAATACACACTTGTACATGTGTGAAGTAGGACAAATGTAATTATTATTATGTCAAAACTGTCAATTTTTGGGGGAAACTCATTGGACTCAGTGTTTGACATAAAAGTGCTTGCAAATTAAATGTATTTCCATAAAAAAAATGGCTGATTTCACAGTCTGACTTGGGTTAGTTCAGCTGCTAAAATTATAGTTTTTTCCCTTCATGCACACAGTATTACCACATTAAGTAATATGGTCTTGCAGGTTAGGCTATTTTTTTGCATATACTGTACAGTATAAAATACTTTTTTTAAAAAATACTATGTGCAATGTAAAGGCTTCTAACAAACAAAAATATTACTTGAACACACCAAAAGATTACTGAGTGTTTATTGAGGTCAATATAGACCTACATTATGGACCCTGCTCAAGCATCAGGTTTCTCCACTCACTCCCCTAACTCCCTATCCTCTCCTCCACTGCACACACACTATTGCAACTCTATTACACCCAGCCTTGCACCCAAGAATGACTAATCACCTGCACGCACTGTGCATATTTCATGGCAGCAGAAACATCTCACTGCCTGTCAGAAATATTAGCTTGCCAGGCGCCCAGATGATTTATACATTTTACATGACATTGCGGGCACCTTAATTGCTCCAACCCCTCTTCTTCTGTCCCTCCTATATGATATGAGAGTGTGGGATTGGGTGATTGGAGGTTTGGTGAGTGGGACCCTGTGGACACGATCAGAGGGAGGCCGGGTTTCTCTCTAATTAATGAAAACGTAATTCAGCTCAGAGCGGATGTTCCGCTGGCTGTAATTAACGCGTCTCTTTGTGCTTGCCAAGACTTCAATGTCGGGGGGGCTATAGTTGTATCATAACTATATGTGACATGAGAGAGACTCAGTGGTATTGTACTCAAAACAACCTGTATTCGTCACATGCTTCCTAAACAACAGATTGTAGACTAACAGTGAAATGCTTACTTACATGGCCCGTCCCAACAACGCAGAGAGAAAGACAATAGAGAAGTAAAATACGTAACCATAAAAATAATACCAATAGGCTATCAGACTCTGGTTGAGTCACAGGGGCTGGAAACCCAGCAGAGGTAATAACAACAGCCATTCTGTAAATGCAAGGAGGATTGATGGTAAAGAAGACACCTACCACCTAGCGTTTATGGCTATAGACTGGAATGGTTAAGATACCCTTTTTTTAGAAGGCACGGGGAAATTGGATTGCAACAATAACCATGGAAATCAATAGCCTATTCCAATATCGGTATTGTCTAGACCTCCAACATGTGTTACGATACGATAAAGAAGCAGATGAGACACTCTTTTGCATTTTGGCCATCAAAGTATTGGACTCGACCATACACAGACTTTTAACATCTATTGACAGCACTGGAACAATGCATTAGAGCTCTCATTGTTAAACAGAGGGCCCCTTATCACCAGAAAACTAACAAGCAACTCCAAGGCAATGAGCTGCCAATAGGGATAAACGCCTGCTGCGAACATCTGTGTGCTAAGAGCAGCCCACAACCCTATCTAATAAGGGGTGAAATGGTGGAGGGTTGGAGAGCGGGGGACTGAAGGAGTGGGGGAAGATGGGTAATTAGCTTAATGCACAGTGGCTTCAACAATGTTTTTGTTAACTAGCAGGACATCTGATTTGAAAAGCAGAGATGATGATTGTGCAGTCTATTCATATCTGCATTGTCGTATCCTCTAAAACATGTGAAGGGCATTGATTATGGTTGTGTACTGTAAGACTGCTCTTTGAGGCAGAGTTGGCAGGGTAAGATCTAAAAGGAGATATGTTTTAATTCAAATGTCGATTAGCACAACACCCCCATTTGACACTTAACTCTCAATGTCAATCATTGAGTCAAATACAGTGTTCGGCTCCAGAGATTTGATAGGTTAGACAAAAGATGTATAGTAGCACTAGCTACAATACATATCATTGCTGGTAGCAACAAAAAGTGAATGAAATGAGAAGTTGCTACCATTCATCACATGGTGTGGTTCTTGTGGCGAGGAGGAATCTAGTCGATGAATGACAGCAGCTGTTTTTCTCCCAAGGCTCATTAATTGTAAATGAACAGTGATTGAGTTTTCTTCCACAGAAAAACTGGGTCTGGCTGGGCTCTGTTGAGTAGGAGACACAGAGGGACAGACAGGTTTACATTAGCTTTTGCAGCAGTTTGACATTTGTGACTCGTTTTATGAAACTAGGTGTATGTCGCGTGTCACTACTTCACAGGAGAGCCATTTGAACATAAACTTTAAAAAATATATATATCATTTTTGGGCAGAATTGCCTTTTGGAACATGTGAACTTTCACGTGCCTTAATAACAAACTTGTATGCCATCTGTAAATACGAATAAATACAAATAGTTGGTTTAGCCACCGAAAAAGACAGGAACCTTTCCACTAGCCATGATTGGCTGAGAGAAAGGCTGAACATGCAGAGAGATGAGTTTGTAGCACGCTTCTGTCTATAACATGAGCTGGTCAGTACGTGTATGTAATTTCCTTTGTAATGCTGCTTTTTTTAAATATATCACATAGTAGAACTACAAAAGTGCTGCTCTCCACTTTCTGGAAGACCCAGTTTTGAAATCAGTGGAATGCCTGGTGCAATTAAGAGTATGATAGCTAAGGAGATGGAGAAAAATCTCACGTTTAAATGCAAATATGCAGAGGGGTCGAAAAGAGAACACAGAAGGCTGTTGTAAAAAACACTTGTCTCCGGATAACATCTTCAAACTAAGGGCAACCATGGCATCCGTGACAGAGAGGGAGAAGCGTCCATCCATGTATACGGGTAAGATAGTCTAGCTAGCTAAATTTTCAGATATTATACGTTCCTATACGTTTTCATTTAAAGTTCAAACTTACTGTTAGCTAGCTAGCTAATGTTAGCTTGCTGGCTTGCTAGCTAACGTTACATTACATGTATGATCTGTGTAGTAATATTAATTGTTTCTCAGAGCCATTTACATTGCTAGTTATAGCCTAATGTTAGCTAGCTAGCTAACACTGAACCTGGTTGGTTAGCTACCTGCAGATTCATGCAGGGTAGTAATGTTATGAGTTGGGATTATGGTTCATTGTTTAGCTAGGTAGCTACATGTCTAAACAAAAGACTCCACTATGCAAGTAACTATTTCACTACACTGTCTGTATCCTGTGCATGTGACAAATAAAGTTTATCAAATGAAATCATAGTATGTGTTTACTAGAGACGGTAATGTGAAGAACATGACCTGCACCAAAGTCAAATTAGGATATAACGTTAGGCCAATGAGACAATGTCCAAGTGTCCAAGTGCAAAAATTATCCGGTAGAATGCCCTGCTTTTATTTCGTCACACTCACTAGTATTTTCTGTAATTGGCTCGACATTAATTTGTAAATAATGATTTTGTTGTGAGTTTATTTTCCTGTAATAATGAAAACAAATTAGCTAAAGTGAAGACGTTGTCAGCTATATGATAATTATTTGAACTGGCTAGCCAGCTAACTTAACATTAGCTAGTTAGTTAACAAGCTAGAAACTAACCAAAACATTGTTTAGAAAGTTTATTTTAGTAGCCTGGTTTGACATATACTCATTTAATTTTTAAACAGGTGGGTTTATTGGTGTTAAAATACACTAGTTATGATATTTTGAAACACCAGGCTGATGTCATGCAGCCTGTAGTTTTTGTGTTTATACTTTTTCATAACGACAAGTTTGATGTCGGATGACAATAGAATGTTTATGGTGTCACTGCAACAACTGTCCGTAGATGTAGTATAAACCAACCTTTATTCTTGAAATCTTTGGTTGGTTAGTACATTACATGGCATCACATGTGAATCCTTAAAAAGATGGGTGGGGCTAAGGCTTAAGAGGGTGTGAACGATGCTGAATGGGTGTAGACAAAGAAGCGCTCTCCAGTTGGTTCACCAAAATATTCAAGGGCCATTTTCTCAAAGTGAGGTTACACGTTTATCAACTTTCAAACCAGAATGACTTAATTACCAGAATTACTTTCCCATTGTTCCTCAACTGTAGTGTATGATATACCATTTTCTAGCTCTGAGTCTTTACTTTTATCCAATGTAAAAAATACAATTTCAAATTTTGTAACATAAGACCGAATCGATCTGGTAGGTCACATTTACACCTGTTTATGTTCAAGAAGGAATAAGGCAAGGAAAGGATGAGAAAGAGCATTATTTTGTAAATTAATTATACGTTATAATATTTTGTAATGGGAAATGTATGCAAACGAGAACCAATGCTGTGGGTAACTGGAAATGTATAGTGTTTATCATTATACACTGCCCCTAATAATGTACATTACATTACGGGAGGTCTGAGTTCTTTTCCATTGATGCAACACTGGTTTGGGCTGCCGTTAATTAAGAAGAAACGTCAACCTAGATCTGTAGTGTGTGCATCCTCTCCCTTGAGCTAAAGGGTTAATTATGATGAAATAGACATATTGTCCCTAAGATCCATTTTAGAGTCACATAGAATATCTGCCACATGAATAAGGTATGAATAATGGGCACGAATGTATACAGGCGCATGCACGCACGCACACACGCACACACACACACACACACACACACAGGTATATTGTGCATAACTACCTGCAAAGGACAACACATAAATAATTGCACAAATAAATACATTATCTATATGATACTGAGCCAGGTGTGCATCTCAACCCTCCACTCAGATGCTTCACCCAAAATTCAATATAATCATCATATGGGTCAATTAAAGATTTCTGAGATTAAGCTATTCATAATACAGCATAAGTAGCAAAGAAAAAGGTCCTGGCTTTACCCTTTTCAATTAATTCTAAAGGGTTCGCTCTCGGGTTTCCATGACAGCTGCAAATGTTAATGAATGTGCAAGTGGTGCATCAATGTACAAGAGCCCACTGCTGTGGCACGGAGCAGTGATAACTCAACCCACTTCTCTCATCTTTGAATGATTTGTTCATCCAGTCTTCTCCGAGGCCAACAACTCTCTCGATGGGCCAGTAGTTGTGAGAAGTGGTCGGGGAGCAAGGCAAGTCAACAGGAGGTTGTTGTGTACTCTGATACAGAATCGGACACTTGTGTTCCAACTGGGTCATCATGGCTAGTGTCATATTATCTCATGAACAATACAGGCACTGTGGCTAATCAGATGTTAGCCTGAAATTAACAATCAGAGTTGGGTCACCTCACATACACAGAGCGTTACTTTCTCTCCTCCACTGTTGTGTTCCACGCTTATGCCGTAGAGAGTTCCTGTGAGATCACAGACACCAAGCTCTTCTGGGCGGTTCCGTCATACTGTACACAGAGAGAAAGGAATCACGGCCCTGCCTCACTGAGGATCAGAGCAGCAGACCCAAATGCTTTTGATCAAGCCCTGCCTTTAGGGAGGGGGTAGGGGTCTAGTCAGGCATGTCTGCACATTGGAGACCAAGCCCTGCCTTTAGGGAGGTTGGGGTCTAGTCAGGCATGTCTGCACAGCGGAGACCATGCTTGAGACACTCAGCATACCACACCATTGTTGTAGCTACGTACTGTATTCTGCAATTCTAGCTTGACCCTTTAGTGAGAGTCTGAACAATGCCTGAATGAAAACTCTTTGGTGGAAATGCAGTTACTTGTGTGTACTGATGCAATAATTTCACTTGGATGTTTGGATTACATTATAATGTACTGTATTTGATTATTAAATGAATCAGCAATATGAATGCAACCGACCACAGGTTAAACGGAAACTTCAGACACAATAATGAGGATTTCTGATCAGTGATGCAGACAATGTCATCTGGTTAAGAGGGAGACAACAGTAGCGCTCTGCTAATATCCACTGCCATTAGCCACTGGAGTCTGAGGAGAGACCAGGCAGAAGCAACCACAAACCAAATGGACTTCAGATGGAGGGATGAAGCAGAAAACAAATGGAAGGAGAAAGAGGTGGGAAGAGGAAGGCTTATTAACGTAGAGAGTACTGTATAATAAATCAACCTTTAAAAAGGAAATGTAATGCAGTCAAATGGAAATCACCCAGCAATGGAGTTTTAATTGCTATGCAAATGCTGTCTATGCCTCCTGAGGCTCGGTATGTGGGCCCCGCTTCTCACTGCTCCAATCACACCACAGCAGAGCAGACACAAGCTCTCTTAAACTCTAGGCAGAATTCTGCTTTCTCCCTAGAGTTCAGAGTGGTTAGCTTCGCCCACGCTTGGCTCCATGTGAACTACAATCCTGACACTGTGTTTTACCGTTTACTAACGTCAATAATCATCGCTTAAAATACGTTTTCGAAACATGGCTTTCATATCAGCAAAAAATGATCTTTCAAATAAAAAATATACAATTACTGTAGGAGATTTGCATCCATATGCTGTGTGTGTCTCCAGTTGACGAACCACACTTCCTCCCCAGTTATGCTGACACATCGGTGTACTGAGCACGCTAGATAGCTAATTAGCACAGGTGGTCGCCTCTGTTTTCTCTGTCTTCCGTAAATAAGCGCTGTAACATGGAGATATGGCAGTGTGGGAACACTAATCCTATGACGGTGTGTAGTAATTGAACCTTTTGTTTTTTTGAAAATGTATTCTCGCTGATATGACAGATACGTTCCTTATGTGTCCAAAACCGCAAGCGACGAAGAAGATACCTTTATCAATAGGTTCTAAAGTTAGTTAGCATCTATGAATGGGCTAAGCAGACACCCCCTTCATTAAACCACTGTGTTGCTATTACTGCGTCCGACACATTGACGTCATCATTTTCGCTGGTCCCGTCATTTGGGATGACATGTTAAACCGAGGTCCTCCTGACTATAGATCCCAAACACTTGGGATCTATTGCACTTATTGCAAGTGTCCTGGCTACATTCCCAATCTAGCCCTCATATCATGGCCACCTAATCATCCCCTGATTAATTGGCATTTGTCGCTCCTCACCTCTCCACTGTGATAGCTGATGTGTGATGATGAGCTCTGGGACAGACATGCCTGCACAGGCATCACTCAGGAGGGCGCTAAGACATTGATTGTGGATGAGGTGAGTTTTCCCATACAATGTGAAGCATTTTGAGCTCCTGGTGGAAAAGCTATGTAAAGCTATATAAATTGCTAATTTATTACTCTATTACAAACAACTCTGTCAGCTATCCCACAGGAGACGCTATACAATACAGAGACATGGTTCTTCTATAAGAGCATTTAATGAAAGTGCCCTCTAAAAAGCCAGATAACTTCATTGAGCAGTGGTAATGCAGTTAGTGTGTTGCATATCTATTTGTTTTTGAGGAAGTCGTCTTTGTGCATGGAATGGCAGCCATCCATCAAGCAAGCAAGAGGAAGCAGCCAAGACCAGGAAGTGATGTTCTGTATCAGTGAAGTCAGGTGACAGCAAATCCATATCCCAGATTACAGCTGCCCCACCTAAGAGAAGAGGAAGAAGTGGAAAATACAGAAACGTTTTGGAAAATGAAGTACAATCATACAATTAAATCCAAATGTGCAATTTCAATCCCTAGCATTCTTAATTCAACTCTCAGTAATACTTTTAAAATCTCAAGCTTCTAACAATTGTGTTTGCTGAACATAGTTCTGCCATTTAGTAAATTAAACAAGTATATATTCCAAAGGCAGAGCCATGGGTTACAGAGTTTAGAGTGCTTCTTATGGTGGTGATGCAACCCAGACAGTGGCTTATGCACTTTCCTGTATGTATGGGGTGACATGCATGCATTACTCAAAGCTATGGTGAATATCAATGTCTAAAATTACATCCGCAGCATTCGAATAACATGTGAAGCAGTAGCCTATTTGTTCACACTACGCTGAGGCTACTGAACAATTAAAGCATGACCCGTGTACCCTGACCATCAGGATATGGAGTGGATATATTTTCAGGATATCTTCCCATTCATAGCAGCAGGGTACGAAGTCCAAACTGGTGCCCATTAGGTCCAAATCATTGATGTCAGAGTCATGTCAGGATTAGCTTGACGACTCAAACTGAATTATTCCGCTTGCTCTATGTTCGCTACATACTTCAGTCTGAGACTGCCATCTTTGAAGTCATTTGTGGTGGCGTCAAAAGGATGTCACTGCAAAACAAAGTCATCAGCGATTGGATCATTTCTAACCAATCACAGTATCAAAGCCAATAAAACATTTTCAAAACGTTGCTTTAACTACATGTACTGGCTATGGCTGTGAGAAGATGTTTTGGGGTGTAACTTGTCTGTGTTCTCTAAGAGAGGCTGCAGGGGAGGGAGAATTGAGCCGCAGCAGTTGGAACCGAAATTATTTTCCAATTGTTTTGTTCCGAACAGAACCATAATTTTTCTCCGTTCCATTTCACTGTTCTGAACAGCAAAATAAAGTTCTGAATCGGTTCGAACTCCAAAAAAAAGTAACGGTTCATATTGTTCCTTTCAGTTCCTTGTGAAACCTCTGAAATTCACAAAAACATAAATGCAACATGTAAAGTGTTGGTCCCATGTTTCATGAGCTGAAATCAAAGATCCCTGAAATGTTCCATACGCACAAAAAACTTGTTTTTCTCAAATTGTGTTCTCAAATGACATTACATCCCTGTTAGTGAGCATTTATCCTTTGCCAAGATAATCCAGCCACCTGACAGGTGTCACATATTAAGAAGCTGATTAAACAGCAGGATCATTACAAGGTGCATCTTGTACTTGGGACACTAAAGGGCACTTTAAAATGAGCAGTTTTGTCACACAACACAATGCCAGAGATGTCTCAAGTTTTGAAGAAGCGTGCAATTGACATGCTGACTGCAGGAATGTCCACCAGAGCTGTTGCCAGATCATTTTATGTTAATTTCCCTTCCATAAGCCGCCTCCAACCTCGTTTTAGAGAATTTGGCCGTACGTCCAACCGGCCTCACAACCGCAGACCGGGTGTATGGCATTGTGTGGGTGAGAGGTTTGGTGATGTCAATGTTGTGAACAAAGTTCCCCATGGTGGTGGTGGGGTTATGGTATGGGCAGCCATAAACTATGGACAACAAACACAATTCCATTTTATTGATGGCACTATGAATGCACTGAGATACCGTGACCAGATCCTGAGCCCATTGGGGCTCCAGAGTGGCAAAGCGGCCTAAGGCACTGCATCTCAGTGCTAGAGGCGTCACTACAGACTCTGGTTCGATCCCAGGCTGTATCACAACCAACCATGATTAGGACTCCCATTGGGCAGCGCACATTTGGCCCAGTGCTGTCTGGGTTAGGGTTTGGCCGGGGTAGGCCGTCATTGTTAAATAAAGGTTAAATTGTCGTGCCATTCATCCCCCGCCATCAGCTCATGTTTCAACATCATAATGCATGGCCTCATGTCGCAAGGATCTGTAAACAATTCCTGGAAACTGAAAATGTCATCTTGCTGAACGACAGCATGTTCCAGTTCCTGCCAATATCCAGCAGCTTTGCACAGCCATTGAAGAGGAGTGGAACCACATTCCACAGGCCACAATGAAATCTATGCAAAGGAGATGTGTGGCAACGCATGTGGCAAATGGTAGTCACACCAGAAAATGACTGGTTTTCTGATCCATGCCCCCTACCTTTTTTAAGCGACAGTATCTGTGACCAACAGATGCATATCTGTAATCCCAGTCATGTGAAATCCATAGATTGGACCTAATGAATTTATTTCAATTGACTGACTTCCTTATATGAACTGTAACTCAGTAAAATATTTGTAATTGTTGCATGTTGCATTTATATTTTTGTTTAGTATAGATTTTTTAAAAACATTTAGCTCGACATTAAATTACTTCACCAATCAGTGTGGATAGAGCAACATGCCTTGGAGTAGGCAGGATATAGCTAGTTGTTTACATGGAGAAAAAATGCCCAGAATGTAAAAGAGCATTATTTACCAGTTCCCAAGCTTTTTAAAGAACAGTTATTTTCTGGAACAGTATAGATCACTTTCGTTCCCAGTTCTGATTCTGTTCCTCGAAAAATGTTGTTCTTTTTCAGCTCTGTTCCCTAAACCGGTTGCAATGATCCATGCCTGGCAGTCATCTGTCACCAGCCTCAGTCTACTGGAAGAGCAATGCAGGCATTCCATTCTGCACTAATGCCTCTATATACCTTACCTGTTTTCACTTGATCGACTGTATGTACGACTATGAGTCTACTTCGGTTAAGACCACTCTTGCTTTTCATCCTTCCCTCTTTGCATACATTACATATTGTATAGGTTTATATTGAACTAAATCTGATTTAAATTTGTGTGCAGTTAACAATCACACAGCACTGCTGTCATTGGTGATGTGGTGATGAACAGGTTTGAGTTTGGAGGACCTAGACTGGGGAATAAAAATGCATCCACTTTGGGAGCTGTTGCTAGGTTACATTCAGTTTAACAGAATAATGACATGACCTGGTTTAAATTGTTGAGAAACATGCCTCTGCTATTTCTATTTTTAAAAGTTGTGAAGATGTGGCAAAAACTCATTATATAAAATACATATCCACTAAAGACGGAAAAAAATACAGGAATTTGTATGTCTTCCTCGCCTCCTCCAAGCTGTCGTATTGCAAGGCAAAGCAAAGACAGGGCCAAGAGTGACAGATGCTTTCTGTTTTAATGGGTATATACATAACATTAGTTGGGCTAAAGCCTTGTTTTGATTTGTGCCTGCATGAGTTTCTACCACCGGGCATGTCAAATGACTGGAAGTGACTGAATAAACGTTACTCAGAGAGCATCCCCTTATCTCTGAACATCACATTATACCTGTGGACAGATGTCCTTGGAAAAGCAGGATGGGAGCGAGAGGTAATTCATAACTAAATGCATTACACGCCTCCAGACTGGATGACTAGCTGTACTGTGTAATGCTCATATCTAGCTGGAAAACCACAAACACTCTTTATTACTTTATAATAGTCAGCCAGATAGTTGCCATTTAGCACTGTATGATGACCTGTTGTGGGTCATCATACAACACACTTTGAAAGTAAAAATGTCAACACTGAAGGGTTGAAAAAGCCCTTGCAATTAGGTTATGTAATTCAACATATGGAAAGTACCTGGAGACGTTCACACCAAGGATAGACAATAGAGTACACAAACCAAATAAAACTACATACAGTTACATCCCCATCCACTTGATATGCTCAAGAAAAGGGTCATTCCACGAAATGAGTGCCTTTTGCGTCCCTTTAATAATTTAAGTAGAAATTGTGCACAAATATTGAATTTTAACCCTTGGATAAAACCACCTAAATTATATTTTTCAAACATGAAATGTGATGTCTTTTCCTAGAGTGACGCCAACATTAGAAAAAGTGAAACATTGCCTTTGTTCATATTTCCATGAAAGCTGTACACCACCAGGGTACAAAGATTGTCTTAGGGTCATTTTTCACCTGGCAGTTATAAAATCAGACCTATGAGTAGAGTGACCTGTGTGCCTACATAGGGCTGCTAATCTTAGCGGGTGTGTATAAGTCCCGAGGCGAGGCTACATGTCGTCTCTGGGATGCAGAGAGTGGAAGGGCGATTTTCCGTGCCACGATGCAACTGAAAGTCTTTCACGCTTTCTCAAGAATGCTACAATTTGATAACCGTGAGTCAAGACGTGTGAGAGACAAACTGGCGGCCATAAGAGAGGTCTGGGAGAAGTAGATGGAGCGTCTGCCATACCTCTACAACCCTGAGCCTGAAGTAACAGTGGATGAGCAACTGGTTCCATTCAGAGGTACATTTTTATTTTCATATCTGTAATGTAAGTGATTTTCACTGTTCATTTTATTATGTATTGCTGTAATATCATTGATTTATGTGATTGTTTTCTGTGACGCTGATACTAATTACTGATAGTAATCTCTTTTGTCAAAAGGTTGCTGTCCTTTCCGGCAGTATATGCCCAGCAAGCCAGCAAAGTGTGGCATCAAGATATGGGTGGCTGTGACGCACAATCCAGCTAAACTTGTAAGATGCAAGTCTACACAGCGAAGCTGACCAGTGGAAGCCTGGAGAAGAACCAGGGGGCACAATGTCACGTGTGAATGTCTTTGTGATATGGAACAAGATCAATCCTACCTGGATGCCTGATAAGCGGAACAAGAGGAGGATGTTTCTGGAGCAGCTGGGAAAGGCACTTGTAACCCAAAACATTCAACGCAAGGAGCGCCTTCCCTGCACAGCAGCCTCTGCAGAGCTACTGAAAGCTGTTCAGGGGGCTGAATCTTGTCCTGATCCACCTGAGGCTGCAGCTGGGGCAGGTAAGAGGAGGAGATGCCAATTCTACCCCCCAAAGAAGGACTGTAAAAACAAATACTATGTGCTGCACATGTGCAAAATACGTACATCTGCAAAGTCCATGCACACACTTGCATACTGTCCTACATGTGCTAATTAGAGTTGAATGATTTATGTTCTTCACGTTTTTGTTTCGTATCTATTATCGTATTTTATTCTTATTTATTGTTGTTGTTTACACACCTTACTGTGTGGGGGTAATGCACAATCGAGAGCATCCTGTCGGGCTGTATCACCGCCTGGTACGGCAACTGCTCCGCCCACAACCGTAAGGCTCTCCAGAGGGTAGTGAGGTCTGCACAACGCATCACCGGGGGCAAACTACCTGCCCTCCAGGACACCTACACCACCCGATGTTACAGGAAGGCCATAAAGATCATCAAGGACAACAACCACCCGAGCCACTGCCTGTTCACCCCGCTATCATCCAGAAGGCGAGGTCAGTACAGGTGCATCAAAGCTGGGACCGAGAGACTGAAAAACAGCTTCTATCTCAAGGCCATCAGACTGTTAAACAGCCACCACTAACATTGAGTGGCTGCTGCCAACACACTGACTCAACTCCAGCCACTTTAATAATAGGAATTGATGGGAAATGATGTAAAATATATCACTAGCCACTTTAAACAATGCTACCTAATATAATGTTTACATACCCTACATTATTCATCTCATATGTATACGTATATACTGTACTCTATATCATCTACTGCATCTTTATGTAATACATGTATCACTAGCCACTTTAACTATGCCACTTTGTTTACATACTCATCTCATATGTATATACTGCACTCAATACCATCTACTGTATCTTGCCTATGCCGCTCTGTACCATCACTCATTCATATATCTTTATGTACATATTCTTTATCCCCTTACACTTGTGTCTATAAGGTAGTAGTTTTGGAATTGTTAGCTAGATTACTTGTTGGTTATTACTGCATTGTCGGAACTAGAAGCACAAGCATTTCGCTACACTCGCATTAACATCTGCTAGCCATGTGTATGTGACAAATAAAATTTGATTTGATTTGATTTAATGGTTCAAAAAATTGGAGAAGACTAGTATTTTGTAGTTGAGTTCCTCATTGTACAGTATATATAAGTGCTATCTCTTGCTAAAAAAATTATGTTTACACCTATGCAGTACCTTTAGCAATAATACAAATAATAATAAACCTCTACTTTAGTAAAGAAAAGGTGTGTTGTAATAAAACGAGTGGTCCACTGATTAAATGCATTCTTTCTGCATGGTGAAGAGGGAAAACCCAGATATTCACACAGTTAGTGATGAATGACAGGTTGTTTCTTCATTCAAAAAATATTTGGGGTTTAAAATTCAACTAAGCTGCTTTATATTAGGGGTTAAGTGAAAGCGGGTCATTTTTTACCCTTAGGACAAGGGGAGTATACCGAATGTTAAGACTACACAAGGGGAGTATACTGAATGTTAAGACTACACAAGGGGAGTATACCGAATGTTAAGACTACACAAGGGGAGTATACCGAATGTTAAGACTACACAAGGGGAGTATACAGAATGTTAAGACTACACAAGGGAGTAAACAGAATGTTAAGACTACACAAGGGGAGTATACCGAATGTTAAGACTACACAAGGGGAGTATACAGAATGTTAAGACTACACAAGGGGAGTATACCGAATGTTAAGACTACACAAGGGAATATATGTTAAGACTACACAAGGGAATGAATGTTAAGACTACACAAGGGGAGTATACCGAATGTTAAGACTACACAAGGGGAGTATACCGAATGTTAAGACTACACAAGGGGAGTATACTGAATGTTAAGACTACACAAGGGTTAAAAGCCTGTTATATTGAATGAAGTGCCCTTTAATATAGACCACATAGAAAATTCAATACATCAGATTTTTTAAATGAATAAAGACTTGCTAAAGTGCCAAAATCCATCATTTTTCCATGTCCCTCAGTGCATCCTCTGCAACTTCTAGAAATGTATCTACGTTTACGCCATCATTGTAAAGCCTTAGTTATTTTGTTGCTTTGACAAAGTAATTTCTGAAGATTATTATTTATTTCATGTGATTCATTTTAAGGTAGAAAAAAAACACGGCCCTACTTTTAACCTTTAAAAGTCTCAGCCGTGGGGGGGGGGTCTAAGCTAACATGACATTGTTTTAAGATGGCTATTTGAAGTCCGGGCTCTGGCTGGGCCACTCAAAGACATTCAATGTCACTCCTGCGTTGTCTTGGCTGTGTGCTTAGGGTCGTTGTCCTGTTGGAAGGCCATAAGGTCGAAGGTGACACAGATCAGGGTGTGACACCTTCGACCTCATGGCTTGGGTTTTGCTCTGACATGTTTTTTTTCCCACCTTTATTTAACCAGGTAGGCTAGTTGAGAACAAGTTCTCATTTGCAACTGCGACCTGGCCAAGATAAAGCATAGCAGTGTGAACAGACAACACAGAGGTAAACAATTAACAAGTCAATAACACAGTAGAAAAAAAGAGAGTCTATATACATTGTGTGCAAAAGGCATGAGGAGGTAGGCGAATAATTACAATTTTGCAGATTAACACTGGAGTGATAAATGATCAGATGGTCATGTACAGGTAGAAATATTGGTGTGCAAAAGAGCAGAAAAGTAAATAAATAAAAACAGTATGGGGATGAGGTAGGTAAAAATGGGTGGGCTATTTACCGATAGACTATGTACAGCTGCAGCGATCGTTTAGCTGCTCAGATAGCAGATGTTTGAAGTTGGTGAGGGAGATAAAAGTCTCCAACTTCAGCGATTTTTGCAATTCGTTCCAGTCACAGGCAGCAGAGAACTGGAACGAAAGGCGGCCAAATGAGGTGTTGGCTTTAGGGATGATCAGTGAGATACACCTGCTGGAGCGCGTGCTACGGGTGGGTGTTGCCATCGTGACCAGTGAACTGAGATAAGGCGGAGCTTTACCTAGCATGGACTTGTAGATGACCTGGAGCCAGTGGGTCTGGCGACGAATATGTAGCGAGGGCCAGCCGACTAGAGCATACAGGTCGCAGTGGTGGGTGGTATAAGGTGCTTTAGTGACAAAACGGATGGCACTGTGATAAACTGCATCCAGTTTGCTGAGTAGAGTGTTGGAAGCAATTTTGTAGATGACATCGCCGAAGTCGAGGATCGGTAGGATAGTCAGTTTTACTAGGGTAAGTTTGGCGGCGTGAGTGAAGGAGGCTTTGTTGCGGAATAGAAAGCCGACTCTAGATTTGATTTTCGATTGGAGATGTTTGATATGAGTCTGGAAGGAGAGTTTACAGTCTAGCCAGACACCTAGGTACTTATAGATGTCCATATATTCAAGGTCGGAACCATCCAGGGTGGTGATGCTAGTCGGGCATGCGGGTTGCAGGCAGCGAACGGTTGAAAAGCATGCATTTGGTTTTACTAGCGTTTAAGAGCAGTTGGAGGCCACGGAAGGAGTGTTGTATGGCATTGAAGCTCGTTTGGAGGTTAGATAGCACAGTGTCCAAGGACGGGACGGAAGTATATAGAATGGTGTCGTCTGCATAGAGGTGGATCAGGGAATCGCCTGTCAGCTGTGGGACATTATATACAGTGCATTCAGAAAGTATTTAGACCCCTTGACTTTTTCCACATTTTGTTACATTACAGCCTTATTCCAAACTTTAAAAAAATCCTTCATCAATCTGCACACAATACCCCATAATGACAAAACAAAAACTTGTTTTTAGAATTTCTTGCTAATTTAAACTAAATTTAAAAAACATGAATGAAAAACACAAGGCTGTAATGTAACACTGTGTAAGGACCAACACCGGAGATGAGAAGCAGGTAAGGGGAGTCACCATGTAATAAGGAACAGACATGAAACAAGACAGGCACAACATCAGCACACTATACAAGGACATATGACAATCAATGCAGCAGCGGGGAACAGAGATGGGGAACTGACAAATATAGGGGAGGAAATAAACAGGTGATTGAATCCAGGTGATTCCAATAATATGCTGATGTGCATGAGTGGAAAAAGCAGGTGTGCGTAATGATGGTGGCAGGAGTGCGCAATGCTGGAGAGTCTGAGTCTATATCACTCACACATTATCCTTTGGAAATGCATAATTATGGATATGATTGTCATTCTCTTTATGGTGCAATATCCTTCTTTTCATATTTGGGTATTATCCTACACACTGGCTATTATTTAAATAATCTCCACCCCCAAACAAGACTAAATTTGTTTGGACCAAACCTGAACCAATCACAGATGTGTATGTTTCAAGTTTGGATATCACAGTACATCACAGTAGAGTAGAATACAGTACAGTACAGTAACAGTACAGTAAAGTAGAGTTTAGTACAGTATAGTGCAAAACAGTACATTATACTACTCTCTTCTACTCTAGTGTGCTCTACAGTACTGTACTCTACTGTCTGGACTGGACCAAATCTGAACCAATCATGGACGTCTATGTTTAGGCCAAATCATGGCTGGTCCGGACCGGACCCAAAAACTACGCCTATGCACTTTGACAATCAAGGCCAGGGCAGACTGAATTTCAACTACTTTTCAACGTTCATGGATGTCCAGTGTCGGTCGGGGCTCAGGGGTAAGGATGCTGGTTACAGTAAATGGAAAGAGAGGGTCTTATGGGTATGTGTCAGTAATACCCCTGAGCCGGGAGAGGTAACATTAACTAGATATAGAGAAGGCAGAGCGAGTGAGAGAGTTAGGGGTTGTCTAAATGGTTTTCCCATTGACCACCAGATGACAGAAAGAGAAAGAAAACAGTTATGAGCTGAACATAACAGTGTGCCAGTAGAAGATGAGGACAGTAGCAAGTGACCCAACTGTGGCTTGTCACTACTATGATTTCCCATTGTAGCCAATTCAATTGCAGTCATTCTGTTACCAATTTGGCAACAGAATTCTGAATTTTAACCACTTAATAATTCAGAAACAACAAAATACAGTTAAAACACTATAACTAACTGGTAGGTCTACCTTTACTATTACTTCTGTGAAATAAGAAAATATCTTAAAGATATGTGGGTTTTGGGTAACAGAATGACAAGACACAAGGCCATATTTCTTAAAAATAATCAGTAAATGGTTGATAAGGTGCTACATTAATCATCAACTGATGTATTAGTATGTGCATTTACTCACATTTACAAATGCACTCATTAACAAGTATTAAATATCCCATTCATGGCGTATATAAATATATTGATAAATATGCATATGGTCAAACCATTAATCAACCATTAACAAATGCCTTATAAATAATCTTATGAGTTGACAATAACTCCTTTATCACTGGTTTGTAAGTACATTAGTAATACATTATTATTAATTTATCATTTACACAAATTTTGAACCTACTATGATCAAACACCTTATTCATTATCTTATAAATCATTAATAAATGATTTTAAATAGTGTTCATAAATGCGGAAATATTTAAAGATCGCTTATTGACATTTACAAACATAGGAACAATGATTAATAAATGGCAAGTAAACTCTTTACAAACTTTTTATAAACGTTTTATGAAGAGAGCTAAATATAAAGTGGGACCTAGAAATGTACATCCTCAAGCTGCACATGGCTCTCTGGCTACCGAGGAAATCAAGTAATAATTAAACAACAGACACTTTGAGATATAAAAACAACCTCTCCCTTTCAAAGGGAATCCTCCTGCAAGAGCAACATGAGCTCAGAACGAATGCTCACATTGTTGGGCTAAGATCAATTTAGAGCACTCCATCAAAATGGCAGGAACCACTCAGTCTATTTGATTTCTTACCTCTTGCAACAAGATTGGCCTCTAAAAGGCCCACAAATCAATACAGTATACTTGACAAACCCATTTGCATCATGTTACTGTAGCAGTTTTTAAGGTTGACAGCATCATCAACTTTACCCAGTAACAGACCATTTTAGCCCAAAAACTGGTTGCCTCTGCCAGGAGGCTGAAACTAGGCCGCAAGTGGATCTTCCAGCAAGACAATAACCCAAAGCACACATCAAAATCTACAAAGAAATGGTTAATTGACCATAAAATCAACATTTAGCAATGGTCATCTCATTCCCCGGACTTGAACCCCATTGAAAACCTGTGGTTTGAATTGAAGAAGGCAGTCCATAAGCGCAGACGAAGGATATCAAGAATCTGGAAAGATTCTGTACGCAGTAATGGTCTAAGATCCCTCCAAATGTGTTCTCCAATCTCATAAATAATTATTTTAAAGGCTCAGTGCTGTTATTTTCGCAAGGTGAGGTATTGAAAGGTATTGGAAACAGGGACGCAAATAATTTTGACCCCTGTCTTTTGGGGAAAAGAGATGATTACTTGATTTTTAAAAATCTCTTACTCTGAGCAATTGTATTAGTATAAAATAATATAATAAAACATTTTTTTTGCATACAGTATACATTAGCTCAGTGTTTGTATTATTTATTTCATACAGTATTTCTGGCTCATCTTTATTAAGGGTGCCAATACTTCTGGACCTGACTGTATATTCTATCACACATCAAAGTAAACATTTCAAAGTCAATATTTATTTTATTTATTTCACCTTTATTTAACCAGGTAGGCAAGTTGAGAACAAGTTCTCATTTACAATTGCGACCTGGCCAAGATAAAGCAAAGCAGTTCGACAGATACAACGACACAGAGTTACACATGGAGTAAAACAAACATACAGTCAATAATACAGTATAAACAAGTCTATATACAATGTGAGCAAATGAGGTGAGAAGGGAGGTAAAGGCAAAAAAGGCCATGGTGGCAAAGTAAATACAATATAGCAAGTAAAACACTGGAATGGTAGTTTTGCAATGGAAGAATGTGCAAAGTAGAAATAAAAATAATGGGGTGCAAAGGAGCAAAATAAATAAATAAATTAAATACAGTTGGGAAAGAGGTAGTTGTTTGGGCTAAATTATAGGTGGGCTATGTACAGGTGCAGTAATCTGTGAGCTGCTCTGACAGTTGGTGCTTAAAGCTAGTGAGGGAGATAAGTGTTTCCAGTTTCAGAGATTTTTGTAGTTCGTTCCAGTCATTGGCAGCAGAGAACTGGAAGGAGAGGCGGCCAAAGAAAGAATTGGTTTTGGGGGTGACTAGAGAGATATACCTGCTGGAGCGTGTGCTACAGGTGGGAGATGCTATGGTGACCAGCGAGCTGAGATAAGGGGGGACTTCATTGTAGATGACATGGAGCCAGTGGGTTTGGCGACGAGTATGAAGTGAGGGCCAGCCAACGAGAGCGTACAGGTCGCAATGGTGGGTAGTATATGGGGCTTTGGTGACAAAACGGATTGCACTGTGATAGACTGCATCCAATTTGTTGAGTAGGGTATTGGAGGCTATTTTGTAAATGACATCGCCAAAGTCGAGGATTGGTAGGATGGTCAGTTTTACAAGGGTATGTTTGGCAGCATGAGTGAAGGATGCTTTGTTGCGAAATAGGAAGCCAATTCTAGATTTAACTTTGGAATGGAGATGTTTGATATGGGTCTGGAAGGAGAGTTTACAGTCTAACCAGACACCTAAGTATTTGTAGTTGTCCACGTATTCTAAGTCAGAGCCGTCCAGAGTAGTGATGTTGGACAGGCGGGTAGGTGCAGGTAGCGATCGGTTGAAGAGCATGCATTTAGTTTTACTTGTATTTAAGAGCAATTGGAGGCCACGGAAGGAGAGTTGTATGGCATTGAAGCTTGCCTGGAGGGTTGTTAACACAGTGTCCAAAGAAGGGCCAGAAGTATACAGAATGGTGTCGTCTGCGTAGAGGTGGATCAGAGACTCACCAGCAGCAAGAGCGACCTCATTGATGTATACAGAGAAGAGAGTCGGTCCAAGAATTGAACCCTGTGGCACCCCCATAGAGACTGCCAGAGGTCCAGACAACAGACCCTCCGATTTGACACACTGAACTCTATCAGAGAAGTAGTTGGTGAACCAGGCGAGGCAATCATTTGAGAAACCAAGGCTGTCGAGTCTGCCGATGAGGATGTGGTGATTGACAGAGTCGAAAGCCTTGGCCAGATCAATGAATACGGCTGCACAGTAATGTTTCTTTATCATGGTTTCTCACCTTGTTTTTTATAGATCTGAATTACAAAAATCTATTTCATGTTGGAGACATACACTACATGGCCAAAAATATGTGGGCGATTAGGCCTGGCTCGCAGTCGGCGTTCCAATTCATCCCAAAGGTGTTCTCTGGGGTTGAGGTCAGGGCTCTGTGCAGGTAAGTCAAGTTCTTCCACACCAATCTCGAAAAACCATTTCTGTATGGACCTTGCATTGTGCACAGGGGAATTGTCATGCTGAAACAGGAAAGGGGCTTCCCCAAAATGTTGCCGGTAGCATTCTCCTGGCATCCGCCAAATCCAGATTCGTTCGTCGGACTGCCAGATGGTGAAGCGTGATTCCTCACTCCAGAGAACGCGTTTCCACTGCTCCAGAGTCCAATGGTGGTGAGTTTTACACCACTCTAGTCAACGCTTGGCATTACGCATGGTGATCTTAGGCTTGTGTGAGGCTGCTCGGCCATGGAAACCCAATTCTTGAAGCTCCCAACGAACAGTTCTTGTGCTGATGTTGATTCCAGAGGCAGGTTGAACTCGGTAGTGAGTGTTGCAACTGAGGACAGCTGATTTTTACTCGCTACGAGCTTCAGCACTCGGCTGTCCCGTTTTGTGAGCTTGTGTGGTCTACCATTTAGCGGCTGTTGCCATTGTTGCTTCTAGACGTTTCCACTTCACAATAACAGCGCTTACATTTGACGAACTGAGTTGTTGGAAAGGTAGCATCCTATGACGGTGCCACGTTGAAAGTCACTGAGCTCTTCAGTAAGGGCCATTCTACTGCCAATGTTTGTCAATGGAAATTGCATGGCTGTGTGCTCAATTTTATACACCTGTTAGCAACAGGTGTGGCTGAAATAACCAAATACACTCATTTGAAGGTGTGTCCACATACTTTTGGCAATGTAGTGCAACTCACATAACTCATAGTGATAATTCATGCTTTTTTTAATATATTAAGAACAAATCTGCCGAAAGTCATAATTTCCTTGGTCAGGGAAGTGAGTGCAGTCAGTGGACATCAGATGTCCCATCTAAGAGTTAGTACAGGGTTCTAAGAAACAATTTAAAAACATTTTTAAAAGGATCGCCTAGCAGAACTACATGGTTAAATTTGAGGATATTTCATGTGTCTGATTGACTTATTATTGTGAGATACTAAGTAAGCCATTGAAATCATAAGACCAGTTTCTGCCAACATGAAGAGTGAAAAACAGGATTTTCCCTAGAGGGGGGAAGCTGTGGAAAAACACAAATAAGATAAAGTTCTCTGTCAGTGAGTGAGCAACGACAGATGGTGTGTGTGTGTGTGTGTGTGTGGGGGGGACTTTGATGACAGAGGTTCAACCTTAGTGCATCAGTGAACTACCATCTCTCTCCTCTGAATTAGAACGTCTTCTGACCTTTTTCAGAGAGCTGATTTTTTTTATGCAGCTAGATGTCAAAACCAGAATGCAATTCATGGTCAAGTGATGTGACAGTAAATAAAGAGACAATGAGGATACAGCCAATGAAGACCAAATTTGACAGACATGACAAAGTGTGTACAGTTTCCCACTTCTGGCTTTATCCCAATGATTATGAGATGAGCATTATAATTAACTTGATTTTACTTCTACATACTGAAAGTGCAATGCACTTCTTTCCAGACAAGACAAAAGTGAAATAAAAGTTCATCAGATGTTTTGAGGAGTGCAGTTTGGTCTCTCAAAACAGGGTTGTTAGTCTGAAGACAGAGTAAATGTTCAGTTTCCATGCAAAGATTTATCCACAGGGTATAGTTTCCAAAAATGTCTCAATTCAGGTCACTCACATCTGGATTTTTACCTCCTTGTGTAAAATAAGATATTATTTTGTCAATTCAATGCAGACAAAGCTCTTGGAAACACGAGCTATGTCTACCAGCTGCTGGTGGTAATTGGTACTTCAAACAATGTACAGTATATCTACAGTATGAGTAGCCCATAAAGTAGTGTTTTATGACTCTACATGTCATGAATTTCGTCACTTTTACTGTTTTCTCAAAGCCTACTTTGGTTTCTTGTGGATGATTAGACGCCTTTTTATTATTCATGTTTTATTACTTTGTATTGCCACTTTCCATAGACACCATTATTTTAAAAAGCACTTTTACGTTTACACAAGCAGCACTGTTCTTCTGTTCTTTATTTTTTTTTTTTTTGTGATATCATATTGGATATCGGGAGAGGCGAAGGTCGAGAGCCATGAGATGTGTCGGAAGACACCATACATCTGGCCAAAGTGGCAGCGTGCATGCGCCCGGGCCACCACAGGAGTCGCTAGAGCGCGATGGGACAAGGCCATCCCGGCCGGCATGGGTCTCGCGGTTGCGTATTTGTAGTGACGCCTCAAGCATTGCAGTGCGTTTGACTGCTGTGCCACTCCGGAGGCCAACTAATTGGTCTTTTCACCAATCAGATCTGAAAAAGATCTGATGAAATTGGTCAAAAGATCAATTAGTGTGAAAAAAAGATCCGAATTGGGCTGCCTGTCTAAACATAAAAATGATGTTATTACACAAGACTGTTCAAAGGGAGCTTTAAACCAATTTAAGGCCAATTCAAAATTGGTTGTGCTTCTTTTATTTTATGTAGTGATTAAATATAAGTAAAGCACCACCTTTCCATGTCACACAATTAATGAAAATAATGTTCTGTTGCAAAAAGATGAGAGAATGTCAATCAAAAGATATTGAAATGATCAAACTAGTTCGTTCAGGTTTCTCTATTGGCTGCACCTGTTAGTTAATTGATTGTCTTGTGGAAGTAGGCCCATGGTAGGTTTGGTTAGTCTGCAACATGTGGTGGAAGTGTTGCCTTACAGGAAGTAAAATAAACAGCAGTGTTGAGACATCTCTAACAGGCATGGGGCTGAGTTACATGCTTCTGCTCTTCTCTGGCTTGTGCTCAATTGGTAAGATCTTATTTTAATAGGATAAAATTTTCTGTGTTTAGTAGAAGTAGCATGGCATGTTTGTGAAGCCAGTTTGTTATCTAGGTTTTCTTAGGATTGAGGATTTTTGTCCACAATTTAATAATTCTAATTACTTTACCATAACCACACAATGTCTGTAATTACAAAAATGTTGAATAATTAATTGTCTTTTGATCAGTAGCAGTGCATGAACGTTAATGATTATTGTTGTGAAATAATGCAGCTGTATCCTGTTAGCTTTAGGCCCTTATGGCTTGATTTCAGTTTCTTTGTGGGTTAGGTTTCTCCGCTCATGTTGGTTGACTTTATTGGTATGAGAAATATATTGTAACTTACCTTTTGGCTACAGTTCTGACTGTCAGTTGTAGCACAGTCTTGTGTAAACTGACCTAATTTTGTGTTCATAGGAAGACCTGTCGAACCTAACGTCGCAAACATTTAGTGAATTTGTTGAATTAGCTTTTTTTTTTCTTCAGTCAGTTGCCAAAGGTTAGTGCCTGGCGCTCCATATAAGATCAACACAAATGACAAGGGGGTCCTAAAAGCGGCGCTTCATGGGACCAATTCATTTAACAATCAGACCAATGATGCTTTTCTCTTCAAGCCATCTGCAATTGAAAAAGCAGAAAGACAGGTATGGAGGACTGACATTGTTATACTGAAGTAGTCATATATTGAATGTGTTGAAATAAGGATGAAAGCTGTGTTTAATTGAAGTTCATGCCTCACTGGTATAGTCCAACTACACTGCTCAAAAAATTATGTGGAGGAGGCCGTAGGAGGGCAACAACCCTGCAGCAGGACCGCTACCTCCACCTTTGTGCAAAGGAGGAGCACTGCCAGAGCCCTGCAAAATGACCTCCAGCAGGCCACAAATGTGCATGTCTGCTCAAACGGTCAGAAACAGACTCCACGAGGGTGGTATGAGGGCCCGACGTCCACAGGTGGGGGTTGTGCTTACAGCCCAACACCGTGCAGGACGTTTGGCATATGCCAGAGAACACCAACATTGGCAAATTCGCCACTGGCGCCCTGTGCTCTTCACAGATGAAAGCAGTTTCACACTGAGCACGTGACAGACGTGACAGAGTCTGGAGACGCCGTGGAGAACGTTCTACTGCCTGCAACATCCTCCAGCATGACCGGTTTGGCGGTGGGTCAGTCATGGTGTGGGGTGGCATTTCTTTGGGGGGGCCTCCATGTGCTCGCCAGAGGTAGCCTGACTGCCATTAGGTACCGAGATGAGATCCTCAGACCCCTTGTGAGACCATATGCTGGTGCGGTTGGCCCCGGGTTCCTCCTAATGCAAGACAATGCTAGACCTCATGTGGCTGGAGTGTGTCAGCAGTTCATGCAAGAGGAAGGCATTGATGCTATGGACTGGCCTGCCCGTTCCCCAGACCTGAATCCAATTGAGCACATCTGGGACATCATGTCTCGCTCCATCCACCAACCATCAATCCATCCGTTGCACCACAGACTGTACAGGAGTTGGCAGATGCTTTAGTCCAGGTCTGGGAGGAGGTCCCTCAGGAGACCATCCGCCACCTCATCAGGAGCATGCCCAGGCATTGTAGGGAGGTCATACAGGCACGTGGAGGCCACACACACTACTGCGCCTCATGTGGACTTGTTTTAAGGACATTACATCAAAGTTGGATCAGCCTGTAGTGTGGTTTTCCACTTTAATTTTGAGTTTGACTCCAAATCCAGACCTCCATTGGTTGATACATTTGATTTCCATTGATCATTTTTGTGTGATTTTTGTTGTCAGCACATTCAACTATGTAAAGAAAAAAGTATTTAATAAGAATATTTCATTCATTCAGATCTAGGATGTGTTATTTTAGTGTTCCCTTTATTTTTTTGAGCAGTGTAGTTCAGGGCTGCCCAACCCTCTTCCTGGAGATCTACCATCCTGTGGGTTTTCAGTCCAACCCTAATTTAACACACCTGATTCTACTAACTAGCTGAATCAGATATGCCAAATTAGGGTTGGACTGAACCTACAGAACGGTAGATCTCCAGGAAGAGGGTTGGGCAGCCCTGGTATAGTTAGACTACACCAGCGAGTCACAAACTTCTTCAGTTCAATGTAGCTTTTTGTTACAGATTGTAAAGGGACTCAAATACATTTTGGAAGTAGACCTCTCACGGACCGTGTGCCGCAAAAACGGACACAAAGACCCAGACCTAGCCAACTGCATGTTCCAACCAGATGGTTTGTTGCAGCAGGTATTGTACGTTTTTAGTTTAGAAATATGATCCATTATGTTGAAGCTGTATGTATAGCAATTGGGTGAATATCAGCACTAATTTTGGCTGGCAAGTGGATCATAGCTAAAAGTAATAACATTGGAGTGACTACTTATTATAGTGCATTTGTGTCTTTCAGACCTTCCACTGTGTCTTTGAGGTTTGGACAATGCCTTGGCTCCACTTCATGAAGACTACCTATTTTTCGTGCATCCCATCTGACCGATCTTGAAGGAAGTTCCTAAGCTGTTTCTCTCCATACATGACTGAGCATTTTCATTCCTCAAAATAAAATTGAGCCTTAACGTATAGTTTAACAATGGTTATTACTATATGTCTTGAGTACCAATATGTATTTTAGGTTAACATATCTAACCTTGTTATCCTCAAATAAAATGGTGGACTGCTTTATCCCGTGCAAATTATACAATGAATTTTAACTCATGTTTTGGCATGAGTTAGGGTCTGCACAGACTAAATTCTGATCAACAACACCTTAAATCCCAAACAGGATCATCATATCCGTAGGAAAGAATAGAAAATCTGTGCGGCTGTTCCGAGTTGCGTTTGTGCTATCTAAACTTCTAGAGATTCCATCTGAAGGCTTGCTCCACAGGGCCTTTGTACAGACTGGGATATGATTCTTCCTCAGCACTCCGTGACCTATATCCTTTGAAAAGCCTGGTCTATGATACAGCCTCCATCATTCAAAGGCTCTTATGAAACCAGTGCAGCAGCGTCTGATCTTAGTGAGTAGAGAGCCAGCAGCAGTGGAGGGGCCCCTCCTACAGAGGGCAGCCCTGGGATCAGGCTTGCTGAGTGGGGTCGGAGCTCTCAGTAACATCTTTGAAGCAGCTCTCCGTGCACCCTCTTAATGAGGCCCTTGATCTGATGAGCTCCACTGGCTCTGAGGCAGGGGAGGGTTTCTGTGCGCTCATTTCTACTGTACATTTGAGGTGTCCACTGACATGAAACTATCCCTGTCCAACTGGTTTCTCTGAAGACATGCAGTGGGGGCGGTAGTGTATTAACACTAGAAATTTCATTTTTATTATTAGGCAAACTGTTTTATTTCAAAGGAAGCTCAGCTGAAGGCTTGCAGCATTCAACATTGAGCAAAAAATTGACATTCCGTTAAGCAGTTGTGCAATATACAAAGTCAAGGGAAATGATTCATACTTATTTCACCACAGTATGATCAAGTTGGTCTAGGATATCTAAATATACACACAATAAATCAGTTTAAAGTGGCACTCCTAAAATACAGATTCAGTGTTCTTTACGTCTATTTCTACTGATAAAATTAAGTCTGAAGTACAAGAATAACATTGTCAGTTATTTTTAGGGGTGAGATGAGAGCTCAGTACTGAATGGTTCACACAAGAAAAGTAACAAATTTGGCACCTCATTTCAACAAACCAAACCTGGAAAAACAATGTACCTTACATGGGGATTTCTGCACAAACAATTTGGCCCAAGGAATGCTTGGTTAAAAAAAAAAATTAAAAGCACTTGAGCTCCAAATGAAACACACCACCATACCTGTCAACAGAAGTTAAAGGGTTAATAGTTCATCGTGGGCTGATAAGACTAGAAAGGATGGATATGCATCCCAGTCAAATGTGCCTCAGTAGTGCAGCTACTTAATGAAGACTAGCCCATGTTTTCCTGAAGCTGGCGAAAAGCAATGCAAACGCAGCACATCAAGCATTAAGCCATTCCGATCAATTCCAATGTATCTGTTATTGGAAAACACTCCTTTGGGAAAGACTAGGTAGGGAGGTGTTAGGTAGGCAGAGCGCAGTCTCACAGTGTGGAACATATTGCTGTCTGATGAAAACCTATTCTCCATTTTTTTTAACACGTATTGAAAGCGGTAACTCCCCTCAATGTACTCTGAACATTTTATGACTCTATGACTAAGAACATATATTCAAAATAGCTTCTGAAGTTTCATAATAGTATGTTTGTTAATGGGAAAATATGGCAATTTTTTCCATTTCCTGAAAAGTTCCTGTTTTGGAGATGAGTGGTTTTCATCAGAAAGCAACACTGGGTTTTTTTTTCGAGACAGCGGTTGTGCTCAGCTCCCAGCTCAAACCTTGCTGAGATCCAGCTTGCAGAGGTAAGGGGAGCGGAAGGAGCCTAGGTAGAGGTGGCCGTCGTGCTCGTGTGCCTCGCTGACGTAGGCTGCCACCATGCCGTGGGGGTCATGGAAGCTACGCATGCATGCCCCGCTCTCCTGGAGCTCTATCACCAGACTGTAGCGAGGCACAAACTTCATCAGCACGTCCTGACTGAAGAGCTGCAGGGAGAGGGGGAGGGATGAAGAGAGATGGGAGAGGGGGATGAGTCTTGTCACCAAAACCAGACTGAAGTAGAGATCACACAGAGACAGTCTAACAAAATGGTCTCATGGTCACAATGAATGAGGTATACTGTATGTATTCCTTCGATTTTTGTTAGGCAGATTTCCAGCTTGCAAGATCCCAAACCCTTGTATGCAGAAACACCCAAGAAACAGACCAACAGGAATGAATACCAGACTTATAGTCACAGTAAATAGGACATGTCAATCCTCCCTTTAGTCTTTTGGTGGATTAAAATGAACTTCCATGTAAATGGACAATAAAGATATCGTTTTACAACATATCATATAATACCATATGCTATCACATGTCATATCATCTACCTTAAATATTAGCTTCTTTATCCAGGGCTTCTGGGCCAGAAAGTCCAGCATGGAGAATCCAGGGTTGGGCCGCACAGCTGACATGGCCACCCAGTACCCTCCAGAGGAGCTGCGACGGATGTTGTCAGGGAAACCAGGAAGGTTGTCAACAAACGTGTCCATTCCTCCCTTATTTAGACCTGACACATGGACCCTGCACGGACACAGTCAGAAACAAAGTCGTGGAAATTCAGGAGATGAGGGAAAGAAAGTCCATTCTGTCATGCAGATTAAGGTTAAAATGGCTTGCCTCATGCGTATGGTATGTGTGATAGATAACAGAGGTATTATGGGAAACAATTCAAAAACATTTGACAAAACTCCTGTACGAGCAGTCTTCACAATACTTTGAAGACTGTGTTATTGAAAAACAAGCCAGCTTCAGATCTCTTAGCAGCAGCAGCAGGGGATTTGACTTTGTCTGCATTGATAAAGCCAAAAGAAAATGCATTAATTATGACTATTATAAACCAGTTATGGGAGGGAGACAATCTACTTGCTGGGGAAACCTAAAATACAATTTTTAAAAAATCAAAAAAATAATTCTGCCCCGTTTTTCAGGGAATCTACTTACTGATTTATATTATGCACAGTCAGCAAATAAAAAACCTTCCCCTAACGGTCTGCATTACCATACGGGCTGAAATGAACAAACAATGAACACCTCCCTCCCACTCATTCCCCCTCACCTCCAAAATTAGTGTAAGGACAAGCCAATATAATGTCTTTCTGCTCAGGCAGCTCAGTGAAGGGGCTCTGTTACCGAGGCAACAGTGAGCTTGCATCATTTATACATGTGAGTCGTGGGAGAACTGACTGCTCCCGGCAATTTCTAAAAAGTTTGATATTACAAAGGCAACATATATTCATGAAATCTTGATAAGGGAGAGAGAAAATAATGAAAACCAGAGAAGAATTTTAAAAACCTGTTGGCGCACTTGGAGCACGCTCAAAAAGCCGGCACCACAACAACCTAGCATCTGATGAAACATGAGATAACTAAAGAACGTTTCAATCCCCTTTGGGAAGCATTTCGTCACTCGGTGCAGTAGTTAAATAAGGTTGGTTGTGTTCCTCAGGAGGATCAACTCTACAGTACCTGCGTATCCTAGCCATAGTGGTCTCAGCCACCAGCACAGACTCCTCATCAGGGAAAAGCTGGATCCCGTTGGCAAAGCGAAGGTTCTCCATCAGCACGGTCACCTCCTTGGTCTCTGTGTCATACTCCAACACGCTGGAAGACAGACAAAGGGTTACATACGGACAGCTTCGCTCAGCCGTCAGGTTGTTGTCTTAATAAAGTGTTCAATTTCTTAAAAATAGAAGGTACCCGCATTATGTATCAACACAAATGCTTTCATTCTAGAAAATTCAATCTTCAAATATGACAAGGCCCTATACCAGGGGTCTCCAACAGGTCGATCGCGAGCTACCAAAAGCTCGCAGCCCACCTAGGAGTAGCTCGCAGCCCACCTAGGAGTAGCTCGCAGCCCACCTAGGAGTAGCACGCAGCCCACCTAGGAGTAGCACGCAGCCCACCTAGGAGTAGCACGCAGCCCACCTAGGAGTAGCTCGCAGCCCACCTATGAGTAGCTCGCCAAACAATTCTGAAAGTACATGCAATTTTCAAGTGTTCCACCGCAAACTGTCATAAACAAATATCACAAGTATCAGACACCGCCAGCTCCCAGCTACTATCTAATCAACGCAACATTGACATTATCCCACCCCTGGTTAGCCACTATTGGCTTAAAAAGCCAAACCTAACACAATATCTGCCAATTAATTTACAGAAATACGTTCCCCAAAACCTTCTCAATTAAATGTTAACTGTAAAGTAAGCTTACCTGGCAGAAGTATATCACAAGTAAGTATATCATTTGTATCTGTTATTTGTCCATTTTGCCATGAAATGAGCAGCAACAGTACAGAACCATCGCTAGACAGGCACATTAGATGGCACATTCCTCACTCGCTAGATGAGAAATTAAAAAGGGCCAGATGAGCAATTAAAGGGGAATTACACTCCAAAATCCTCCCAGACATAAAATAAATTGTCTCCTGATTTGATTTAAGCATTGACATGGACTCAGAAGATTCCATTTCATTGTTTCTCTACAAAATTATCATTTTGAGATTGAAAAAGTAAAATATCTAAAACCCAAAAAATAAAACTGAGAGTACATAATTTGGGAGATAAAAAAATTACATATTTTATAGGGCTTTTTTAGTTGTTTATTAGCCATTATTGTACCAGGTATATTGTAAGAAAACAGTGCACTACTTTCTCCTATACACTAAGGACCTGGGAAGTGTTGCAGAGGAGAAGAGAAGAATGTGCCTATTGAAAGCTAGAAAAAAACGAGTAGCTCACAACATGTTTCATTTAAAAAAAAGTAGCTCTCATGCTACAAAAGGTTGGAGATCCCTGCCCTATATGCATATCAAATATCAATAGAAACTCTTGACAAAGTAGACAAGACCTTGCTATTAGAATGTGCTCAAGGATCTCCATATGTTCTGTGGTAACAGTTACCGTCCATCTGCTGTGGCCTCCATGATGAGATGAAGGTAGTCTCTGCGCTGCCACCTGCTGCTAGAGTCAGTGAAGTACACTTTCCTCCCATCCTGCGTTACATCCAGGTCATTGACAAAGGAGAGCCTCCGGCCCCCAACCATCTGCCCAGCCGATACCAGGTTGGTCACCTCACCTTCGTAATGAGTCAAAGAAACACTAAAATGACTTGCATAATCCAGCACTTTTATTTTGAGGATAGTATATTGAACAAAATTGATTAAACTGAGTAAAAGGTGAAATTGTTAGAAAATCTAAAACAAATATTTAATACCTTGCAAAAAAAAAAAAAGAAAGTATTTGTCACATTATTGATATTAAAATCGATCCTATAAGGAATAGAGAACTGCGATGCCATTGCTGTGTGTGCTGCTTACCTGTGACAGGGTTGACCTTGAACAGCCCCAGGTAGGCATCAGCTACAAACAGGGTGCCGTTAGGACCCACTCTGATACCCAGGGGTCGTCCACAGCTAGGCTCCTGTTCACGGGATCCATCTACAACAAAGCACATAACACAGTGGACATGTGGTGTGTAAAGTAATTGATCATTTATTGGGTGCAATAATTTCAATCATTTTGAACAGGCTAATCTGATTAATACAAGCAAATGTTTGGGTTAGAGCTTGAGTCTATTCTTGAGGTCTTTTCAGTTTTGAGCCAACATGCTAGGCCTGTTGTGCATTAAGCTGTCCTTGTTGTGTAAGCATAAAAACAATCCATAAAGGGCATGAGGGAAATGCACCTGCTAAGAGTTGCTTATGAATGAGCATTTGAAACTCCAGTCTTGAGCAATGGGAACTGTTGGGTCATTCGTCTAAATCATGTCATGTTGAGGGAAGAGACAACATTGTGTCATGAAAGCTTAAGAAATCAGATGGACACACAAGATGGACACACAATCAGATGGACACACAGTGTGTGAGTAACCAGTTAGTCAAATCCCCTCTCTCACTTACCACAGGGTGGCTTGCCAAGTCTGGCTATAACAGTGATGCTCTTGCCCTCAATCTTCACTATCTTTCCATCAGCCGTACCAGTGTAAATCAAATCTATAGAGAGAGAGCGAGAGAGAGATAAACAATCAAAATGTGTATGTTGAAACTGGTCAAACGCAAAGGCAATATGTTGGACATCAGCATAGAACAACCATTGCAGAGGTAAACTAATAATGCACAAGTCAAATCAAAGGTGGCAATGTGTCATGCCAAATATATATCTGTCACTAAGACCACAGAGTATGTGCAGATTTGGAAACTTAAGCATCTGCTATTATAGGTCAACACAGCCATCCAGACAGTATTACCCCAGCATTGCCCCCTCAACTTTGAACTATCAGACTGCTGTTACTGTGGAATCACCACAAATTACACAAGCCCCAAACAAACTGGGTGAAAGATATGAAAGACATTGTCATGTGGCGAGACTCCAGCTGGAGAACTCTAGTCCCATACTGACCTCCAAAGTTAGCGATAGACTCTGGGCCAACCAGCTGGTCCTCAAACAGCCGCTGTGCCTCCCTCAGCTTAAAGTTGGGCTCGTAACAGCCAGACATAAGGGGCGGCTCATTGAGGCTGAAAAGACAAGAGGAAAGAAATGAGGAAACAAAATCAAAAATCAAAATCAAAAATTACAGGCAACATCTGCATCGAGCTAAAGGCTAGAGCTGCCACTTTCAAGGAGTGGGAGACTAATCTGGACGCTTATAAGAAATCTCGCTATGCCCTCAGACGAACCATCAAACACAAAGCTGCTGGGCCAGACGGATTACTAGGACGTGTACTAAAAGCATGCGTGGACCAACTGTCAAGTGTCTTCACTGACATTTTCAACCTCTCCCTGACCACCATAGTCCCTGTGCCCAAGGAAGTGAAGGTAACCTGCCTAAATTATTACCACCAGGTGGCACTCACGTCTGTAGCCATGACGTGCTTTGAAAGGCTGGTCATGGCTCACATACACAGCATCCTCCCGGACACTCTAGACCCACTCCAATTCTCATACAGCCCCAACAGATCCACAGATGACGCAATCTCAATCACACTCCACACCGCCCTTTCTCACCTGGACAAAAGGAACACCTATGTGAGAATGCTGTTCATCGACTACAGCTCAGCGTTCAACACCATAGTGCCCATTAAGCTCATCACTAAGCTAAGGACTCTGGGACTAAACACCTCCCTCTGCAACTGGATCCCTAAAATTATCAGAGACTCCAGTCACCCAAGATATAGACTGTTTTCTCTGTTACCACACAGCAAGCGGTACCGAAGCGTCAAGTCTAGGACTAAAAGGCTCCTCAACAGCTTCTACCCCGAAGCCATTAGACTACTGAACAATTCATAACAATCGCCACCGGACAATTTACATTGACACCACCTAATTGCTCCTGTAAGTCGCTCTGGATAACAGCGTCTGCTAAATGACTCAAATGTAAATGTCAACATTCCTTGAAGTCAATACGTTTCTGAGACATTAGAGTGAACATGATTCTAAAGAACAGGAGAAAAAAGAGAGAAGGATTTCAATTCTTGACAGCTCACCTAAGCAGCTCAGGGTGAATAGGAGACTCAAGCAGAAAAAAGACTACAAGCATTGGAAGGATCAGGCATCCTCCCAGAGTCACCAGGATCACACGGAATACCTTTCCACTATAGGTACTGGGAAAAACAAAACAGATCAATTAAACACTTTTTTAAAATACAGCTGAGGAAATGTTTCTTCTCTCAAATTCATAGACAGGGCACTAGATGCAACGACTGACAGTCTATGACATTCATATGATATATATATTTATACATTGTCGGTTTACGTTGTTGTTAAACAATGGCATAGGCCTATAACCTTTATATTTGGGGTTATAAGTTGCGATAGTTGTGTCCTCAGGCATAGGCCTAAGTTACATTCTTCAAGAATCAATGGGTATATCGAACCGATTCCCAGATCCCAGACTATAGCTTTAATATCAATTTGTTATTGGGTGTTTGAAGTGATCCGTGAACTCTGGTCAACAGTGGATAATACAGTACTCAAAACATACACACAGAATGCACATGTATCTATTTTCAGAGGGGAAGCATCTATGAAAAACCTGAATAGGCCTTACTATCAGTAGCCTACACTAAGTGCACGCTGGTCAACGCTCTCTCCACTTATTACTGACTGTTTGGTTCATACCATGCATGCATAATGAAAAGTAATTGCACATTCAGTCCATCCACTTTTACCTTTAGTCAGTGAGTGTACAACTGACCTAGATATGAATTGTTTACCTCTGCATCTGCCATCAGCTAGGAAGCGCAAATGAGAATCATGCAGTCTGATACACAGTGGTTGATTGTGCATCGTTGCGTAATGCAATACTACAGTAGCAAGGAAAGCAGAATCTGATGTTAATATCAATACTGAGTAATATAGCTTACCTGGTGCCCTTGTATTGGGGTTCCTGTAATTCGTCTGTGATGATCTGTGGTCTGTTCAGTCTCCTGAACCGCAGTCCCTCTGGCTCATTCATAATGAAATGAGACTTCTTCTACTATGACTCTATTACCCAAGAATGATGTTTAAAATAAGAAGCTCGCTACATGAGTAGGTTGATCATTTGATTGGTTGTAAAGACAGACAAATACAGGATATCGTAGTGATATCTACAGTATACGACGAGCTTTCTTGAGTGGACACCTTTTTCGCAATACGCATTTTTTTCTTCTACGTCAGCGACAGCTGCTGTCTCTAGATCATTGATGTTCAACGCCACCTTCTGTTGTGGAGTGTGCATTACAGACCCTTTTGGAACGTCATATTGCCAGAGATAAATAAAATAAAATGTTATTTGTCACATACGCCGAATACAATAGGTGTAGACCTTACAGTGAATTGCTTACTTACAAGCCCTTAACCAACAATGCAGTTTTAAGAAAATACCTACAAAAAAAGTAAGAGATAAGAAAAACAAATAATTAAAGAGCAGCAGTAAATATCAATAGCGGGGTTATATACAGGGGTACCCATACAGAGTCAATGTGTCAATCTGCGGGGGCACTGGTGTTGAGGTAATTGAGGTAATTATGTACATGCATGTAGGGTTATTAAAGTGGCTATGCATAGATAATAACAGAGTAGCAGCAGCGTGGGGGGTTCAAATAGTCTGGGTAGCCATTTGATTAGCTGTTCAGGAGTCTTATGACTTGTGGGTAGAAGCTCTTTAGGAGCCTCTTGGACCTAGACTTGGCGCTCCGGTGCCGCTTGCCGTGCGGAAGCAGAGAGGGCAGTCTATGACTAGGGTGGCTGGAGTCTTTGACCATTTTTAGGGCCTTCCTATGACACCGCCTGGTAGAGAGGTCCTGGATGGCAGGAAGCTTGACCCTGGTGATGTACTGGGCTGTACTCACTACCCTCTGTAGTGCCTTGCGGTCGGAGGCTGAGCAGTTGCCATTCGAGGCAGTGATGCAACCCGTCAGGATGCTCTCGATGGTGTAGCTGTAAAACCTTTTGAGGATCTGAGGACCCATGCCAAATATTTTCAGATACTGGATATAATTACGAGATGCTGGTGTCTCCGCCCTAACAATCGGATTCGTCGACAGTAGAGCAGAACAGCGGGTTGTCAAGCTCCCGCCTATTCCTCTCTTTGGATTGGTGGATACATTTCGTTATTTAAATACTTTTTGAATATTCTATGAGGGGTGTTGACGTCAACCACCTGTATTCAATGGAGAGTGATATGCCATGCTATTTCCATGAATATGTATCACAGGACGTTGGTGGCACCTTAATTGGGGAGGACAGGCTCGAGCAGAACGGTATCAAATACATGATGCCATTCCATTTGCTCCGTTCCAGCCATTATTATGTGTCGTCAACCCCTCAGCAGCCTCCACTGGTATGCATAGACTGTTTCGAACTCTGATATAAGATGCTTTTCTCAAAATTGCCGCAATGTGACTTGCATCACACTTATCAGTACACTCGTAACAACCTAAGCATTACGAAACTTCTATTAGATCAAATGAGCCTCACCTATCAAAATAGCAATTCATTTTTTCCTTGACTAAATTCAGCACTCTCTCATTGCCCATTCCCTGTGGTGATACTGATGATTTGTTCCCCGACGTGACCACTAGATGAAGCTATAGGCCTACTCCAGGGGTGAACGTAAGGAGGGAATTTCTGGTACTGCATCCCTGCAAAATAAAGATAAAAATGTAAAAAATCTGGCCAACTGACAATCGCCAAATGTCATTAGGCCTACACTTTTTGGCGTTTTGTGTAAAAGATGTCTGTTTCCATTCATCACTGTTTGGAGGCTAGAAATATGTTGTGAGTGGATGAACGTGAGCGGGTAGCCTAGTAAAGGAGCCCTTTGAAGTGATTGTTTGACAATCAGATGGAAACTGGTTGTGTTTATTCAACAGTAAAAGGTATTACATTTTAAAAGTTAAATGATACATCTTTACGACTAGGCCTACAGAGATCCTATTGAATTAATAGGGATTCTATACGTAATTCTAGGATTAGGTACATAAGAAATGTTGGTGCATGAGGTCCCATATCGGGATGAAATCACATCTACTTTCACCCCTGGCCTATTCCATCTAGCCACAATGGTAGAAACATAAACAAACCACTTTCTTAATAATTAATGATCTGCTTAACGTGAACAGATTTTGGGCAGAGTAAATAAACCCTTTCGCTTCGCCTCTTCTTCTCTGATATCACCTGACGCAAACTTCCTTGCCGCATGGCCATGAATGTTTACATGTGACACTGGCAATGTCCCAATTATATCTCTCCCTCCCAAAGTGGGCACTTGTTCACTTTCCTTCACTGATTCGAAAGGAAATGACTGGTATAACACATGTGGGGGAAACCCATGTCTCTACAATTCCAATGCATTTAGATTTGTGGGAAGAAATTCATGAGTAGTGAATGAGTGCACACTTCCCACATTTTGGGCAGATTTTCTACATTTTGGTTTTGAAAAATGCATCATCAGGGAATGGGGTATGCTACTTTAGATTCCATTGTGTTTTGTATTTTTGTTTATTTTCGCAGGTTTTGTGGATGGTAACGTTAAAGGGGCAATCTGCAGTTGCTTCATCCATTTTTGGACTCATAAATTAATGATATGTACCTATTGATTCATGAAGAATATAGATTATAAATGCCTCATGAGCCAAAATACACTTTTTTTTTACTCCTATGTTTATACACAAAGTAAATGCAAACACTGTATAGCCTCAAAACATGGTTAAAACTATCATATTGGTATTCTGGATGGTCACTCCTCGCATCCATAGCTCTGTCTATGAATTTAAGAGTGATAACATTTCTCCATCCCCATCCCTCAGCTTTTTGCCAAAACTGTGAACACTTTGTTGTTGTTTCAACTGCGGATTGCTCCTTTAAGCAACTGTGATGTCACAATGCACATACTCCTGGGGTGGCTCCGGTAGCGTTCTCTTCCTCAGACTTTGCATGCGTCAACCAATGGTTGCGTGCCATGTCATCGACTGTGTCATTGACTGACAGGTTACTGTAACATTTGATGTGATTAGCTGACACGTAAAATATCTATCCAGGTGTTGTAAGATCTGGCACGTGTCAGCAAAACCTGGGCAGAGGAATGTGCCCATTATTTGCTGTTGCAGAGCAGTTCAAACTGCCAGTAGGGGAAGTAGCAGTCTGACTAGTTCTCCACCCTGGAGTTCAACAGCAGGTGGAGATCTTTGACTTCACTGATTAAGCACCCTAAAACGAGTGATGCTGGAGGTAGGCTGCTCTACAGTAACTCTCTCCTGCAGGGTGACTCCGTCCTTGCACCTAGGGAAGAGGGCAAAGGGCCAGGAGAAGTCTCCGCTCTGACAGGGGTTCCCTCAGAGCATTTTAAATTGCCAGTAGGGGAAGCAGCAACTTGACCGGTCCTCCACCCTGGAGTTCCTCTTCCAGGCAGAGACCTTCAGCTTTGACTCTGAGATAGCTTCGCAACGCGAGAACATTGAGTCTCTTTGTCATGGCCAAGGTCTCCACCTCAGCCACCTCAAGCAGTCTCGTCTATGACGAGCTCAGCCGCCTCAAGCCGAGTCTCCTCCATGATGGGCTGGTTGATCCAAGGGGGAGGCCACGGTTGCTGTCTGCTCCCTGTAAATGCAGGGCAGAATCTGCTCAAAGCACCCAGAAATTAGTGACTGGGGCAGATCTGTCCTGGTTCAGTTGCAAATGAAGCTAAATGACCTTGTTTCAGACTCTTTTTATACAGTTTCAACTGACGTCACAATAGCATAATGACATAATAACCTTTTCCCCCTTTTTTTTAGGGTGTAGATCAGCTTTAATATTGCAAATAGATTGTGGCTTCCATCAATGTAATTGTCTGCATCATTTCCAATCCCCCATATACACTACCGTTCAAAAGTTTGAAGTCACTTAGAAATGTTCTTGTTTTCCATGAAAACATACATGAAATGAGTGTCAAAATGAATAGGAAATATAGTCAAGACGTTGACAAGGTCATAAATAATGATTTGAACTTTGCTATCGTCAAAGAATCCTCCATTTGCAGCAATTCCAGCCTTGCAGTCCTTTGGCATTGTAGTTGTCAATATGTTGAGGTAATCTGAAGAGATTTCACCCCATGCTTCCTGAAGCACCTCCCACAAGTTGGAGTGGCTTGATGGGCACTTCTACCATACGGTCAAGCTGATCCCATAACAGCTCAATAGGGTTGAGATCCGGTGACTGTGCTGCCCATTTCGTTATAGACAGAATACCAGCTGACTGCTTCTTCCCTAAATAGTTATTTCATAGTTTGGAGCTGTGCTTTGGGTCATTGTCCTGTTGTAGGAGGAAATTGGCTCCAATTAAGCACCGTCCACAGGGTAGCATGGCTTTGCAAAATGGAGTGATAGCCTTCCTTCTTCAAGATCCATTTTACCCTGTACATATCTCCCACTTTACCACCAACAAAGCACCCCCAGACCATAACACTGCCTCCACCATGCTTGACAGATGGCATCAAGCACTCCTCCAGCATCTTTTCATTTTTTCTGCATCTCACAAATGTTCTTCTTTCTGATCCGTTCACCTCAAACTTAGATTTGTGTGTCCATAACATTTTTTTCCAATCTTCCTCTGTCCAGTGTCTGTGTTCTTTTGCCCATCTTATTCTTTTATTTTTATTGGCCAGTCTGAGATATGGCTTTTTCTTTGCAACTCTGCCTAGAAGGCCAACATCCCAGAGTCGCCTCTTCACTATTGATGTTAAGACTGGTGTTTTGCGGGTACTATTTAATGAAGCTGCCAGTTGAGGACTTGTGAGGCGTCTGTTTCTCAAACTTGACACTCTAATGTACTTGTCCTCTTGCTCAGTTGTGCACCGGGGCCTCCCACTCCTCTTTCTATTCTGGTTAGAGCCAGTTTGAGCTGTTCTGTGAAGGGAGTAGTACACAGCGTTGCACGAGATCTTCAGTTTCTTGGCAATTTCTCACATGGAAAAGCCATCATGTCTCAGAACAAGAATAGACTGACGAGTTTCAGAAGAAAGTTCTTTGTTTCTAGCCATTTTGAGCCTGTAATCAAACCCACAAATTCTGATGCTCCAAATACTCAACTAGTCTAAAGAAGGCCAGTTTTATTGCTTCTTTAATCAGAACAGTTTTCAGTTGTGCTAACAATTGCAAAAGTGTTTTCTAATGATCAATTAGCCTTTTAAAATTATAAACTTGCCATTGGATGTTGATAATGGGCCACTGTACACCTATGTAGATATTCCATTAAAAAATCTATTTAAAAAATCTGCCATTTCCAGCTACAATAGTCATTTACAACATTAACAATATCTACACTGTATTTCTGATCAATTTGATGTTATTTAATGGACAAAAAAATGTGCTTTTCTTTCAAAAACAAGGACATTTCTAAGTGACCCCAAACTTTTGAACGATAGTGCATATTTTTTTGTAAATATATAAAATATGCATTCGGAAAGTATTCAGACCCCCTGACTTTTTCCAAATGTTGTTTAAGTTAGCCTTATTCTAAAATGGATGAATACATTATTTTTTTTTTAAATCATCAATCTACACACAATACCCCATAATGACAAAGCGAAAACAGGCTGTTAGAAATATCTTATTTACATAAGTATTCAAACCCTTTGCTATGAGACTTGAAAGTGAGCTCAGGTGCATCCTGTAGCATTGAAAGTCCCTAAGAACACAGTGGCCTCCATCATTCTGAAATGGAAAAAGTTTGTAACCACCAAGACTCTTCCTAGACCTGGCCGCCCGGCCAAACTGAACAATCAGGGAAGAAGGGCCTTCGTTAGGGACGTGATGAAGAACCCGATGATCACTCAGAGCTCTGGACTTCCTCTGTGGAGATGGGAGAACCTTCCAGAAGGACAACCATCTCTGCAGCACTCCACCAATCAGGCCTTATGCTAGTGGCCAGACGGAAGCCACTGCTCAGTAAAAGGCACATGACATATTTATATATATATATATATATATATATATATATATATAAATATATATAAACATTGGTTGCAAGAATTTTGTATAATCATTTCAATTGAAAAACTCAAAGTTCTGAATATTTTTTACTGAATATCTTTAAACTCACAACATTAGTTAAGCCTACATTAAAGGACACCTTTTCTTTGGTTCAACTGAACAGCGACATGGGTAACGAATAAACACACACATATATACATACACATATATATATATAATTGGATTCTAAGTAGATTTATTTAATTCAGATTTACAGGGACAAAACACAAGTCAAACACCTGTTACCGGAGTTGTAAAATGAGCAAATGTATTGCAACATACTGTAAAATACTCATGCTGCAACATTACTGGTGCATGTGGGTTGAAATATGGAAATGCTAAATTCATATTACATACATATAATAACATAGTAGTACTTATCATTAGACTAGGCCCAGGTTACCTGAGAGACATGATGATAGCAACAGTGATGCAGATTTCAACCCATCCTAATATAACATCAGGGGGAATCCATGGAAGGACCATGGACGTACAGTAGAAGGCTTGCATTGTCATTTATGCAGCTTGTGTAATAGCTAGATATTCTAGAATTATAATTGCTACATGGATTTGCAACATTCATAGCATTTTTTGCTAAGCAGCTCCAGTTAGTCAGGTGTGTTGGTATTGTGCCATTATTCATACATTATTACAGTACTTGTGAGAGTCTCCCAACAGTCACTTCCACTATTTGTTCTTGAACTTCAATACACTTGTGTTCCTTCAGATTTCTCATACAGGAGAAGCTCTTCCTGCATTTGGAGCAGTTGTATGGTTTTTCCCCAGTGTGCACTTGCCGGTGAGCCTTGAGATTGTTCGCTTGGCTGAAAGTCTTCCCACACAAAAGGCAGAGAAACGGTTTCTCCCCAGTGTGCACGCGTTTGTGGCGAACAAGGTTCTGTGCAAAACTGAAGCTCTTCCCACACAGGTCACAGGTATGTGGCCTCTCTCCAGTGTGAGTGCGTAGGTGAAGATTGAGGAAACGCTGTTTGGCGAACTGCTTCTCACACATGGTGCAGCTGAATGGTTTCCCCTCAGTGTGAATGAGCCGGTGAGCGTTATAGTAACTCAGGGAACTGTACCCTTGTTCACATATATCACAGGTAAACGTCTTCTTGCCTGTGTGGACCCGACGATGAGTTTTGAGATTGGTAGCGGTGTGGAAATTCTTTCCGCATTCTTCACAAGAGTGAGTTTTTTTCTCTGTGTGTGTCACCTGGTGCCTTTTCAGATAGTTTGCAGACCGGTAGCATTTTCCACACTCTAAGCAGTCATAGGGTTTGTCCCCACTGTGTATCTTCTGGTGGATCATCAGCGAACTCTTTTGGTTGAAGCTCTTTCCACATACGTCACATACAAACGTTTTCTCACCTGTGTGAATGCGCTGGTGGACTTTGAGATGACTAGCTTGAGTGAAACTCTTCTGGCATATGTCACAGGTGAACCCTTTAACACCAGAGTGAGTCTGCTGGTGTCTGCGGAGGTTAGGCGCTAAACTAAAACATTTGCCACAGATCTCACAGCTAAATGCTTTCTCACCAGTGTGAACTACGTGGTGGGTATTAAGGGCACTTTTCAGGCTGAAGCCTTTTCCGCATTGGTCACACATGTAGGGCTTCTCTCCGGTGTGGGTCCTTCGGTGAGCCTTGAGGCCACTTCTCTGGCTGAATCTATTGCCACATATGTCACAGCTGAAAGGTCGCTCTCCTTTGTGTACAGTCAGCACGTGTACATTTAAACTTCGTCTAGCTGTAAAAGACTTCCCACACGCTGTACACTTAAATGGTCTTTCTCCTGTGTGTACACCCTGGTGTACGATCATATCTCTCTGCCTGGCAAAAACTTTCCCACACTGAGAGCACTTGAATCTCTTCTCTCCTCTGTGTACAGCTATTCTGTGAGCTTTGAGGCTACATTTGGCAGGGAAAGCCTTAGCACACAAAGTACATCTTAATACTTTCTCTTTCTCTCCTTTGAAAACCACCTGGTGTTCTTTAAGCTGGCTCTGGGTGCCAAATATCTTCCCGCAGTATGTGCACTTGAATCGCTTCTCCCTTTTGTGGACTATAACGTGGTGTACTTTGAGACTGCACTTTGCTGTAAAGCCCTTCCCACAATGCGTACACTTAAATGGCCTCTCACCTGTGTGGACAACCTGGTGGGCTTTCAGGTTACTTAGTTTACTAAAAGCCTTCCCACACTGTACACAGCTTAAACATTTGTCTCCTTTGACAGATTTCTGGCCCTGGGTGCGTCTCACTGCACGCAGTCTCATTTGACGTACTGTGGGAGCCGCCATCTTAGCATCATTGGATATGTCTGTGGGCACAGCAGGCTCTAAGTCTTGGTCATCTTGGGCCTTTGCTGGTGAGAGTGGTGTAGTAATCTCCTCCTCTAAGTTGTGTTCAATAGTAGCATCCTCCCCATCCTCTGTCCTGGATTCTCCATCTGGGCAGTAGACATTCCATATTAATATCACTGCTGTTGTGCTGCAGTTTCAGCATTTCATTTCAACTTTCTAAGTTGTGAATATAAGATGTAATGCAGTCAGTTGTCTACATTCAGACTATTCTGAACGTGTTAAAAGGTGACTTCATAACTGCTTACCTGTGTGCTCATGTGTGTGTCCTGTCTGGGTGTCCTGTTGCAGGGTACCCTCCTTCAACGTGATCCATTCAGCACATTCCTCCTCCGTCTCTGAAGACTAGACGTGAAATAATAAATCAGTGGAAAGTATCCTTCCCCAAACACACTCTCTCTCTCTCTCTCTCTGACCTCTAACATAGGCTAGCTACATTCCTTGAATAGCAACTAATTTGCATCCTATTCATATTCAAGATATTGGTGACCAGTGATATGGATATATGGGAGCCTACCGTGCCACTGTTGACTTCAGACAAGCGCACAAATTTAGTCAGGTCTTTTCCTTGGGTCTTCCTGTCCTCTGCATCCACCTCTCCAAGCCCTCCAGTCGACCTCAGGTCCCCATCCATCACCTGGAGATTCTCCTTCAGAACCTGATTATCTCTCTGACACACAGACACTTGCAGACGCAGAGAAGCTGTATCCTCATCTATGAGACTAATGATTTTTTGCATGGCCTCTTTGCACAATCTCTTCATGGTGGCAGACAGCTGTATATGGAGAAGACACAAACATATGACACTGACTCTTTTCTTAACTTCTGAGCTAGCTAGTCTCAATGACAATTTTCTGACCCAAGACATGACATAATAATGTCAAACAAACAATTAAGGTTAGCTACCCATACAATTTATCCTATGTAACACACACGTCCGTGCCAACACAATGCAGGCTGGTTAGCTAGGCAAATGTAAACTCTGCTTGTGACCCACTTACCTCAGTCCCAGGGCCAGTGCACTGCCTCTGTGACTCGGTGTAAACGTTTTGACTCGTGCACTCGTCCAACAATTTACTTATTTCCACCACGGCTGCATTTACTAAAAGCCTCATGACGGTGGCCAGTTGATCCTTTAAACGTGACATTTTCCCTGAGATTTAAAAGCCTACATTTAGACAAATATAACGTTATGATTACGCAGTGGATGCTGTCACATTGTAGTTCACTGGCTAACTATTTCATTCAACAAGATGACACCAGCATCTCGTCAACAACAATAGAAAAGTACTTCCGGGTCTTCTTCTTCTTTGATGGTGTTAACGGAAGTTGAATTCCAACGTGTTGCATTACCGCCACCTACTAGACTGGAGTACAACTCCCTTATACTTTGGCATAAAACAAAAAAACAAAAAAACAAAAAAAAAAATATATATATATATATAAATACCCTACCATCTAACACTAAAGTCACAAAACAAATGTTTAAAAAATCAATAAAACACCATCCTACACCACTATTTAAATATATTTAGTCCTACCTCATGCCAACCTGAAATAGATGGGACATCACCACTTAACACACCCTGTAACTCTTCTGATGTCAAGTCTCGCATACCCAAATACCTCTCTGCAGCTGCCACCACAACCTCAGTGTTCTGCGAAATACATTCCAACCCTGTAGTAAAGTTGAAAACCATTGCTATAAATGCTAAAAATCAATTTTTCCTGAAACATACCGTTGAGGTCGGACGTTTACATCCACTTAGGTTGGAGTCATTAAAACTCACTTTTCAACCACTCCACACATTTCTTGTTAACAAACTATAGGTTTGGACATCTACTTTGTGCATAACACGAGTCATTTTTCCAACAATTGCTTACAGACAGATTATTTCACTTATAATTCACTGCATCACAATTCCAGTGGGTCAGAAGTTTACATCCACTAAGTTGACTGTCCCTTTAAACAGCTTGCAAAATTACAGAAAATGACTTTAGAAGCTTCTGATAGGCTAATTGACATAATTTGAGTCAATTGGTGGTGTGCCTGAGGATGTATTTCAAGGCCAACCTTCAAACTCAGTGCCTCTTTGCTTGACATGAGAAAATCAAAAGAAATCAGCCAAGACCTCAGAAAGGAAATTGTAGACCTTCACAAGTCTGGTTCATCCTCAAGTCTGAGTCACTGGCTTACTGGGGCTCTCTCATGCCGTCCCTGGAAGGGGTGCGTCACCTGAGTGGGTTGATTCACTGATGTGGCCATCCTGTCTGGGTTGGCGCCCCCCCTTGGGTTGTGCCATGACGGAGATCTTTGTGGGCTATACTCAGCCTTGTCTCAGGATGGTAAATTGGTGGTTGAAGTTATCCCTCTAGTGGTGTGGGGGCTGTGCTTTGGCAAAGTGGGTGGGGTTATATCCTTCCTGTTTGGCCCTGTCCGGGGGTGTCCTCGGATGGGGCCACAGTGTCTCCTGACCCCTCCTGTCTCAGCCTCCAGTATTTATGCTGCAGTAGTTTATGTGTCGGGGGGCTAGGGTCAGTTTGTTATATCTGGAGTACTTCTCCTGTCCTATTCGGTGTCCTGTGTGAATCTAAGTGTGCGTTCTCTAATTCTCTCCTTCTCTCTTTCTTTCTCTCTCTCGGAGGACCTGAGCCCTAGGACCATGCCCCAGGACTTACCTGACATGATGACTCCTTGCTGTCCCCAGTCCACCTGGCTGTGCTGCTGCTCCAGTTTCAACTGTTCTGCCTTATTATTATTCGACCATGCTGGTCATTTATGAACATTTGAACATCTTGGCCATGTTCTGTTATAATCTCCACCCGGCACAGCCAGAAGAGGACTGGCCACCCCACATATGCTTTCTCTAATTCTCTCTTTCTTTCTCTCTCTCGGAGGACCTGAGCCCTAGGACCATGCCCCAGGACTACCTGACATGATGACTCCTTGCTGTCCCCAGTCCACCTGGCCGTGCTGCTGCTCCAGTTTCAACTGTTCTGCCTTATTATTATTCGACCATGCTGGTCATTTATGAACATTTGAACATCTTGGCTATGTTCTGTTATAATCTCCACCCGGCACAGCCAGAAGAGGACTGGCCACCCCACATAGCCTGGTTCCTCTCTAGGTTTCTTCCTAGGTTTTGGCCTTTCTAGGGAGTTTTTCCTAGCCACCGTGCTTCTACACCTGCATTGCTTGCTGTTTGGGGTTTTAGGCTGGGTTTCTGTACAGCACTTTGAGATATCAGCTGATGTACGAAGGGCTATATAAATAAATTTGATTTGATTTGATCCTTGGGAGCAATTTCCAAAAACCTGAAGGTACCACGTTCATCTGTACAAACAATAGCACGCAAGTATAAACACCATGGGACCACACAGTCGTCATACCGCTCAGGAAGGAGACGCGTTCTGTCTCCTAGAGATGAATGTACTTTGGTGCGAAAAGTGCAAATCAATCTCAGAACAACAGCAAAGGACCTTGTAAAGATGGTGGAGGAAACAGGTACAAAAGTATCTATATCCACAGTAAAATGAGTCCTATATTCACATAATCTGAAAGGCCGCTCAGCAAGGAAGAAGACACTGCTCCAAATCCGCCATAAAAAAAGCCAGACTATATTTTGCACATGGGTGTCAGGATTTGGCCAGGGTTGTTCCGGTTTTGGTCACTAGATGCCCCCATTGTGCCTTTTGACCTTTTGTTTTCCCTTGATCCCCATTATTATTTGCACCTGTGCCTCGTTTCCCCTGATTGTATTTAAACCCTTTGTTTTCCTCAGTCCTTTGCTCTGTGTTTGTATGTTAGCACCCAGCCCTAGTATTCTGTTAACTCTTGTTGATCCCGGTGGACGCTCTTGTGGAATTCTGTTTTTTGTTCTTGTTTATTTATTTTTGAGTATCTTTTGAGGCTTTTTGTGCTATACCTACCACCTTGTGGATTTACCTTTTTTGTCTTGGAGGATTACCTTTGTTCTTGTGGAATTCCTTTTGAGGTTGTGGAGTTACATGTGTTCCTGAAGGACTTCACTTTTTACTACATTAAATACACCGTCTCAAGTACTGCTGTGTCTGCCTCATCTTCTGGGTTCTGCCGACTATTCGTGGCTCAGTTGGTTAAGTGACTGTTTCTCACTCCGGAGACCGGGTTCGTAACCGGGTCCTGACAATGGGGACAAAGATTGTACTTTTTGGAGAAATGTCCTCTGGTTTGATGAAAAAAATAGAACTGTTTTGCCATAATGACCATCGTTATGTTTGGAGGAAAAGGGGGAGGCTTGCAAGCCAAAGAAAAGCATCCCAAATGTGAACCACGGGGGTGGCAGCATCATGTTGTGTGGTTGCTTTGCTGCAGGAGGGACTGGTGCACTTCACAAAATAGATGCCATCATGAGGTATGAAAATTGTTGATATATTTAAGCAACATCTCAAGACATCAGTCAGGAATGTAATGCTTGGTCACAAATGGGTCTTCCAAATGGACAATGACCCCAAGCATACTTCCAAAGTTGTGGCAAAATTTAAGGACAACAAAGTCTAGGTATTATCGTAAAGCCCTGACCTCAATCCTATGGAAAATTTGTGGGCAGAACTGAAAAAGTGTGTACGAGCAAGGAGGTCTACAAACCTGACTCAGTTACACCAGCTCTGTCAGGAGGAATGGGCCAAAATTCACCCAACGTATTGTGGGAAGCTTGTGGAAGGCTACCTGAAAAATTTGACCCAAGTTAAACAATTTAAAGGCAATGCTACCAAATACTAATTGAGTGTTTGTAAACTTCTGACCCACTGCGAATGTGATGAAAGAAATAACAGCTGAAATAAATCATATTTATCATTCTTAAAATAAAGTGGTGATGCTAACTGACCTAAAACAGGGAATTTTTACTAGGATTAAATGTCAGGAATTGTGAAACTGAGTTTAACTATATTTAGCTAAGGTGTATGTAAACTTCTGATGTCAACTGTATATCCCTTGTTGGCCTATCACTCTGTACTGGTACAGATATACTACTCACACCACTCCTCTCAGGATCCCTCCCCTTGTCCCAACTTCCTCTACTTTCTTTACTGCCTCAGCATATGACAACTTCTGCACTACTCTATCCCTGGAAACCTCAACCTGCTTCTCTCGCACTGGACATTTCTGATCCCCAGCCCCAAAGAACAGACAATGACTCTTCTGTTTCCCCACTCTCGCCACCCTGTCTGCATCGCACCAAATGACGAGCATCACAAACACCGGGAATCTTCCCCTTCAGTTGGTCAACTTTTACATTTACTGCTACCCCAGTAATCACTCCTTTCAAAGGCGCCCTTTTCTTGAGAGCGAAACCATTCACATTTCTGCCCCCATTCGTTTAACGCCGAGCGCCTTCTCCCTCTGACCAGCGGAAACACAAACAATTATCACAAGACCACTTTTGGTTCCCCCCACCGATTCGACAGTACCCACTTCTGTTTTCACCCACCCTGAAACCCCAAATAGATCAGCCAAAAGGCAAGGGTCCACTTTTTCCAAAAACCTCACTCCTACTGTCACAGACTCATCATACTTCTGGGTCACGGAATTTCAGAAATGTTCCAAATAAAAAAGTCCCACATGTAATAGTAGGAAAGTGTCAATATCCTCTATTTATTCATGATATATGAAAACAATTGTCTAAACATGAACAATGATTCATTTGCATCACATTTGGGTTTGAAAATATGTTCCAAAGTTAAATAAATTCCACCAATGCGAATCCCTGTATATGGAAAACATATTCTGGGTGTCACAGTAAAAGTTCTGTAGGGAGTACTCAGTAGGGTCTGTAGGATGTATATATGGTGTCATTTCATGGGGCACTGAATAATACGGAGTGTTGCTGGCCTCCCCCCATTCTATTGGACACAATGTGAATCACTGTATATGGAATACATATTGGCTTATAGAGCAAAAACTTTTCTACACAATACTGTGTAGTAGGCTACAATTAATAAATGTGGCTAAAAAATGCTACAAAACCCACCTTCACAATGAGTTTATGCAGATCACTTGATTGGCATAAAACATTTGCAACTGGTTGTCGAGTATCTTCTTCAGCATTGTGGCCTCTTGCCCCTTCCGCTCTCTTCGCCGCCTCCACATACGAGATCTGCCGTACAGCCCTGATCCTTGACACCTCGACCGCTTTCCCCATAACAGGGTACTCAGGGTAATAGGCGCTAACTAAATCAAATCAAATCGAATTGTATTTGTCACATATTAGCCGAATACAACAGGTTTAGACCTTACCGTGAAATGCTTACTTACATGCCCATAACCAACAATGCAGTTCAAGCGAGATTTAAGAAAATATTCACTCAATAAACTAAAGTAAAAAGTAATACAATAAAATAACAATAACGAGGCTATATACAGGCGGTACCGGTACCTAGTCAATGTGTGGGGGTACAGGTTAGTCAACGTAATATGTACATGTAAGTATGGGTAAAGTGACTATGTATAGATGTTAGACAGCGTGTAAGAGCAGTGTAAAGACAAATGTATGTAAATAGTCTGGGTGGCCATTTGATTAATTGTTCAGTAGTCTTACATCTTGAGGGTAGAAGCTGTTAAGGAGTCTTTTGGTCCTAGACTTGGCACTCAGGTACCGTTTGCTGTGCAGTAGCAGAGAGAACAGTCTATGACTTGAGTGACTGGAGTCTTTTTTGGGTCATCCTCTGATACCGCCTAGTATATAGGTCCTGGATGGCAGGAAGCTTGGCCCCAGTGATGTACTGGGCAGTACATACTACCCTCTGTAGCGCCTTACGATCAGATGCCGAGCAGTTGCCATACCAGGCGGTGATGCCATCGGTCATGATGCTCTCGATGGTGCAGCTGTAGAACTTTTTGAGGATCTGGGGACCCATGCCAATGCAATGTTAATGCGGGCCTGTTTGGCCTGCCTTTTCCTGTAGTCCACAATCAGCTATTTTGTTTTGCTCACATTGAGGGAGAGGTTGTTGTCCTGGCACCACACTGCCAGGTCTCTGACCTCCTCCCTATAGGCTGTCTCATCGCTGTCAGTGACCAGGCCTACCACTGTTGTGTTGTCAGCAAACTTAATGATAGTGGTGGATTCGTGTTTTGCCCTCCTATACTCCCTGGGTGAACAGGGAGTATAGGAGGGGACTAAGCACGCACCCCTGAGGGGCCCCAGTATTGAGAATCAGCGTGGCAGATGTATTGTTGCCTACCCTTACCACCTGGGGGCGGCCCGTCAGGAAGTCCAGGATCCAGTTGCAGAGGGAGGTGTTTAGTCCCAGGGTCCTTAGCTTAGTGATGAGCTTTGTGGACACTATGGTGTTGAACGCTAAGCTGTAGTCAATGAACACCATTCTCACATAGGTGTTCCTTTTGTCCAGGTGGGAAAGGGCATTGTGGAGTGCGATTGAGATTGAGTCATCTGTGAATCTGTTGGGGCGATATGCGAACTGGAGTGGGTCTAGGGCTTCTGGGATGATGGTGTCCCCAGGGGACTATGCCCCCTGGGGTAACTATACAAATTGGAAAGCCTTAATAATCCACTTGTTTAGAGAGAAACATTTAGATAATTTTAGAGTAAAGTAGTAATATGTTGGATGAGTGTGTTGGGGGCAACCCGCCCCCGTTACTAGGGGGTAACTGGCGTACTCGAAGTGCTAGCTAGCAACCTTACTACCAGATCGTCTGAGGTAAAATACATTAACAATATAGCGTAACTTAATTGCAGGTTGTAAATGTTTCCACTAATGACTGAGGGGGGGGAGGGGGTATGATCCCCACCACAGTTGCAACATTTTCCATTTACAGATTCATCAATAACATACAACTTCCATCTGCAAACATTTGACATGTGGCCATATCTTTTGCAATTCCCACACTCCACCTCACATATCCAAGCTTCACATGTGCATTTAGAGTCTCAAACAACAATAGTATTGATAGGCTTTTCTCCTTCTTTCCATTTATCATACTGGTCAGGCGATGAGCACTGTCCACTCCTGGGATTTTCTGAATAAAGTAGGCTACTCGTCATCAATATCGAACGAGACTCCAGATATAATGGTGCTTTCAAGAGATCTGGGAACTCGGAAAAAAACGAGGTTAAATCATTGTGCGCGAGTCAGCTGTTTTTTAACCCGCAATCTCCCGCTAATAAACCAACCGCAACCGCCGATTATACAGTATGTGATAAAGTGAAAATCTGAGACCTGCTCCCGACCCTAACCCTCAACATGCACTGCGCTCTAGGCTACAGTCAGAGAAGGCAGAACAATTTTTTTTGACAGGGGTTGCAGGATTTTTTGTTGTTGCCTGATTTAGATATGTTTCTGCTGATCATTTCCGACATTTTGGTAGGCTATTTGTAGTTCTGTTTGTCTATAATTAGATACATGCAGCTTCTCTTCTGACATTATGTTGCCATAGAAGACCAGATAAACCCTTTCCCACCAGAATAATGTCATAAATTGTAGAATGAATGCTTCAGTCTAGTTGATATTGGTAACGTTTTCTGGTCATCTCTGATTCTTTCGCAGAGCTAAGACGTTTAGGGATCTGGGAGAAAATGCAATAACCCCCCAAAACTGGGAAATATTTTCTGTGCAAAATTTCCAAATTATATTAGTTTACCATGCACAAAGCGAGGTCCATACAAAAATCGAAAGGTATAGAAGGAATTGGAACGCTGACTGCTAGCCAGGCCGACTGCTCCATGATTTTGGAAGGAGATGTTCGATGAGCCGGTGTCCACATACTTTTGGTCATGTAGTGTACATATATGAAAATTGTGCATTTCTATATTTTGTAGAAAGAAATATGAAACTAAAAAGTTCTAGCTGATGACATCATCAAAAAACGTGATTTTCAAACACAAGATTCAGTGACCTGGGAAGCAAAGCACATGCCTTCCCTCTGACTAGAAACTTGTTGCAGGTTTTGAAAATGACTGTAAAAAAACAACTTTTAATCCTACCCTGTGATGTCACAGAGAAGCATTTTTTAGGACCTTATTATCTATTTAACCACACATGTAGACACTGGTTTGGTGCTGAAGATAATGAATATGAATATAATGAAAAGTGGTGGAATTGCCCTTTAAATTCATGTTCAGTCTGCCACATATTCCTTGTTATTCCCCTTTATAGCCACACAGTGGTGCTGGGTGTCAAGAGTTTACCAGGAGGAAACTGCTATGGGCTTTCTCAGGGTTGATCATTAACCTCAGTGACAAACCATACTAAGATATTGTTGGTTTTGCCCCTATAGTTTAGAGTAGATTACACCAGTATTGACACAGCTGAGAAATAGTGCCTATTGTACCACTGAAGGAAAACAGTGACTATAAGGACATGGTGAACAGTCTGTAACGTTCATGATAGCAAACAGGACTGGAAGAGAAAGATAAACCAGGGGGAGTCTCTAGAGTCTAAGAATCTCTATCATGGCCAAGGAGTGATGCATCCTGGTCAGTTGACTCAAAGCTAAGAAGCTCTCCATTTCATGGTTGCATTGTACCGTGATTCAACGGTTTAGAAGCCATTTTAAAGCTTCAGAAATACCTGATTCGCATTATATAATGTAAAAAAAAATATTTAGTGTGTGTTAATGTGGGATGATAGAGAGGTTTTGGATTTGGAGGTGTGTATTTGTATTCTTACCCTCTCCTTTGATATCATGGGAATTGCCAATCACAGCAGTCCCTGGAACTGCTGGGTGTTCATCCTAAAAGACAGAAGACAACCATGCAGGAAACAACAGTACAGTGACTCTTTAACATAATCATGAAATGTATTTTATTAGTGATGGAAAAAGTACCCAATTGTCATACTTGAGTAAAAGTAAAGATACCTTATTATAAAATGACTCAAGTAAAAGTGAGTCACCCAGTAAAATACTACTTAAGTACAAGTCTAAAAGTATTTGGTTTTAAATATACTTAAGTATCAAAGGATAAAAGTAAATGCTGTAAATCATGTCATTCTTTCTATTAAGCAAATCAGACATCACTAACTTTTACAGGTGCACAATCGAGAGCATCCTGTTGGGCTGTATCACCGCCTGGTACGGCAACTGTACCGCCCATAGTCCGCACCACACTCTCCATAGTGTGGTGCGGTCTTCACAATGCATCACCGGGGGCAAACTACCTGCCCTCCAGGACACCTACAACACTCGATGTCACAGGAAGGCAAAAAAGATCATCAAGGACAATAACCCCCCACTTGCCTGTTCACCCCTCTTCCATCCAGAAGGCGAGGTCAGTACAGGTGCATCAAAGCTGGGACAGAGGGATTGAAAAACAGCTTCTATCTCAAGGCCATCAGATTGTTAAACAGCCATCACTAGCACAGAGAGGCAGCTGCCTACCTACAGACTTTATATCATTGGCCACTTTAATAAATGGAACACTAGTCACTTTAATAATGCCACTTTATCTTGCATTACTTATCTCATATGTATATACTGTATACTGTGTCCTTCACTATCTATTCTATACTATCTATTGCATCTTAGCCGCCTGTCACTGCTCATCCATATATTTTATACTCTATATTCTTATCCCATTCCTTTACTAGATTGTGTGTATTAGGTTTTGTTGTGGAATTGATAGATATTACCTGTTAGATACTGTTGCACTGTCGGATATAGAAGCATAAGCATTTTGCTACACTAGCAATAACATCTGCTAACCATGTGTATGTGACCAATAAAATGTGATTTTAAGACAAATTCAGTGCATGGAGATTATACTGTACTTCCATGTAGATGTACTATTTACTGAAATGACTAGTAAAAGAAGTGGAGGAGATGTTTAGTGGGGAGGTCACATTTCCACTCCAACAAAGCCCTGTAGATCTGTTAAATAAGGAAAGGAAGCATATGCTGTCCAGTTTTAATTGCGAAAGGAAGTAAGGCGGGTGTGACCCATCTACCACAGGGTCACATCGGGTCAAGCCTGAGGGATTGGTGGACATAAAGCTATCTATCTCCGTTCTAAAGTCTCTGTTCTGAAGATGAAAAGACTGGGACTAACTAGAGACTCCACAATTCATGTAAAAAAAAGCAAGGAACAGATCACCTTCTCCTCCATGAAAACAGGCTGAAGGCCGAATGCCGAAGAAGGGCCTCATGGCTATGGCCCCTCAGCTGGCCGAGGGGCAATACACACACATACTGTCTGTGGGGACAGGGAGAGAGACAGGAGATGCATGGAAAAGTGCAATAAGCAGGGTTAAAGGGATGTGATGCTGACTTATTGAGAGTAGTTGACATGTACTGTATTTGACCAAAGTCTGGCTGCACTACAGATTGTCTATGTTTTCCTGACGCGGAAGAGTGGTGTGGGGTGTATTGAAAGGAACCCCTGTGGCTATGGCAAATTAGTCATATGTGATAATCACCTTAATAAAAAAAAGAATTGTAGTACTGGACAAGAAAATTGCACTTCATCTTCTTATTAAGCCTTTGGAAGAACCCTACTCTCCAGTCCCCCTCGAAAGACTTCGCACATATGCTCATGGAGAAAACCCCAGAAAGTGATTTTCGAGGAATTAGGTCATGGCCCTCCCCACTCGCCCGCTGGGGGGTGTGGGGAGTCAGGGAGAAGGGGGTAAGTCTGTTGTGGGTGATGGGGGGGGGGGGTTATTTTAATTCATTTTCAGTGGAGCATGCAGATGTTCCTTGTGCTAATCGGAAATTAGTGTTAAACCACTGATAAACAGTATCAGACAGACTTACTGGCTAGATCAGCACAGAAACTACCACAGCAAATCAAGATGTGCCTTAGACGCAGAGCTTTCTCCTCCAGCAGCATGCAACACAACGGCACTAACGTTAGCATTTATTTGATGCAGAAAATAAGCTTGCTTATGTATGATTGTCTCCTCCTTCTTACAAACCTAACTTGACCTGATTTTTTAGAAGCGTTTGATAAACCCCTGGTGCCATGTTATGTACTGTATTATGATGCTTGTTCCATCATGGTGGTGCAATAAAAATCTTTAGAGACTTTACAAATTACGACGCCTCTTTAAAAAGACTGATCATTCGGCCATTCAGCTAAGACCATCAAAGCTGAAGCCTTTACCACACCAGGCAACCTGGGCCGAGACAGTCAGCAGCCCTGAGGTTACCTGCCTGTCACCATGTATCCACTGAAGGGCATCTTCCATTTGACCACACGTTGTAGAATCATTACCATGCCTCGTGATTGATAGGCTCCCCCACTGCATGAAGAAAGATCTGTTCAGTGCAGTTACACTCTGTGATAGTTCAAGAAATTGTGAAATGTACTCTAGGCATATAAATGCTGTATTATCCGGGCTGCCTTTTTACTGATGGGCTTTTCAGCTATAAGATACTAATAATAAAGATATGATTTTTTTTAAACTGTTTTGATTCATTCTCATTTTGGTCTATAAATGTGATGCTGATAGCTATAGCCAAGAACTGAGAGACACATATTTTGTTAATGTCATTGTAATACTGACAGGAATCACTGTAATCAAGTCAAGTTTCCATAATACGCAAAGCCATTAACTTTGAATTTGGATTGGCATCTATGCGACTAAATTACATACAGAACAGTTCATCAGTCATTTAATCTATCTGGTAGAATCACCTGGTTGATAGTATAATACGTTCTGCTGGATGGTTTGACAACATTGGTTCGCTCACCAGAGCCGAGGGTCTTGAGGGAGAACCTGTCATACTTTTTCACCCAGCGCTCCTAATACCGTACTTCAGCAGCAGCCTGATGGCAGTGGCAGCACCGTAGAGCCGGTTAATTCCAAGTTACTCCACTGTCTCCCAGTATCGCCCTGAGGGGACAGAGACAGATCGTCATCGTGGCAAAGCCATCCACTACATGCATACACATAGTTATTACTCATCAGAAATAAAGTATATCCTTCCTGTCTCTATAACCCACTTAATACGGGCACAGAGAGAAGAACAGGACATTTCCAATTATGCCAAAGCTACAGAGCTCAATGGCCGATGTCCCACCACAACATAGTTACAACAAACCTTAACAATCAACTGATAACTCTGAAGTACCTCTTCAGTTGACAACCCAAGGTAGTAAACCAAGACTAAACTTGTCAACTCAGTGAATGAGTCACTCAACACTGGAGAAATGCGTATACTGCATACTATATGACAATGTTTGCTTTCATAGCCAAGGAATATGTACTGTAGCACAACTTTGTATTTCACCCCCATCTCATGATCAAATTGTTTAGTCCACAGGTGTCAAACTCATTCCACGGAGGGCCGAGGGTCTGCAGGTTTTCGCTCCTCCCTTGTACTTGATTGATTAATGAAGGTCACTAATTAGTAAAAGGAACTCCCCACACCTGGTTGTCTTGGGCTTAATTGAAAGGAAAACCCCCAAACCCAAAACCAGCAGACAGTAGGCCCTTCATGGAATGAGTTTGACACCCCTGGTTTAGACCGAGTGGAGGTTTTGACTGCTCGGCGTGAGCTTCTCTTCTTCTCCCACTTTGACCATGCAGTGACGGTAGCAAAAGTGATTGCTGTCCTCGTTAACTTTACCCTGTATATGTAAAAATGACCATATACACTGATTATTTCAAGCATAACTACCAAAACTATTGCTAATGGTGAACCTGAACAATCAAGATCAAATCAAATGTAAGCCCCGATCAGCATGTGGCCTACCTATATGATGAGAGTCTCCGGCGGCAGCTTACCGGTAGGCTTCTTCATTCCAGTAAAACACCATTTCGATAGCCATTCGATCAAAATAACCTAGCGAATTACGTCTGTGAGTGGAGCTAAACTACAATGCAAACGGATCCCTTTACAGGACTGCTACTGGCTTGTCCTACTCAGACTCAGCATTACCTCCACCTGGCACAAGAAAAAGTGTGAGAAACAAGTATTACCTCCTCTAATGGGATGTCTAATTTGCCCATGGAAGTTGGGTTAGTGGTCCTCTGGGCCACAAACATATGTTGGACAGAGGGGCAGTTCTTCACTGCTGCATCTACTGTAGGTTTCAGGTCTATGAACCGACCTCCCCCACACCTCGGTTGCACATGATCACAGCTTTACACTGGGCTGCAGATGGGGAACACGGTCAGAGATCTGAGACCGTGCTGACACCACTATACAGTCCAATTGAGAATATGAAGCACTTTGAGAAAATGCAAGAAGCTGATAACAATTGTCCGAATTGCTGTTATCTATTGGTTCTGTTTGAGGTATATACTGTACATGTTATAAATGTTTGACGTGACATGTTGCTCCTAGTTGTCTGTCCAATCCTTCAGTCCGTTTCCTAATCTGCAGGCCTTCGTAATTGGCCTGGTTTCTGTCTGACCGCAAAATTCAGCTTGAAATTGAACAAACCCATGTCTAATCTCATGATGTTAGAAGCATTTGAGTTCAACAGGACCGTTTCCCACTGGAGTTAATTTTGGGAAAAAAGGGGAAGAGACTCACAATGACTGGCGTATCCCAGCTACAACGGACGAGAACATGTTCTATGCATAATGACTCACCTGGGAGTGCTGAGAACCTCGAAGACTGTTTAAACATCAGTCATTTATCCTGTGCCATTGAACAGAACATCTGAAATGACTGTAAACTCTCAACATGATGGAGCTTTATTTAAAGGCACAAAGCTTAAATATTAGGTCCCGATTTCTATGATTACAGTCTCTAAAATCTCAAAATGTTGAATAGCTGCAGGCATGCACAATTGAAATGCCCTTTATTGCCCTTGTGCTCAGTCAACCATTCAAATGTTATGTTTGGGCTTATGGAGGCAGCAACTGTATACAAAACACAAACGTCCTTGAAATGCATTCTCGGGTTACCAACTGGACCATGAGATCTCGTGACATGCCCAAGGTTTCTAGCTAGAATGACAGCCTGCCCCAACCATTATGGTTGAACAGTGTTGGCAACCTTGGCTAGTGTGACTTGACCCCTAACATTTGTAAAAGCCTAAATTAAGAGTTCATCTCAGTCAAACATGAGTCCAGGCCCAGTATCACTCACCATCTTGAATCCTCCCAGCCAGGGCCTCTGAGCTGAACATAGCTAACACTACCGCGTCTACAGCACCAATACGAGCACACGTACGCATGGCAGCCACGGCGATGGGCTACACTGGCATATAGATGGCCAACCGGTCACCCTTGTTGACCACATGCCTCTTCAGGGTGTTGGCTAAGCGGCAGGTAGTCTCAAGTAGCTCCCTGTAGAACAATCGTATCAAGGTCAGACTAAAGTTATTACTTGGAGCAGCAGTTACCTCAACTGTTGTTGCATGTGTACGTTAGTAAAAGCATGAGTACTGTATTGATTCCGTCAAACACTATCTGACGTGTCGAAAATGAATAGGTGGATTTTGGGGTACAACACAGTATGAAAGTGTTTTGTTATAAGGTCTTTGAGTACTACTTTGAATCCCCACTCCTTGCAAGCCATATAGGAAGATTTATATTAGTGACTTTGTGGCTTCTTTGAGGCACTGCCATTCACTGGCATGTGTGAGATATTTACAAATGAACATTGGAGATTCTCAATTAATCATCTTCAGGTGCACTGAAATGTTCCACATTTTGTTACATTACAGACTTATTCTAAAATTGAATAATTATTATTTTTTCCCCCTCATCAATCTACATACAGTACCTCATAATGACAAAGTGAAAACAAGTTTTTAGAAATGTTTGCAAATTTATAGAAAATGAAATAAAAATACTTGAAATTGAGCTCAGGTGTATCCTGTTTCCATTGATCATCCTTGAGATGTTTCTACAAATTGGAGTCCACCTGTTGATTGGACATGATTTGGAAAGGCACACACCTTTCTATATAAGGTCCCCTAGTTGACAGTGCATGTCAGGGCAAAAACTAAGCCATGAGATTGAAGGAATTGTCTGTAGAGCTCCAAGACAGGATTGTGTCGAGGCACAGATCTGGGGAAGGGTACCAAAACATTTCTGCAGCATTAAAGGTCCCCAAGAATACAGTGGCCTCCATCATTCTTAAATGGAAGAAGTTTGGAACTACTTAGACTCTTCCAAGAGCTGGCCGCCCGGCCAAACTGAGCAATGAGGGCCTTGGTCAGGTATGAGGGCCTTGGTCAGGGAGGTGACCAAGAACCCGATGGTCACTCTGACAGAGCTCCAGAGTTCCTCTGTGGAGAAGGGAGAACCTTCCAGAAGGACAACCAACTCTGCAGCACTCCACCAATCAGGCCTTTTATAGTAGAGTGGCCAGACGGAAGCGACTCCTCAGTAAAAGGCACATGACAGACCGCTTGGAGTTTGCCAAAAGGAACCTAAAGGACTCTCAGACCAAGAGAAACAAGATTCTCTGGTCTGATGAAACCAAGATTGAACTCTTTGGCCTGAATGCCAAGCGTCAGGTCTGGAGGAAACCAGGCACCATGCCTAGGGTGAAGCATGGTGGTGGTAGCATCATGCTGTGGGGATGTTTTTCAGCTGCAGGGACTGGGAGACTAGTCAAGATCGAGGGAAAGACGAATGGAGTAAAGTACTAAGAGATCATTGATGAAAACCTGCTCCAGAGTGCTCAGGGCCTCAGACTGGGGCGAGGGTTCCCCTTCCAACAGGATAACAACCCTAAGCACACAGCCAAGACAAGGCAGAAGTGGCTTCGGTACAAGTCTCAATGTTTATTGAGTGGCCCAGCCAGAGCCCGGACTTGAACCCAATCAAACATCTCTGGAGAGACCTGAAAATAGCTGTGCAGCGACGCTCCCCATCCAACCTGACAGAGTTTGAGAGGATCTACATAGAGGATTCAGAGACACTCCACAAATACATGTGTGTCAAGCTTGTAGCATCATTCCCAAGAAGACTTGCGGCTGTAATTGCTGCCAAAGGTGCTTCAACAAAGTACTAAGTACAGGGTCTGAATACTTATGTAAATGTGATATTTCAGTTGTTTTTATATATATGTGCACACATTTCTAAAAACTTGTTTTTGCTTTTGCTTTGCTACTACAGATCAAGTTGTAGAAACATCTCAAGGGTGATCATTGGAAACAGGATGCACCTGAGCTCAATTTCAAGTCTCATAGCATAGGATCTGAATAATTATGTAAATAAGGTATTTCTGTTTTTTATTTTGAATCCATTTTGTTTTTGTTTTGTCATTATGGGGTATTGGCGGTAGCTTGATGAGATTTTTAATTTATTGAATCCATTTTAGAATAAGGCTGTAACGTAACAAAATGTGGAAAAAGTCAGGAGGTCTGAATATTTTCCGAATGCACTGTATATACTGAACAAAAATATCCTACGATGAAACGTACAGAGGAAAGTTAGTTACAGGTATCTTAGCCTATGACAAGCAGCCAACTGTATTTTACATTATTTTCATTTTTATATTTTTGCTGCAACAGTGAAATTCTGCAAATAACTTTTGGGGTGCAATTTCTGACTCAGCTGGGGCAACATTCCATTTCACTTTTAATAATTTACATGTCCTATAAAGTAGATTGTGGTATTTAGAAGACATATCAAAACTTAGATTAATACAACGATGTTTGTGTTAAATATTTAATGATTAACCTACTGATTTCCTTTTCTATAGCCTTATGTGTGGTAATACATTTTCCTTTGAATTGTTCATCAGCGTCATCTCGTGTAGGCCCTTAATTAAATAAGTTAAACACTGCAATTAAAACTCTAAATGGGCTGCTACTCTGTTATTACATGTATTCTCATATTCAGGAAAAGTGCAGCCTCCTAGAGGGCCATAAAGAAGGGTGAAATGATATTCTCATTTAATGACATCTCAATCCCATCATCTGGAATAGTGGAAAACAAAATGCAATCGTTTCAATATAACCTGCAAACGCATTCCAACACTTTGTTCAACAACAATTAACCCTTCAGTGTGTGATACATTTAGACCTTTTTTCCCCCTCAAATCCCTAGTTGAAACTTTACATTATATTGGGTTTGTCAATGGGCATAATGTCTAAAATAGCCTAATAGAGGCCTATTATGCTGAGGACAGTAATTTCCAACCCTTGCTTGAATAGTATAAATTGGTAATTTCCACAGAAATCAATTCTTAATCAACACACTGAATATCTACTGAAAAAGCTTTAGGCCCATAACCTCCTAATAAATGATGTATATAAATAAATAAATAAATATATATGCTAGTGAATTATCCACCATAAAATATTAATGTTCATGAACTGAGTCAAACAAACATTTGGTAGGCAGTTCCTGCTTGACAAAACAACAACAGATATTATTACGTTCTTTATACAAACACTATTTTCCATTAAGAGACCATTCCAACAAAAGGCCAGATTATTTTCTCTGTTAATCTATAATGCTCTAAAGTAGTACCATCATATAATTGTTGTGTAGTTTGGGGGAGGGGATGGAAAGGTATGAAAGTGTCTCACAGATATGTGGGATAAATTCTGATTGGTGACATTTTTACAACCCTCCTTCTTAAAACTGCCTCTGTCTGAAGTGTCTCTAGGTCTTCCCTCCAACCCTAATCTAACACACCTGATTCGAATAATTAGCTGGTTGATAAAAATGTATCAGGTTCGTTAAAACTTGGGTTGGAGTGGAAACCTACAGGCTCTCCGGGAACAGGGTTGGAATGGAAATCTACAGGCTCTCCAGGAACAGGGTTGGAGTGGAAACCTACAGGCTCTCCAGGAACAGGGTTGGAGTGGAAACCTACAGGCTCTCCAGGAACAGGGTTGGAGCGGAAACCTACAGGCTCTCCAGGAACAGGGTTGGAGCGGAAACCTACAGGCTCTCCAGGAACAGGGTTGGAGCGGAAACCTACAGGCTCTCCAGGAACAGGGTTGGAGCGGAAACCTACAGGCTCTCCAGGAACAGGGTTGGAGTGGAAACCTAGAGGCTCTCCAGGAACAGGGTTGGAGTGGAAACCTACAGGCTCTCCAGGAACAGGGTTGGAGTGGAAACCTAGAGGCTCTCCAGGAACAGGGTTGGAGTGGAAACCTACAGGCTCTCCAGGAACAGGGTTGGAGCGGAAACCTACAGGCTCTCCAGGAACAGGGTTGGAGAACCCTGGATAATAAGTGAACTAACACTTGACTTTTTCGTACGATCACTGACTTTGCTGGTATATTTTATTGAGGAAAAAATGTTATTATTATGACTGAGATACGGGGTTGTCTCAACTAGCTAAAATGAACGCTCTGGATAAATTACTAATATGTAAATGTAAATTATGTTGAATTAAACATTTTATTCTGCTTGTTGGATTGTACACAGAAACAGATACACAGTCTGGTTATGCATATCTACAACACTAATTCCAAGAGAACCTTGTTTACAAGCGATCATTGTAAAATATTTGCATGTGAAATGATTCATTCGCGCCATTAACTTACAAGCAGCATGTGTTGACATGCACATTATCATGCTATGATCAATCTCAGGTATTGTTAGGGGTTCAGCAGCTTTAAATGACGTGGAGCTTATAAAGGCTTCATAAACACTACATACATGTGTTGCAAATCATCTATAACCGTATGCATGAGTTATAAAGGGTTCATAAATGTGACATAACCACCAATGTGCAATAACGCACAATGTCTAATATGACCTAAACCTGTGGTTTATAAAGGGAGGCATAATCACCGCTTAATAAATTGAGGCTTTACAAGGCATTTATAACCCTGTCATAGTGGGTTCGATTCCTGGGACCACCCATACATAAAAATGCATTCAGTCATTGCTTTAAGTCACTTTGGATAAAAGCGTCTGCTAAATTGTATATATTATATTAGTCTCAAACATTTCCAGAATGGCCCAACCTCTTTCCCTCTTGGGAGCATAGCCAATATTGGATGTGAATTCAACTTTCCTCAAAGTTCTGTGCTGCAGGATGACACACACACTAAAGTGCAGTCATGAACAGCAACAAAAAAATGTTGTTAGGGCCTTTAAAAATCTGTCTGAATTTTTTGGGCCAAATTTCTCCCAATTTCTGTTTTTCCAGGTTTTCTTATTGTTTGCCCCCATTTTTTCTCACTTTTTTAATAGAAAACAACAAAATTGGATTTTCTGTATTCACAACGATGCTTTAACCACATCAGGGGATAACTTTGAGGTATAGGAAATATCTACATGTCCTGCACTGTTGTTCGGTTAGTGGTGTTTCTGTAGCACAGTAAGCACACATGATCAGATCACAAATCAAATGGCCACTTGTGGTGCCAGTGGACAGCGGAAAAAAATGTAAATTAATCTTTATTTATTGTAATTTAAATGGTTTTGGAGTAGTTAAGTGTTTAGTTAGATTTCATACTGTAGCTACCTCAATCATTATTTCAAATTATTTCTGTGGCTTCCACAGTAATTGGTAGCTAGCTGAAATTTAGCCAGCTACTAGCAGGGAAAAGAAAAATCAGTCTAGATACAGCCACGTCTCTTTAGTCATGTCATGAGATTTGTAAATGAAAGAGGAATATAATAATACGAATTGAATGGAGTTTCCCATCTCCCATTTAGAATATTTCTGGGGCAGCACAGAAATGCACTTATCCAGATTGTGAGACAAAGGCATTTTCTAACAGACCTGGTAACTTTCTTTGTTGTTACTTTTAAGGTTGGAAACAACATGCAGTACCTCCAGCAGGCAGAGAGGCAACAACCATTTGTCCTCGAGCTCAGGAACAAGCTACACTGTTCACAGCCTTGTGTAATGTTCAATGTAATTGGACTTTTTGAACTTAATGTATTTGCGTTGTTTTAAAAATGTACAAATATGTCTTTGATATGACTCAAGGTGTGTCACTTCAAACTAAGTATTACAGGACACAACATAAAGTGTCTGTCCTGGGTTAACGGACCTGCAACGGACCTGCAAAGCTTGCGGTAATGTATTTGTCAGAGCCAAGATGATTTGGAGTAGTCCAACCTGAGATTACCGCACCAGGTATTCCTCTTCTGTTCCCAATGCTGGAGACCAGGGCTTGATTACAACCTGTTACAATGGTGCCCACATTTTGTTGCTGATCTGTCAGTGTGGGAGTGGGTGAATGGGTCCGCTACAGCACGGTTATATTGTTGGATGTGTATTTATGTACTGAGGAACATGTACTGTAACTTGGTTCCAGAAGAAAGCCCCGTTCAATTTTCTTGGGGACTTTCATCAAGGTAAAGTGTTTTTGTTGGTGTTAGGTCGTCCACAGGCTTTTACGCACACAGCACATACAGGCCTGGGATATTAACCATTCAAAGCTGGCCTTAGTGAGAGTGACCATGTCATTCTATGGGAGTGACCTTACTGAGTAAAGAATTGCTAGCAAAAACATTCCCCCTGGTCATCACTGGTTATCACAGCCACAAAGTCTAAACCTTGCCCATTTCCACAATTTCTCTTCATAAAATGTGATTTTAAACCCAACTCTAATTAATGAAGGCCAAGTTTGATGAGTTGGTCCATCAAAACTTCCACACATTTAGGCGGAAGTGTCTGTGAATGAGATTAGGTGTAATGTGACCAACATGACTTCACTTTAGAGCGTATGCCATCCTTCAGTACAACATGTCACCCTTTATAAAGCACATATTTATGTGATATTCGACATAGTGTGTTGTCACATTTGACATTGGTGATTACGTCACACAGTTATTCCACATTTATGAACCCTTTATACTGCATGACATATGGTGATAGATACTTTGTAACACATTTATGTAGTGCTTATGAAGGCATTATGAAGGCTTTATGAAGTCTTTATAAGCTGAACGTCATTTAAAGATGGACCATTATCCCTCCGTAAGGCCAAAATTCACATGCATATACCTGTGAGATAACAATACCTAGGAGGATGAACATTTGCATGATGGTAAAGGGCCATGGGCCACACCCTCTGCAATGCCATGCCAACTGGACAGATTGTGGCGCTATAACAATCTTTTGAAAATGCTAATATTGAAAGCTCATGACCGCACACCGTGTGACCTAGTCATGAACTTTGTTATACATATGTCTCTTTCCTCACAAGGAATAAATGTACCTGAATGACCCATAACATCCTCCATGATGGATTTTCCAGCATTTTGAATTTTGCGAAAAACACTTAAAATGCTACTCACCGAATGGCTGATCTGTACGAAACTGCATATATGGCATCTATTGACCAAAGTCTGTAAACGCACTATAATCCAGGCTAGTATGTCAAACAAGATGGCCACAACAGACTAATAAATATTCATTTGGGCGTGGTCTGTCACAAATGCATATAAATCAGTCACGGATATCTGTATTGTAACAACATTTGGTACACATGTTCCAATCACTGTGAAGACTCAGCCTATGCAAGCACATTCATATCGACCACGTGGTGGCGCTATAACAGGCAACATTTCATATCTCTTGATCTGTTGGACAGAGTGATGAAATGTGGCATACATGCTCAAGGATATGAGTCTAGCTAACTTGTAAAGTATGGTTGAGTTTGGCCACATTGTGGCACTATAGGTCAGGAAAAAACATTCATGCAAGTTCATAGGCTCAAAAATAAACAACCAAAAAAAAGTTAATAGGCTCAAAAATAAACAACCAAAAAAAAGTTCATAGGCTCGTAGCGGCCATATTGTTTCAGCTAGAGTCATGGAAAATACTGTGTTTAAATATGTCCATAGCTGCTATATACCAAATTTGGTGATGATTTGGCCAGCGGTTCTGGAGAAGAAGACGTTTAAAGTAACATAATTGACAATGGTTCAAAATACTTCAAAAGCCTATTATAATACATGATCAGTTTGATTTTGAGTTCTGATATTTGGCAAGTGTTGTAAATAGTACAGAAATAGCTCATCCTAGGGAAATGTGTCCAATTTGTCCTGATGGTGTCACGTTCTGACCATAGTTCTTGTGTGTTTTCCTTGTTTTAGTGTTGGTCAGGACGTGAGCTGGGTGGGCATTCTATGTTGTGTGTCTAGTTTGTCTATTTCTATGTTTGGCCTGATATGGTTCTCAATCAGAGGCAGGTGTTAGTCATTGTCTCTGATTGGGAACCATATTTAGGTAGCCTGTTTTGTGTTGGGATTTGTGGGTGATTGTTTCCTGTCTCTGTGTTTTCTGCACCAGATAGGACTGTTTTTGGGTTTTGCCACGTTTATTGTTTTGTAGTGTGTTCATGTTGAGTTTCTGTTATTAAAAAACCATGGACACTTACCACGCTGCACTTTGGTCCTCTCCTTCCCAGGAAGAAAGCCGTTACAGATGGTGGCACAGTGGGCACACAGCCGAACCCCGGCCACGCTGCTTGCAGCTTTAACTATTGTTTGGAAATGTGTGTTATGTATCATATTAAAGATGTTGTTGATGTTACAGGATAAATAAACTATTAGTGAACCCAAATCAAAATACTATTTCATTTGGAAATCTACTGGCCTATTGGCTATTCAAAACATTGTAATCTCAAAACAATTTCAGATTAAAGGCCATTAGACTATGATGTGGAAAACGAAGGAAAGGCAGGAGAGCAATTATATGATTTGTGAACCATTAAGTGGGAATTATATGTGATGAAGTAGGGTTTTAAAGCTTAATCTAGACATGAAAAACAACTAGATATTAGAAATCTTAAGAACCATAAACCAAATAGGGCAACAGTGATAGTATTTGGGGTTTTCAATACCCACTCAAGCCATCACATCACGCTTATAGGCTAAGCAAAGCAATGTCAACAAGATACTTTTTTCTGTGAGAAAACAGCAATAAAATAAGTCAAATAACAGATATCTAAAAGTAGGATTTTGAAATAAAATATTCTGTTTGAAAATACATAAACTCAATTTAAGTATGTATAATAATAATTCATTAAAATGTTTATTGACATGCACTTATACCCAAGTTAATATACAGAGGCTGCATTAAATTAAAAAAACATTTTACTTTTGGTAATGTAATGTATTGATTAATAAATATCAGTATTCATATTCAGAACCCATCTATTACAATGTAGGCCTACATATATTCACCTGAAAAGCTAAATCAATTCTACTGAAACTGTGGACCTGCCCGTGAGTTCACTTCAAGCTTCCTCATCTTCTGTTTTAAGTGTCTCCTGATGAGTCTTCAAGAAATGAGACAGAATCTCTTTCCACATGTGGTACATACAGTGGGGCAAAAAAAGTATTTAGTCAGCCACCAATTGTGCAAGTTCTCCCACTTAAAAAGATGAGAGAGGCCTGTAATTGTCATCATAGGTACACTTCAACTATGACAGACAAAATTAGAAAACAAATATCCCGAAAATCACATTGTAGGATTTTTATGAATTTATTTGCAAATTATGGTGGAAAATAAGTATTTGGTCACCTACAAACAAGCAAGATTTCTGGCTCTCACAGATCTGTAACTTCTTCTTTAAGAGGCTCCTCTGTCCTCCACTCGTTACCTGTATTAATGTCACCTGTTTGAACTTGTTATCAGTATAAAAGACACCTGTCCACAACCTCAAACAGTCACACTCCAAACCCCACTATGGCCAAGACCAAAGAGCTGTCAAAGGACACCAGAAACAAAATTGAAGACCTGCACCAGGCTGGGAAGACTGAATCTGCAATAGGTAAGCAGCTTGGTTTGAAGAAATCAACTGTGGGAGCAATTATTAGGAAATGGAAGACATACAAGACCACTGATAATCTCCCTCGATCTGGGGCTCCACGCAAGATCTCACTCCGTGGAGTCAAAATGATCACAAGAACGGTGAGCAAAAATCCCAGAACCACACGGGGGGACCTAGTGAATGACCTGCAGAGAGCAGGGACCAAAGTAACAAAGCCTACCATCAGTAACACACTACGCCGCCAGGCACTCAAATCCTGCAGTGCCAGATGTGTCCCCCTGTTTATGCCAGTACATGTCCAGGCCCGTCTGAAGTTTGCTAGAGAGCATTTGGATGATCCAGAAGAAGATTGGGAGAATGTCATATGGTCAGATGAAACCAAAATAGAACTTTTTGGTGAAAACTCAACTCATCATGTTTGGAGGACAAAGAATGCTGAGTTGCATCCAAAGAACACCATACCTACTGTGATGGGGCCATGTATCGTGAGATTTTGAGTGAAAACCTCCTTCCATCAGCAAGGGCATTGAAGATGAAACGTGGATGGGTCTTTCAGCATGACAATGATCCCAAACACACCACCCGGGCAACGAAGGAGTGGCTTCGTAAGAAGCATTTCAAGGTCCTGGAGTGGCCTAGCCAGTCTCAAGATCTCAACTCCATAGAAAATCTTTGGAGGGAGTTGAAAGTCCGTGTTGCCCAGCAACAGCCCCAAAACATCACTGCTCCAGAGGAGATCTGCATGGAGGAATGGGCCAAAATACCAGCAACAGTGTGTAAAAACCTTGTGAAGACTTACAGAAAACATTTGACCTCTGTCATTGCCAACAAAGGGTATATAACAAAGTATTGAGATAAACTTTTGTTATTGACCAAATACTTATTTTCCACCATAATTTGCAAATAAATTCATTAAAAATCCTACAATGTGATTTTCTGGATTTCTTTTCTAATTTTGTCTGTCATAGTTGAAGTGTACCTATGATGAAAATTACAGGCCTCTCTCATCTTTTTAAGTGGGAGAACTTGCACAATTGGTGGCTCACTAAATACTTTTTTGCCCCACTGTATAAAGGGCATTTCACCTCAGTGAAAACTGCTGTACCTGGAGAGAGACATCCTTGATCCAAAATTGTTCCCACATTTGTATGGGTTCTCACCTGTGTGGATATTCTGGTGCTCCTTGGCTGCGTTTAGACAAAAGAAATGCAACATCTGATCAAATCAAGCATTACAGTATTTATAAAGAACATTTCAGACATGGAATGCAACAGAATGGACTTCACAGGAAAAAAAATATTGAAAAACAATGAAAATAAAAGCTGAAATATTTAAAACACAACAAACATAAGATAAAAAACTAAAGAATTACAAAAACGGAACAACTAAAAAGCACCCTAAGGAAAAGCAAAGCTAAAAAGATGTGTTTTAAGATCTCTTTTAAATATATCCACAGTTTCAGCCCCCCTCAGGTTCTCTGGCAGGCTATTCCAGAGGCTGGGGGCATAATAACTAAAGGCTACTTCTCCATGCCTCTTGGTCCTAGGCTTTTGGATTGTTAAAAAGCCAGTGCCAGAGAACCTGAGGTACCTACTGGGTACATAGCTTAAAAGCATATCTGATATGTATAGGGGTGCACAATCGTGGATTGATTTAAAATCCATTAGAAGAATCAGGTTTATGAACCCCTGGGCTGTGGCACATATCATCAAACTTCTCATCAGGTCTTGCTTGACTGATACCCAGCCTAATGTTGGTTATCTTATCTCTGAAATATGTTGCAAACTCATCACATTTAGATGTGGAGGAAAGTTCACATAGGTTTGAGGGGGAAGGATTTATCAGGCCATCAATGGTTGAGAAGAGTACTCTAAAATGATTCTGATTTATAGTGATCAAGTTATAAAAATGTGCCCTTCTGACAATTGCCTTGTTATATATGACAAGTTCTATCAGAATATCATAATGGACCTGCAACTTTGACATTCTCCACTTCCGCTCGGACTTTCTGCAGTTTCTCTTTAATTTAATTCCGTTTGGATGTGGCCCTTTTCAACTTTACTGGAGCTATGGCATCAATGTTGCCCTTAATTTGCTATTAAAGTCATCAACTAGATCATCACAAGAGGACGGCAGAATAGCTGGTGGAGTATTGTTCATACACTCAATACAATCTGTAGCAACTTCAGAGGTAAGATAGTGTTTCTTAATAATGCTTTCAGTATTACCCTGCGCTATGGGCATCAAGGTAGTACAAAATACATTGTGGTGATCAGATAAAGCAACATCGACAATAGAGGATATGTCAATAGAAATGTGATTGGTCAAAAAACCAATTAGTGGAAAAAGATCAGAACTGGGTTCCCCCAGAATCTCTTCCCACAAGTCCCACAGCCGAATGCTTAACTCCTCATGGTGTACATCTTGGTTCACATGGGCAGCATGACCAAAACCTCTCCCACATATTCCGCAGATGTAAGGTTTTTCACTGCTTCCTTGGTATGAAAGGCAATATTTCTAATTCATCTGTATGTATAAGTTCTTCACCATGATGTGCTCACCATCACGATTCTCCACATTGACCAGAGATCAACACCAATCCGCATTTATGACACCACTCTGAAAAAATATCTTATGATAATTTCAGTCAAACAGAAACACTTAACTTCAACACTTTCTGAATTGCAAATAACTTATTCTAATGAGTCGCTAGTGCATGAACTGACCCCATTAATCAGAATGAAAGGCTACAGTTCCTCTCCACTGATCCACAGATTGTGTTCCTTTCCTGAGACAGAGGGAGAGATGGAACTATTGTAAATGGTACTGAAGTGTATATTCAAAAGTGTATATTCAATGAGAATTGTGCTTAGGCACAGGGGTCGAAATTACTTTAGGTTAGGTTTAAGAATGAGGGTAAAGTTAAGGTTAGGTATAGTTTCAGTGATTAAGGTTAGGGTTAGGAACGACTGTACCTAACCATAAACACCAATGCCTTTCTTAAAATCAATACACAGAAGTATATATTTTTAAACCTGCATATTTAGCTAAAAGAAATCCAGGTTAGCAGGCAATATTAACCAGGTGAAATTGTGTCACTTCTCTTGCGTTCATTGCACGCAGAGTCAGGGTATATGCAACAGTTTGGGCAGCCTGGCTCATTGCGAACGAATTTTCCAGAATTTTACGTAATCATGATATAACATTGAAGGTTGTACAATGTACCAGGAATATTTAGACTTATGGATGCCACCCGTTAGATAAAATACCGAACAGTTACGTATTTCACTGAAATAATAAACGTTTTGTTTTCGGAATGATAGTTTCCGGATTTGACCATATTAATGACCAAAGGCTCGTATTTCTGTGTGTTTTTATGTTATAATTAAGTCGATGATTTGATATTTGATAGAGCAGTCTTACTGAGCGATGGTAGGCAGCAGCAGGCTCGTAAGCATTCATTCAAACAGCACTTTCGTGCGTTTTGCCAGCAGATCTTCACAATGCTTTAAGCATTGCGATGTGAAATGGATAGCTAGTTAGCGGGGTGCGCGCTAATAGCGTTTCAAACGTCACTCGCTCTGAGACTTGAAGTAGTTGTTCCCCTTGCTCTGCATGGGTAATGCTGCTTCGGGGGTGGCTGTTGTCGATGTGTTCCTGGTTCGAGCCCAGGTAGCGGCGAGGAGAGGGATAGAAGCTATACTGTTACACTGGCAATACTAAAGTGCCTATAAGAACATCCAATAGTCAAAGGTATATGAAATACAAATGGTATAGAGAGAAATAGTCTTATAAATACTATAATAACTACAACCTAAAACCTCTTACCTGGGAATATTGAAGACTCATGTTAAAAGGAACCACCAGCTTTCATATGTTCTCATGTTCTGAGCAAGGAACTTAAATGTTAGCTTTTTTACATGGCACATATTGCACTTTTACTTTCTTCTCCAACACTTTGTTTTTGCATTATTTAAACCAAATTGAACATGTTTCATTATTTATTTGAGACTAAATTGATTTTTATTGATGTATTATATTAAGTTAAAATAAGTGTTCATTCAGTACATTACATTTACATTTAAGTCATTTAGCAGACGCTCTTATCCAGAGCGACTTACAAATTGGTGCATTCACCTTATGACATCCAGTGGAACAGCCACTTTACAATAGTGCATCTAAATCAGTATTGTTGTAATTGTCATTATTACAAATAAATTAAAATAATCGGCTGATCAATCGGCATCGGCTTTTTTTGGTCCTCCAATAATCGGTATTGGTATTGGCTTTAAAAAAATCATAATCTGTTGACCTCTATTAGCAACTTCCGTCAAACTGCACGCAGAGACATAAAGATGGTATCCAAGAGTTCATCTGACTCTGGGGAAGTAGCAAGTAGCCTAGATAAAGGGTGTTCATTGCCAAAATCAGAAAGTAACCCTTTAAATCCTATTGCTGGGATAGAATTGTCATCTTTCAGCAGGACAATAACCCCAAATATCCACGGGGCACTCCACATAATCTCAACCTAGATCATTTGGTTATATTTGGTTGAGATGTTGATCAATGAGATTACAACCTATATTTAACCACTCAAAAAGACAGCCAAAAGTTAGTTGAATTTCCCCATGTGTTATTGCTATGCTTTGAATCATCTTAAAATACAACCAAATTCCAATGGAAAAACAATGTCTGATGTTTGGTTTAGTTGTCACCCAAATGTCTGTCACTGCACTTTCAACCATTTAAAAGCAAAGCAAAGTCCATAGGGGAACACAATGTCATATTACATGAAAAGTGGTGAAAGTGACCAATGTCGTTCTAGATCATGTACAGATTATTAGAGGAATTGTAAAGATCTCCACAGACATGCAACGATGTATGCATACTATCTTGAACATGCAGGCTTTATATGATTACATAAGACGAAATGTATAGTAACAGTAACCTCAAAATGTGGCCATGCATGTGTTACTCATTTTAATCTTGAATGTTACATTAGTTTGTATTAATAGCCTTAACTTTAGTCTATTTATGTACCTTATTACAAAAGTAATATTGAATTATGTTTGGTTGACAACATAACCAAATATCGGCATTTAAAGAAGATGTATCTACTGCTTGGATAGTTCCTTCTAAGATGTGAATCCAACGTGACATTTCTTTACTTGTCGACAAGTTAATAGCCTATTTATTGTATTTTAAAAGTGATGTTGAATTGGGTTTGGTAGTCAACGCATATAAAAATGTATCTTCATCTTGGATAGTTCCATCTGGTTCACTGACTTAGTCTTCTGGCTGTAATTCCAGTTTGTCTACAAATGTATAATTGATATGTTGGATTCACATCTTAACCAAAATAATAAGTTAATGTGAGAGTGCAGCCTCTTATATTTTGTTTTGGATTCACCACTGGAGTCTAACATGCTGACCACACTGCTAGCTTTGCGTGTGCGAGCGATGTAATTGAATCATTAGACCCACACTGCTCGCGCGCGTAATCAAGCATCTGCGTAGCCAGGCGCTAAAATAGAACTTGCTTCTATTTGTGACGCTTGAAGTGCTGCAAGTCCTGCCTCTCCCATCTTGTCATTGATTTTTAGGAGCATATACCCACGTGAGTGATTGAAAGATGATTGAAACTGAGGTCCACACTCCAGTCCAGTTGGTGGTGGTAATGCACCTTAAAGTTGGTTGCCAACCGCCATATACAGTCCAAACAAAAAGAAGAAGCCTGAAGGAGGAGAGATGACTAGAAACAAACTCAGTTTACCCTTTTATCTGAGGATTAATTGTCGGAGTAGAGGACCTTGTGCATTTCAGGTAAAATAACAATACAATGTTTATATCCCAGGACAAATTAGCAAGCTAGCTAGCTAAATTGCAATAAATGTTTAATGCTTTTTGACCTGTCCCCAAATGAATATAGTTGGTTCAGAGTCCTGATCGCGTCTTGTGTGGGTGGGCAAAATCAACATGCGCGCACTGACGCATGTAAGGATAGACCTATGCCTACATGTCCTCTGAGCCGATGAGCTTTGGTGTGGTTTATTGTGTTTTAGTTCATCAATCATCGACTATTTATCTCCCACCATTGGGCTTCATTCGGTACATTAAATATAAGGCATTTTTGGTATTCTTGTAAGTGTGATTTTAAACTCTCAAATGACTCTGAACATTATGGCATTAGAAAGATATGTGTTTATTTGCCACAGCATCCACTACCTGGGCATAATGACTCCCTGGCGTGTGCGGCTTGCCTTGGGGCTAATCTGGGTGCTGAGTGTCACCATTGGCACTTGGCAGTAATGACCTTGTCCTTCTCAACCTGGGACAGGGTGCATTTAACAGAGCCACTGCAGGGCTGCTCTGTGAGCCTGGAATCGTGAGAGCATCTATGAGCTTTAATCCTGTGCAAAACTTACAGCTCCATGACCCATCCCATGAACATCATGACTCTTTCAATCATCATCTTTTGCTCCTGTTATGGGCGTATTCAGTATTCAACGAGCCACGCAGGGCTGTTATGGCCCTTAAACTGAACAACCGCCATGCTTGTAGAACTGGAGCCTTCTGTCTCTGCATGTTTTTACTTCAACTGGTGCCAATAATCTAGAACTCTGCAACCTGTATACTACAAGAGCAAACTATGTCCTATCGCTTCTCTCAGCAATGAAGTATGTTACCAGCATGTTACAATGATGGTGCTGCCCATTGTGACACCGTTCATCAATCCAATTGTTTATATGAATCTTAAGCAAGAGTTGAAGGGGGCTTCCAAGACTCGGAGAGCGAGAGCTTGATGTGATGCCCCTGGGAGAGAGAGGACAACCACAGAAGGATGGGGTGGGAATGGATGGGAGCAGGCATAGCCACAGGATGTAGGGGGGCTGAGGTTGCTGCAGCACCCACTGAAAAATCAGTTTGAAGGTTGACACACTAATCTGAGAATATAATAGCTGGTGAAAGATGGCATATCTTATTACAGGTATAAGTGTTCATGTATACTGTTGTCCATTGGATTTTCAACATTAGCAAAACATTGTATTTGATTATACCTGTTTTGTCACTAAATCAAATCAAATGTGAAACTGTGTGCTGTTATCGGTGAGGGTAATGGATCCACTCTTAGAAGAAAAATGATATTTGGGGTCCTATGTATAACCTTTTGGTTCTTTGGATATTAAAGGATCAATATAGTGTAGAATCAAGATGTTTAGGCTATCTGTCTGACTGTGACTGCTGATAACTTCAGAGCAGAAGTTGACTAAATACAAAGTTGCCAAAGTAGCTTATTTGCAATTGTTATAAACAAGTGAAGGATGAGATGATGCTTCAAATAAAAACCGAGATGACTGCGTTAAAATATGGCCTACATAGGCTGCATGGGCCTATATAGGCTATTTCAATCACATTTAAAAAAACATTTCATGTTCAATCAATTGAGTTCTAATTTGCCACTAGGCTACTGTCTGTTATTTGTGCCTCAATGTGTTTAATAATGGGTGACAACGAGCGCAAAGATGTGCCCAATCTGGGATTTAGTGCATTATTATTGGGTAGGAATAAACTGCCTCAATAGCCTATTTGGAACCATAGGTGGTAATATCGCTCTAGGAGCTGATCCGTGGTCATTATTTTTGACTACTTCTAATGTTAAGGTACAATTTGAATGGAGAAAGCTGATCCGAAGGCAGCGCTGCTTTTCTTTCGATCCTGTATCGACGCATGGTCTGAGGCACTTATAGGGAACGTTCTCTCTACGTGCTTATTTGGTAAAAATTTAGAAAGGCGATGCATTTGGTACGATCGTCGTAAAGCTTAATTTACATCGCAACTGGGTTACTTACTGCATCAACTTCTGTCTTTTTATTAACCCATGTAAATATAACAATTAAAACAGATTTGTGGAACCAATAACGTTATCTAGGCTACATCAAGTGAATGAAGGTAGGCCTATATGAAGGTAGGCCTATACAAATCAATAAAAATACACAATTTCAAAAAAATACTTTTATTTATTTATCCAGGTACTGTTTTCCTGATATTGCTGTTATTACAGTGTTGTTATTATTGCTGTCATTGCGGTGAAATTGACCTCTGAATGACATTCAGTACCAACACAACTAAAGTGCTTCATTATTGTGCCATTTGATAATCTGTGTATTTTAGTTTATGTTTTATATCAAATGCAGGTGGTGGGGTTTACACCCTAACCATCACCTTTCAAAAATATGAAATGAGATGTAGGCATGAGGTTTGTACATTTTCACTAATTGTTTTTAGAGAAATTGCATTTGGATTAATCGTGTAACACGTTTCTGCAGGAGAAGAGGTGATATGTCCTCTCCTTGGTCCTCTCTCTTCTTTTTTAAAATATTATTTCAACAACACACAAATCAAACAAAAGTCGAATAAAACATGAAATATTTTCTTATATTTAAAACCAGACAACTTTATAAAACATATGTCCAAATACAATTATTAAGAAATAAGACAAGTACACTGTACACCCCTAATGTGATGGGAATGTTGCGCATCTTTGGAAAATAATTGTCTTCCAGGTGAGCATAATTTCCACGCAAATGTCCAAGCTCACTGTCTGCAACCGGGATTCATTTAGCTTTCATCGTCTGAATCACTGTTGCGAATGGGATCCCTTTGGGGTGACGATGACTTCAAAGTGCTCTTGCTGCTGTCCTGCTTAGAGGTGCTGGATAGGTCTATTGCCATGTCCTCGCTGTCGTCTATACCACGAGAGCGATTTGGCCAGGACATGTCGTTGTCTTTCCCTTTAGTTTCCTCGGAGTTAGTATCCGAGTGGGTAAACTCTGGCATTCCTGGGGACTTCTTTACTATATCCATAGACTTCTTGTGCATTCCTGCGTAAAGTGATCCAAATGAAAAACAATTAGTCTCAGCGCAGCCTAAAGCAAAATAAAGCAAAAAATAAATAGACATTAGGCCTATAGGTCTATTTGTAAACTAAAATGTTGGCCTAACATTTAGACCTTTATCGTTATAACGTATACGTTATGAAATGTGTTGGCTGAATGTCCATCAAACATTGTTCGGATACAAAACACATCTCAGCTATGTATTCAAGTGATTAAATACATATTTGAGTCTTATATGATGAATAAAGCAAACAACCTGCTGGCTCACCTAGAAGCCAGGGAGCACAGGAGCCCATCATCCCGCTTTTGGCGGAGTTGATGATTGATTCTGGCAGAGGGATGGAGTGGCGGACCATGGCACCGTAGAGCCCATACTCTGCCATCACACTGCTGCGTCCCCAGCACTTCTCACGTTTCCTCCACTTGGCCCGACGATTCTGAAACCAAACCTGAAAAATAGGCACCAATGTTAGATATTTGGACAATTTTGCAGATTAAACTATTTCAATAAGGCAGTTGTAAGTTTGCACGCTCGTTCAACCTTGTAGTAGCCTACATGTTGTTATAAATAGCATACCTGTATTCTGTCCTCAGGCAATTCTGTCTTCATTGCTAACATTTCCCTGGCATACACATCTGGGTAATGTGCCTCATGGAATGCCTTTTCCAGCTCCTCCAGTTGATGAGAAGTGAACACAGTTCTGTAATGAATGTATTTTATTTGTATTGAAAGCATTGATAAACACCGGCGTCCTAACGGCATTCATTGTACTTATTTAATGTAATAGCCTACTCAATTTCTCTTTTTGCTCTGGCGCAATAAAACTGCGTCATATGTACCAACCTGTGCCTCCTTTTCTTTCTCTTCTGTGAGTTCCCTGAGTTTTTCGAATCGTTTCGTTCACCAGAGAGACATTCGTCATCTAAAAAATAAAAGGAAAACATATAGGCTATTAAAGAATAACAATCAAACCCAAATACAACATATAAATGTTAATTTATAATTGTACAGAAAAGTTCAATAAATCGAGTACTTGTAAATGGAATATAGAGTCATCAAATTTAGCGCGAGTCGAAAATTGTTATTTTGGATAGGTTTAACATTCAATCAACATCTTACTTTTGAGAGATAAAATTACGCTACGTCAATCTTGAACGCATTGAATATTTTAAATAAATTGAGCTACATGAGGTTTCAGCACCTCCTGAGAATACATGCTAAGTGGACAGCTAAGTGTAACTGTAAAGTCAACCATTTGAAATGAGCTGTACCAGAGTAGACGTCTCTTTGTTGCTCCATATTCTGCATGAAATGGCTCTCCGTCCTGGACTGAAGGAGGGGTATGTGACTCGGTAGGAAGCAGGGCCCCCCCGGAGGTTGCTGAGCCGCCAAACTGCACAGGAACCCCAGACCAAGAGGCAAGGATCCTCCAGCGAAAGGGAATCCCATCCCAGCGCTCTGAACATCCCCGTGTCCTCCTACTCCATAAGGTCCGGATGGGCGAGGCTGGAGATCCGTTTCAAGACCCAGTAGGTCCGTGATGGCAAAGCCTTTAGACCTAAACCCAGATCCATGAAGTCGTGATTTATCGATCCCAAATGCAGGCGCCAGCATCTTGACTTTGGGCTTTTCATCCGCGCCATCCTCTCTTCCTATCATGGTTGTCATTGTAAAGCGCTATACTTATCTTTTCCCTGCAGCTTGGGTGATGAGGTGGCAGGCATATGGGAGGACAATTTATCCCTGTGTTGTGTCCCGGGGATAACCTCCAGTGACCAATCAGAGCGAACCTGACCCGTCAAACCGAAAGGAGGCGTTTCCCTTTTTCAAGCCTAAAGGATTAATTGCCACCAATTTTGACTCAAATCCGCTAAGGATTTTATCCTCTGTCCCCTCTATCTGAACTGGTCCTAAGTGTTTTTCTCTGATGTCAAATGGCATGTATGTAGGTCTCCAGCTAAACAATAGTACATGCTTTACATCTTAAAAAATAAACTTTATTTTAAATGTTTATAAACCTTTTTCAATTATCAACCTTCATTTTATCTCAATCTGCTGTTGCTGTGCTATGGTCATTGCTCAGTGACGCTTATTTATTTGATTTGTTTTCTAAATGTGTAAATGAAGAAACATACTATCCTAACGAAAATCGCTGTTTGCCGGTGCAGTGAAAATGTGAGAATAGCCTCTTGACTAGGACTAGTCTAGCGTAATATATAGCCAAACTGGGAATAGGTTTAAAATACAAAAAATATGACCATTGAAAATAAATTCAAGTCATAGGTTTATTCTAATCACTCTCTGGGATTGAATTAATTGAATGTTAAATTAATTTAGGCGAAGAATTGTATACTAAGCTACAGCAAGCTAATGATGCAACCTGCAGAATAAAGAACAAGCTAAATAGCCTGGAAAGGTGGCCTGACGATGTCAGTTGACACATTTCGAAAAAAAGAAAGTTATTAGTTTCTGTCAATGTAACATCTCAATACTTTTTGATATTTTACATATAAATATTTTTGCTACATTTCTTTGCACCACAAGATGAAAAGATATGTAGGCCTATGCCTGACAGAAAATGATCATGAAGAAAATCCATAATTTCCATGCACATCACATTTTGCATTCAAAGGACTTTTACAAATGATAGTTTGCAACATTTGATTCAATCTTTACAATTCTGGGCCTTGTTTCCCAGAACCTTCATAGAGTTAAATGGAAACTCCACAAAAAAAAACTATATTTTTGTATTTCTTTCATTAGTGCACTGTTGATACAGTCCCAAAGTGTTTTGCATGTCAGCAGTCAAGTTTGAAAGATATTGGACTTTCAAGAAACAAAGTGTCACCGACCACATCATCATGGTGATGCAAAATGCCAATAGACACTCCTGAAAAATAATAAGGAAAGTATGCATTAATTTAATATTAAAGAAAGGTCCAAATCTCCCTGACAAGGTGTTCTGGATTAACAAACTATAGGCAAACTTCCATTTGGATAATTGGTTTTTGAATTAGAGGGTCATTTGTTTCTGTTTTCATTTACTTAGCTTTAAATAACCAACAAAGTTTGTGCAATAAAAAACATCACCAATTAGGCCTAACTGGCCTAACTGTGTTATGCGAAGTGGAACAGGGGAACCCAAGAGCAGACTCAGACGAGGAGACTGGGATGAAGTAACCAAGGTATTTATTGAAACACAGGGGGGAGATGGAGTGCAGGTCAGGGGAAGCTTGGGCGGGTTGCGGGAAACCAGGTGCGGAGGCTGAGGCTGGAGCGAGAGGGGTTGGGACAGCATAAGCAGGTCCCGAGGGGGAATCCAAGGAAGTAGTAGAGTGGGAAATCCAGGACAGAATAGCAGGATGAAGATACGTGGGACTAGAGACAGGGACCAGAGTCAGAGCGGGCAGAACTGTAGTGGAGAGGAAAACAGTGTCAGGCAAGGAAAACAGGCACAACAGGATAACAGGATCTGAATAGTAACAAACGGCTAGAAACGTAGACTGACTGAGCAGAGATAATGATCTGGCAGGGTGGAAGTGGCAGGGCGAAAGTGGCAGGGCTGAGTATTTGTAGAGGTCTTGATTGTGGAACAGGTTGCAGCTGGTGGGGATCTGCTCTGACTCCAGCACACCTGTCTCCGCCCACACAATCACACACACATAGAGAGAGAGAGGGAGAGAGTACTGGGGGAGTGGCGGCAGGTCAAGGAGACACAGGATGAGCAGTAGAGGGCGTTGCAGGAGAAGATGTGACAAACTGAAGATGTAAAATCAAGGTGATAACAAATGGAGCCTTAACAGCATTTCACTCACAAAATTGACCTTCAACAGGCTACCCTTTGTAGAAAGTTTATCAGTGTACTTTTGCATTGCATATGGGTCATTCTTAAATTGAGGTGATATTTGGGCAGGTCATTTATAAACCACATTTTATTTAATTGTATTTGGATACATTCTCCCATTCTAAATCAACTAATATGGCAGCTTAATGACTTGAAGGCTGAAATTAAATTTTCCATATACTTTAGTAATTTAATATTAACACTTGCAAAACGTAAACCTAAAAATGTCAAAAACTTGATGTAAATGTATGTTTTATTTGGTTTATTATAGAACCCTCTATGGAGGACCAAACTTGCCGTAATTAAAAATAAATAAATATATGAACACATAAATAGATACATAACATACTAACCTAAACACTGTTCTGTCATATTGAACGCACACCAGGCAAATCCAATTGAGCAGTGCACCATGACATTGATCCGCCAATGATGTTAGATACCACCCACATATGTTTACTTGACACCCCCCTCCTTATCATATTGGAGGAAAAAATATAGCAATAAATAAATGAAGAAATAATATAAATTAATACAATTAAAGTGTGATTCATTATTTAACTAATTACAATTTTTATCTATTTATGTGTGCATTTATTCATCCATTTATTCATGTATCTATTTATGTGTGTATTTATGTATTTATATGTGAATTCATGTATTTATTCATGTATTTATCTATTTACTGTATGTGTACATTTATTCATTTATGTATAATTATGGCAGGTTTGGTACTCCATAACATTGTCAAAACGTCATGCCTTTTAACATAATGTAAAATCCCATTACATAGAGAATGTTGCAAAGTGGACTATATGTAGTAACTTACTTTGAAGAGATTGTGACTGGGTCTAAATAGGTTTTTGGCGTTTGGTAGTCTAATTTAATTGTTTTTATATTTTACTGCCATTTCCTGAAAGTCAGATTCTTCCCACAACCCAGCAATAAAAAGTCAGCTTCAGAAGTATCTGTGTTCACCACATTCTGTTAGGTTATCATTCGATATAGTCGCCAAAACTTGTGTGGAGGGAATTGTTTATATGTTGTCAAATGTGCCAAAAATATGTTGGAAATATGTGCCAAAAATGCTGTTTATGTACATGGTTTAATAATTTACAGATATAAATATGACAAAGTATAGATCCACAAGCTGCTTTATGTAAGTTCCATAACAAAATTATGGAACCAAAATATTTAGCCTGACTTCATCCAGTGTCCAGAAAAATAAATTTGCATTAGATTCAAATATGCAAATTGTTAATGAGATATCGCCTCATTTGCATATAATAGAATATTTCAGAAAAGTTGTAATACAAAAAAGTATTATATTGGTGTCTATGTTCAACTGTGATATGAATAAGGGAGATATATACTCTTTTAGGGTGTGGTGCCTTCCTTTAAATCATTTGTACTATTATGATAACATTGCGCCACCAGTAGTAAAGGAGTAGTAACACCGATGAGACATTTTAGTTATTGAGGATTTTCTAAGGTTATTAACCTTAGAATCAAGCACACCCAACCATTTAAAAATAATTTACTAAAGTTATATGATTAATAATTTTGCTCACAATGTTATTTCCTTCCTTATAAAGTGAGTAACACCAAGTGACACTTTGAATTAAGACACACCAAATGATCAATGGAATCTTAAAATTGAGGGTGTGATTAGCTAATTATTGTATTTAATATAGACCCCTCCCCACGATAACAGTTTGCCACTGAAGGGAATGCTCAAGGTCCTTGTATATCTTTGTAATGAGTGATTTTCAAGGCGGTAACACCAATGACATAAAACTGAGGGACAGAAATTATACTAGTAAAAATATATATATTTTAATAGTGTTCCTTGCTTTTATTGATCTGTACAATATATTTGATACGTTTTTAAAAAACAATTTTATAGCATTAAAAATAATAGATAGACATCTATATTATCCAAAAACATGTCACTACAACTTTATACATGACTGGGTTGAGCCAATTTGATTACCCTAAGAATGCAGGAAATGTAAACTTGTAGTGTATTAAAAAGTCTTCTGAAGCTTGACATTTCCATTTAAGAATGTTAGACTGAATTATAATCCACGTAATAATTCATATTTGCTGTTTCTGCAGGATTATTTTCCTGCTGTATCAAACTGGCTCAAATTAAGATCCTACATCTGCATGATGTGTAACTGTTTGTAATTTGAAAGTGTTTTTTCATGGTTTTGCAATGGAAAGGGATGTCAAATGCCACCGCAATTCAAGAACCAGCCATCTCCTGAAGTCATCAATGTAAAGGAATTTCGTCTATTTTTCACCCATCTTTTAACCTAAATCCAATGACATGGTGACATTTTTGAGTTGATTTCACGTTGAATTCACGTTAGTTGACAACTCAACCAAATGTAGATCAAAACTAGATGTTGAACTGACGTTGTGCCCAGTGGGCCTCTTAGTACACTTTCACTGAGGCCTGAGCAAACCACATTTAGAGAAAATCTGATGTTCTAAATAAAGTTTGTAATCTGACCCTTCGCCAAATTTCCTGTCTGAATACATATTAGGATAAGATTGTTTTGACATGGACATGTATTATCTTTATTTCTGCAGTTAAAGTTAATTCTGAGGTCTGGGGAGAAAACGAAACTCCTTATGTGGACAAGTAATTCGGGAAATTATGACCAAATGATGCTAATCCCATCGGATTGAGTGGAGGGGGTGTGTTGCTCCAGGTATAAAAAAAACTTCCTCGTCTGCCCAATGACTTTTCATTTAAGGAGGTGAAAGTGTATCGAGTCGGTCTCTGATTTAAAAAGCAATTAGAGAAATCGTCTTAACCAAGATAATTACACCAAATGCATTACATTTGTTTAATCTATCATTTGAATGGAGCTGTGTGAAATCTGCTTTTAGGGCACGTATCCACCAAAGAGCACGTGATGTGTTTTTCACGCAGCCTTAGATCGAAATGGTTGTAAATAGCTAATAGTTCGTTTATACTAGGAAAATCGTGGGATTTGAACATGATAGGCTGCGAATTCAGTTATTGGAGATAAGAAGTGGGCTATCCTAACATCGAATTATCCGAATTTCAAATGATGTAAAATAGATGATTCAGGATAATCCACAGTTAACATCAGATAAGCTTTTTCAATGTCAATTAAGAGGTAAGTAAACATAAAATGATTTATTCTCATCCCATAAGATTAAATCAATGTCCTCAACGAATCAGTATGCATTAGACTTGTGGGCATGCAGTAACAATGATCAGGTTTACTGCATCGAAAATAACGTCAATAAGGCCAATAAGAATCTATGCAGGCCTGTAAACCCAGACCCATAATGTACACCAGCACGCACCATCATTAGTAGGCTACCAGGATTGGTATTCAATTTGTTTCAGCAGTTTCTAAACCCATATAGCAGAATCTTAAAATTAACACGGGGTAAATTTATTAAAATTAAATAAACACAACACCCTCTTTAATTTGATGGAAATAACACCCTTAAAATCCTCCGAATAAAACATCCCATTTCCCTTAAAAGGGCGCTTGGGGTGAATTAAGCGGAGGGGGGAAAAAACATTATTTTAAAGGCCAGATTGCAAGACTGGGTTTCATAGTGTCATCAAATGGGATTACATGGGATTAAGCTAATCAGTAAAAGTTATCTGCTCATTATTTTCCAGATAATATTTCTAGGTGATTCTCCACAGCCAAGATTAATAAACTCTTAAAGAACATAACATCAAAAAATGCATTTTGCTCTAATTTTCTCCGGCTTTCCCTGGCACATGGAGGTCGTTTGATTTATAGATGGACCACGTTCCTGACATATACAGTGTCTTCAGAAAGTATTCATACCCGTTGACTTGACATGCTAACCTTGAACCATTTCCAATAATAGGGGAGGATAGCTTTTTTTGGGGGGGGGTATGATATTTCTGCCTCTGTAACTTTTTCACTCATCATTATTCACGATTCATTCATGATTATCCGTAATCATAGTAGCATCCACATTAATGTAGAAGTGTTTAGAAACACATTCTATTCTTATTTACAATAAAAGTGACTGCAAAATGACACAATACATTATTTACAGTTCATTTTTATTGGACACAAAATAATCTGAAACAGACCTAAAACAAACTGCAAATGCATCCAACAAGTTTGTAGAGTCACACGCTTGATGTAATCATTGTATGCTAGGAATATGGGACCAAATACTACATTTTTTACTATTTTGAGTCGGTTCACCCGATATAGATGAAAATACCCTCAAATTAAAGCTGACAGTTTGCACTTTAACCTCATAGTCAAAGCAACAAAACATGTGTCACTGTACTTCTGGACCTCACTGTATTTCAGATCTCTTGACCATGGACAGTCTTCTTCCTCACGGACCGTTGGTACTATACACAAGGCAAATCTGGCAGATGGACAAATCCTCTCTGGGGTGGGGGCATGGACCGATGGGTGTGACCTCATGATGCACACTTGACAAACGTGTGGTGTAAGCAGACCGACTGGGCTGAGTCCAGATGTTTGAGCCTTTCTATTAAGATTCATCAGGATTTGTAATCACCAAGAACATGAGACACTGCTGTCGTAACATAGCAATGGAGAGAGCTCCTTACTTCCTCATCAGCCAATGTTAAGGACCCCCTGCTGTTCTCTTCCTGATCTTGTTGTCTCTGCATCAGGACAGTCTCTTAAGCCACTGCTTATTTAGCACTCAAAGACATGTGGCGACGCACTGTGAGACATCTCTTTGAACACCCCACCCTCCACAATTACTTGGCTAAGACTTCCCTTCCAGCAATCTTTATCTCATGAACCTGCCATGAAGGGTCTAAGCCATTGGGGGGGGGATTCTAAGCTGACATATGTAGTTGTTTTAAGAAGGTCATGCCATGGATCACTTAGCTATTGGATTTAGAATTTTAGGACTCCTTTAGATATAAAAAAAAAAAAATGCTACAGACGGTTTCGTGGGAAGACCGATTTTCGGGATGTCTCCCGGATTGAGACGCAGCCCATGCAGATATCTCTAGTTTAAACTGACGGAATTTGATGTTACTTAGATTGATGCACGGGTGCATCAATAGACTCTAGGGGTTAAGGCGAAGCAGATCTCGTAGTTTTGTCAACCTCACTTAAAGCATGCTCTGTTGCACATAACACACATACAGTATGCATGCATGCAAGTGCACGTGCATGTGCACACATACACACAAGACACCACCCTGCTGCCAGCGGAAAACTGCACATTAATGGAGTGTAGAAACAGTTTTGACATCATTTTCATGTATATATTATTTAGTACAGTATAATCTTCTGTATAATGAAAACATTACGCAACTACAATGATTGCTAAACATGTGCAGATGTACAAAGGGTATACAATGTGTCCACCTCAATTTTGATTGTATGATTTAAAAATGTACTTACAGTGTTAAGGTTTAGTGCTCATCCAAAATCTACTAAAGTGTGTGTGTGTGTGTGTGTGTGTGTGTGTGTGTGTGTGTGTGTGTGCGTGTGCGTGTGCGTGTGTGTGTGTGTGTGTGTGTGTGTGTGTGCGTGCGTGCGTGCGTGGGTGCATGGCATGGGGTAAGGTCGCATAAACCGCTGCTCACTTCAGAAACCTATGTCATATTTAATTTTCAACATGGATTATAATTATATCAAGAAGAGGATTCATTGATTTTGGGGGATGAATAATGTTCAGATTAAGGTTTTTAGATTCTTTGCTCTCAGAGCTTTTATCCTGATCCAGATTTCTGTCGGTTTAGTACTTTATCTTTCTTTCATATCTTAACATTTTTAGAGTTTTCTCGGCTTTTGGTTTTGTAATTAATTGCTTGTGTTCTGTAAGTACAGCAACATTTAATTCCATTGGATGACTTGATGATAGATTGAAAAGGGGCCCGTGGTTGCATCTGTTAAAATCAGCCCCTGACCGTAATCATCACCAATAAGGGGAGTCCATACTCAAAAGGTCACAGCATGTGTGATGGACGCACTAGGTCACATTTCATTATTTATCTTGTCTTCTTGCTCTCACGTTAACATATACATTTATGTATTTTTCTCTATTGTAGAAAATATTTTATACAAACTTCAATGGTTGCTTTTTATTCTCCATTGTTTCGTTTTTTACAAAAAATATAACAGGCATCCTGTCAATCACTTTATTACAGAATCAGAGAATATTTAGGCTCTATAGTTCATTTAAAAAATATATATATTGAAGGTTAATTGTAGCAACAGTTTTTCCTTCCCATCTCTGAATAACAAAATCTGATCTACAATAAACGCTATATCTACTTATTGATTCTGAGAAAGAAGAAAACAATGATGACAACAACAACAACAGTACAATAAAAACATATAAAGTGCCCTCAGAATGTATTCACACCCTTTTCCACATTTTGTTGTGTTCCAGACTAAATTGAGATGTTGTGTACTTGATCTACACACAATACCCTATAATGTCAAAGTGGAATTATGTTTGTAGAAAATTCCCGAAATTAATACAAATGTCAAATCTGAACTGTTTTGAGTCGATAAGTATTCAACCTCTTTCTTATGGCAAGCCTGAATAAGTTCAGAAGTAAAAATGTGCTTAACAAATCACATAATAAGTTGCATGATCTCCTTCTGTGTTCAATAATTGTGTTTAACATTATTTTCTTATGACTAGCACGTCTTTACCCCACACATACAATTATCTGTAAGGTCCCTCAATCGAGTAGTGAATTTCAAGCACAGATTCAACCCCAATGACCAGGGAAGTTTACAATGCCTCACAAAGAATGGCACCTATGGGTCGATGAGTACATTTCAAAGAAATAAAAAGCAGACGCTAAAGTTATTGATTAGGCTTTGGATGGTGTATCAATACACCCAGTAACTAAGATATAGGCATCTGTCACGTTGTTCGTAATAATGATGATTGGACCAAGGCGCATCATATGTTGAGTTCCACATATTGTAATGAAAGTGAAACTAAGCAACGAAAAAAAAAAAAAATAATAAACTAACAATGAACCTGACTACAGATATGCTATGTGCACTAACTCAAAACACATACATACAAACAATATCCCATAACCCACAGGTGGAAAAAATGCTACTTAAGTATGATCCCCAATTAGAGACAAGGATAACCAGCTGCCTCTAATTGGGAATCATACAAATCACCAACAAAGAAAATCAAACCTAGAACCCCACATAGAAAATATAAACTAGAACAAAAACTCCTAGTCACGCCCTGACCTACTCTACCATAGAAAATACAGGTTTTCTATGGTCAGGACGTGACAGTACCCACCCACCCCAAAGGTGCGGACTCTGACCGCAAAACCTGAAACAAAAAGGGAGGGTTAGTTGGGGTGTCTAGTGTTGGTGGCGGCTCTGGTGCGGAACAAAGTACCCGCTCCTCCGCCAGCATCGGGAGCGGCTCTGGTGTAGGACGAAGTACCCGCTCATCTGCCAGCATCGGGGGCGGCTCTGGTGTGGGACGAAGTACCCGCTCATCTGCCAGCATCGGGGGCGGCTCTGGTGTGGGACGAAGTACCCGCTCATCCGCCAGCATCGGGGGTGGCTCTGGTGTGGGACGAAGTACCCGCTCATCCGCCAGCATCGGGGGCGGCTCTGGTGTAGGACGAAGTACCCGCTCATCCGCCAGCATCGGGGGCGGCTCTGGTGTGGGACGAAGTACCCGCTCATCCGCCAGCATCGGGGGCGGCTCTGGTGTGGGACGAAGTACCCGTTCATCCTGCGGATCCAGCCATGGACCCAGGCTGAACACTTTGTCTGGACTGGGCATCAGCGCAGGGGAAGGCTTCCGCAATGGAGCGGGACTGGACGCTGTGCCTGGACTGGGCACCAACGCGGAAGAAGACTCTGGCCTTGGAGCTGGACTGGACGCCGTGCTTAGACTGGGCATCGGCGCAGGGGAAGGCTCCGGCCATGGAGCTGGAGGTTTCAAACCGTTGACCGTCGCAGGAAGCTCTGGACTGGGGCTCGTCGCAGGCAGCCTGGTGCGTGGGGCCGGCACTGGTGGTATCGGGCTGGTGACATGCACCTCAGGGCGAGCACGAGAAGCAGGCACAGGACGCACTGGACTGGGGAGGCGCACTGGAGGCCTGATGCATGGGGCCGGTACAGGTGGCACCAGACTAGTGACACGCACTTCAGGGTGAGTGCGTGGAGGAGGCACGGGACGTTCTGGATTGGGGAGACGGAATCAGGGCGAGTGTGAGTAGCAGGTACAGGACGTACCGGACTGGGGACACGCACTTGAAGGAGAGTGCGAGGAGCAGGAACAGGACGCACCTGACTGTGAAGGCACACTTGAGGGAGAGTGCGAGGAGCAGGCACAGGACATACCGGACTGGGGACACGCACTTGAGGGAGAGTGCAAGGAGCAGGAACAGGACGCACATGACTGGGAAAGCGCACTTGAGGGAGAGTGCAAGGAGCAGGCACAGGACGTACCGGACTGGGGACACGCACTTGAAGGAGAGTGCGAGGAGCAGGAACAGGACGCACCTGACTGTGAAGGCACACTTGAGGGAGAGTGCGAGGAGCAGGCACAGGACGTACTGGACTGGGGACACGCACTGGAGGGAGAGTGCGAGGAGCAGGCACAGGACGTACTGGGCTGTGAAGGTGCATTGGAGACCTGGTGCGTATAGCCGGCATCAATGGTACCGGAACTTTAACACACTTCTCAGGACGAGTACGGGGAGCTGACTCAGGTGGCACCAAACTGACAACATGTTTCTTTAGGCCAAATTCGTGCATCCTCCACCAACTCAACAACTCTCCCATTTCTCTCTCCTCCAAATTCTCCTTATTCTCCCAGACAGGCTCTGGTTCACTCCTCAGCTCCGCCGACTGCTCCATGTTCCCCCCCAAAACATTTCTTGGGGTTTCTGTGACCTTCCTCCCCGACTTCGTCACTGTCCCTCCTTCGCTGCTTCCGCCTGCTTCCATGGCTCTTCTCTCCTGCCATTATGTCGTCCCAAGTCCAGGATGTTCTCTCCCTAGTCTCCTCCAAAGACCAGGATGCCATTACTTCCCGGGCACGCTGCTTGGTCCTTTGTAGATGGGATTGATGATTGGACCAAGGCGCAGCGTATGTTGAGTTCCACATATTTTAATGAAAGTTAAACTAAGCAACGAAAAAAACAAATAAACTAACAACGAACCATGACTACAGATATGCTATGTGCACTAACTCAAAACACATACATACAAACAATATCCCATAACACACAGGTGGAAAAGATGCTACTTAAGTATGATCCCCAATTAGAGACAACGATAACCAGCTGCCTCTAATTGGGAATCAAACAGATCACCAACATAGAAAATTAAACCTAGAACCCCACATAGAAAATATAAACTAGAACATAAACCCCTAGTCACGCCCTGACCTACTCTACTATAGAAAATACAGGTTTTCTATGGTCAGGACGTGACAGAATCCTTCCTAACTCAGTTGCTCAAGAGGAAGGAAACTGATCAGGGATTTCACCATGAGGCCAATGGTGATTTTAAAACAGTTACAGGATTTCATGGTTGTGATATGAGAAAACTGAGGATGGATCAAGAACACTGTATTTTTTCCACAATTACTAACCTAATTGAAAAGAAGGAAGCCTGTACAGAATACAAATATTCCAAAGTATGCATCCTGTTTGCAACAAGGCACTTAAGTAATACTGCAAAATATGTGGCAAAGAAATGAACTTTTTGTCCTGAATACGAAGGGTTATGTTTGGGGCAAATCCAACACAACACATCACTGAGTACCACTCTTCATATTTTCAAGCATGGTGGTGGCTGCATCATGTTATGGATATGCTTGTCATCGGCAAGGACTAGGGAGGTTTTTGGATCAAAAGAAACAGAATACAGCCAAGCACAGGCAAAATCCTAGAGAAAAAACAAGGTTCAGTCTGCTTTCCAACAGACACTGGGAGATTAATTCAACTTTCAGCAGGACAATAAATTAAACGCAAGGTCAAATCTACACTGGAGTAGCTTACCAAAATGACACTGATTGTGCCTGAGTGGCGTAGTTACAGTTTTTACTTAAATTGTCTTGAAAATCTATGGCAAGACTTAAAAATGGCTTTCTAGAAATGATCAACAACCAACTTTACAGAGCCTGAAGAATTTAAAAAAGAATAATGATCAAATATTGTACAATCCAGGTGTGCAAAGCTCTTAGAGACTCACCCCAAAAGACTCACAGCTGTAATCACTGCCTAAGGTGATTCTAACATATATTGTCTCAGGGGTGAGAATACTTATCTAATCAAGATATATTAGTGTTGTCTTTGTAATACATTTGTAATAAATATTATAATTTTTCATCCACTTTGACATTACAGCGTATTTTGTGGAGATCGTTGACCAGAAATTACAATTAAATCCAGTTTAAGCCCACTTTGTTACACAACAAAATGCGTAAAAAGTCCAAGGGTGTGAATACTTTCTGAAGGCACAGTAGTAATAGATAAATGACAACAACAATAACAGCAGTACAGAGATGTTAGATCGGCATTCAGGCCAGCGAGTTCAATCTTGGTTTCATCAGACTAGAGAATCTTGTTTCTCATGGTCTGATAGTCTTTAGGTGCCTTTTGGCAAACTACAAGCGGGCTGTCATGTGCCTTTTACTTATGAGTGGCTTCCTTCTGGTCACTCTACCATAAAGGCCTGATTGGTGGAGTGCTCCAGAGATCGCTGTCCTTCTTGAAGGTTCTCCCATCTCCACAGAGGAACTGTGGAGCTCTTTCAGAGTGAAGATCGGGTTCTTGGTCACCTCCCTGAACAAGGCCCTACTGCCCCGTTTACTCAGTTTGGCTGGGCGGCCAGCTCTAGGAATAGTCTTAATGGTTCCTAACGTCTTCCATTTAAGAATGATGGAGGCCACTATTTTTTATTTATTTTTTATTTCACTTTTATTCAACCAGGTAGGCTAGTTGAGAACAAGTTCTAATTAACAACTGCGACCTGGCCAAGATAAAGCATAGCAGTGTGAACAAACAACACAGAGTTACACATGGAGTAAACAATAAACAAGTCAATAACACAGTAGGAAAAAAAGAGTCTATATACATAGTGTGCAAAAGGCATGAGGAGGTAGGCAATACATAGGCCATAGGAGCAAATAATTACAATTTAGCAGATTAACACTGGAGTGATAAATGATCAGATGATCATGTGCAAGTAGAGATACTGGTGTGCAAAAGAGCAGAAAATTAAATAAATAAAAACAGTATGGGGATGAGGTACAGTGGGGCAAAAAGGTATTTAGTCAGCCACCAATTGTGCAAGTTCGCCCACTTAAAAAGATGAGAGAGGCCTGTAATTTTCATCATAGGTACACTTCAACTATGACAGACAAAATGAGAAAAAAATAAATAAATCCAGAAAATCACATTGTAGGATTTTTTATGAATTTATTTGCAAATTATGGTGGAAAATAAGTATTTCATCACCTACAAACAAGCAATATTTTTGGCTCTCACAGACCTGTAATGTCTTCCTTAAGAGGCTCCTCTTGTCCTCCACTCGTTACCTGTATTAATGGCATGAGGAGGTAAAATTACAGGCCTCTCTCATATTTTTAAGTGGGAGAACTTGCACAATTGGTGGCTGACTAAATACTTTTTTGCCCCACTGTATTTCAAGGCCTACCTTCAAAGTCAGTGCCTCATTGCTTGACATCATGAGAAAATCAAAAGAAATCAGCCAAGACCTCATAAACAAAATTTTAAACTTACACAAGTCTGATTCATCCTTGGGAGCAATTTCCAAATGCCTGAAGGTACCACGTTCATCTGTACAAACAATAGTATGCAAGTATAAACACCATGGGACCACGTAGCCAACATATCGGTCAGGAAGGAGACGCGTTCTGTCTCCTAGAGATGAAGGTACTTTGGTGCGACAAGTGCAAATCAATTCCAGAACAACAGCAAAGGATGTTGTGAAGATGCTGTAGGAAACAGGTACAAAAGTATCTATATCCACGGTAAAACGAGTCCTATATCGACATCACCTGAAAGGACACTCAGCACGGAAGAAGCCACTGCTCCAAAACCTCCCCATATGTCTGGGGACAAAGATTGTACTTTTTGTAGAAATTTCCTCTGGTCTGATGAAACAAAAATAGAACTGTTTGGCCATAATGACCATCGTTATGTTTGGAGGAAAAAGGGGGAGGCTTGCAAGCCGAAGAACACCATCCTGACCGTGAAGCATGGGGGTGGCAGCATCATGTTGTGGGGGTGTTTTGCTGCAGGAGGGACTGGTGCATGTCACAAAATAGATGGCATCATGAGATATGAAAATTATGTGGATATTTTGAAGAAACATCTCAAGACATCAGTCAGGAAGTTAAAGCTTGGTCGCAAATGGGTCTTCCAAATGGACAATGACCCCAAGCAAACTTCCAAAGTTGTGGCAAAATGGCTTAAGGACAACAAAGTCAATGTATTGGAGTGGCCATCACAAAGCCCAGACCTCAATCCTATAGAACATTTGTGGGCAGAACTGAAAAAGCATGTGCGAGCAAGGAGGCCTACAAACCTGACTCAGTGGCACCAGCTCTGTCAGGAGGAATGGGCCAAAATTCACCGAACGTATTGTGGAAAGCTTGTGGAAGGCTACCCGAAACGTTTGACCCAAGTTCAACAATTTAAAGGCAATGCTACCAAATACTAATTGAGTGTATGTAAACATCTGACCCACTGGGAATGTGATGAAAGAAATAAAAGCTGAAATAAATCATTCTCTCTACCACTATTCTGACATTTCACATTCTTAAAATAAAGTGGTGATCCTAACTGACCTAAGACAGGGAAATTTTACTAGGATTAAATGTCAGGAATTGTGAAAAACTGAGTTTAAATGTATTTTGCTAAGGTGTATGTAAACGTCCGACTTCACCTGTTCTGAAAGGCCCCAGAGACTGCAACACCACTAAGCAAGGGGCACCGCCAAGCAAGAGGCACATGAAGACCAAGGAGGTCTCCAAACAGGTCAGGGACAAAGTTGTGGAGAAGTACAGATCAGGGTTGGGTTATAAAAAAATATCCGAAACTTTGAACATCCCACGTAGCGCAATTAAATTCATTATAAAAAAAATGAAAGAATATGACACCACAACAAACCTGCCAAGAGAGGGCCGCCCACCAAAACTCACTGACCAGACAAGGAGGTCATTAATCAGAGAGGCAACAAACTGACCAAATATAACCCTGAAGGAGCTGCGAAGCTCCACAGCAGAGATTGGAGTATCTGTCCATAGGACCACTTTAAGCAGTACACTCCACAGAGCTGGTCTTTATGGAAGAGTGGCCAGAAAAAAAGCCATTGCTTAAAGAAAAAAATAAGCAAACACTTTTGGTGTTCACCAAAAGGCATGTGGGAGACTCCCAAAACATATGGGAGAAGGTACTCTGGTCAGATGAGACAAAACTTTTGCTTTTAGGCCATCAAGGATAACACTATGTTTGGTGCAAACCCAACACCTCTCATCACCCCGAAAACACCATCCCCACAGTTGAGCATGGTGGTGGCAGCATCGTGCTGTGGAAATGTTTTTCATCGGCAGGGACTGGGAAACTGGTCAAAATTGAAGGAGTGATGGATGGCGCTATATACAGGGAAATTCTTGAGGGAAACCTGGTTCAGTCTTCCAGAGATTTGAGACTGGGACAGAGGTTCACCTTCCAGCAGGACAATGAGCCTAATTATATCGCTAAAGCAACACTCGAGTGGTTTAAGGGAAGCATTTAAATGTCTTGGAATGGCGTAGTCAAAGCCCAGACCTCAATCCAATTGAGAATCTGGGGTATGACTTAAAGATGGTGTCATGTATTGTCATGTTATGTCTTGTCCCTGTGCTTTCTCTTCTCTTCGTTTCCCCCTGCTGGTCGTATTAGGTTACTTTCTCTCTCTCTATCTCTCTCTCTCTCTATCGTTCCGTTCCTGCTCCCAGCTGTTCCTCATTCTCCTAACGACCTCGTTTACTCTCTCACACCTGTCCCCTCTTTTGCCCTCTGATTAAGTCTCTATTTCTCTCTCTGTTTCTGCTTCTGTCCTTGTCGGATTCTTGTTTGCTTTGCCCTTGTCCCGTCCTGTCGTAATCTGCCTCTTCATCAGATGCTGCGTGTGAGCAGGTGTCTCTGTCCTCTACGGCCCGCGCCTACCCGGAGGGACCAGCAGTCTGTTGCCGCTAGCCCTGCTATTCTCCTCTACTACTAGAAGGGGGACTCTCCTGTAAAGATAGAGGATTTATGTTTTCCCTGTTTGGACATCTCCTGTAAAGATTGAGGATTTATGTTTTCCCTGTTTGGACATTAAAAGACTCTGTTTCTGTTAAATCGCTTTTGGGTCCTCACTCACCTGCATAACAGAAGAATCCGACCAAGAATGGACCCAGCGACTTCGGATCCTCTCTACTCAGCCGTCGAGATCCAGGGAGCGATGCTAGGCAGACACGAGCAGGAATTGTCTGCTGCTCGACATGCCGTTGAGACCCTGGCCGCCCAAGTCTCCGACCTCTCGAAACATATTCACAATCTCCGCCTCGATCCACCGGCTACTTCCAGGGCTTCCGAGTCTCCGGAGCCCAGAATTAATAACCCACCGTGTTACTCTGGGGAGCCCACTGAATGCCGCTCGTTCCTCACCCAGTGTGATATTGTGTTCTCTCTCCAGCCCAACACGTACTCCAGGGGTACAGCTCGTATCGCCTACGTCATATCTCTCCTTACTGGACGGGCTCGTGAGTGGGGCACGGCAATCTGGGAGGCAAGGGCTGAGTGTACTAACCAGTATCAGAACTTTAAGGAGGAGATAATACGGGTTTTTGATCGTTCAGTTTTTGGGAAAGAAGCTTCCAGGGCCCTGTCTTCCCTATGTCAAGGTAATCGATCCATAACTGATTACTCTATAGAGTTTCGCACTCTTGCTGCCTCCAGTGACTGGAACGAGCCGGCGTTGCTTGCTCGTTTTCTGGAGGGTCTCCACGCGGAGGTAAAGGATGAGATTCTCTCCCGGGAGGTTCCTTCCAGCGTGGATTCTTTGATTGAACTCGCTATTCGCATAGAACGACGGGTAGATCTTCGTCACCGAGCTCGTGGAAGAGAGCTCGCGTTATCCGTTTCCCCCCTCTCCGCATCACTACCATCTTCCTCCACTGGCTCAGGTGCTGAGCCCATGCAGCTGGGGGGTATTCACATCTCGACTAAGGAGAGGGAACGGAGAATCACCAACCGCCTCTGTCTCTATTGCGGTTCCGCTGGTCATTTTGTCATTTCATGTCCAGTAAAGCCAGAGCTCATCAGTAAGCGGAGGGCTACTGGTGAGCGCTACTACTCAGGTCTCTCCTTCAAGATCCTGTACTACCTTGTCGGTCCATCTACGCTGGACCGGTTCGGCAGCTTCCTGCAGTGCCTTGATAGACTCTGGGGCGGAGGGCTGTTTTATGGACGAAGCCTGGGCTCGGGAACATGACATTCCTCTCAGACAGTTAGGGGAGCCCACGGCCATGTTCGCCTTGGAAGGTAGTCCTCTCCCCAGGATTCAGCGTGAAACGCTACCTTTAACCCTCACTGTCTCTGGTAATCATAGCGAAACCATTTCTTTTTTGATTTTTCGTTCACCTTTTACACCTGTTGTTTTGGGCCATCCCTGGCTAGTGTGTCATAATCCTTCTATTAATTGGTCTAGTAACTCTATCCTCTCCTGGAACGTCTCTTGTCATGTGAAGTGTTTAATGTCTGCTATTCCACCTGTTTCTTCTGCCCCCTCTTCACAGGAGGAGCCTGGTGATTTGACAGGGGTGCCGGAGGAATATCATGATCTGCGCACGGTCTTCAGTCGGTCCAGGGCCACCTCTCTTCCTCCTCACCGGTCGTATGATTGTAGTATTGATCTCCTTCCGGGTACCACTCCCCCCCGGGGTAGACTATACTCTCTGTCGGCTCCCGAACGTAAGGCTCTCGAAGATTATTTGTCTGTAGCTCTCGACGCCGGTACCGTAGTCCCTTCCTCCTCTCCCGCCGGAGCGGGGGGTTTTTTTGTTAAGAAAAAGGATGGGACCCTGCGCCCCTGCGTGGATTATCGAGGGCTGAATGACATAACGGTTAAGAATCGTTATCCGCTTCCCCTTATGTCTTCAGCCTTCGAGATCCTGCAGGGAGCCAGGTTTTTCACTAAGTTGGACCTTCGTAACGCTTACCATCTCGTGCGCATCAGGGGGGGGACGAGTGGAAAACGGCGTTTAACACTCCGTTAGGGCACTTTGAATACCGGGTTCTGCCGTTCGGTCTCGCTAACGCTCCAGCTGTCTTTCAGGCATTAGTGAATGATGTACTGAGAGACATGCTGAACATCTTTGTTTTCGTTTACCTTGACGATATCCTGATTTTTTCACCGTCACTCCAGATTCATGTTCAGCACGTTCGACGTATCCTCCAGCGCCTTTTAGAGAATTGTCTTTATGTGAAGGCTGAGAAGTGCGCTTTTCATGTCTCCTCCGTCACATTTCTCGGTTCTGTTATTTCCGCTGAAGGCATTCAGATGGATCTCGCTAAGGTCCAAGCTGTCAGCGATTGGCCCGTCCCTAAGTCACGTGTCGAGCTGCAGCGCTTTCTCGGTTTCGCGAATTTCTATCGTCGTTTCATTCGTAATTTCGGTCAGGTGGCAGCTCCTCTCACAGCCCTTACTTCTGTCAAGACGTGCTTTAAGTGGTCCGTTTCCGCCCAGGGAGCTTTTGATCTCCTCAAGAAGCGTTTTACATCCGCTCCTATCCTTGTTACACCTGACGTCTCTAGACAGTTCATTGTCGAGGTTGACGCGTCAGAGGTGGGCGTGGGAGCCATTCTGTCCCAGCGCTCCCATTCTGACGATAAGGTCCACCCTTGCGCGTATTTTTCTCATCGCCTGTCGCCGTCAGAACGTAACTATGATGTGGGAAACCGCGAACTGCTCGCCATCCGCTTAGCCCTAGGCGAATGGCGACAGTGGTTGGAGGGGCGACCGTTCCTTTTGTCGTTTGGACTGACCATAAGAACCTTGAGTACATCCGTTCTGCCAAACGACTTAATGCGCGTCAGGCTCGTTGGGCGCTGTTTTTCGCTCGTTTGAGTTCGTTATTTCTTATCGTCCGGGCTCAAAGAACACCAAGCCTGATGCTTTATCCCGTTTCTTCAGTTCTTCAGTAGCCTCCACCGACCCTGGGGATTCTCCCTGAGGGGCGTGTTGTCGGGTTGACTGTCTGGGGAATTGAGAGGCAGGTAAAGCAAGCACTCACTCACACTCCGTCGCCGCGCGCTTGTCCTAGGAACCTTCTTTTCGTTCCCGTTCCTACTCGTCTGGCCGTTCTTCAGTGGGCTCACTCTGCCAAGTTAGCCGGCCACCCCGGCGTTCCGGGTACGCTTGCTTCTATTCGCCAGCGTTTTTGGTGGCCCACTCAGGAGCGTGACACGCGTCGTTTCGTGGCTGCTTGTTCGGACTGTGCGCAGACTAAGTCCGGTAACTCTCCTCCTGCCGGCCGTCTCAGACCGCTTTCCATTCCCTCTCGACCGTGGTCTCACATCGCCTTAGACTTTATTACCGGTCTGCCTTCGTCAGCGGGGAAGACTGTTATTCTAACGGTTGTCGATAGGTTCTCTAAGGCGGCTCATTTTATTCCCCTCGCTAAGCTTCCTTCTGCTAAAGAGACGGCACAAATCATCATTGAGAATGTTTTCAGAATTCATGGCCTTCCGTCAGACGCCGTTTCGGACAGGGGTCCGCAATTCACGTCTCAATTTTGGAGGGAGTTTTGCCGTTTGATTGGGGCTTCCGTCAGTCTCTCTTCCGGTTTTCACCCCCAGTCTAACGGTCAAGCAGAACGGGCCAATCAGACTATTGGTCGCATCTTACGCAGTCTTTCCTTTCGAAACCCTGCGTCTTGGGCAGAACAGCTCCCCTGGGCAGAATACGCTCACAACTCGCTTCCTTCGTCTGCGACCGGGCTATCTCCTTTTCAGAGTAGCCTCGGGTACCAGCCTCCTCTGTTCTCGTCCCAGCTCGCCGAGTCCAGCGTCCCCTCCTCTCAGGCTTTTGTCCAACGTTGTGAGCGCACCTGGAAGAGGGTCAGGTCTGCACTTGGGCGCAGACTGTGAGAGCCGCTAATAAGCGTAGGACTAAGAGTCCTAGGTATTGTCGCGGTCAGAGAGTGTGGCTCTCCACTCGTAACCTTCCCCTTATGACAGCTTCTCGCAAATTGACCCCGCGGTTCATTGGTCCGTTCCGTATTTCTCAGGTCGTTAATCCTGTCGCAGTGCGACTTCTTCTTCCGCGACATCTTCGTCGCGTCCACCCGGTCTTCCACGTCTCCTGTGTCAAGCCTTTTCTTCGCGCCCCTGTTCGTCTCCCCCCCCCCCCCCCCCGTCCTTGTCGAGGGCACACCTATCTACAGGGTCCGGAAGATTATGGACATGCGTCCTCGGGGCCGTGGTCATCAGTACCTAGTGGATTGGGAGGGGTACGGTCCTGAGGAAAGGAGTTGGGTTCCATCTCGGGACGTGCTGGACCGTTCACTGATCGATGATTTCCTCCGTTGCCGCCAGGTTTCCTCCTCGAGTGCGCCAGGAGGCGCTCGGTGAGTGGGGGGGTACTGTCATGTATTGTCATGTTATGTCTTGTCCCTGTGCTTTCTCTTCTCTTCGTTTCCCCCTGCTGGTCGTATTAGGTTACTTTCTCTCTCTCTATCTCTCTCTCTCTCTATCGTTCCGTTCCTGCTCCCAGCTGTTCCTCATTCTCCTAACGACCTTGTTTACTCTCTCACACCTGTCCCCTCTTTTGCCCTCTGATTAAGTCTCTATTTCTCTCTCTGTTTCTGCTTCTGTCCTTGTCGGATTCTTGTTTGCTTTGCCCTTGTCCCGTCCTGTCGTAATCTGCCTCTTCATCAGATGCTGCGTGTGAGCAGGTGTCTCTGTCCTCTACGGCCCGCGCCTACCCGGAGGGACCAGCAGTCTGTTGCCGCTAGCCCTGCTATTCTCCTCTACTACTAGAAGGGGGACTCTCCTGTAAAGATAGAGGATTTATGTTTTCCCTGTTTGGACATCTCCTGTAAAGATTGAGGATTTATGTTTTCCCTGTTTGGACATCATTAAAAGACTCTGTTTCTGTTAAATCGCTTTTGGGTCCTCACTCACCTGCATAACAGATGGCTGTACACCAGCGGAACCCATCCAACTTGAAGGAGCAGGAGCAGTTTTGCCTTTCAGAATGGGCAAAAATCCCAATGGGTAGATGCACCAAGCTTATAGAGACATTCCCCAAGAGACTTGCAGCTGTAATTACTGCAAAAGGTGGCTCTACAAAGTTTTTTGTCTTATTTCTTGTTTGTTTCACCCCAAAATATTTTGCATCTTCAAAGTGGCAGGCATGTTGTGTAAATCAAATGATGCAACCCCCCCCCCCCCCCAAACAAAATCCATTTTAATTCCAGGTTGTAAAGGCAACAAAATAGAAACATGCTAAGGGGGTGAATACTTCTGCAAGCCATTGTATATAGACAGGTGTGTGCCTTTCCAAATCACGTCGAATCAATATAGTCTTTCACAGGTGGACTCCAATCAAGTTGTAGAAACATCTCAAGGATGATCAATGGAAACAGGATACATCTGAGCTCAATTTCGAGTCACATAGCAAAGGGTCTCAATACTTGTGTAAATAAGGTATGTATTTATTTTATTTTTAATACATTTGCAAAAATGTCCAAAAACCTGTTTTCACTTTGTCATTATTGGGTATTGTGTGTAGATTGCTGAGGATTTTTGTTATTTAATCCATTTTACAATAAGGCCGTAATGTTACAAAATGGGGAAAAAGTCAAGGGGTCTGAATACTTTCCGAAGGCACTGTAAATCCAAAATGTTCATTAAAAACATGAAAGCACCAATGGATTTGAAGAAAGAACAACAAAGCAGTACAACTACGTTTACAGAATTATATTTCCACACATTAACATAAAACCGAAACAATTTAATTAAATAAATTAAACAATTAACATAGTTTTTCATCACATTAATTATACTTTGCTACCCTATGTGACCTTAAATGACTGAAATAATTCAATCCAAAGGGCATCGTAAGCAATAGCAGTAATTGCAGCCCTATAATTCTCCTCCCAGACAGTGATAATGCCTGAGGTCACCAGCACAAATGATGCTGAAGACCAGGCCTTGTTGGTTGTGTTGTTAATTGTTTTGCTGGTCCATTGTTTAAATGAGCCTATGGCACAGGATACGATAGTCTGGCCACGCTTCATCCACCTGCAAATCAACCCTACGCAGTCTGACGATGGCCCAGTAATTATTTAAAAAATGCACATTTATGCAAATAGCCCAGAATAGATTAACCTAATTTGTTCATGTAAACAACTCCTCGACTGGGATTAAAGTTTTGTCAATTAGACAATGTTTTATAATGACCCCTAGTAGTCTGGAAGTCTGGGTGCAGTCTTCTAATGGGGCCCCTCCTTATATAGTCCATAATCACACCCTTAAAGTGAGACCAAGCCAGACATGACACACAATACAATCATGTCGGCCGGCATTAGCAGTAATGGCTAATGATTAAGGGTTACCACCGTACTGACACCATGTCTCAGCCATTTCTTTCAATCCAAGCAGCAACCGCCCAGCCATGCATTTGTGGAGCCATGTTGGTGCACAAACCAGAATTGGTACACGTGCCAATCTGACAAAAAAAAGCTACAAAGCGCATACATATGCTAATTTGCTATCTCTTCAATTAACCAACATCTTTCTCCAAAAGTGTCTGAATAACATTTCGGTGTGCAAAATGCTAATTGAGACATAATTGGCATTTTAGGAAACAATACAGAAATGTATGGCCACTTGTAGAATAAAAAATTATCAAAACTGACTGTGCTACTACAACTGTCTTCTATAAAGTTAGAATGAGGTCAAGTTTGAAAACTGTAAACATCAGACAAGGACCACATTTTTGCACAACTAAAATGATATTGGCATGAAGGCCACCTTTGAAACTGAACCGCATCCTATAATACTTTTCATATGCACTTCAAGAAAAGTGCAGAAAAGTGGCTTAACATTGAAAACACAATTCAAAACCCGTACGTTTCTGGGATGAATCCAAAGTTCAAATTAATTCTACCATGTTTGAAGTTATATGAATTTGTTACTTCCTTGAGTGTATGGATCCGAAGGTGTGGTCCTTTGTTGCAAAAAAACTGAAATCATAAAAGCTTGATTGAATAGAGCCAATACAATTGTATTTGCAGTCCAGCTGGATCCAGTATTTCCTTGGACTTCAATCAATGGTCCATGGTTTCCTAAAATATTCTTTACAGTTTGATAATTACATCATTGTAAAATAAAATAAAAACTGTATTGACATTAAACGTTTTACCAAAGTAAATCCATAACATCAATTTATCTGAAACCCACAGCAAGAAAGAGGTCTTGCTTTTCATTCCTAACAGTGTTGATCCTGCCTTTTTGTTCCCATCTCTTGACAGATGATCTCTGGGTCTTAATTGTCTTTCTTCTTTCCATTTTCGTCCTGTTTTCTTTCTTTGTGGACAAACAGTATATGACTGTTCAGGATAAATTTGTGTCTTAAACTATTCCTTCCGTCAGCACAATTATAGGAAAAAAATGTCTCTTGTGTGAGTCATTATGTTCAGTTAGGTGTCTCTGCCTTTTGAAGCTTTTCCCACAGTTAGCACAAATGAATAGTTTTATCTTCTGTATGAGTCAGTATACAGTTGAAGTCGGAAGTTTACATACACTTAGGTTGGAGTCATTAAACCTCCACAAATTTCATGTTAACCTGTTACTCCTACCCCCTACTTTTTCGAACATTCTGTTAAAAATCTCGCAACATTTCAGCGCTCTGCTACTCATGCCAGGAATATAGTATATGCATATGATTAGTATGTGTGGATAGAAAACACTCAGACGTTTATAAAACTGGTTAAATCACGGCTGTGACTATAACAGAACGTGTGTTTCATCGAAAAGTGCAGGAAAATCAGATCACTGAAAATGGGAAAATATATCCATGCGCCACTTCAACCCATTGTTAAACGTGACCCACATTAAATGGGGCCAAGGTTGCAATACCTACAGCTTCCACACGATGTCAACAGTCTTGTCATTTGCCTACGATTTGTTTCTTGGTCAAACGGACACGAGGCAGCGCAGTTCTTCCGGTCTCCGACCGGATATTTTGGTTGAGATTTACCCGGACATTATTTCCAGACGTACAGCTATAGAATATACATCGCCTCGTGATCAATTTGATCGCTTATTAACGTTTACTAATACCTAAAGTTGCATTACAAAAGTATTTCGAAGTGTTTTGTGAAAGTTTATCGTCGACTTTTTTAATAAAAAAAATGACGTTACGTTATAAAACGCTATTTTTTTCCTTGATCACACAGTCTTCATAGATCGATATCTAGGCTATATATGGACCGATTTAATTGAAAAAAAAGACCCAATAGTGATGTTTATGGGACATCTAGGAGTGCCAACAAAGAAGATGGTCAAAGGTAATGAATGTTTTATATTTTATTTGTGCGTTTTGTGTAGCGCCGACTATGCTAATTATTTTGTTTACGTCCCCTGCGGGTCTTTTGGGGTGTTACATGCTATCAGATAATAGCTTCTCATGCTTTCGCCGAAAAGCATTTTAAAAATCTGACTTGTTGCCTGGATTCACAACGAGTGTAGCTTTAATTCAGTACCCTGCATGTGTATTTTAATGAACGTTTGAGTTTTAACGAGTGCTATTAGCATTTAGCGTAGCGCATTTGCATTTCCAGATGTCTAGATGGGACGCCTGCGTGTCAGGTAGGAGCAAGAGGTTAACAAACTATAGTTTTGGCAAGTCGGTTAGGACATTACTTTGTGCATGACACAACTCATTTTTTCCAACAATTGTTTACAGACAGATTATTTCACTTATAATTCACTGTATCACAATTCCAGTGGGACAGAAGTTTACATACACTAAGTTGACTGTGCCTTTAAACAGCTTGGAAAAATCCAGAAAATGATGTCATGGCTTTAGAAGCTTCTGATAGGCTAATTGACATAATTTGAGTCAATTGGAGGTGTACCTGTGGATGTATTTCAAGGCCGACCTTCAAGCTCAGTGCCTCTTTGCTTGATATCATGGGAAAATCTAAATAAATCAGCCAAGACCTCAGAAAAATAATTGTAGACCTCAACAAGTGTGGTTCATCCTTGGGAGTAATTTCCAAACGCCTGAAGGTACCACGTTCATCTGTACAAACAAAGGTACACAAGTATAAACACCATGGGGCCACGCAGAGACACGTTCTGTCTCCTAGAGATGAACATACTTTGGTGCGAAAAGTGCAAATCAATCTCAGAACAACAGCAAAGGACCTTGTGAAGATGCTGGAGGAAACAGGTACAAAAGTATCTATATCCACAGTAAAAGGAGTCCTATATCGACATCACCTGAAAGGCCGCTCAGCAAGGAAGAAGCCACTGATCCAAAACCGCCATAAAAAAGCCAGACTACGGTTTGCAACTGCACATGGGGATAAAATTCATACTTTTTGTTTGGCCATAATGACTATCGTTATGTTTGGAGGAGAAAGGGGGATGCTTGCAAGCCGAAGAACACCATCCCAACCGTTGTGGGAGTGCTTTGCTGCAGGAGGGACTGGTGCACTTGACAAAATAGATGGCATCATGAGGAAAGAAAATTAGCTGGATATATTGAAGCAACATCTCAAGACATGAGTCAGGAAGTTAAAGCTTGGTTGCAAATGGGTCTTCCAAATGGACAATGACCCCAAGCATACTTCCAAAGTTGTGGCAAAATGACAGAACTGAAAAAGCGTGTGCGAGCAAGGAGGCCTACAAACCTGACTCAGTTACACCAGCTCTGTCAGGAGGAATGGGACAAAATTCATCCAACTTACTGTGGGAAGCTTGTGGAAGGCTACCCAAAACATTTGACCCAAGTTAAACAATTGACAGGCAATGCTACCAAAAACTAATTGAGTGTATGTAAACTTCTGACCCACTGGGAATGTGATGAAAGAAATGAAAGCTGAAATAAATCATTCTCTCAACTATTATTCTGACATTTCTCATTCTTAAAATAAAGTGGTGATCCTATCTGGCCTAAAACAGGGAATTTTTACTAGGAATAAATGTCAGGAATTGTGAAAAACTGAGTTAAATGTATTTGGCTAAGGTGTATGTGAACTTCCGACTGTATTCCTGTTCAGATACTCCTTGCGATTGAAGCCTTTCCCACAGTCCCCACAGATAAACGGTTTCAACATATGCCTGTTAAGGTTAACCTTGCGAGTAAAGCATTTTCTACAGTCACCGCAGCTAAATTGTTTCTCTCCTATGTGATTTAGTATGTGCATCTTTAGGGCCTTCAGGACCGCCTTGAGATTGAAGCTTTTCCCACAGTCCCCACAGCTAAATGATGTCTCTCCTGTGAGAGTCATTATATGCACAATTAGGTTCCCCTTGCAATTAAAACTTTTCCCACATGTTTTAATTTTTATTTTATTTTACTAGGCAAGTCAGTTCAGAACAAATTCTTATTTTCAATGATGGCCTAGGAACAGTGGGTTAACTGCCTTGTTCAGGGGCAGAATGACAGATTTTTTCCTTGTCAGCTCAGGGATTCGATCTGGCAACCTTTCGGTTCCTTGGCCAACGATCTAACCACTAGTCTACACTGCAGCATTCACAACAGCTAAATTGTTTCTCTCCTGTGTTAGTCAGTATGTGCCTGCCATAGTCACCACAATTAAATTGTTTTATCCTCTGAGTGAATCCTCGAGTGAGTCGTCAGTCAGACAGTCTGAGTGAAGCATTTGCCACAGTCAAGGTCACTGTAAGTTTTTTTTAAACGTGGTGCTGGGTTTAGTGCTGTGTTTCCTCAATGGTGTGTTGGGATCCAATAGTGGCTTGGGATCCAATGGTAAGTTGGAATCCAATGGTCGGTCGAGATCCAACGGTGGGTTGATGTCAAGTCCCACTGGATCACTGCTTACGACTGAGTTGCGACAGGATTCTGATTATCTGGAGGGTCAAAGTATATGTTGAGACCCTTTAGTTGGGTCACAGTGCCAAAAGGTTTGAGAATGAAATGGTTTCGAGTCACTCTAAAACACTCTCTGTTCTCCCCAGTCTGGGTTTGGGATGAGGTTAGAGGAAGACTGAAGCGGGTCTGCCTGAACACGTTAACTTTTCATACAGGGAGGAGTGAATATGGAGCCTTTGGTGTCAAAAAGCCCTTGAAGCTGCTGTTCCTCCTTACTGGTCATGAGTTTCTCCTGTTCCTCCTTAATCTGTGTGTGCTCTTGGGCCTCCTGCATCAGGCTCCAGTCCTTATCACAGTGCTGCTGCTCAGAGGTAACCTCCTCAGAGACAGCGAGAGACAACTGGAGGGAGTCTATTCTACACAGTTGTATCTCTGCTGGGATCCTAGCGTTCTCCGTAGCCGGTTATTCTCCTCATTGGATCTCCTCATGGTACTCCATGGCAGCTACCGTTAAATGCTCAAAGAATGGAGTTCAGCCATTTTGAGTGGATCTTTGAGTTGGGTGGTGGACTACGGAGTTGCTGCTTACGGCTGAGCTGTGACTGGAGTCATTATTTGGATCCTCTGAAGAGTCACAGGAAATGTTGAGACTTTTTAGGAATCAAGATATCAGCCGCCATTAAAAGCTAATTAAAAAACACACTCAACCATTGGGTCTTAGCCATTTTGAGTGGACCCTTGAGTTGGGTACTCAGTTCAATGGATCTTTAGTCCACACAATGAATGTTCAAAATCAAAACGGCATGTCTCCAATTCTAATTCTGTGTTGTCCTCTTCTTTTGGATGTTTTTCAGCGGTTGGCAAGCTTCGAAATGGACAATAGCGACGCCCGCTAGATGGGGTTCGTAGCTGGAATAGATGTAAAACAAATTGCACCCCTTGGAAAGTGGGTACGCAGACCCGTGAGCAACTGCGGCCACTCATGATGAATTCAGATGTTTTGTTTCTCACCCCCATCAAAGTTGCCCATCCCTGCTCTAAAAGGGCACTGAAAGAACTGTCGCTTTCAACTTTTGCTTCTTCAGGACATTTCTCATATAGTTTATTTTGTTATTAATTTCTATGAACTTTATGAAATGAATCCCCCCTACCTTTTTCCTATACAGTAGCCCTACATGTTCCTTAGAACAGTATTTATATAGCGAGGTGGCCTCTCCAACATTCTATCACAGAGAAGGGGCTAGGTATGGGGACATGGTAGAGAACCCCTATTTTTCGGATAGTCGCCTTATTAGGCCCGTCTGTATGGATCCCAATAGGCTGCCTGATCATTTCTCCGAATGGCCCCTCTCCCTTGACCTGTAAGCATCTTTGTTGCTTGATGAGGCAAAGGGTCACTAATTCACCAATCTCCTATCAGGGCTAAATTTTAGTTCAAGACTGATATGGAGAGAGAGAGAGGGAAATGGAGTCCTGCAAACTTAAAAACTTAAGGTATATACTATTCTGGTCTTCTTGAGTCACTGCTGTTGGGAAGCAAACAGACTGTTGGGAAGCCCCCCCCATTCTTCACCCCCACTTCTATTAAAATAATCTGTCTGTTTCAGTTAGCCAGTCTCAAAATGCTGCCATTCTCCTCTCAGCCATAAACCTGTCTGTTGGACTCAGTTCATCTTAGGGTGAAAGCTCTCTATCTCTCCTTTTTTTCACTCTTCCCTCTCTCTCCACCTTCTCAAAGTGTGGTAATTAGATCATGTGTGGTAATTAGATCATCAAGTCAATTATGGAGAGACTCATTCTTAAGAGTCTGTTTACGCGCATCAATCTAAGTAACATCAAAATCCGTCAGTTTAAGCTAGAGATATCAGGGCTGTGTCTCAATCCAACACATCCGCCTATGTTGACCTTCCGCATCTGCGGTGGAAGGTCGCTGAGCCGCAACAGTGTTTGTCAGACCACGAGACATTGCGAAAATCGGTCTTCTCACGAAACATCTGTAGCGTCCGCACAATTTATTTTCTGACTGTCTTTTTTGCCATTTGTGAATGTGTTCTTCGATGCATTTATATGGGCTATAGTAGTAAAGGCCAAATTCAATGTTTTATCAAATATAAAAAATGGATACCTAAAGGGGTCCTAAAATAGCTAAATGATCCATGGTATGATCATCTTTAAACAAATCCATGTGTTAGCTTAGTGCCCCCTCCTTTCTCTTTCTACAAACTATTGAAAACATCAGGTGGTCATAAGATTAAAGGAATGTCCACCTGCTTTGAAAATCCTCTCTCAGCTCAAGGGGCGAAAGTTCAGCTTTAACTGGGTGAAGACTGGGTGAAAGAGATAGGGAGGAACCTTAAGAGTATTACAAAGAAAATGAAAACAAAATCTGCCCTTGATTCAAACAATAACTGTGCTATAAAAAGTCGATGGATTAATACTTTTTTTGTTTGTTGCTTTTGCCCCTTTTCTGTCTGGTAGAACAGATCACATATGGCCCAGTACCAGACATATGGCCCATGTTGCGAGGGAAGAAGAATAGAAAAGTACAATTTTTCTGATGGATTACCGAGTTATTAGTATCTAATTCTCCATTCTCTGGCCATGACACAAATCTGGGTTTTGTTCCACATTTATCAGGTTGCATGCAAAGACTAAGCCATGTGTCTTTATGCTTAGCGTCATGATAAAAATATTTTATACCTCTCTTTTATCCAAAATTGACCAAACTCAAGCTGTGAGGTTGGGGGATTTATTTTCACAACAGATTGCACCAGTCATTACATTTTTTGATAATACCTGTATCTACAGCAGTATTTACACAAGATTATTAAATAGTATGTGGAGCGGGGGCACGGGTGGGGGGTGTATTGGGATTAAACTGTGAACACACAGGAATATCGAGGAATAAAGCAATTCCTTGGTACGATTAGAGGAGCCTGGCACACTCCTCGACGTGTCGCCAGACCCTTGGCACTGAGGCCCTGGCAGCAGATGTCTTGTGTTATCATTTGATGATTAAAAAGATTGACCCAACTCAGCCACTCTTCATCCTCCTCCTCCTCCTCCTCAGTAAATGAAGACCCGTGCTCCTCATACCCGTGCTCCCCCATCTGTCTTCAATCTGCCACTTTGGGTATGTTCATGTGGGGCAGTGGGCAGGCAGTAGTCCCCTATCTCCCTAAGGCCAGAGGGCCAGACTTCCAGGGACCTCGGTTAGTCTCCAGGAAACAAACTCATTGAGGTTGAGGTTTAGGTGAGGGTTATGATGATGCCCATTTAATGTGAGACTCCGGTTAGAGAGCAGGACGGAGGCAGAGATGCAATTATGAATGTCTTTATATATTCAGATTAGGAAGATGCTACATGGCATGGAATGAACATTGACAATTGTAGCCAGTCTTGAATAGTGACTTGGTTGGCTTTAATTAGGATGGACTAGCCAGTGGGTCTGTAGAGTATGTTTGTATCGTTTCTATTTCAATAATGTGTGTAGGTTTCTTGTTATGAGAATTGTTTGGCGTGCTCGATTGCTCAACTCTATCTGGGTGAAGGATCCGGATTGAAAGGAAGCGCCCTCAAATCTGCCATATAAATACCTATATATACAGTGCCTTTGCGAAAGTATTCGGCCCCCTTGAACTTTGCGACCTTTTGCCACATTTCAGGCTTCAAACATAAAGATATAAAACTGTATTTTTTTTGTGAAGAATTAACAACAAGTGGGACACAATCATGAAGTGGAACGACATTTATTGGATATTTCAAACTTTTTTAACAAATCAAAAACTGAAAAATTGGGCGTGCAAAATTATTCAGCCCCTTTACTTTCAGTGCACCAATCTCTCTCCAGAAGTTCAGTGAGAATCTCTGAATGATCCAATGTTGACCTAAATGACTAATGATGATAAATACAATCCACCTGTGTGTAATCAAGTCTCCGTATAAATGCACCTGCACTGTGATAGTCTCAGAGGTCCGTTAAAAGCGCAGAGAGCATCATGAAGAACAAGGAACACACCAGGCAGGTCCGAGATACTGTTGTGAAGAAGTTTAAAGCCGGATTTGGATACAAAAATATTTCCCAAGCTTTAAACATCCCAAGGAGCACTGTGCAAGCGATAATATTGAAATGGAAGGAGTATCAGACCACTTCAAATCTACCAAGACCTGGCCGTCCCTCTAAACTTTCAGCTCATACAAGGAGAAGACTGATCAGAGATGCAGCCAAGAGGCCCATGATCACTCTGGATGAACTGCAGAGATCTACAGCTGAGGTGGGAGACTCTGTCCATAGGACAACAATCAGTCGTATATTGCACAAATCTGGCCTTTATGGAAGAGTGGCAAGAAGAAAGCCATTTCTGAAAGATATCCATAAAAAGTGTTGTTTAAAGTTTGCCACAAGCCACCTGGGAGACACACCAAACATGTGGAAGAAGGTGCTCTGGTCAGATGAAACCAAAATGGAACTTTTTGGCAACAATGCAAAACGTTATGTTTGGCGTAAAAGCAACACAGCTCATCACCCTGAACACACCATACCCAGTGTCAAACATGGTGGTGGCAGCATCATGGTTTGGGCCTGCTTTTCTTCAGCAGGGACAGGGAAGATGGTTAAAATTGATGGGAAGATGGATGGAGCCAAATACAGGACCATTCTGGAAGAGAACCTGATGGAGTCTGCAAAAGACCTGAGACTGGGACGGAGATTTGTCTTCCAACAAGACAATGATCCAAAACATAAAGCAAAATCTACAATAGAATGGTTCAAAAATAAACATATCCAGGTGTTAGAATGGCCAAGTCAAAGTCCAGACCTGAATCCAATCGAGAATCTGTGGAAAGAACTGAAAACTGCTGTTCACAAATGCTCTCCATCCAACCTCACTGAGCTCGAGCTGTTTTACAAGGAGGAATGGGAAAAAAATTCAGTCTCTCGATGTGCAAAACTGATAGAGACATACCCCAAGCGCCTTACAGCTGTAATCGCAGCAAAAGGTGGCGCTACAAAGTATTAACTTAAGGGGGCTGAATAATTTTGCACGCCCAATTTTTCAGTTTTTGATTTGTCCAAAAAGTTTGAAATATCCAATAAATGTCGTTCCACTTCATGATTGTGTCCCACTTGTTGTTGATTCTTCACAAAAAAATACAGTTTTATATCTTTATGTTTGAAGCCTGAAATGTGGCAAAAGGTCGCAAAGTTCAAGGGGGCCGAATACTTTCGCAAGGCACTGTACCTTCATGGCCATATATAGAGTTAAATAGAGGGCACACCTGCCACGAGTGCCCTCCGTCCTCACGTGACCATAAAGTTTGATAGAGGGCACACCTGCCACGAATGCTCTACCCCACATCCACGTCACCGATCAGGGAATTCTGTACAAGTGAGCCTGAATTTGTTTCACTCTTTTGCAATAATGAATATGTAAATCTTTCAAAAACAACAACATTAGTGTCTCCCGAGTGGTGCAGCAGTCTAAGGCAATGCAGTGCTTAAGGCATCACTACAGATCCGGATTCGATCCTGGGCTGTGTCGCAGCCGGGCCGCAACCGGGAGACCCATGAGGAGATGCACAATTGGCCCAGCATCTTCCGGGTTAGGGGAGGGTTTGGCCGACCGGGATGTCCTTGTCCAATCGTTCTCTAGCGACTCCTGTGGAAGGCCGGGCACATGCACGGCGACACGGTCGCCAGTTGTACGGTGTTTCCTCCGACACATTGGTGCGGCTGGCTTCCGGGTTAAGCGAGCAGTGTGTCAAGAAGCAGTGCAGGTTGGCAGTGTTGTGTTTCGGAGGACACACGGCTCTCAACCTTCACCTCTCGAGAGTCCGTACAGGAGTTGCAGCGATGGGACAAGACTGTAACTACCAATTGGATATCATGAAATTGGGGAAAAAAGGGATCAAATAAAAATAATAACATTAAGCTGTTGTATGTCTGACAGAGTAAAAGTATACAAAATATACATTAGCCTTGAATATAGCTCATTTTCACCTTTAAAGGCACTGTAGATGCTCCTTGGTGGGTGCTATCGGGAGTTCATTATCCATTCATCGTTCCCTGGCTGTTACTACCTCAATGCAGACCAGAGGAAGGGAGGGGGGGATAAGGGAAGCAGGGGAAGAGGGGGGTTACTGGGTGATGTGTATAAAGTGTCCAGGGCAGTAATGCCTCCCATTAACGTTTGTCTCTGTCTTACAGGCGTGTGCCCGCTTCGTCCTTCCCCACCAACTGTGTGGCAGGATTAGAGTAAATGAGGCTAAGAACAGATTGGAAAAGAGGGGAAAAGGAAAATAAGAAGAAAATCGGTTTAAAATGCAAACATTAATTCACAATTAATGACAATGAATTTAACCTTCAAGTCTGTGAAATCTAAAATAAAACTATGAGCTGATTCGTAGATGCTTGGTGGCCAATGAGAGTACATGGCATTTTATTTCTATTTGTCTTTTTTTATATTACTAATTTCAAATAAACTGTTCCAAAATGAATGCTGCAAAGAAAAGAGTCCGCAAAGGTCATAGTTAATTACACATATTGTTTATATCGTTTGCACTGTTACATGAAGGCCAAAAGCTTCACTGTCAATGCAGTTGCCATTCTCATTTAATGTTCCCCAGGATACAATTGAGTTTACACTATCGTCATGTTTGTTTTACACATCTCTCTTTTGTATTACCCATAGAAATAGAAATAATGTATTACCCTTCTTATTGCAACGTTAGACACATTACACGGTCTGTGGCTAAACTGGACTTTCTAACACAGATGGCAGAGTGCATGAGCCATCTTCTACCATCCATGCACAGAGTAGCATTGGCCTGTGTTCTAGAGCCTGTGTGGCTGTGCATTGGGGCGTGCAGTCCTCGGACAGGGAGAACAGAAGTAGCACAGTTGGTTCTACGACCCTCTCCCTCCCCGAGGTGAAACAGTTGTTCCCCAGCTAATGTTATGCATATGCTCCTTGACATCCCCCCCAGGATGCCCCACCAGATGCCTGGTCAGAATTGGTTGTATCCATGATATGATCATTTATTTCATTCCGTAGAGACTCAAAATGTGTTTTAGTCATGAATATGTTATCAAGGAAGAAGATACAGCAGTGAAAAGAAAAAGACCACACTCAAACACCACGTTGTGAACTTTTGCACACACCCCCATTTTACACTGGGAATGGTAAATGGGTTCCCCATTCTTTAATACTCAAAATGTTGATGTCCATGCATTTTTCCCGCGGTTTATGGTAAAGTCAGCATGTCTCATACAAAAAAAGTCGCAGAAATGGCTACCTCAAAAATCATTATGTTTTCCCTAAATACAGTGTATCACCTCAGAGCTCTTAGCTACAATGACTGACAATAACACACATTACAAATTAAGCAAATTGAATGCCTCCAGTGGAATTACTGTAAATGACAAAAATAATCATCCTCTGCGAGATCAGACAACAAAAGCCAGGGCCCACACCACAGGTTGCATCAGGAGGCATCTTATTCATTTGTTCATCACTTAATATTTGCTGCTTATCTCATTGTAGGCCCTAAAATCCAAGTTAACTCGGATTATCCTTCATGAAAAAGGCATTAAGGGGAGGATAACCTCTGCTTCGAATGAGTTAATCTACAGGCACGTTAATGAGTCTTGTACTGGATTGGAATTGCTTAAATTAAAAGCAAATATCAACAGTCATTGTGCTAAAGGAGCTTGAGTGCCTGGCCTGGCCTCAATACATCATCCTGTAGACAGTAATGCATTAAGTGATTTGATTCCCTGGGTTGTTGCGGTAATCATGTAATGTAAGTGAAAAACAATTAAATTAACAGTTTATCATGTAATGAAACAACTCACATTTAAAGGGGCTAGGCTTCAAGTTGAGTCAAGGTACATGCTTATTGGGTATGTGTCCCATACTGATCGACACTTGGGGTGACAATTGACCCGTAATTTGACCCATGACCTTAAGGCAACACAAATCATTTAACACGTTTCCCGGGGAAAGTTATGTATTACAGTTTAATCAGATTTTCTGATTGAAACTGATTGAAACAGATTTACCAGTTAAATGTATTTTCTGTTATTGTCCTGATATTAAAGGTCACAATGCTTTTACTGGCTTTATAAAAATGTTTTTTTAATCTACTGTATGATTAAACTGGGGGAGTTTTGATTGCTGCTTTATCGCTGCCGCTTATTTTACCAATTGAATTTGCTGAATTTTATATAAGCCCAACAGTGTATGAGAAAAGGATTTGGGTCTACAGAGTCTCAGTGCCCCATACATTTGTTTGAATTCAATGACTAAATGCTCACGACGTCACTGCTTATATACCATGTATGAGATATTATAATAATGGTTTAATCGTGCTCAATGCACCAACAAAACATTCTTGTAAAGCAACCAGAATATACATTTATCTGAGAGTTCACCAATAGTTTGATGATATTATACCAACTTAATCTGCCTGGGTCACAGTATGAGTGGTATTTTATAGTACTTTATAGTATAACTTGTTGAGGAGCTTATTCATGAGCAAATCCCAGTTTTGAAACATTATGGTAAACATTAAAGGAGGGCTGAACTTCCTGATTTGGCCTCATTTTCGGCTTGGTCATTAAGAAATTCAGTGGCCATGACTGAAGCCAAACAAGAGTTCAAATCAAATCAAACTTAATGTAACTGGACATTTGATTAATAATTGGCCATTTGATTAATTGTTCAGCAGTCTAATGGCTTGGGGGTAGAAGCTGTTAAGGAGTCTTTCGGACCTAGACTTGGTGCTCCGGTACTGCTTGCCATGCGGTAGCAGAGAAAACAGTCTATGACTTGGGTGACTGGAGTCTCTGACAATTTTATGGGCTTTCCTCTGACACTGCCTAATACTGTATATAGGTCCTGGATGTACTGGGCCGTACACATTACCCTCTGTAGCACCTTATGGTCAGATGCCGAGCAGTTGCCATACCAGGCGGTGAAGCAACCTGTCAGGATGCTTAGCTGTAGAACTTTTTGAGGATCTAGGGACCCATGCCAAATCTTTTCAGTCTCCTGTGGGCGAAAATATTTTGTCGTGCCCTTTTCACGACTATCTTGGTGTGTTTGGACCATGATAGTTTGTTTTTGATGCTGATAAAAGGATCTTGAAACTCTCAACCCACTCCACTACAGCCCTGTTGATGTTAATGGGGGCCTGTTCGGCCCGCCTTTTCCTGTAGTCCACGATCAGCTCCTTTGTCTTGCTCACATTGAGGGAGAGGTTGTTGTCCTGGCACCACACTGCCAGTTCTCTGACCTCCTCCCTATAGGCTGTCTCATCGTTGTTTGTGATCAGGCCTACCACGGTTGGTAGTGATGGAGTGGTGTTTGGCCACACAGTCGTGGGTGAATAGGGAGTACAGGAGGGTACTAAGTACACACCCCTGAGGGGCCCCAGTGTTGAGGATCAGCGTGGCACACGTGTAGTTGCCTACCCTTACCACCTGGGGGCGGCCCGTCAGGAAGTCCAGGATCCAGTTGCAGAGGGAGGTGTTTAGTCCCAGGGTCCTTAGCTTAGTGATGAGCTTTGTAGGCACTATGGTGTTGAACGCTGAGCTCTAGTCAATGAACAGCATTCACACATAGGTGTTCCTTTTGTCCACGTGGGAAAGGGCAGTGTGGAGTGCGATTGAGATTGCGTCATCTGTGGATCTGTTGGGGCTGTAAGCAAATTGGAGTGGGTCTAGGGTATCCGGGAGGATGCTGTTGATGTGAGCTATGACCAGCCTTTCAAAGCACTTCATGGCTACCGACGTGAGTGCTACGTGGTGGTAATCATCTAGGCAGGTTACCTTCACTTCCTTGGGCACAGGGAATATGGTGGTCTGCTAAAAACATGGCGGTATTACAGACTCAGTCAGGGAGAGGTTGAAAACGTCAGTGAAGACACTTGCCAGTTGGTCCGCGCACGCTTTGAGTACACGTCCTGGTAATCCATCTGGCCCCGCCTTTGTGAATGTTGACCTGTTTAAAGGTCTTGCTCACATCGGCTATCGAGAGCGTTATCACAGTCATCCAGAACAGCTGGTGCTCTCATGCATGCTTCAGTGTTGCTTGCCTCAAAGTGAGCAAAAAGGGCATTTAGCTCGTCTGGTAGGCTTTTGTCACTGGGCAGCTTGCGTCTGGGGTTCCCTTTGTAGTCCGTAATAGTTTTCAAGCCCTGCCACATCCAACGAGTGTCAGAGCCGGTGCAGTAGGATTCAATCTTAATCCTCTATTGACGCTTTGGTTGTTTGATGGTTAGTCTGAGGGCATAGCAGGATTTCCTATAAGCGTCCTGATTAGTGTCCCACTCCTTGAAAGTGGCAGCTCTAGACTTTTAGCCAGATGCGGATGTTGCCTGTAATCCATGGCTTCTGGTTGGGATATGTACGTACGGTCACTGTGGGGAGGACGTCTTCGATGCACTTATTAATGAAGCTGATGACTGAGGTGATATACTCCTCAATGTCATTGGCTGAATCCTGGAACATATTCCAGTCTGTGCTAGAAAAACAGTCAGTCCTGAAGCATAGCATCTGCGTCATCTGACCACTTCCGTATTGAGCTAGTCACTGGTACTTCCTGCTTTAGTTTTTGCTTGTAAGCAGGAATCAGGAGGATAGAATTATGGTCAGATTTGCCAAATCGAGGGCAGGGGAGACCTTTGTACACATCTCTGTATGTGGAGTAAAGGTGGTCAAAGTTTTTTCCCTCTGGTTGCACATGCTGGTAAAAATTTGGTAAAACTGATTTAAGTTTGATCTAAGTCCCCGACCACCAGGAGTGCCGCTTCTGGATGAGCATTTTCTTGTTTGTTTATGGCCTTATAGAGTTGGTTGAGTGTGGTCTTAGTGCCAGCATCGGTCTGTGGTGGTAAATAGAAGGCTATGAATAATATAGATGAGAACTCTCTTGGTAGATAGTGTCGTATACAGCTTGGTCATTAAGAAATGCAGTGGCCAAGAATGAATCCAAACAAGAGTTGTCTTGGGCAGGTTGTTTAATGTACAGTGGGGAGAACAAGTATTTGATACACTGCCAATTTGGCAGGTTTTCACATCACATTGTATGATTTTTAAGTAATTCATTTGCATTTTATTGCATGACATAAGTATTTGATACATCAGAAAAGCAGAACTTAATATTTGGTACAGAAACCTTTGTTTGCAATTACAGAGATCATACGTTTCCTGTAGTTCTTGATCAGGTTTGCGCACACTGCAGCAGGGATTTTGGCCCACTCCTCCATACAGACCTTCTCCAGATCCTTCAGGTTTCGGGGCTGTCGCTGGGCAACACAAACTTTCAGCTCCCGCCAAAGATTTTCTATTGGGTTCAGGTCTGGAGACTGGCTAGGTCACTCCAGGACCTTGAGATGCTTCTTACGGAGCCACTCCTTAGTTGCCCTGGCTGTGTGTTTCGGGTCGTTGTCATGCTGGAAGACCCAGCCACGACCCATCTTCAATGCTCTTACTGAGGGAAGGAGGCTGTTGGCCAAGACCTCGCGATACATGGCCCCATCCATCCTCCCCTCAATTCGGTGCACTCGTCCTGTCCCCTTTGCAGAAAAGGATCCCCAATGTGTTTCCACCTCCATGCTTCACGGTTGGGATGGTGTTCTTGGGGTTGCACTCATCCTTCTTCTTCCTCCAAACACGGCGAGTAGAGTTTAGACCAAAAAGCTCTATTTTTGTCTCATCAGACCACATGACCTTCTCCCATTCCTCCTCTGGATCATCCAGATGGCCATTGGCAAACTTCAGATGGGCCTGGACATGTGCTGGCTTGAGCAGGGGGACCTTGCGTGCGCTGCAGGATTTTATCCATAACGGCGTAATGTGTTACTAATGGTTTTCTTTGAGACCGTGGTCCCAGCTCTCTTCAGGTCATTGACCAGGTCCTGCCGTGTAGTTCTGGGATGATCCCTCACCTTCCTCATGATCATTGATGCCCCACGAGGTGAGATCTTGCATGGAGCCCCAGACCGAGGGTGATTGACCGTCATCTTGAACTTCTTACATTTTCTAATAATTGTGCCAACAGTTGTTGCCTTCTCACCAAGCTACTTGCCTATTGTCCTGTAGCCCATCCCAGCCTTGTGCAGGTCTTCAATTTAACCCTGATGTCCTTACACAGCTCTCTGGTCTTGGCCATTGTGGAGAGGTTGGAGTCTGTTTGATTGAGTGTGTGGACAGATGTCTTTTATACAGGTAACAAGTTCAAACAGGTGCAGTTAATACAGGTAATGAGTGGCGAACAGGAGGGCTTCTTAAAGAAAAATGAACAGGTCTGTGAGAGCCGGAATTTTTACTGGTTGGTAGGTAATCAAATACTTATGTCATGCAATAAAATGCAAATAATTACTTAAAAATCATACAATGTGATTTTCTGGATTTTTGTTTTTGATTCCGTCTCTCACAGTTGACGTGTACCTATGATAAAAAATTACAGACCTCTACATGCTTTGCAAGTAGGAAAATCTGCAAAATCGGCAGTGCATCAAATACTTGTTCTCCCCACTGTAGGTGTCTTTTGTGTGAGTGTTCGCACGTGGCAAGCGTTTGCATGTTCACTGTGCTAAAACAGTACACTGTTACAGTCACTCACCCTTCTAGATAACTTGAAGGTCGATCTTTGGTCCGCCGGACTAGCTTCTGCACATGTGTGGATCGCATTCACAGCATGTGTATCTCTCTGGTAAGAAGAAGGGCGGGGTGTATGCCTTATGATTAACGAGATGTGGTGTGATCATAACAACATACAGGAACTCAAGTTCCTTTTGTTCACCTGACCTAGAATTCCTTACAATCAAATGCCGACTGCATTATCTAACAAGAGAATTCTCTTCGATTATAATCACAGTCGTGTACATCCCCCCCAAGCAGACACCTCAACGGCCCTGAAAGAACTTAATTGGACTCTATGTAAACTGGAAACCACATATCCTGAGGCTGCATTTATTGTAGCTGGGGATTTTAACAAGGCTAATCTGAAAACAAGGCTCCCTAAATTTTATCAGCATATCGAATGCACGACCCGGGCTGGAAAAATTCAGTATCATTGTTACTCTAACTTCCGCAACGCATACAAAGCGCTCCCTTGCTCTCCTTTCGGCAAATCTGATCACATTTTGTTGCCTCCAGTCTATAGACAGAAACTGAAACAGGAAACGCCCGTGCTCATGTCTGTTCAATGCTGGTCCGGCCAATCTGATTCCACGCTTCAAGATTGCTTCGATCACGTGGAATGGAATATGTTACGGATAGCATCGAACAACAACATTGATGTATACTCTGATTCGGTGAGCGAGTTTATTATCAAGTGCACCTTCCCCAACCAGAAACTGTGGATTGATGGCAGCATTCACGCAAAACTGAAAGTGCGAACCACTGCTTTTAATCAGGGCAAGGCGACCGGAAACATGACCGAATACAAACAGTGTAGCTATTCCCTCCGCAAGGCAATCAAACAAGCTCAGCGTCAGTATAGAGACAAAGTAGAGTTGCAATTCAACGGCTCAGACACGAGAGGTATGTGGCAGGGTCTACAGTCAATCACGGACTACAAAAAGAAAACTAGCCCCGTCGTGGACCACAATGTCTTACTCCCAGACAAACTAAACAACTTCTTTGCTCGCTTTGAGGACAATACAGTGCCACCGACACGGCCCACTACCAAAACCTGCAGACTCTCCTTCACCGCAGCCAACGTGAGTAAAACATTTAAACATGTTAACCCTCGCAAGGCTACCGGCCCAGACGACATCCCTAGCCACGTCCTCAGAGCATGCGCAGACCAGCTGGCGGGTGTGTTTACGAACATATTCAATCAATCCCTATCCTAGTCTGCTGTTCCCACATGCTTCAGGAGGGCCACCATAGTTCTTGTTCCCAAGAAAGCTAAGATAACGGAGCTAAACGACTATCGCCCCGTAGCACTCACTTCCGTCATCATGAAGTGCTTTTAGAGACTAGTCAAGGATCATATCGCCTCTACCCTACCTGACACCCTAGACCCATTCCAATTTGCTTAAAACCCCAATAGGTCCACAGACGACGCAATCGCAATCACACACTGCACACTGCCCTAACCCATCTGAACAAGAGGAATACCTATGTAAGAATGCTGTTCATCAACTACAGCTCAGCATTTTACACATAGTATCAAACTCGTCATTAAGCTCGAGACCCTGGCTCTTGACCCCACCCTGTGCAACTGGGTCCTGGACTTTCTGACGGGCCGCCCCCAGGTGGTGAGGGTGGGAAACAACATCTCCACCCCGCTGATCCTCAACACTGGGGCCCTACAAGGGTGCGTTCTCAGCCTTCTCCTGTACTCCCTGTTCACCCATGACTGCGTGGCCATGCACACCTCCAACTCAATCATCAAGTTTGCAGACTACAGTGGTAGGCTTGATTACCAACAACGATGAGATTTGATTTTGATTTGATTTGTATATTCTCTACTTTACGCATACGAGAACAGGCTACTTAGGTGAAGGGTGCTCGTTTATTTAAACTTAGATAAAATCTGAATCAATGTCTGCAAGATCACATCATGATAGTATTCTACATACATTCACAACTTGAAATGTTCCCGAGCCCCGCCCCCAGACAGCTTCCAACTGACAGAGCAGCCATTACAATTACTAATTTTCTTCAGAAGAAGAGCAGCTCTTCACCTCCAAAAAGCTTTCTTGTTGATAAAGGCATTTCATTTGATTATACATTCATAACATTTCATTAAAATGTGTTTTTAACCTGGTAAGTGACAGAGGAAGAAGATAATTTCTTCAACTGCAAGCAAGGCTTTCATTGAGCTTGCTAACTCAGCTAACGTAAACTCACCCCATTCCGAACAAATGTGCGCAACCGCAACATTCAAACAAGGCGACAAAGAAAACGAATGGGACTGTAGCGACTGTGTTGACGTCAAAATTGGGGGTGTGAACTAGGTTCCTATTCAAGCGTTGTTCGACAAGGTATTGGAGAAAAGTTGAAAAAACTGACCCTCCGTTACATTTTGACGTGTCATGTCGTAACGTACACGCATAAAGCAACTATTTCTGTCTTACAATCTCTCTCCACCAGCTGTAGCACAAGAAATGGACAGTGACGGGGGTAAGGGGGGATACCTAGTCATTTTTTCGTCATCATTGCATGCGATCATCATTCTCAAAGCCGCTGTTTACTTCTAAGATCACTTTAGCACTGCCCTAAAAACCCGATTCAAATTCAACACAAACTTTCAAATAGGTATGTAATGACACATTATATAAACTCTTTATAGTGTTTTATTTACATTTTAGAGGCGATAAGGTGGTAAGTTGGACAGATCGAGTGAAAAAAAGCAATTTTCCCACACAACTCTCCTTCTCACTATCACGCATTAGTTTCGCTTCCCCACCCGCCATTTTTAAAAAGACCCGATGGGGCTCATTGCCTGATTGAATTATGCAGAAACCGGCAGCGTTTAGGTCATGTAATTGATTCTGTTGGAAAGGGGAGAAATTGTGCTTTACAATGGTATTGACATTACAGTTGATCTGGAAGTATTATGTTTTTAGGGCGCTAAAACAATTGTACGGATCAAGGCGTTGTACGAGTTTACGTTAGCTAGCTACCTAGCTAGCTCCTTCTTTAGCTTGCCACCAATGTGCAGTGTGACTGACCAAGGTAAGAAAAAATTGTTTAGAAAATTGAAATGGATTGTTCAATAGAATTAATGTCATGTCTGTATTAGATATAATTTAATTGACAATGCTAATGTTAAATGTTCTTGGCTAGACAAGCAATGTGTTGCTTGCAAACTAGCTAACTTAGCTAGCTTTAGTGAGGGTTGGGTGTCTGAAAGAACTTATAGCTAGCTAGATTATTTATAACATATATTATCTCTATTTTTGCCCACCTACAGTGGTCTGGAGCCTCAGCTGCCTATTGACAGACCCCAGGCAATGTAAGAAGTATTTTGTATAATTTAGCTAGCTTGTTCCCAATGACATGTTTCACGAACATTTACCCTTTATTTATTCTTCATCTTGTGTGAAATTGATTCACTGACTCTCTGTCCCGGCATTATCCACAGGGTAACTGTCAACGTGTGAGTTTGCAATGGACACTGGAGGTGAAGGAATCTGCACTGTAAGCATCAATTTTATGTTCATGAACATTAACCCCTAATTCTTCATCTTGTGTGGAATGTTTTCACTGACTCTGCATTATCCACAGTGTAGCTGTCAACTTGTGAGTCTGAAAATGGACACTGGAGGTGACGGAATCTGCGTTGTAAACTATGAATTTGACATTCAAATACATACTTTTCAAATACAGATGTTAAGTGCACAAAGGTCATTTGAACATTATATTTTGTGTTTCAAATGCGACCTTACAGTGATTCCCATGTCACAATCCAGTTATTATACACAAAAGTTATTTGAGCAAAAAATAAAGATTATTGAAAGCACTTTTAGTTGTCAGTCATGTGCCATTCATTCAAATTTGTCAAAGTGATTTATTGCTGTACTTTTAGTAGTTTTATGCATATCATTTTAATGTAGCCTTAGCTCCAAAATGTAAGGTAATAAGACAACATTTCCATTCATTAAAATACATGGCAATATATATTTATGAAATATATTTTGGAACATATTTTACTAGCTACCACAGCATGCGCTCAAAATGTATTTCCATACTATATATTTAAACATACAGTTGCTGTCGGAAGTTTACATACACATTTGCCAAATACATTTAAACTCAGTTTTTCACAATTCCTGACATTTAATCTTAGTAAAAAAATCCATGTCTTAGGTCAGTTTATATTAAGAATGTGAAATTTCAGAATAATAGTAGTGAGAATGATTTATCTCAGGTTATATTTCTTTCATCACATTTCCAGTGGGTCAGAAGTTTACATACACTCAATTAGTATTTGGTTGCATTGACTTTATAATTGTTTAACTTGGGTCAAACGTTTTAGGTAGCCTTCCACAAGCTTCCCATAATAAGTTAGGTGAATTTTGTCCCATTCCTCCTGACCGAGCTGGTGTAACTGTGTCAGGTTTGTAGGCCTTCTTGCTCGCACACGCTTTTTCAGTTCTGCTCACACATTTTCTATGGGATTGAGGTCAGGGCTTTGTGATGGCCACTCCAATACCTTGACTTTGTTGTCCTTAAGCCATTTTGCCACAACTTTGGAAGAATGCTTTGGGTCATTGTCCATTTGTAAGACCCATTTGTGACCAAGCCTTAACTTCCTGACTGATGTCTTTAGATGTTGCTTCAATATATCCACACCATTTTCTTTCCTCATGATGGCATCTATTTTGTGACGTGCACCAGTCCATCTTGCAGCAAAACACCCCCACAACATGATGCTGCCATCCCCGTGCTTCACGGTTGGGATGGTGTTCCTCGGCTTGCAAGACTCCCCCTTTTTCTTCCAAACATAACAATGGTCATCATGGCCAAACAGTTCTATTTTTGTTTCATCAGACCAGAGGACATTTCTACAAAAAGTACGATCTTTGTCCCCATGTCCAGTTGCAAACCGTAGTCTGGCTTTTTTATGGTTGTTTTGGAGCAGTGGATTCTTCCTTGCTTAGTGGCCTTTCAGGTTATGTCGATATAGGACTCGTTTTACTGTGGCTATAGATACTTTTGTACCTGATTCCTCCAGCATCTTCACAAGGTCCTTTGCTGTTGTTCTGGGATTGATTTACACTTTTCGCACCAAAGTACGTTCATCTCTAGGAGATAGAATGCGTCTCCTTCCTGAGCGGTATGACGGCTGCGTGGTCCAATGTTGTTTATAGATGAACAGATGAACGTGGTACCTTCAGGCATTTGGAAATTGCTCCCAATGATGAACCAGATTTGTAGAGGTCTACAATTTTTTTTCTGAGGTTTTGGCTGATTTCTTTAGATTTTCCCATGATGTCAAGCGAAGAGGCACTGAGTTTGAAGGTAGGCCTTGAAATACATCCTCAGGTACACCTCCAATTGACTCAAATGAGGTCAACTATCAGAAGCTTCTAAAGCCATGACCTAATTTTCTGGAATTTTCCAAGCTGTTTAAAGGCACAGTCAACTTAGTGTATGTAAACTTCTGACCCACTGGAATTGTGATACAGTGAATTTTAAGTGAAATAATCTGTCTGTAAACAATTGCTGGAAAAATGACTTGTGTCATGCACAAAGTAGATGTCCTAACCGACTTGCCAAACTATAGTTTGTTAACAAGAAATTTGTGGAGTGGTTGAAAAATGAGTTTTCATGACTCCAATCTAAGTGTATGTAAACTTCCGACTTCAACTGTATATATAAACTGAACAGTACACATGTAATATGTATTTCTCTGAGTTATGTTCACCAAGGGTGACAAAACACTCTTGACCAGTTAAATAGGTATAAAATAATGTGTCTGTTTGAAAACCCATTTCTTAAGAATTTTGATTAAGAATGAAAGGTTGGAAATTGGTGGAAAATTGCTAAGAGCTGAAGAATCTAGATTTATTTTCGACAGAGGGGGTTTCCCCATAGCAGTTTTTAGTGCAGTGGGAAAAATGTCTGTGAACAAGGAGTGATTAACAATAGCTTGCACTTCTTCAGATATGCAATTAAAACTGTTTTGAAGAAGGCAGTGGGGATAGGATCGAGAAAGCAGTTTGAAGGCTTAAGTTGTGATATCACTTTCCTGAGCATGTCTGTGTCAACCAGGGAAAATAAACCTGTAGTGCCGTTGCCTGGTAGGCTAGGGCACATATCATCAAACTTCTCAACAGATCTTAATTGACTGATAACCAGACTAATCTTATCTCTGAAATATGCCTCAAACTGTGGAGGAAAGTTCACATAGGTTTGAGGGGTTAGGATTTATCAGGCCATCAATGGTCGAGAAGAGCACTCTCAAATTATTCTGATTTATAGTGATCAAGTTAGAAAAATGTGCTTGTCTGGCCTTTCAAATTACCTTGTTATATATGACAAGAGCTCTCTCAGAATATCATAATGGACCTGCAACTTTGACTTTCTCCACTTTACCTTTGTGCAATTTTGTGTATGTGGCCTTTTTCAACTTTACTGGAGCTATGGTTGCCCTTAATGTGCTTTTAAAGTGATCAACTAAATCATCACAAGAGGAAGTCAGAATAGGTGGTGGAGTATTGTTCATACACTCAATAAACTCAATAAAATATGTAGCAACTTCAGAGGTAACATAGCGTTTCTTAATGATGTGTGTAGATGGGTGAGAAAAAAACATGTTTAATCCATTTTGAATTCAGGCTGTAACACAACAAAATGTGGAATAAGTCAAGGGGTATGGATACTTTCTTCGGAAAGTATTCAGACCCCTTAACCTTTCCCACATTTTGTTACGTTACATCCTTATTCTAAATCCATTCAATGGATAATTTCAATAAACACACAATATACCATAATGACAAAGCAAAAACAGGTTTTTAGACATTTTTGCAAATGTATTCAAAATAAAAACTGAAATATCACTTTTGCATAAGTATTCAGACCCTTTACTCAGTACTTTGTTGAAGCACTTTTGGCAGCGATTACAGCCTCAAGTCTTAATGGGTATGATTCTACAAGCTTGAAACACCTGTATTTGAGGAGTTTCTCCCATTATTCTCTGTAGATCCTCTGAAGCTCTGTCAATTTGGATGGGGTGTGTCGCTGCACAGCTATTTTCAGGTCTCTCCAGAGATGTTTGATCAAGTTCAAGTCCAGGCTCTGGCTGGGCCAATCAATGACATTCAGAGACTTGTCCCGAAGCCACTCTTGCATTGTCTTTGCTGTGTGCTTAGGGTCATTGTCCTGTTGGAAGATGAACCGTCACCCTAGTCTGAGGTCCTGAGCGCTCTGGAGCAGGTTTTCATCAAGGATATCGTCATCCTGACTTGTCTCCCAGTCCCTGAAAAACATCTCCACAGCATGATGCTGCCATCACCATGCTTCACCGTTCAGGCCAAGTAGTAACATGTTGGTTTCATCAGACAAGATAATCTTATTTCTCATGTTCTGAGAGTCCTTTAGGTGCCTTTTTGGCAAATTCCAAGCGGGCTGTCATTTGACTTTTATTGAGGAGTGGCTTCCGTCTGGCCATTCCACCATAAAGTCCTGATTGATGGAGTGCTGCAGAGATGGTTGTCCTTCTGTAAGGTTCTCCCAATTCCACACATAGAGAAACTATGGAGCTCTGTCAGAGTGACCATCAAGTTCTTGTTCACCTCCCTGACCAAGGCCCTTCTCCCCGATTGCTCCCCGGGCAGCCAGCTCTAGGAAGAGTCTTCGTGGTCCCAAACTTCTTCCATTTAAGAATGATGGAGGCCACTGTGTTCTTCGGGAACTTCAATGCTGCATACATTCTTTGGTACCCTTTCCCAGATCTGTGCCTCAACACAATCCTGTCTCGGAGCTCTACTGACAATTCCTTCGTCCTCATGGCTTGGTTTTTTGCTCTGACATGCACTGTCAACTGTGGGACCTTATATAGAAAAGGTTTGAGCCTTTCCAAATCATGTCCAATGAACTGAATTTACCACAGGTGGACTACAATCAAGTTGTAGAAACATCTCAAGGATGATCAATGGAAACAGGATGCACCTATGCGATGCGCAATTTTGAGCCTCATAGCAAGGGTCTAAGTATTTATGTAATTACTTCATTAATTAATTAAAACATCTCTAAAAACCTCTTTTCACTTTGTCATTATGGGGTATTGTGTGTTGATTAATGAGGGAAAAAATACAATTTAATCCATTTTAGAATACGTCTGTAACGTAACAAAATGTTTAAAAAACGTGAAGGGGTCTGACTACTTTCCGAATACACTATGTATAAGTATATGAAAACGGCAAATATGTTGTAGTATGTCCATGTATTTTGGTACATATAAGACTTAAACATATATTTATGTATCAGTAATTTACTTATACATAAATACATTTACATTTACATACATGTTGTTAAAATACATGTAAATATAGAATTTTTCTGTAAGGGGATATCTCTACATATTCAGTTCATAAATAACATTAACATTTGTGATCAATGGTACAGTAAAATACCCTGATACAATCTGCCAAATCATAAATAAATTGATCAAATCATGGAAATAACCATTACTTTGAGAGTGCAAGCTATGGTAATTGCATTTACATTCACGGACAATTCTCAGTGGAGTTTCCTGAAAGACAGATGGTTGGTCATATAAAATGTCTCCAAGCTAAATAAACAGATTGGGACAAAAATCCTGATCTCCACATTAATTTTAATCGGAATACCACAGATCACGTGTGCCATTAAAATTCAATATTTTCATAGCTTAGATGTCAACCCTATATTGAATCACTGATATATATCTCTGGTCCATAAAATGAGTGAGAAAGCTATTCCCGGAAGGCATTACGCTGGAACCTCAAACTTCAAGTGACAGAAAGCCTACAAGAATCAGTATAATTAATTTTACCATTAATTCTGTGCAGTGGTTGAAGATGGCATTATGGGCACGATCTAGAGTATAAAACTCAGTTTTACAATTGAGTGTGTGATGTATCTTTTGATGTGCCAAAACACGTAACCCTCAGATTGCATGACACATTCCAACACTGCTCCACATACCATTCATGATGCCCCCCCCCCCCCCCCCCGTCTCCTTATACAATACATGGCATGTAAAAATAAGCCAGGTTAGGCTAACTTAATTTTCCTTAAGTGAAAGTCTCTCAGTGAATTCTAAATCTCTCCTCCCCACCTGCTCCCCCAACAGGACATTGGCTAAAGGATTAGCCATAGTTGTGATTCTTCCCTTTTTTCATTTACTAAACAATGTCTGCAGATTAGCCTGACGATTCAGAACACATCAAATAAAGAAAATGGCATTAAATTATCACATTAATATTATTATAGTTCCCCTGCCTGCACTCCTTTAAATCATTATATAATGAATCAAAGTGGTATTACCCACTTATCCCTTTTATTTCCCATTTATAAAGGACCTGAGCTAGTAAATATTGGATTGGAACTGCATAATGCAATCAGCTATAAGTGAAATACTGGAGTGGAGACAGGACTATATTAGCAATAGCCTCAACAAAGGGCAACCAAGGTCCTGTGCCTACATGGGTTGAAAAATAGTGGAGGTGTTTGGGTACTTTTGTATAACGTTTTAAGATTTGCTGACATAGGTGATGCTTAAGAGTGCTGAAAGTAACCTGAAGTTTTCACCTGGACCTTTGGCTCAGTTGGCAAAGGATGGACATTTGAAATTGGGGGACACTAGTGTCAGCCCGTCGTTAATGATTATGCAGTCAGTTTCCATGTATGATGGCTAATTGGGTAAATGACTAGAATGTAAATGTAAGCTCATTTGGATATGTTCTGTATTTTCTCTGGTTTTAGAGTTTGGATTGTAGTATCAACACCTCACAAAATCCCACATGATTTATATTGGAGAATACAATCCAAAATCAAAAGGGGGGTGAATATGTGAGAAAGAGGAGAGGATTCAGTCAACAACCATGTGACTTGTAGTTACTTGCTATATATCTAGGCCACATGATACTATAAGGAGGATTATTAGGAAATAATTCAGGGATTTATAGGGATATAATTCAGTGTAAATACAGTATATTAGAATAGTAAGTAATAGAAGATTCCACTTTCATCTTTTAAATCAGGGTTCTCAAAGGATTAGGAGATGGGCAGCATGGACATCTGGCCTGAGCTACCTTAAATTTTTCTAAGTAAATATGTGTATTTTATGTATTTCTTCGAGCAAAGCATTGGCTGTTTATAAATTCCTAAGGTCATATACCATCATTCTGACTATCGAAGAATGATGCATTGTTATCTTTCATCCTCTTCAGTAATTGGGATCATAATATTCAAAAGAGCTGTTTAATTCAAAAATCTAAAACCCAAGACTGAAAGTCTGTAATCCAGCCTTTCTTGAAGCATACTGTACCAAACTCTGCAAAAAGAAATAGACTACTGATTCATCTCATTGGATTATTTACGTTGCCTTCAACATGATTGACCAGTAGAAAAGAAATTAAAATGTGTGTTCAATGGGATTTTCTAGGAAAATCCTGTTATGTTAGTTGAAAAACCACTAAGATAATAAGGAATGACTAATTCTCCAAAAGTCGATTAAATGTCATCTCTTCCGATGTCGCCCTGTCCCCATGAAATACAGCAGGTCATGGCTTTTGCTGAGGTTATGTATATTTAGATTTACCAATAAGAGCTGGATTAGACACATTTTTTTCCGTAAGGGGTTTTCTTATTATTCAGGGTATAGGCTACTGCTCACCCGTGTGTCAATCTAAGCAACAAAAAATATCCCCGTCAAAATCTGTCAGTTTAAACTAGAGAAATCTGATTAGTATGGGGTGCGTCTCAATCCACCAAATCCGCCTATGTCGGCTTGGAAGGTGGAAGGTGGCCGAGCTACAGGGGTGTTTGTCAGACAATGAGACATCTCCAAAAATCGGTATTCTTACGAAAACATCTGACTGTCCGAACGGTTTGGCCTAAAAACTAACAACAGTGTTCTCCATTATGCTCTACAACCAACACGGAACTCGTCTGACGGTAACCCATACAAATTAATGGAAGCATGGAGGTAATTTTGTGCCAACAAAATTATGGGGTTAAATATGTAAAAAAAAAAAAGAAATCCTAAACGTTCTTATAGGTCCTAAATATAGGACAAACACTTCAAATCCTTGTTCCTTATGATGAATAATTGAATACTAATATCTGACTGTCTTGAAGGGCATTCAGGTGCGTACATTATTTCCCTTCATAAACTGGGTAGTTCGAGCCCTGAATACTGATTGGCTGACAGTCATGGAATATCAGACCATATACCACGGATATGACAAAACATTTATTTTTACCTCTCTATTTATGTGGTAACCTGTTTATAATAGCAATAAGGCCAAAGCCTAAGGGCTGTTTTTAGGCGTAACGCAACAAAAGTTTCAAAGGCTTTAGTTCATTCTCACATGTTCTATTTTTGAGCTGCTTTTGAAAGCAAAATTCGACTTGAAAACATTATTAGCATTACTGAATTCGATGTTCATAATAGCAAGCTAGGACTAATGGTTTGCTTAGCTAAACTAGCAAGTCTGTTTGTTTGGTTACCAAGGCAACTAATGTAGCTCTCTAGTAAAATTGCCAGATACTTCTCAGTGGATGTTGAACACATTTCTACATGCAAATGAACACATTTCTAGCGGCAAATTATAGCCATGGTATATAAGGGTTATAATCAACAAGGGGTTCTCTGGAAAATAATGCAACTCCGTGGAAAGTAAGTTCCACTCCTTTAACGTAACTGTGTGCATAGAAAACAAGCCATTAGGGAAACAGAAATGGTCAAATATATGTTATTGAGTCATCCTAGTTTTAACAGTAATCCCACAAAGCTGTGTCAACCTGCTGTCTTTATTTACTGTGGCTCAAGAGTCTGATAGAAGAGACTATGATGCTAGTTATGAAAAGAGGGACATTTTGAAAAGCCCTAACCCATTTCTATCCACAATGAAGGGAAGCATAGTCTGTGCATTAAGATATTTGGACAATATTGATCTCAATCATCCTCTGTGTTGAGTTGATTTGTCGATTTATATATTTGGAATTTGAAAGGAAAAAGTGCTTTATGACATTATTAGAATTCAACCCTCTACAGACTCATCTAAGTGAACCCTCCTTAAAATATAGGAATATACACATGGTTTACACTCTACTACTACCACTACTTTTACTACTATCTATCTATCTATTCTACTACTACTACTACTACTACTACTACTACTATTAGTAGTTAACTGGTTAGAACATTGAGAAAACACTACCAATATTATGTAGTTATATTCTTACTGCTACTCGTGTTCACAATAGCTTATAAGCAATTTAGTAGTAGTAATAGTAGAAGTAGTAGTACTAGTAGTGGTTACCACTTACCGTGTGGTTAATAGTGACTAGATAGAACTAAGGGGGCAAAGACATTCCTTGAGAATCCATGATCATAGGCATGATGGGAGCAGAAGCAGGTCAGAAGGGCTCTTTCCTCCCCACGCAGACATTTCTGCCTCGCTTAACAACTTAGTTGGATTAGTCATCATTCCATTGAAAGTGCCCCTTAATGATCTGAAGTAATTGTTCTAAATGTCATTTGTATGTAAATCTCTGTGCCGATTAGGATCCACTCAACGTGCTTTTGTTATTATTATCATTATTATTAAAATGTTTGCTCATGGAGGAGAAAGATTACAGAACCATCAAGCATGTTGTCTGACCCATTAACTGATAAAAAGCTGTTAGGGGCTTAAATATTAAATTACATATATGGACCACAGAGTGATGAAACTGTACTATTTCTCTACCTCATGAAGAGTGTAAAGGCTTTAGACTGCAGAAAGCTCAGAAAAAACGTCCTATAAGAGAGAGAGAGAGAGAGAGAGAGAGAGAGAGAGAGAGAGAGAGAGAGAGAGAGAAGAAGAACGGGTCCTTTTTTTAAATATATTTTTTTACAGTTCTTTTCTCGTAAAACAATAGAGTGTCGATTGGCATACATCCTGACTCCATGCAGCACACTGAATTGTAGATTTGTTATTTTATGCTCCAATTATATATCCTTTGAATAGTTATGACAAATTGAGTTAAACAACCCCCCCCACACACTACTGAGCATATGGTCTTTTCACTGCATCCTCTACATCTGCAGAGACTTTGAATTCTGGGACTCTAATTGAATATCTACAAAACCATCACCAACCTCCTTCAAATTCCCAAAGCCCCTCAATGCCAGTCATTTATTTACACTGAACAAAAATATAAATGCTACATGTAAAGTGTTGGTCCTATGTTTCATGAGCTGAAATAAAAGATCCCAGAAATGTTCCATACTCACAAAAACCTTTTCTCTCAAATGTTGTGCACAAATTTGTTTACATCCCTGTTAGTGAGCATTTGAGCCTTAGTCAAGATAATCCATCCACCTGACAGGTGTGGCATATCAAGAAGCTGATTTAAAAACATGATCATTTCACAGGTGCACCTTGTGCTGGGTACAATAAAAGGCCACTCTAAAATATGCAGTTTTGTCACACAACACAACCGCAGACCACGTCTTCACCTGTGGGATCTTCTGAGACCAGCCACCCGGACAGCTGATGAAACCGAGGAATATTTCTGTCTGTAATAAAGCCCTTTTGTGGTCAAAAAACTAATTCTGATTGGGAGGGCCTGGCTCCCAAGTGGGTGTGCCTATGCCCTCCCAGGCCCACCCATGGCAGTGCCTCTGCCCAGTCATGTGAAATCCATAGATTAGGGCCTAATGAATTTATCTCAATTGACTGATTTACTTTTATAAACTGTAACTCAGTGTAGCCGATGTGAAATGGCTAGCTAGTTAGCGGTGGTGCGCGCTAGTGGCGTCACTTGCTCTGAGACCTTGAAGTAGTGGTTCCCTCTGCAAGGGCTGCGGCTTTTGTGGAGCGATGGGTAACGAAGCTTCGAGGGTGACTGTTGACGTGTGCAGAGCGTCCCTGGTTCGCGCCCAGGTCGGGGCAAGGGGACGGGCTGTTACATCATTACTGTTACATCAGCAATATCTTCAAAATTGTTGCATGTTGCATTTATATTTTTGTTCAGCATACTTATATGCATGAGTGTGTGTGGTTGTGTTGGGGGGTATGTTCAGAGTGTTACATGTGTGCATAAGAAAGCACACCAAAAGATTGGCCCATACATCAATGTCTAATGATTGATTATTGAGGTAATGAATAGAGTAGCAAGGGGGGCCTATTGCCACAAACTGGTAAACTTTAACAAAACGATTAATTGTTGGAGAGCGAGGTGAAGTGCTTTTGACACAAGCTGGTCCCTGGTTCAAGCCCGGGTATGGGCGAGGGGATGGACTAAAGTTATACTGTTACATTGGTGCCGTAACCCGGATCAATGGTTGCTGCGGAAAAGGAGGAGGTCAAAAGGGGGGTGAGTGTAACCGATGTGAAATGGCTAGCTAGTTAGCGGTGGTGTGCGCTAATAGCGTTTCAATCGGTGATGTCACTCGCTTTGAGGCCTTGAAGTAGTGGTTCCCCTTGCTCTGGTTCCCCTTGCTTTTGTGGAGCGATGGGTAACGATGCTTCGTGGGTGTCAGTTGTTGATGTGTGCAGAGGGACCCTGGTTCGAGCCCGGGTATGGGCGAGGGGACGGACTAAAGTTATACTGTTACACTAGGTTAGGGGTTAAGGTTAGGGTTCAGGTTAAGGTTGGGGATAGGAGAAGGGTTGGCTAATATGCTAATTAGTTGCAAAGTAGCTAAAAAGTACTAAATAGTTGCAAAGTTGTTAATTGCTAAAAATGCTAAATGATTCACTTTGGGATATGGGTAACAGTGAATGAGATAGAGATCAAATTGAAAGAGAGCATGTGAATCTGCTAAAATCAACAAAATAGAAATCAAACAGTGGATTACACAACCAAATCATATAAACTCTCTTCTGAACTAAAATATTATTTTGAATTGTACAGGTAGAATGAGAGGTCACATCAAACGTGTAACTGTACATCATCCTAGTGCAGTTATAGCACCCCTATACTTTGATATAAGAAATTCCAACCTTTCAAAAAACAAAAAATGAGTTGTGATGCAATGTTGTGCAGTCATAGGATATATTTGTCTGATTATTGTTTGTCATACTGTTTAATCGATTCTAACAATGGATAAGAGTTGTTTTTGTTTTCTCACATACAAATTATTTACTTTCCATAATAAATTTGCCTACTTCTGAAGTTGTGTGGCTTCACTAGGTAGGTAGGTAGGTAGTTTAACAAAATCTGGACTAAATAATTGTCAGAATTATGGTCACAGTGTATTTGGGTAGTGCCAACCTTCAGTACTGGAAATAATCTTGACACTTTTAATTTGCCAGATAATGTACAAACCACTTTTGAGCCTATATAGAAGCTATTTGGTATTTTGCCGGGTTAATCTGCTAGTCGGAACAAGGAAACTCGAAAATGTCAGACTTGTTAAATGGATGCAGTTATACACTTACCGCGTTCAACCAGTCAGCAAGTCGGACATTTTTTAGTTTTCTAATTCCGACTAGTTTGTGAACGCGGCATTTTCTTCACACGTCATCACTAAAACACACTGATGTAATCAAACAGAGACTTGGATTGGATAGAGGTCCGCGCACCAAGCTAATTAATTATTGGACATGAGTTTTCAAACTATCGTCCCAGATAGGAACACCGAAAATGCGAATGGAATCAGAATAAGTAGCTAGCTAGCTATTTATGCTACACGCATAGGATTTGCTCTCGTAAGTTGTCTTCAATATAAGCAAGCCAGGAACAAAGCCAGTTAGCTATTTGCTACACTAGCTAACGTTAGTAAATGTTGTTTGTCTCTTACTGTACTACAATACAGTGACATCTAGCCTGCCAGTATTTACACTATCCTACATAAGATTTCATGCTAGCAATTCAAAAGGGAGAACATTACAGTACATAGTAGTGTACGTTAGTTAGTCACTAAAGCAATTAGCTAGCTTATTTAGCTAGTACTAAAACGATGTTTATAGCTAGTAGCGCTGGTGTTGAAAAGCTTGAAATGATGTATACAAGTAGCTAGCTAAACTTTGGTGACCCCCCGTGATGTCACCTTTCTAACAGCCCTCTATCAGATCGCTAACTGCTGTATGTGTTTCATTTTTTAGGACGGACGGCCTTCAGTTCTGTATGGAACTGCAGAATGTGCCTTACACACACCAGTCACCATGAGATTACCAAAGTTGGCCAGTGTTTTTGTCTTCTTGGGCTGCCTGGCAGCTTACCTGATGTTTGTTAAGCGCCACTATGATGGTGTAAGGCCAGCCATCTCCAAAATACCACCTCACTTCCCACACAGATTGGGCTTGTCGGGCAGTCCCAACAGACCAACATCCTCAGAAGTGGTCAGCGGACGTTTCCAGTATGGCGTTATGTTTGATGCTGGGAGCACAGGGACAAGGATCCATGTCTTCAAGTTTCAACTGGAGGACAACGGTACAGTACATGTGTGCATTGTTGAAAACAAATATATTACACTGGGAGAGATAGAAATGTTACCTCCATACCTCTGAACCCAAAATTAAAACGTTGTCTCTCTCTTCCATCCATTAATGGACTTGTTTTGGTGAATGGTATTATGAATAGCATCTGCATATGTAGTTGACCAAAATGGATCAATTAAATGTAGCTCTCTGCATTGCTTTTAGAATTTGTAATCTATGTGCGGCAGCAAAAGTATTAATTACAGATTTGAATCCATGTGAGACATGTAAGGCTTTCAGGCTTAATTTGTATTATGTGCCTCATATTAGGCTTACGCTACCCCATACCAGGAATCTACCCCAAAAGTTACTGTAAAGCATCGCCAAATGGCTTAGTTACCGAATTATTTCAACATTAAGCTAAATAATTTAAGTGCTGTTTTGGCTTTATTATTAAACCAATGATTGTTATATTCTGATGGCTACCAAGCACCTGTTATTTATGTTGAAACAGCCCTCATTGTTTTTCACAAACACGCAACACGTCAAGTAGAGGTTCACAGAAACAATGTAGAAATTCTGAGAAGATAGAACATGTCAATTTTTATGGCAGTGTTATATAGGCTACTTTATAATATCACACCGCTTGCCATGGGTTTTCTGCTTTGGTGGTAACTATTAGCATTACTCAAATCTACATTAGCACCCTACAATTCTTTCAATTGTGAATTAAATGTCAACTGTATTTCACTGTAATGGGCTTCATGCTATTTGTTATGTCTTTTTCTACAGAGGCTCCTAAATTGGCACATGAAACATTCAGAGCAATAAAACCAGGTCTATCTGCATATGCCGATGACCCAGAAAAGGTTACCAACTTCATATATCTATTTGAAAAGAACAGTCAAGATACTCCTAAACGTAGACCATCTCTTGTTATTGCACTGATGTTATCTTTGGAAATCTAATCTCTTGGTTCCACTGTGGTTTGTTTCTTAGTGTAAAGAAGGGATCCTGGAGCTGTTGGCTGTGGCCCAAGGCAGCATTCCCTCCTCCGTATGGAGCAGCACTCCTCTGGTCCTCAAGGCCACTGCAGGCCTCCGTCTTTTGCCTGGGGAGAAGGCCACACACTTACTGGACAGGGTGAGCCTTTCACCACTGGCCAATGTCTGTGGACTCACTACGTAGATAGATTGCCATACCACAAACACTGCACAGTTCCCACTCTCTCACCTTGTGGGGTTAGCATTTCCGTTAGCTGTTTTGTTACATTTCACCCCGATTTCAGATTTTCCATAGGAAAAAGACAAGAGTTGTGCTGGGAAAAGCATGGAGGTTGGCAGCGGTCAAATAAAGAGTTGCCCACTTACAAATGAGCTAGGCTATGTAATTGCATAACTTGTCTAAATTTACCCCATGCTGTTGGTGGTCCTCCTGGTACAGTAATACCATCAGCTGAAAGCAATTAATGACATGAATGAATTGCATAAGTGACCTCTTTGTTTGATCACCTGTCAGTGTTCCAGGTCCTCCACGCCTTTCACAGATCCTCCTCTGCGCCTCTTTTTTTTTTTCTCTCTCTCTCTCCATTTAATAGCCTATGACAGCTTCACCTAAGGACTACACACCCTAAACCTGTTTAGTTTGTAGTTGAACTATTACGTGGCCAAGTGTTAACACACCCAACTCCTTTTTACAACAATGAGGGGTGTGAATTGACTGCACGTCATCCTTGTTCTAAAGATGCATAAATGTGCTATCTATACAGCTCGTGAATAGTAGTATTTATATATTGCAAAGTTGATTTCATGTAGATAATACCTTATAGAAAGAATTGTGTCATGTACAGTTGAAGTTGGAAGTTTACATACACCTTAGCGAAATACATTTAAACTCAGTTTTTTACCATTTCTGACATTTAATCCTAGTGAAAATGACCAGTCTTAGGTCAGTTAGGATCACCACTTAATTTTAAGAATGTGAAATGTCAGAATAATAGTTGAGAGTGATTTATTTCAGCTTTTATTTCTTTCATCACTCAATTTGTATTTGGTAACATTGCCTTTAAATTGTTTAACTTGGGTCAAACGTTTTGGGTAGCCTTCCACAAGCTTCCCACAATAAGTTGGGTGAATTTTGGCCCATTCCTTCTGACAGAGCTGGTGTAACTGTGTCAGGTTTGTAGCCCTCCGTGCTCGCACAAGCTTTTTCAGTTCTGCCCACAAATGTTCTACAGGATTGAGGTCAGGGCTTTGTAATGGCCACTCCAATAACTTGACTTTGTTGTCCTTAAGCCAATTTGCCACAACTTTGGAAGAATGCTTGGGGTCATTATCCATTTGGAAGACCCATTTGCCACCAAGTTTTAAATTCCTGACTCATGTCTTGAGATGCTGCTTCAATATATCCAAATAAATTTTCCTTCCCCATGAAGCCATCTATTTTGTGAAGTGCACCAGTCCCTCCTGCAGCAAAGCAACCCCACAACATGATGCTGCCATCCCAGTGCTTCACGGTTGGGATGGTGTTCTTTGGCTGCAAACCTCCCCTTTTTCCTCCAAACATAACGATAGTCATTATGACCAAACAGTTCTATTTTTATTTCATCAGACCAGAGGACATTTCTCCAAAAAGTACGATCTTTGTCCCCATGTGCAGTTGCAAACCGTAGTCTGGTTTTTCTATGCCGATTTTGCAGCAGTGGCTTCTTCCTGGCTGAGCGGCCTTTCAGGTTATGTCGATATCGGACTCGTTTTACTGTGGCTATAGATACTTTTGTACCTGTTTCCTCCAGCATCTTCACAAGGTCCTTTGTTGTTCTGGGATCGATTTGCACTTTTCGCACCAAAATACGTTCATCTCTAGGAGACAGAATGCGTCTCCTTCCTGGGTGATATGACAGCTGCGTGGTCCCATGGTGTTTATACTTGTGTACTATTGTTCGTACAGATGAACGTGATACTTTCAGGCTTTTGGAAATTGCTCCCAAGGATGAACCAGACTTGTGGAGGTCTACACTTTTTTTTTTTCCCATTTCCCATGATGTCAAGCAAAGAGGCACTGAGTTTGAAGGTAGGCCTTGAACTACATCCACAAATACACCTCCAATTGACTCAAATTATGTCAATTAGCCTATCAGAAGCTTCTAAAGCCATGACATCAATTTCTGGACTTTTCCAAGCTGTTTAAAGTCACAGTCAACTTAGTGTATGTGAACTTCCTACCCACTGGAATTATAAGTGAAATAATCTGTCTAAACAATTGTTGGAAAAATGACTTGTGTCATGCACAAAGTAGATGTCCTAACCGACTTACCAAAACCATAGTTTGTTAACAAGAGATTTGTGGAGTGGTTGAAAAACGAGTTTGAATGTCTCCAACCAAAGTGGATGTAAACTTCCAACTTCAACTGTATGTGGAAAACAGCTTCCAAACAGGGTTGAGGAAGAACTGACCTTAAGCTTTCTATCTAGGTGAGGGAGGTGTTTGGGGAGTCTCCATTCTTGTCCAGGGGGGACAGTGTGTCCATAATGGATGGCACTGATGAAGGTATGTCTGGCCCTCACCCACTTGTAGTTTCACAAAACACGTCATACCCTTGCAGGTGTTTCTAGTGTCATGTACTGTGGGACTCACATTTTTGTATACAATAAAACCTTTACTTTTTAAATGTTTTTGTTATAGATGCAAGATTCCCCCTTAATCCAATTAGAATTCAATGTTTTTACACTGCACCCGTTTGGGTCTTAGTGAAGCAATATTTCCATGGCCTTGCCAATTTATGGACATTTCCTTTTTTTAAATCCTGTGTACATCCTGTAACAACAGTATGACTTTTTGATGTAGAACATTTTTTTCTCATTTGATAGTTCTTCTAATTCATAACCATTTCTAGATGTTCTTTCGTCTTGCATGATGAATTGGAGGTAACAGAAGTTATCACAGGACTGGATCCTTGGGATCACTGATTAGGATGTTTCTGCACAGTGTTGCATTGATTCTGAGAGAGGTCACTCAGTTTGACCCTGCCCTGAATTACCCAATGCATACAGAGGCACTTAACGGGTTATGGGGGGGAAAAAAGCTAGTTAAATGTGTCAATATCCGCTTTAACCTCCATGACTAATTACAGCAAAACTTTTGACAGGAATGCAGAATTAATACAATTTGTAAATAATTGAGTTGGCACTGGACTGGAGCCCTCTGTGTCCAGTGGAGCGGCCTAGATGGTAGAGGCCCACTCTGGTCCATTACTGGCTTGTTTGAGCAACATCAAGCCTGTCACCAAACAGCTATGTTTCTGTGGCTACTAGGTTCTGGTCCTTTGGCCTGGTATTGACCATTCAATTCTCTGCAATTATTGTGGGCATTAACGCTTTAATAGGATTGTTATATTGCAATAAGATATACATTGGTGTTTTGTGTTGAAAGCCATGTTTGATATAGGCACAAAAGCAGTACATAAAATATTTTAAATCCAATCCTTTTTAAAGTAGTTTATACAAGCAATTATGGGCATGTAGGATAATGTTTTGTTTAATCTCTGCAAACCGAATATCCTCCATTTGATTTCTGAGGCTGAAAATGATGTCGTCTTACCCAAGTCTATCAGCTTGTTACAGTGGAGGTGACCTGACCCTTGGAAAATACCTTTTATGATTACTGAATTAACTTTGAAGTTCACGTTTTTGTGCCTAATGGACAAATTCCTCTGGCGTCATTGCTGAGCTGTAATGCTAAACTCTCACTCGATCCATAACCGGATTTCACTGCCTTATTATCAGTTCGATTTTTGCCGCTCTTGCCCCAGACGCTAATCCTAGTGGAGATTACACATGCTTCTCTGAATCGAACAGACTTATAAAAAAATATAAGTGGTATTTGAGGGAGGACGGAGGGATAAAGTGGGCAAAGTGTATGGTATCTAAGCGACAGTGTTTTGGTCATAATGACTACTAGCAGCACTCTTTTTAAAGTTGTTTGTTTGTAAATGTCAGTTGCTTCTTGACATCTTACTGTAAGAGTTTTATCCTAAAGCTCCTATGATATAGTTCTGAGTCCATAAACTAGGAAAGGGTTGTTAAAGGCACTAATGCACACAATGGTGTCCTACTCACTGAGTGCAAATGTATATAGCATAATCTCCTCATTTGACCTAAATAGTTGACCCCTAAGCACTGTTGCATGACTAACTGTTAAAGGTTAGACATTTCTATTTTTTGTTTTTTTTTGTTTAAAGGATTTCGGTACAAACTATGTAAGAGGGATGAGGTAATCACCATCTCTTTTTTTTCTTTTTTCTTTCCCTCACAGGGATCTCTGCTTGGATCACTGTCAACTTCCTCATAGGTGAGATGCTTTCAAACTTTGTTTACTGTCAGTTGCTAATGGCATAGATAGCATTGGTAAGGATCGATATGGAGTTAACTCCGAGATTAAAGGTGTACTAGATGTAATAGATAATATATTCCAGTGGGAATGTGACCATCTACTAGGGATGTGCATCTTTCCCTTTCAAGACGATTTGATACGTATCTAGATGCATGGGATACGATACTGGAGCGATATGTTTTAGTTTGGAACGATTCGGTGAACTAAAGGCCAAGACGTCCTGTACTGACCCCACCACCCTCAGGGGCCCTGGCCCCAAGCTCAATGTTCAGAACAGGCTTTATTCTGGTACATAAACAGAACACCAGCTAAATAGATTAATCTGGACAAGAAATGTTGATTACCTGTTATTGGATTAGCCTAGCGCTGCATCCCCAGTTCCTCCTTGGTGACCACACTGGCACGCCCCCCCCCCCCCCCGCTCTTTCTCCCCTTCTCTCGCTCTCTCTGCAGGGGGTCTCCACGGCTCTGACACACCCACTGTGGGGATGCTGGATCTGGGAGGGGGGTCCACCCAGATCACCTTCTCCCCCCAGGATGAGGTACAATAAGGCGACTACTGTGTTTGATAGGGGATGTGCATGCCCGTACACACACACACACACAGTAGATAATGAAACCAGATCTCTTCTCTAAAGCAACACAAACTACCGGGATGTCCTCTCATCTTAGGGCTTAATCAGCAAATGCCACGCTAATCCGAAAGGGCTGGTAAATAAACGTTGTTGGACATTAGGTTGGAGGGGGATTTCTTGTTCCTTAACTAGGTCAGGCCTTGTACGCGAGGGATTGAGGACCAATTTACCATGTCATTACACTGCTTTTCAAAGAGTTTAAACTCTCCCGGCAAGCCGTTCACGCCGTAGGGGTGAAATTGGTTTTGCAGATTGCAGCAGGTTTTTTTTTCTCTCTCTTCTTATTTAGTAGATCCTCCTTGTCTGTCTGATGTCAAACAGCACAGTGTGATGTTTGTTGTATAAGCTCTAGCTGGTCACCCAGGAATTGGGGTTCATATAAGAAAGCATGTACCATTCTGATGTTTTTAAATGTAGAAATGTTTTGTTTGCAAATGTATAAAGCCACACAATTTTATGTGTTGCATCTTCTCTTTCTCTCCAGAAAACCATCCAGACCTCACCCATCAACTACATTACATCATTTCAGATGTTCAACAGCACCCACACACTCTACTCACACAGGTACTATCGTGCACTATGTTTCGACAGATAATTGGGCTTTTTGGAAAGCCCTCCTCCCTCTTCATGTTAAACCTACGGTGTGGTGCATCCAGCTGCAAACGGCTATATTATTGCAGCTGTCAATATATATTTTTATTGAAATGATGCCTACCATTTTATTTTTTGTTTGCATGGAGTTTTAAGAGGGAATCTGTAGCACAAATGTATATGGCTGTGTGTGTACACTCTAGCTTAATAATATCTTATACAAAGGCTAAGTGCTAAAGCAGCTTTGGTGGGACATTTACAGTGGGTATCATAAGTATTAACCCTCCTCGGATTTTTTTCATATTTTTGTGTGTGTGTGTTTGGGATCATGGCTTGACAGCAATTTTTGTCATAGATTTTCAAATGGATTTATGTCAAAACTGTGACTTGCCGTTATTGTCCTGCTGAAAGGTGAATTCCTCTCCCAGTGTCTGGTGTAAAGCAGGTTTTCTAGGATTTTGCCTGTGCTTAGCTCTGTCCCGTTTATTTTTATCCTGAAGAACTCTTTGCCGATTATCAAGCACACCCATATCATGCAGCCACCACCATGCTTGAAAAGGAGACAGTTACTCAGTGACGTGTTGTTGGATTTGCCCCAGAAGGTTTTGCATTTTGGCCAGAACGTGTATGCCTTTGCTGTGTTCTTTTTTATTCAGTATTACTTTAGTGCCTTGTTGCATACATATGCATGTTTTGGAATATTTGTGTTCTTTTTACACTCATTTAAGTCATTATTGTGGAGTCTCTCTACAATGTTGATCCATCCTCCGTTTTCTCCCATCACAGCCATTGAACTCCGTAGCTGTTTTAAAATCACCAATGACCTCACGGTGACATCCCTGAGCAGTGTCCTTTCTGTCCTGCAGTTCAGAAGGACGACTGTCTTTGATGTCTGGTTGGTTTATTACAACATCCACAGCGTAATTAACTTGACCGTGCTTCAAGAGATATTCGATGTCTGATGTGTTATTGTTACCAATCACTGCCCTTCTTTAAGGCTTTTGAAAAGCTCCCTGGTCTTTGTAGTTGAATCTGTAGTTGAATTTCAATACTTGACCGAGGGATGTTATGGGTGTTATATGTATGGGAGACGAAGGAAGGGCTAGTCATAAAGTTATGTCAACTCATATTATTTCAGAGTGAGTCCATGTAACTTGTGTTTCTTTTTATACCATATTTGACTCCTTAACTCATTTAGACTTGTCTAAACAAAGGGGTGAATACTTACACAACGACTATTTTTATTCATTTGTAGAATTTTTTTTTTTTCTTACTTTGACAGTAATAGAGTTGTGTAGATCAATCACAATGAAATCTATTTCAATCCCAACAACAAAATGTGAGAAACTCCAATGGGGTAAATAGTTATGGTACATACTGTAGTTTAATATTATGGCACTGTGGAGGGCTCTACCTGCTTTCCTGAAATGCAGCCCTCTCTGTGCTGTTGTTCAGAGAGTGAAACACGTGTATTCTTTCTGTCCTCAGGTTAGTGTATGACCCTGCTACGTTTTTTGGCATGTTGCACAAACTGTATGACTACACACAATTCTGACACCTCTCTCACGCTCTTATTTCTGTGTATCACAGACTGAATCTGCTTCTCTTTTTTTCACAGCTACCTTGGTCTAGGCTTGATGTCGGCAAGACTAGCCATCTTGGGAGGAATCGAGGGACAGCCTTGTATGTGGTTTTTCAATTTGCTTTCATCGTTGACTTTTAAAGACTCTCCCCGTCCCGATAAATAAGCCATTATCTAATCTTTTAATAACATGGACCAAGATTAATTCCTTGCATGCCAGCTGTTGCTGTGATGTAGTTGATGCCTGGCTTTAAGAACTGCCATCAGTCGAATGCCCCGGATGCAGTTCTCCATGGGGATTTTCATTTTATACACTTGAATTTTAATCAGATTTCTTTGATACATTTGTTTGTTGTATAATCTATTTATTCTCAATGTTCCCTCAATTTATTTTTGGTTATAGGGTTGCTTTAGTGTGCCACCAGATGTCGGCCAATAGTCATAAAACCTGTTGGAGCACAGCAATTTCAGATGCTCTGTCCCCTTACGGCTTTATACTTATTGTGGAAATTGTTGGCCGAACTACAACACCACGTTAGTTCGATGTTTATTTTTGTAAAATGTAGCCTTCTCCAGCCATAGCTTTCATATATATCCCGCCTGTGTACCAAAACATGACTTATGCTGGTCAGGTCAAAATTCAATGTGCATTCTCTCTGTTCAACAGTAGAGGGCAGCAGCACAGAGCTAGTAAGCCCCTGCTTGGCCCCGGAATACTCTGGCCAATGGGAACATGCAGAAGTTCTGTATACTGTGAAGGGCCAGAAGGCAGGTACGGTAAAAAGAGATTAATAACGAACTTAAAATTAAGTACCAATTGTTACGCCAGTTAATGAACAATTAATTGCCTGTCGGATCGTGACTGATCTGACCCATTTTCGTGTGTATAAACAGTTTTGATTCTGTTTCAGGAGAGCCCATGTATGAGTCATGCCTTAGGAAAGTGGAGAAGATGCTGTATAGAAAGGTGAAGAAGGCAGGGGAAGCCAAAGATATGGAATTCTATGCCTTTTCCTACTACTATGACAGAGCTGTGGATCTGGGTGCTATTGGTAGGAACCCTACCTGCCTTTTGCCACAAATGAATATGCTGCCCAGTTTTCTATAATGATATCTTGATTTAGTAACTGAATGTAGTTCTATTCTAATCACCCCACTAACTCAGATGAGAAAACAGGAGGGACTATAAAAGTCAGCGACTACATTGATGCTGCCAAGAGAGGTAAGACGGCGCCCTCATGCGGCAGTTTTGTGTACTGTATATGGTTCACTGCTACCAAACTGAATTTTGAGTAGAAACATGACTTATCCCTTATTCATCAACGTTTGAGCATTCACACATTTTTAATAAATAAGTAATCCAAGTTCTATTGGAATTGAGTGAATACTTGCAAGAAATCAGCATCTAGTGTGCTAATTTACAAGCATGTCTTGCTTTCTCGCAGTGTGCAACGGAATGGCGGTTACTTCAGGAGAGAATCCTTTCCTTTGTCTGGATCTAACCTACATCTCTGGGATGCTGCAAGAGCTTGGTTTCCCCAAAGATAAAGTATTTAAGGTAAGAACCAAATGCAAATAAAAGCCATTTATCATTCATTCGAAATCAACTGTCATGGTGTCGCACTGAGGCTGTGCATTTCCATGGGTCTGCATCGGACGGCCAAAGAGAACTGTGATTGGTGTGTGTTTTCAGCTGGCGAGGAAGATTGACGAAGTGGAGACTAGCTGGGCTCTGGGGGCTACTTTCCACTACATTGAGTCCCTCCGCAGTCAGTGAGCTGCCAGTCTCTCCCCTCACTTGTCACTGCCATGACGTGCCAGTGATTCTGTGCTGCAAAGTATGGTCTGGGAAAATGATGATTGTACCTGTTAAGTTTTATCAAAATGTGAGTTTATATTACCAGTCGCCTTTGGATGTTGGACTTATCTTTTGGCAGGTGTGATTGTTTTGTACTTATAAAGGAATGTTAGTTGTATAGTAATCAAGCACATGGTGTATTTTGAAGGAGCATGACCTATTACATATTTGGTATTTTTAAATATAAAGTTGCTAAAATTTTAATGTCTGTACAATTGTATACGGTTCAGAATCATGAACAAAAATATTGAAGGCATATGTATTTTGAATGATAAAACAATTTGAAACAATTTACAGATTCAACACCTTTATTAGCATATTCTGCTCAGACAAGCCATAGCCTATACCACTGACATATTTTCACTATAAAACAGAATTGATTTTCAACATGACATTGGGGAGCAGCATATCCCCAGTCTCATAGGAATGCATCACACCACTCGTTCAGGCACTGGGAGCAGGATGCAGCATTCCTGATGTTGGCTCCACTAGTGACCTTCAGCCACTCCGTGAACAGCTCCGTGAACAGCTCCTCGTCCTTCCACAGCAGCAGGAACTGACCCAGGACCACAAAATAAGAGATTCAGCAGTTATCCTAAAGGAGGAAATATTACTTTGTTGCAGTGGGCCTGTTCTGACTGCAGGTCAGCGATGTGGGGCTACTGTCCATGGTGGAAGATCAAAACAATCCTGGTCCTGGGCACTCAGTGGTGCTCTTCTTTTTGTTCTTGCCCAGCACTAATACCTGATTAGCAAATTAGGGGCTTGATTAGTTGAATCAGGTGTGTTGGTGCTACAGGGATAGAACAAACATGTGCATGTAGGATCAGGATTGAGACACCCAAAAATCCATAAACTGAAAACACTTACCCTTTTACAATGGGGCCTAAAAGTCCCCATTTGCCAAGGCAAACTCAATGCGAACTTCAGAGAGCTGCCCATTTCTGAAAAAACAAAATTTGGCAAATGTAGCCATCTAGTCTTGAATGTATGGGATGTGAAGTGCTGGGTCATCCACAGTATGCTAGTAAAAAGGAACAAATTTACTCACTTTGTCAAAACCTTGATCCTCCAGTATCTTTCAGAAAACTTCTCCAATTCCCGACAGGGAGTCAGTGCAGTTTATCACCCATCGGTTCAGCAACAAAGTCCCCTGAGAAGCGGTCAACATTTCACAAAAGAGACAGCTGTGCAATGATAGACTAGTAGTCAAACAACTAGGTTGTCTACCCTCACTCACCCTAGTAACAGATCTAGTTGTGTCTATGAGCCATAGGCCTAAATCTTGCACTTAATATTCCAGTAGGTCTTAACATGTTGAAATAACTAGCAGAGATGTTCACAAGTCTTTTAGGGCCAAGTCTAAGTCGAGTTTCAAGTCCCTTTTGGCAATGGCTTTCTGCCTGCTGTTGGTTAGGTCTATAAACCTTGTAAATTATTTGAAGACTCCCTTTTTGGCAGGTGGTGGTGGTTGTTCTTCTCCCACTACTGCTCTCTGTAACGGTGATGCATTGTATCTACCAATCACACTCTCCTTCAATTCAGCTTGATCTTCATATGGTATGAGGAGGGCATCATGATCAAGCCAGAACAGGCAGAAAGAAAGGTCCAGCAGTGCAGCCATTATGTATACATTGTCACCAAATGGAAGTTTTGTTGCCTGTTCATCCGAGTGCTCCATTCTGACATTCACAAACAACCCCTGGAATCGGCGTTTGAGTGACTGCTGCAGTGCTTTTACTAGACTGACTAGGTGACAACTTGTGCTCAGTATACTTTGCAGATGATAGTTGAAGGGCAGCACTGAGTCACCACTTTCTCCCCCTGAGTAAGGGTGGTGGCCTGGACAAAAGGGTCCAAAATGTCCACTAGCTCCAATAGCTGGCTCCATTCCCCTGGTGATAAGCAGAGCTCAGCTTCAAAATGCTTCTTTCAGACCACAGGTAGTATGTAGTATGCTGCAAAGTTTAGTTACTGTTGGAGGATGATAGGGCGGCAGGTAGCCTAGGTGTTGGAGCATTGGGCCAGTAACCAAAAGCTTGCCAGCTGACAAGGTAAAAATGTGTCGTTCTGAACAAGGCAGTTAACCCACTGTTCCTAGGACGTCATTTTAAATAAGAATTTGTTCTTTAACTGACTTGTTGTCCTTTTAGTGGTCTGTGAGGTGCCGTCGATCCTCAACTTCAACCTGGGCAAACGTCCCACCATAAAGAATGAAGTTACAAGGAAAGAGCTGGAAATCAGAATTGAGGGCCCTGAAAAGTTCTTGAAATGCTGTCCAGCATACACAGAACAGAAATATAAATGCAACATGTAAAGTGTTGGTCCCATGTTTCATGAGCTAAAATAAAAGATCCCTGAAATTTTCCATACACAAAGAAGCTTATTTCTCTCAAATGTTGTGCACAAATGTGTTTATATCCCTGTCAGTGAGCGTTTCTCCTTTACCAAGATAATACATCCACTGTCCAGGTGTGGTATATCAAGAAGCTGATTAAACAGCATGATCATTATACAGGTGCACTTTGTGCTGGGGACAATAAAAGGCCACTCTAAAATGTGCAGTTTTGTCACAAAACACAATGCCACAGATGTCTGAAGTTTTCTTTTTACCCCTTTTTGTGATATCCAATTGGTAGTTAGTCTTGTTCCATCCCTATGGACTCGGGAGAGGTGAAGGTTGAGAGCCATGCACCCTCCAAAACACGACCCTGCAAGCAGCACTGCTTCTTGACACACAGGTCGCTTAACCCAGAAGCCAGCCGCACCAACGTGTCGGAGGAAACACCGTCCAGCTGGCGACCGGGGGCAGCTTGCAGGCGCCCGGCCCGCCATAAGGAGTCACTAGAGCGCGATGGGACAAGGAAGTCCCGGCTGGCCAAACCCTCCCCTAACTGCGATGCAGTGCCTTAGACCGCTGCTCCACTTGGGAGGCCCGATGTCTCAAGTTGAGGGAGTATGCAATTGGCATGCTGACTGCAGTAATGTCCACCAGAGCGGTTACCAGCGGTTACCAGAGATGTGAATGTTCATAAGCCAACGTCATTTTAAAGAATTTGGCAGTATGTTCAACCAGCCTCACAACCGCAGACCACGTGTAACCACGCCAGCCCAGGACCTCCACATCCGACTTCTTCACCTGCGGGTTCGTCTGAGACCAGCCTCACAACCGCAGACCACGTGTAACCATGCCAGCCCAGGACCTCCACATCCGACTTCTTCACCTGCGGGTTCGTCTGAGACCAGCCTCCCGGACTGCTGATGAAACTGAGGAATATTTCTGTCTGTAATAAAGCTCTTTTGTGGGATGAGCGGGTGTTAAGTGTGGCTTGTCCTATGAGGAACAAACAAAAATATTCCTCACAGTATGGAAATCACCCACCCCCCTTGCTTCTGTAGAAATGACTAACACCATTCATTTGGATTTGGATTTTTTTCAGGACTAACTCCTCCAGCAGATTTCTCAAGATTTGGGGTCCGTTTCTGGCAGTGTTGTAAAAATACTTTAAAGTACTACTTAAGTCATTTTTTGGGGTATCTGTCCTCTACTATTTATGTTTTTGACTACTTTTACTTTACTACATTCCTTAAGAAAATATTGTACTTTTTGTTCCATACATTTTCCTTGACACCCAAAAGTACTCATTACAATTTGAATGCTTAGCAGGACAGGAAAATAGTCCAATTCAAGCACTTATCAACTGAACATCCCTGGTCATCCCTACTGCCTCTGATCTGGCAGACTCACTAAACACACATGCTTCGTTTGTAAATTATGTCAATGTTGGAGTGTGCCCTGTGGCTTTCCGTAAATTAAAAAAAGGAAAATGGTGCCATCTGGTTTGCTTAATATAAGGAATTTTAAATGATTTATACTTTTACTACTTAAGTATATTTTAAACCAAATCGTTTTAGACATTTACTCTAGTAGAATTTTACTGGGGGACTTACTTGAGTCACCCAGTAAAGGTATTTTTTTACTTTTACTCAAGTATGGCAGTTGGGTACTTTTTCCACCACTGGTTTCTGGACAATCTGGACAGAGACTGACTGTGAACACGGACTAGGAACGCTTATTGTTGTAGCTGTCATTGTTGCACTTTTCTTGTCCCATGTCTTGCTTAAGCAATACTTAATTTCATGTCTGGCAGCTGTGTTTTTTTGGTATTTTTTTGTGTGCTTTTGTTCTGTACTAAATTGCAAAAGAAAATCCTTTAAAATAAAATGTTTTTTGTTTTTTTAAAGAAGCGTGGCTTGGCGGGTCATGTTTCGGAGGATGCATGACTCAACCTTCACCAACTCGCCCGTTAGGGAGTTGCAGCGATGAGACAAGATCGTATCACGAAATTGGGGAGAAAAAGGTGGTCAAAATTACACACAAAAAAAGCCATTTTGGGGAAAAAGCATTCTGATTGGCTAGTTATGGGCATTCTGCCTGCCCAGTTATGTGAAATCCATAGATTTGGGCCTAATGAATGTATTTCAATTTACTGATTTCCTTCTGAACTGTAACTCAGTAAAATCATTGAAATTATTGCAGAAATGGTTCATATTTTTGATCAGTATACATGTAGGGTTGCATTCCATTACAATGAGCTCTCAAAACCTGCCCCAAAGGCCTGAAAACTAGCCCAAATGTATTTTTCACAGCAAGAGTGGAGTTACCATATTTATACACTAAACCTTTTATTTCCAATCTAATGCATTCATACAACTGATCGGCAATTGTGATAGAGCTGAGCGAATTTATGTAATGCGTTAATGCGCCCAAAGTCGTTTTCCAGGGCGTTGTCTGCATTATTTCTTGATGTGCATCAGTTCTAGCGTATTAATATGTTTTACAAAAAAGGGGTTGGAAATAGGCGTCTCCATAATGACAATCTACAGTTTAATTTGGAAGTTTACATACACTTAGGTTGGAGTCATTAAAACTCGTTTTTCAACCACTCCACAAATTTCTTGTTAACTATAGTTTTGGCAAGTCGGTTAGGACATCTACTTTGTGCATGACAAAAGTAATTTTTCCAACAATTGTTTACAGACAGATTATTTCACTGTATCACAATTCCAGTGGGTCAGAGGTTTTGATTTGATTGGATTTGGATCTCTTTTAGTCCCCATTTGGACTAATCTTCCAAGAGTCCTTAAACATTAAAATACAATTTATAATACAAACACACTTTCACATATAACACACTATTACAAACATACATAATATACTAGCATAATGACCCAATAAATACTCAATCTAAAAAATATAGATTCTTCATCTACTATAGTCTCACAACATTTCTATATACTATATTTAAATTGTTTTAAAATCATATTTAAATGTATATATTGAAAGGTTTCTAGTTTGCGCAGTTAATTTATTCCATTTCTTTATTGCTCTAAATCGAAATGTTCTTTTGCCTATTTCTCTTTTCTGTCTGGATAACGCATAGATGGTGGACAATCTATTCCTAGTATTTACAGAATGTCTATCTCTTACCAACTGAATACCGTTGTGAATAGAACTTGGCCGTTTTAAATTATGTATATTATAAAATAAGCATGTTTTTTTCAATTATCTTGTCAATTGATGACCAACCAAGAACATTGAGCATGACTGCAACAGAAGAACCATATCTCCACCTTAAAACAGTCCTTGCAGCTTTATTCTGTGCATTCTGCAGCCTCCTAACTTTACTTGATGATGCATTTCCCCAGACCACCGAACAGTAGTTCACCTGACTCTCAATTAATGGTTGTGTTATTTGCTGAATAATTTTTCCTGGTAAATATTTAGCTATCCTTCTGATTATGCATGCTGTTTAAATATATATATTTTTTTACATAGATTAGTTATTTGAGACGACCATGATAAGCAGTTGTCTAGCTGCACTCCCAATAGTTTGGTTTCTGCCACTTCTTCAATTTGTACTCCTCCCATACTTAATTGTATCCCATGCTGTTTTGGCCTTTTCCTAGTTGAACAGACCAACATAACTTTGGTTTTCTTGGTGTTTAAAACAAGTTTGTTTTGGCAAACCCACTTCCTGATATTCTCCAAATCTCCTTGTAAAGCCTGCTGTACCTGTTGAACTGATTGTCTTGCTGCATACATTGTAGTATCATCTGCAAATATAGTAGCTTGAGTTTCAACCAAGGCATAGGGAAGGTCGTTGGTATATATTAAGTAAAGAAGTGGCCCAAGGCAGCTGCCCTGCGGTATTCCACAGTTTTACACATTAAGGGAAGAAAATGAACCATTGATATAGGTGGAATGTTTCCTGTCAGTTAGATATGACTGTACCCAATTCAATGCTACCTCCTTAAAATCAGAATTATTTCATTATCCACTAAATCAAATGCTGCACTGAAATCTAAAAATAGTACACCTACAAATGTGCCATTATCCATAGCATTGAGCCACTGGTCAGTCATGTCAAACAATGCAGTGGTAGTGGAATGGTTTACATACACTAAGTTGACTCTGCCTTTAAACAATTCCAGAAATTGATGTTATGGCTTTAGAATCTTCTGAGGCTAATTGACATAATTTGAGTCAATTGGAGGTGTACATGTGGATGTATTTCAAAGCCTACCTTCAAACTCAGTGCCTATTTGCTTGACATCATGGGAAAATCTTTAAAAAATCAGCCAAAACCTCAGAGAAAAAATTGTAGACCTCCACAAGTTGTTCATCCATGGGTGCAATTTCCAAATGCCTGAAGGTACCATGTCCATCTGTACAAACAATAGTACACAAGTATAAACACCATGGGACCACGTCGCCGTCATACCGCTCAGGAAGGAGATGTGTTCTTTTTCCTAGAGATGAACGTACTTTGGGTCTTCTAAATGGACAATGAGCCCAAGCATACAATAAAAGTTGTGGTTTAAGGACAACAAAGCCAAGGTATTGGAGTGGCCATCACAAAGCCCTGACCTCAATCCTATAGAAATTTGTAGGCAGAACTGAAAAAGCATGTGCGAACAAGGAGGCCTTGCCTGGTCCACAGAATCATAATGGACTCAGCCCCCAGGTACCTATCCACCTATTTTTCATTTGTTAGATTAGTCTGAGACTCTAATATACACTGTTTTAAATATGAGTCGAAGAAATTGTTTTTATATACCGGCGCTGTTGAGTGGAACCATCTACCAGAGCAACTCATAACAACCACAACCACTTTTTAGAAGATTGTATCTGAATCTCTGTAATGTGTCTGTATCTACAGTGCATTCGGAAAGTATTAAGACCGCTTGATTTTTTCAACATGTTACGTTACAGCCTTATTCCCGAAATTACATTATTTTACACAATACCCCATGATGAAAAAGCGAAAACAGGTTTTTAGAAATGTTTGCAAATGTATAAAAAAAACAGAAATACCTTATTTACGTATTCAGGCCCTTTGCTATGAGACTCGACATTGAGCTCAGCTGCATCCTGTTGCCATTGATCATCCTTGAAGTGTTTCTACAACTTGGAGTCCACCTGTGGTAAATTCATGTGATTGGACATGATTTGGAAAGGCACACTCGTGTCTATATATGGTCCCACAGTTGACAGTGCATGTCAGAGCAAAAACCAAGCCATGAGGTCAAAGGAATTGTCCGTAGAGCTCCGAGGCAGGATTGTGTCGAGGCACAGATCTGGGGAAGGGTACCACAAATGTCTGCAGCATTGAAGGTCCCAAAGAACACAGTGGCCTCCATCATTCTTAAATGGAAGAAGTTTGGACCCACCAAGACTCTTCCTAGAGCCTGCAGCCAAACTGAACAATCGGAGGAGAAGGGCCTTCTGAGTTCTGACGGAACTTCCTCTATGGAGATGGGAGAACCTTCCAGAAGGACAACCATCTCTGCAGCACTCCACCAAATCAGGCCTTTATGGTAGAGTGGCCAGACGGAAGCCACTCCTTAGTAAAAGGCACATGACAGCCCGTTTGGAGTTGCCAAAAGGCACCTAAAGACTCAGACCATGAGAAACAAGATTCTCTGGTCTGATGAAACCAAGATTGAACTCTTTGACCTGAATGCCAAGCGTCACGTCTGGAGGAAACCTTGCACCATCCCTATGCTGAATCATGGTGGTGGCAGCATCATGCTGTGAGGATGTTTTTCGGGGGCAGGGACTGGGAGACAAATCAGGATCGAGGGAAAGATGAACAGAGCAAAGAACAGAGAGATCCTTGATGAAAACCTGCTCCAGAGCGCTCAGCTCTCCAGAAATGTTCAATCTGTTTCAGGTCCAGGCGCTGGCTTGGCCTCTCAAGGACATTCAGGGACTTGTCCCGAAGCCACTCCTGCGTTGTCTTGGCTGCGTGCTTAGGGTCATTGTCCTGTTGGAAGGTAAAACCTTCGCACCAGTCTGAGGTCAGACCTGAAAATAGCTGTGCAGCAATGTTCCCGATCCAACCTGACAAAGCTTGAGAGGATCTGCAGAGAAGAATGGGAGAAACTCCCCAAATACAGGTGTGCCAAGCTTATAGGAAAGCAAATGTAATTCCGCTACCCAAAAATAGTAAAGCCCCCTTTACTGGCTCAAATAGCCGACCAATCAGCCTGTTAACAACACTTAGTAAACTTTTGGAACAAATTGCATTGGGCCATAGACAATGCTATTTTACAGTAAATAAATTGACAGACTTTCAGCACTATTTTAGGGAAGGACATTCAACAAGCACAGCACTTACCCAAATGACTGATGATTGGGCTGAGAGAAATTGATGATAAAAAGATTGTGGGAGCTGTTTTGTTAGTCTTCAGTGCGGCTTTTGACATTATCGATCATCGTCTGCTGATGGAAAAACTTATGCGTCATGGTTTTACACCCCCTGCTATATTGTGGATAAATAGTTACCTGTCTAACAGAACACAGAGGGTGTTCTTTAAAGGAACTCTCTCCAACATAATCTAGGTAGAATCAGGAATTCCCCAGGGCAGCTGTCTAGGCTCCTTACTTTTTTCAATCTTTACTTCTGACATTCCACTGGCCTTGAGTAAAGCCAGTGTGGCTATGTATGCGGACGAATCAACACTACACACGTCAGCTCTAGAGCTCCGTCAGAGTGAACATCAGGTTCTTAGTTACCTCCCTGTCCAAGGCCCTTCTCCCCCGATTGCTCAGTTTGGCCAGCTCTAGGAAGAGTCTTGGTGGTTCCAAACTTCTTCCATTTAACAATGATGGAGGCCACCGTGTTCTTGGACTTTCAATGCTGTATAATTTTGATACCCTTCCCCACAATCCTGTCTTGGCGCTCTACGGACAACTCCTTCAACCTCATAGCTCAGTTTTTGCTCTGACATGCACTGTCAACTGTGGGACCTTATATAGACAGGTGTGTGCCTTTTCAAATCATGTCCAATCAACTCAATTTACCACTGGTGGACTCCAATCAAGTTGTAGAAACAAGGATGATCAATGGAAACAGGATGCACCTGAGCTCAATTTTGAGTCTCATACTGTAGCAAGGGGTCTGACTATTTATGTAAATAAGGTATCTGTTTTTTAAAATCTTTAATACAAAACATTTGCTAAAATGTCTTAACTGTTTTTGCTTTGTCATTGTGGGGTATTGTGTGTAGATTGCAGAGGACATTTTTTAAGTTAATCCATTTTTTGAATAAGGCTGTAACATAGGTAAATGTGGAAAATGTCAAGGGGTCTGAATACTTTCCGAAGGCACGGTATGTAGGTCCGAATCTGCTGACTTAATGTATGCGCTTTAGAATGGTTAAATCTCAGTTCAATTTTACAATTTGTGTAGCATGTTAATTAGCCACTATCGGGAACCACCGTCAGTAACCCACATACCTTTATAACTGTCACTTTAGTGTTAGTTTATTTTCATTTGTAGCCTACATTTTGCATCAGTCCATTCAATTCCATTTACCTTTCTTTCCTCGGTCACATCCATGTAGTAGTTCCCGAGGGTCGCTAGCATTAGTGGATCATATTAGGCTAACATCATTTTGGGACATGTAGCCTATTTTGAATCATTATGGAACTCATAGTCTCATAGAGCTCATAGTCCACACATAGCAGTTTAAACCTGGAGCCTGGCGCACGGTTCACAATGACTGGACCGCTGTCATACAGTTCCATGATTAGTGAGGATTAGAATAGATTAGTAGGACTATTGTTCAACCCCTATTTTACACTTTTCCCCCACGGGTTGAACTTGAATGTCAACTTTCAGGATGAACCAAACCACTATTTTGATTTCTCAATATATTGTGTGCGTAAAGGCTCTCCAAACCTGTTTTTATGATTCATACATACTTTCCTAACCCTAATATTTGCTTAAATAATCTACAAGATGTAAAAAAAAAAAAAGATTGACTAATTAGTGCTGAAATGGAGACGAAAATGTTTACATTTAAATGGATTTCTTTCATTGCTCACTATATTCTGAACCCATTTTCTATACGTATTCTAGCGAATCTGTCGACAAAATTTGAATTAAAGGTATACCGTATTTAAAGGGATGGCTTAAAAATAAATGTACTGAAAACCCTGTTGAATGAAAACTCCACAAATCTGTTGGACAGCTAGTGGGAGGGTTTTCAGAGGTTGAAATACATTTATTCAGTGCTTGCAAGGTAGACACACCTATAGAGCGCATTACGCGCCAGCATTTGGTAAGTCTGAATAGCAACTACTGAGAAGTGCCTAGAAAATGCGTACATTTCCTAAATCTGAATCGGGCCCTTCGTCCTTATATGTATCAATCTATTCAAACTATAGCACACACACACACTTGATCAACATAGATGATTTTCCTTGCTAGTTGTAGGTATTGGAATCTTCTATCGTTTTTACCCTCTTGCCATTTAGGTTGTTGATCACCAAATGTATTTCTCTCCATAGGTGCGCTGTTTAAAAGATCATGGTCGAGTTTGAAATAGATGACGGGGCTGTCATTCTTTTGAAGAAAAACAGTCAGGTATGTGCAAAACCCATAACCTTACAAGACATGTGAAAACCATCAGTATATACATTGAACAAAAATATAAATGCAGCAATTTCAGAGTTCCAGTTCATATTAGGAAATCAGTCAATTGAAATAAATTCATTAGGTCCTAGTCTATGGATTTCACAACTGGAAATCTGTTGGTCACAGATGCCTTAAAAAGGGTAGGGTCGTGGATCAGAAAACCAGTCAGTATCTGGTGTGACCACCACTTGCCTAATGTAGCTCGACACATCTCCTTCGCATATAGTTGATCAGGCTGTTGATTGTGGTCTAAGGAATGTTGTCCCATTCCTCTTCAATGGATGTGCTAAGTATCTGGATTTTGCAGAGAATTGGAACATGCTGTCGTACATGTCGAAACAGAGCATCCCAAACATACTCAATGGGTGACATGTCTGGTGAGTATTGCAGGCCATGGAAGAACTGGGACATTGTCATCTTCCAGGAATTGTGTACAGATCCTTGTCATTATCATTCTGAAATATGAGGTGATGGCAGCGGATGAATGGCACTACAATGGGCCTCAGGAACTCGTCACGGTATTTCTGTGCAATGAAATTGCCATCGATAATAAATGCAATTGTGTTTGTTGTCCATAGTTTATGCCTGCTCATACCATAACCCCACTGCCACCATTAGGCTCTCTGTTCACAACATTGACATTAGCCAGTGGTGGGAAATGTACCCAATTGTCATACCAGAGTAAAATTAAAGTTAGGGGGAGTTCACCCATTGAGCATGTTTGGGATGCGCTGTATCGACGTGTACGACAGCATTTTCCAATTCCCTGCAAAATCCTATTTAGCAATCTCACTAGGATAAAGACCTCCTCCATTCCTGCCAGTATTGAAAGAGATCGTGATACCTCACATCTCAAAATAGGGCTACTTAATGTTAGATCCTTCACTTCAAAGGCAGTTATAGTCAATGAACCAATCACTAATCATAATCTTGATGTGATTGGCCTGACTGAAACATGGCTTAAGCCTGATGAATTTGCTGTGTTAAATGAGGCCTTACCTCCTGGTTACACTAGTGACCATATCCCCCGTGCATCCCGCAAAGGCGTAGGTGTTGCTAACATTTACAAATTTTAATTTACAAACAGAATAATGACGTTTTTGTTTTTTGAGCTTCTAGTCATGAAATCTATGCAGCCTACTCAATCACTTTTTATAGCTACTGTTTACAGGCCTCCTGGGCCATATACAGCATTCCTTACTGAGTTCCCTGAATTCCTATCGGACCTTGTAGTCATAGCAGATAATATTCACATTTTTGGTGATTTTAATATTCACATGGAAAAGTCCACAGACCCACTCCAAAAGGCTTTCGGAGCCATCATTGACTCCAACATGTCTCTGGACCTACTCACTGTCACAGTCATACTCTGGACCCTCAAGTGTTTTAGTACTATATCTCTTGACACAATGATGAAAATAATCATGGCCTCTAAACCTTCAAGCTGCATACTGGACCCTATTCCAACTAAACTACCGAAAGAGCTGCTTCCTGTGCTTGGCCCTCCTATGTTGAACATAATAAACGGCTCTCTATCCACCGGATGTGTACCAAATTCACTAAAAGTGGCAGTAATAAAGCCTCTCTTGAAAAAGCCAAACCTTGACCCAGAAAATGTAAAAAAAACTATCGGCCTATGTCGAATCTTCCATTCTTCTCAAAATTTCTGAAAAACATGTTGTGCAGCAACTCACAGCCTTCCTGAAGACAAACAATGTATGCTTCAGTCTGGTTTTAGACCCCATCATAGCACTGAGACTGCACTTGTGAAGGTGGTAAATTACCTTTTAATGGCGTCAGACCGAGGCTCTGCATCTGTCGTCGTGCTCCTAGACTTTAGTGTTGCTTTTGATACCATCGTTCATCATTCTTTTGGAGAGATTGGAAACCCAAATTGTTCTACACGGACAAGTTCTGGCCTGGTTTAGACCTTATCTGTCGGAAAGATATCAATCTGTCTCTGTGAATGGTTTGTCCTCTGACAAATCAACTTTAAATTACGGTGTTCCTCAAGGTTCCGTTTTAGGACCACTATTGCTTTCACTATATATTTTACCTCTTGGGGATGTCATTCGAAAACATAATGTTAACTTTCACTGCTATGCGGATGACACACAGCTGTACATTTCAATGAAACATGGTGAAGCCCCAAAATTGACCTCGCTAGAAGCCTGTGTTTCAGACATATGGAAGTGGATGGCTGCAAACTTTCTACTTTTAAACTCGGACAAAACAGAGATGCTTGTTCTAGGTCCCAAGAAACAAAGAGATATTCTGTTGAATCAATTAATTAATTAATCTTGATGGTTGTACAGTCGTCTCAAATAAAACTGTGAAGCACCTTGGCGTTACTCTGGCATTAGACTGTTTCAAGGACAGCTTTTTTTCCATCTCCGTAACATTGCAAAAATCAGAAACATTGTCCAAAAATGATGCAGAAAAATGTATCCATGCTTTTGTTACTTCTAGGTTAAACTACTGCAATGCTCTACTTTCCAGCTACCTGGATAAAGCACTAAATAATCTTCAGTTAGTGCTAAATACAGCTGCTAGAATCCTGACTAGAACCAAATAATTTGAGCATATTACTCCAGTACTAGCCTCCCTACACTGGCTTCCTGTTAAGGCATGGGCTGATTTCAAGGTTTTACTGCTACCCTACAAAGCATTACATGGGGTTGCTCCTACCTATCTTTCCGATTTGGTCCTGCCGTACATACAGTACCTACACGTACGCTACGGGCACAAGACTCAGGCCTCCTAATTGTCCCTAGAATTTCTATGCGAACAGCTGGAGGCAGGGCTTTCTCCTATAGAGCTAAATTTTTATGGAATGGTCTGCCTACCCATGTGAGAGACGCAGATTCAGTCTCAACCTTTAAGTCTTTACTGAAGACTCATCTCTTCAGTGGGTCATATGATTGAGTGTAGTCTGGCCCAGGAGTGTGAAGGTGAACGGAAAGGCTCTGGAGCAATGAACCGCCCTTGTTGTCTCTGCCTGGCCAGTTCCCCTCTCTCCACTGGGATTCTCTGCCTCTAACCCTACTACTGGTGCTCTTCCATGCCGTCCCTAGGAGGGGTGCGTCACTTGAGTAGGTTGAGTCACTGACGTGATCTTCCTGTCTGGGTTGTGCCCTGGAGGAGATCTTTGTGGGCTATACTCGGCCTTGTCTCAGGATGGTAAGTTGGTGGTTGAAGACATCCCTCCAGTGGTGTGGGCGCTGTGCTTTGGCAAAGTGGGTGGGGTTATATCCTGCCTGTTTGGGGGTATCATCAGATGGGGCCAGTGTCTCAGCCTCCAGTATTTATGCTGCAGTAGTTTGTTGGGGGGCTCGGGTCAGTCTGTTATATCTGGAGTACTTCTGTCTTATCCGGTGTCCTGTGTGAATTTAAGTATGCTCTCTCTAATTCTCTTTCTTTCTCTCAGGACTACCTGGCATGATGACTCCTTGCTGTCCCCAGTCCACCTGGCCGTGCTGCTGCTCCAGTTTCAACTGTTCTGCCTGCGGCTATGGAACCCTGACCTGTCCCAGACTTGCTGTTTTCAACTCTCTAGAGAATGCAGGAGCGGTAGAAATACTCTTAATGATCGGCTATAAAAAGCCAACTGACATTTACTCCTGAAGGTGCTGACTTGCTGCACCCTCGACAACTACTGTGATTATTATTTCACCATGCTGGTCATTTATGAACATTTTGTCCATGTTCTGTCATAATCTCCACCTGGGTCCTCTCTAGGTTTCGGCCTTTCTAGGGAGTTGTTCATAGCCACCGTGCCTCTACACCTGCATTGCTTGCGGTTTGGGGTTTTAGGCTGGGTTTCTGTACAGTACTTTGAGATATCAGCTGATGTAAGAAGGGCTATATAAATCAATTTGATTTGAAGTTAACTTAGAAAGTGAAAGTTACCCAGTAAAATCCTACTAGAGTCAAAGTCTAAAAAGTATTTGGTTTTAAATATACTTAAGTATCAAAAGTAAATGTAATTGCTAAAATATTCTTAAGTATCAAAAGCAAAAGTATAAAAATGTCAAATTCCTTAAATTAAGCAAACCAGACGGCACCATTTGTTTTTTATTGACGGATAGCCAGGAGCATGCTCCAACACTCAAGACATTTACAAACCAAAGCATGTGTGTTTAGTGAGTCTGCCAGATCAGAGGCAGTAAGGGATATTCTCTTGATAAGTGTGTGAATTAGACCATTTTCCTGTCCTGCTAAGCATTCAAAATGTAACGAGTACTTTTGGGTGCAAGGGAAAATGTATGGAGTAAAAAGTACATAATTTTCTTGATAAATGTAGTGAAGTAAAAGTTGTCAAAAATATAAATAGTAAAGTACAGACACCCCCCAAAACTACATCAGTAAAAATGCTTAAAAGTACTTTATACCAATGACATTAGCAAACCCACACGACATACACACTGTCTGCCTTCTGCCCAGTACAGTTGAAATCGGGATTCATCCGTGAAGAGCACACTTTTCCACCGTATCAGTGGCCATCGAAGGTGTGCATTTGCACACTGAAGTCAGTTACAATGCTGAACTGCAGTCAGGTCAAGACCCTGACGAGGACAACATGCACGAAGATGACCTTCCCTGAGATGGTTTCTGACAGTAGAAATTCTTCAGTTGTGCAATCCCAGAGTTTCATCAGCTGTCCGGGTGGCTGGTCTCAGGCGTAATGATCATGCTGTTTAACCAGCTTCTTAATATGTGACACCTGTCAAGTGGATGGATTATCTTGGCAAAGGAGAAATGCTCACTAACAGGAATGTAAACAAACTTGTGCACAACATTGGAAATACACTTTGTGCATGAAGCTTTTTCAGCTCATGAAAAATGTGTTCATGTTGCATTTATATTTTTGTTCTGTGTATGTGTTTTGTAAGGCAATGAACATGATTAACACTCAAACTCAACTTCTCAGTCTCCACAGCACTTTGCCAAAATGGAAGTGTGAGCAGTTGATTCGCCAGGGAGTCTTGGAGCATATCACATCTTGGATCAAATACCATACCTTTGTTTCGGCAGAGAGGATTACACATTGAGTGATACAATTGCTTCAGGTCATGCCATTTTGAAAAAGTGCTTTAAAAACAAGAATTAATACATACTTAGCTCGAGGACATGTATTACTTGGTCAGTTTTGTTTTACATTGATTGTGTAGTGCATGACAAATCCACAGCTGGCATGTTAGTGTTTTTACAATAATTACCTAAATACATTGTCCCAACAACCTTTTGTACAGCAGTGCATCAGGGTTGAACATTTTTGTAAAATTTTATAAAAGGGCATGTGTATCAAAACTTTACATTTGTAAATACTGTACTGCGCTTTTGGTTGATACTTTAAAAATACCATAAATAATTTTATTAAACAAGTAGCTAAACCATTTCTGTGATTCATGTTGTGTGACTAAGAGAGGTTTCAGCTTTACGCGTACAGTACCATTCATCGCAGACAGACCAAAACGTAAAGTTAAGTACTTTAATGGAGTGTGTTTGGTGATCAAACTGGAATGTTATTTATACATTAAAACATATAAGTGACGCTCAGACCTACCAACACAGCATGATGCTGGAGGGTAACGAACAGACTAACAGACTACCTGCCTCTACAGAGAGAATACTTCATAGAAACTTCCGATCGACCATCACAAAAAAAGGGTCTCGCGTTAATCTCAATATAATAAAAATAAATATTTTATATACACACAAAAACGAGTCATGCATATTACCCTAGTAGCTGAAAACAGTTAACGTTCTGTTCCACTTACCCACAACCTGTCAAACCCACCATCCCAAGAGGAAGGTGTAGCACAGTGATTTTTGTTATAGAGTGTACAAAATCATATTGTGGACCACTTGCCACATTAAGCATGGACAGTCATCCCTATACTAAGGTTAAGGGAAGGAAACTTTCACAAATGTCAACGTAGTTTGGGGAGTAGCATTGTTCTGAGTAGTAGGGAACTCCTACGCCGAGAGGGAGGCAGGGGCGATCTTACGAAGGAGCTTGTTGAGGGCTGTAATCTTCTCCTCTAAGATGAAGTTATTTTTCTCAGCAGTCTTCTGCCGCTGCTCAGTGACCTGCAGTGCCTTCATCAGCTGGGAGTTCTCCACATACAGGTCCTTCAGCATGATGTCCGACTTGGCATTCTTCGCCAGCTGTGGGAGGGAAAGGGACACAATTAAATAGTCAGATTTTCAGGACATGTTTCTCTGACTCTGCTGTTTGTCTCATATGAACAGTAAACTGACCTGCTCCTTCAGCTGGTTGACCTTCTCCTGCAGAATCATGCGCACACTCCTCAGCTTGGTCTCCACCTCCTCCATCCTCTCCTGCATGTCCCCCATCACCTTTTCATATTGCTCCTGAGCACCAACAGAGAGAGAGAGCATTTAGACCATGTCAACATCATACACATTTCCTGTGGTGCAGTAAAGTACCTGCTGCAGGCCCATCTGGGCACTGGCTTGCTGGGCCTGTGTGCGGAGGGTCTCCTCCAGCTGCTGCCCCCTGTGCCGCTCCTCTGCCAGCTGGGCCTGGAGGTGTGCCAGCTGCTCCCTAGACCCCAGTCCTGCCTGCTCCCTGAACTGCTGCAGCTGCTGGGCATGCTGGACCTGGGCCAGGGTCAAGGCTGTCTCTGCTCGCAGTGCCTGCACAAAAACTGTGCTTGAGCATCGACTACATTGTAGTCAGATTTGCATCCCAAACTATTCTTGCTCAAACGGATCCCCTCAAACATGCTGATAGACTCAATAGGACATAAGAATGGAGTTTGGACATTTTCATGAAAGGAATTAGCCTAAACTTTCACAAGCCTGAGGGGGAGGATTAGTGCAAACTTTGACCATGGTGTTAATTGCTTAATTTGAGTTTAAATTTGCAAACCTGCTTTCAGTTTAGAGATTTGGTGCCTCAGCAAAAGTAAATTGATAAATGATTTGACCAAAATGTGTGGCGTAATCACCTGGTCCTGTGCCTCCGCCCAAGCAGCCTCCAGTTGTGCCTGTTTGCTCTTCATAGTCAGGCACTCCTGGGTCAGACTCTGTACCTCGAAGTCTTGGCCCTGCAGCTGACACACCTGAAGGAAACAAAGCATAACCGTGAACTTCAACCTAGATTTCAGAAAGACTACCAAAGACACTGGTCACCAATGTTCCCATTTCACATTTTTTGGGGCACTGAGCAACTTTTAGGTCTTGTTAGCGGAAACTTGAACGTGGTGAGAATTTGGTGCAACTTCCGGCGTGCATTTATAGTGAACACTGAGGCTGTACCCTTACGGTTTTAGACAATAGGCATAATGTAGGCCTACCAACAACACAAAAGAGCAAATCCCATAACATTTTCACATAGAAATAGGCTTCTATGATATAGGTCAGTAGCCTAAATGTGGTGTTCAATGCAAGCCTATATTGCATGAGACTTAAAAAAGTACATTACGAAGGACTTGACATTAATTCATGATTTTTTTTACTTGGGTCTTCAACACCATGGGCCAAATAGGTGACTGTAAATTGCATTGTGTTATATGACGCAAGAAACCACTTTACAAAATCAAAAGTATTATTATTACTATACAGAGAATTAGACAATGCAGAGGGCTAGCCTCCATATTGGCTTATTGCCCCTTTTTATTACGACATACGCTTCTTACCGGACTGGCTTTTCAAAGACAGCTTGAAATGTAGCCGACATGTTTTGCCCTCTTGTAGGAAGCAGTATCCCCATTGCTGATCTATACTCATCTATAACTGGGCTAATAACTCGCTAACTAGCAAAGAATATCAACAAATGTGCACGTCTGAACTGAACGTGCATTCACTCGCAGGGGATTGAAAGACAGCTCGTGGGCTACCCCGTAGTGTTCTGCCTCTGCCTACAAAAATCAGACTCATTTGCTTTGATTTGTTGCATTAAAAAACTGATATAATGTTGATTCGTCTGCGGGGGCCCGGCATTTCTTCTGCACGGCAGTCCTAGGAGGCGCGTGGCCGCGCGCAGCTTTGAGGGAACATCACTGGTGATCCAAGATACACCTCCGGTGTTTCCAATCGAGAGCAAGCGAAGCATAATGGGCTGAAAAAGCAAGGAGGTAGAGAGCCAAGCACGAGCCAGCAAGATCTCATTGGTGCGTAAAAAGCATGAATTTGCATAGTGTCATTAGGGAAAAGCCTACTCTGAAGTGTGCGTGTGCAATAACTCAATTCGCCCTTGCACTCCTAAACAATGCCATTTTTAAAAACTTTTAGAAATGGTCAAGTCTACAAAACTTGGCCCCCTCTTATTAACAGATTCTAGTTTTGGGAGCAGAAATGAATTGAGATCGAATGTTTCATCAATGAGAACATTTGCAGAATGTTGGCCAAGTCCCATCTAACGCAGTCTTCTCCCACTGGACTTCCTCTCAATCTCCAGATTTGGTGGCGAGAAGAAGTGCTAAACCGATGCTTCAGATTTATACAGCCGGTGAGACATCTGTCTCCTATCTGTGCTACTATGTTAACTTACTGCCCATCACATCAACTGCCTCAGTGTTATATGTTGTTGAACAAGGAAGAATAGCTTCAGGAGCAAGTGACGCAAGTCCTACCTCGTGGAGCAGCTCCTGGTTTCGAAGGCGCAGGCTCTGGCACTCCTCCTGTAGGGCCATGGTGGCCTCCTCCTCATGATGTTTCTGGGCCAGACGCAGCTGCTCCTTCTCCCTATTCAGCCTGCCCATGCTGGCCTCCAGCTCCTTTACCTGATGATCAGCACACAACAATGAAGTCCGTCAAAGAGCTGTTGTATCAATACTCTATATTAAAGAGCAAATTCAGGAGCAGCAAAAAGTGAGGCGATATTTCTAAGCGTTTTCATCGTCAGGATGTCACCCACCTTGTCCTGGGCCTCCTGCAGCATCCTCTGGTGGTTGGCAACTTCCTGGTCCTGATCAGTCTTCACCTGACCCACAGCCTGGAGTTTGGAACGAAGCAGCTCTGTCTGGGAGTCCACGGAGCGAAGAGAATCCTGGAGCATCTCAACCTGTAAACAAAACATTCATACATAGTCAGAGGAAACCTAGCATTTAGTACTTGGAAGATGACAAGCCTCCCCCAACAGAGATGCTATAGCCAAGTAGATCCTTCTCTCACTTTATGGGTCCTCTCCTCTGCCTCCCTCAGAAGCCTCTCCTTATCCTGCTCCAGCCACTGGTGCTTCAGGGTCAGGCTGGTCAGCGAGGACTCCACCTCTGACAAACGTTGGAGCTAAGAACAAACAAAACATTCAAGAACCAAGGTTCATTAATCAGACCCGTTAGCTAGACGATCAAAATGTGTTTAAAAAAAATGCTGAACAAGAAATTGGCTTACATTCTTCACAATTTAGACCAAACTTTGTATCAAGACCAGGGATGGTCAACTTTGATAGGAGAAACTCAAACGGAACACATCAGCAGTTCACCTTCCAACAGAAGGTTCACCAACAACCCTAAACACAAAGCCAAGACAACACAGGAGTGGCTTCGGGACAAGTCTCAATGCTCGAGTGGCTCAGACTAGAGGTCGACAGATTATGATTTTTCAATGCCGGTACCAATTATTAAAGTGCAATATGTGCCATGTAAGAAAGCTAACGTTTCAGTTCCTTGCTCAGAACATGAGAAAGCTGGTGGTTCCTTTTAAAATGAGTCTTCAATATTCTCAAGTAAGAAGTTTTAGGTTGTAGTTATTATAGGAATTATAGGACTATTTCTCTATACCATTTGTATGTCATATACCTTTGACTATTGGATGTTCTTATAGGCACTTTAGTATTGCCAGTGTAACAGTATAGCTTCCATCCCTCTCCTCGCTCCTACCTGGGCTCGAACCAGGAACACATCGACAACAGCCAACCTCGAAGCAGCGTTACCCATGCAGAGCAAGAGGAACAACTACTCCAAATCTCAGAGCGAGTGACATTTGAAATGCTATTAGCGCGCACCCCGCTAACTAGCTAGCCATTTCACATCGGTTACACAAGCCTAATCTTGGGAGTTGATAGGCTTGAAGTCATAAACAGCGCAATGCTTGAAGCACAAAGAAGAGCTGCTGGCAAAACGCACGAAAGTGCTGTTTGAATGAATGCTTACGAGCCTGCTGGTGCCTACCATCGCTCAGTCAGACTGCTCTATCAAATCATAGACTTAGTTATAACATAACACACAGAAATACGAGCCTTAGGTCATTAATATGGTCGAATCCGGAAACTATCAACTCGAAAACAAGACATTTATTATTTCATGATGTCTTCACTATTATTCTACAACGTAGAAAATAGTACAAATAAAGAAGAAACCCTTGACTGAGTAGATGTGTCCAAACTTTTGACTGGTACTGTGTGTGTGTGTGTGTGATAAATATATAGAATTATTGTTCTGTCCCAAAGGTCACCCATATATACCTTTTCCTTGGTGGTGTTGAGCTCTCTCTCCAGCAGCTCCTTGTCATGCTGCCAGGCTGCCTGCAGGTGGAACCTCTCACGCTCCTGCTGGGTGGAGGTCTCCTGGAGCTGCCTGGCTGCGGCCGCCCCCTCCTCCTGCTCCTGGGATACCTGCGCCAGCCGCTCTGTCAGCATCTGGACTGCCCCCTGGTCGCCACGGAGACGGGAGCTCAACTCCGCGTTTTCGTTGCTCAGCTGCAGGTTCCGGGCGCTCATGTCCAGGAGCTCCTCACGGTATTTGGCGTTCTGAGCGGGAGGGGAGCGAGGAAGGGCTCATCAGACTGGGTCTTGGGTCATTGAGAATGTTCATGTGTCCATTGATCAAATGTAGGCTATGAAAATCTATAAGGCTGAAAGGGTCAGTTGAACTAAGCAGGGTGATTATGGTAAAATGGAAACAAAAAACTTTTGAAAACAAACCTCTTTGCAATGCCTCTCCTGCTCCTCCCTGTTCTTCTCATGTTCCTGCTCCACTTTGTCCAGTTTCTTTCTGATGGAATCAAAGATGGAAAGGAATGATTCAATGCTGTGTAGACAGGATAAAGCTTAAATATGACATTTGTAAGCCCTATCTGAATTGAGCATTTTCTCACAGCAACATTACTGACGGATCAACTTACTTCTTCTGGATAATCTCCACCTCAAGTCTCTGGACATCCTGCTGTAATATGGCCAATCTGTCCTTCAGTGCACTGTTCTCACAGTTGACCTTGTCTAGCTGAGATCTAGCGTTGAAATAGTTGAGATATGAGTTTCTCCTCAAATGCATTTTTCTGAGTAATAATTTCGGGGAAGAATTTACAATTTGACGCTAACATTTCAGTTCCAAATAAAACTGGGTGAAATCAATGCACTTCTGTGGTGAAGTAAAATGGACACGGTATTAGACAGGTAAACATTCAAATGATACAAATGTTATTCACACAAATGAAATCTACTAGCATGCACACCTAGGTGAAAACCATTCCGTTTGAGATAGTAAATTGTTAATGCATTCCAGACAGTTTGATGTTGGAGGTGTAGAAATGGTTGAAGTCAGTTTTTTATTATTATTATTATTTTTTAAATGTACTTTTTTACCCCTTTTTTCTCCCCAATTTTATGGTATCCAATTGGTACGGTCTTGTCCCATTGCTGCAACTCCTGTACGGACTCGGGAGAGGCGAAGGTCGAGAGCCATGCGTCCTCCGAAACACGACCCGCCAAGCCGCACTGCTTCTTGACACACTGCTCCCGGAAGCCAGCCGCACCAATGTGTCGGAGGAAACACTGTTCAGCTGGCAACCTGAAGTCAGCGTGCATGCACCCAGCCGCCACAAGGAGTCGCTAGAGCGTGATGGGACAAGGACATCTCAGCCGGCCAAACCCTCCCCTAACCCGGACGATGCTGGGCCAATTGTGCGCCGCCTCAGGGGTCTCCCAGCCGCGGCCGACTGCGACACAGCCCAGGATCAAACCCGGATCTGTAGTGACGCCTCTAGCACTGCGACGCAATGCCTTAGACCACTGCGCCACTCGGGAGGCCCAAGACAGAAGGTTTCTGAAGAGAAAAAGGTGAGGATCTCTTTCAGATGAGAGCTGGTCGGTTGCAATTAGTCATTCAAATTTCAGCCTCCATATTTGGGGAAGAAAACATTGCAATCAGGCAGGTGAAGGTTAGTCGTTCGAAGGTTGGTTTGATTTCTGGTGACCGGCCTGCACGTCACAAACCTGTGTGGACTGGCAGGGTCCATCACCATCTCCAGAGCCATGACCAGCTTCTCCATCTCCACCAGCTGCTCCTTCATCTTGCCTTTCTCCTTCTCAAAGGCCTCCTCCAACCCGTGGACCTCTGCCCGAGAGGATAGCAGCGCCTGCTGGAGCTGGACAATTCTGCCAGCTTTTCCTCTGAGGGAGTGCAGCTCACTCTCCTTGGTCTCCAGCTGGGCGTTCCGCAGCTCCTTTTCCCTATAGTGCTTATTAGACAGGGCTTCCGCCATCTCTAACAGACCTGCCATCTGCTTCATATCTGACACAAGGTGGTGTACCTCTGTGGATTTGGCCTCTCGCTGGGCCCTTAGATTAGAAACCAGGTTGAACGTTTCACTCAGTTGGGCTTTCAGCTCTTGGATGTGGTCTCGGAGTTTGGATGATTCCGTTTCCATTTCTACGATCTGGTTGGAGAGTTGGTCTGCCAGGCGGATGTAGTGGACGTTCTCCTGGCTCAAACTGTCCGTCTCTTCCCTCTCCAGGTCCAGGGTGGATTGGACCTGTGTGACCTTGGTTCGTTCCTGCCTCAAGGCTTCCTGTAGATTCTCCTCTGCCCTCTTCCATTGGTCTAACTCCTCAGTGACACAGTCAAGACCTGACTGCAGACGGTCAATGGTTGTCGTGCGTTTTCTCAGCTCCTCCTTCAGCTTTGCTCGGTCCATCTTCAGGGAGACCATCTCAGCAGACTGCCTTGAGCATTGCGCAACTTCGTTTCTCAGAGCCACCCGTGCCTTCTCCAACTCCCCCCTCAGGGTCGCCGTGTCTTCCTCTTTGGCCCTCAGTTGAACTTGCTGTTGTATGAAAGCACTGGACAGACGGCTGCAATTCTCTGCCAACATTTCTTTGTCCTGAAGAAGTGTCTCAGATTCAGACCGTAGAATACGCAGCTCCTCGCTTAGCTGAGACACCTCACTGAAGAGCGCTCTCTCTCTATCCCTCACCAACCCCAGCTCCTCTACAACTTGCTGTTCAGAGGTCAGGCGCTCGGTCAAAGTCTCATGAAACGCCAGAGACACAGTGCTTTCCTCTAGCTGGGCACAAACCAAATCCAGTCTGGCCTGCAGTTGCCTGCACTGACCGCAAGTCTCTTCCAGTTTAGCCTCTGACTGACTGTGCTGTATATGTGACTCAGAGGCCAGATCAGCCTGCTTTTGCAGACTGGCTGTGTGCTTCTTCAGCTGCAGAACCTCCTCCTGATGCTCCTCCTCCAGCCTCTTCCTTTCCACAGCGGCCCGGCTGCAGATCCTGGCCTGCTCCTCACTCACCCTCTCTGTGCTGTGGAGCCTCTCCCTGTGCCTCTCCTGCTCCGGTTCTTGCAGGCACTCACAGCGTAGCTGGTGCATGAGGCTGTGCTGGGCCTGCTGTGTCTTCATCTGAGACACCTGCTGCTCTGCCTCTTTCCTGATTACATAGCAGACTGTTCACTTAGGCACACACACACAAACTGCACACCATTCCCAGTTCACATACACACCATTGTTTTGTAAGTCCAGTGTATGTGTTATGACTTAAAGGGATGAAGTTGTAGGGACTACGGTTGGCACAAAAAATTACAATTTTTTGAATGAGAAACAGGTAGCCAACCTATACAACAATGTGAACTTGAAATGAATTGAGTTGAATGACAAAATACAGGCCAAGGGAGTAAGATAAGTTGGCTACACCCACCTTACGAGCAGCACTTCCTGGTCCATTCTGAGCTTCAGCTCAGCCTCCAGCTGGTCCTTCTCTGAGGTCAGCCTCTGGACCAGGTTACTGATCTCCCGGGCATAGTTCTGCTCCAGCTCTGCCTGTTCACGCTGGGCCCTTCTCTCCTGGTCAGTGCCCCAGCCTGGCCCTCCCAGGCCCCCGGAGCTGCGCTGTAGCTGGGCCTGCAGCTTCTCCACTTCCTCCCTGAGCTTCTTAACCTGCTCCTCCACCTGGGCCTTCTGCTCCTCCAGATCACTGATCTCCACCTTGAAGCCCTGAGAGATGTCCTTCCTCTCCACCTCCATGTTCTGCCGCATCAGCTCCAGGCTGCGCTCGTAGAAGTTCACCTTTGAGGCGAGAATGATGAGGGGTCAGAGATATCCCAGAATTTGAAAAATGCACCTCCCATGTACTGACCTTCCTTTTTAATTGTATTTTTTTTTTTTTACATCTAGTTTCACTCAAATTACCTACAATTTTGGACCTCTTAATTTCACAACAAAAAAATAGGAGACGATAATCAAAACAATACAAAAATGCGTGAGCCTGTCTGTCACAACGCCTCCTCTCTACCTTGGTCTCTAACTCAATCTTCAGGTCCTGCACCTCCTGGCTGTGTCTCTCCTTAAGCTGTCCCATGGCCATCTCAGTCTCAATGCTCACAACAAGACCTGGCAGACTCTCCAGAGAACCCAGACCTGAGGGAACAGAAACAAAATAACCAAGGTTGTGCGAGTCACACCCAACGGGCTTTTACGGAGAGAAAAAAATAAAAAGTTGGACATTTCCAATTCTTACCATTCTTATCGGCCACTTGAAGCTTTTTCCTCGCCATGGGAGATATGCCTCTCTTCATCTCCGGGTTATCTGAAGCACAATGGACAGGATTACAGTAAAGAGTAGTTAAGTGACTTAAGCTAAACTGTGTAACTGGAGAGCTACGCAGTGGAGGAATGAGAAGGTGTGTGTATGTGCATTAGAGAACCACATTTTATAAAATGTTCAGTTAACACTTTAGTATACAGTAGGTCTAAATAAATACACTGAACAAAAATATAAACGCAACATGTAAAGTATTCGTCCCGTGTTTCATGGGCGGAAAGAAAAAAATCCAGACATTTTCCATACGCACAAAGTGTATTTCTCTCAAATTTTGTGCACAAATGTGTTTACATCCCAGATAGTGAGCGTTTCTCTTTTGCGAAGATAATCCATCTACTTGACCGGTATGGCATATCAAGAAGCTGATAATGATCATTACACATGTGCACCTTGTGCTGGGGACAAAAGGCCACTTTAAAAATGTGCAGTTGTGTCACCCACAATGCCACAGATGTCAAGTTGAGGGAGTAACCACGCCAGCTCAGGACCTCCAAATCCAGCTCCTTCACCTCGTGTGGGGGGCCCTCCAAGGACCACCCATGGCTGCACCCCTGCCCAGTCGTGAAATCCATAGATTAGGGCCTAATGAATTTATTTCAATTAACTGATTTCCTTATATGAACTAACTGAAATTGTTGCATGTTGCGTTTATATTTTTGTTCAGTATACATTTCAAAGTAAAGACTGAAAAAGAGAAAAACAATATTTAATTATGTTCTTAACACAAATAGATTCTAGAGACAAAAATCAGGAGAAAACAGGGATATACCTGAGTCTGACTCAGTAGTCGGTGATCGTCGGCTGGACCAGGCGTGTGTGGATGTGTCCCTTTCCTGTCTGGATCTCCTCCCCATCCCCTGACTCTTTAAAAAATCCACCTCCGAGTTCAACTCGTCATTCCGGTCTCGCAGCGCCTGTGACACACAAACTTGTGATTTAGCAGAGTGGTGACACTTCAGACAAACATAAATAACACATCCAGCAAAACACAGCAGACTTACTATAGAGATAGCGCAGCACCAGTCAACTGTGTCCTCACTAACTGCCACGTGCACATGCTAGTAAAGCCACATAGCAACACTCATTCTGTGAACCCAGAATAACACGCGCTCACCTTCACTTTCTAGGTTCCCAAAAATGGGAGGCATTTGGATAAATCAAGAGGCTTGTCATGATACACTCAAACTGATCTCAACTCTGTACAGGCAAGTGAGCAAAAAAAAAATCTGTTTGCCATGAATCATGAATGTTATGCATGCCGTGTACAACAAATTATTATGCTTTGGAAAATTGTGAAAGGTAAACCAGGTCAAGCCTAGTCTTGGTAACAGTCTTTGTAGCTTACAATCCACTCCTTACCAGTCCTGTCAATTGACAAATTAGTGGAATGTTAGCTAAAAAGAATGGTAGCCAGGCTAAGTCAGGCCCCCTCGGGGCTTCCACGCAAGGCATGATTCTTTAAACACAGACGCGAGCACACATACACACTTTCTCTGGCTCCTTCTCTCGCTTACCCGGCACTGCAGCTCGAACTCTTTGATGATCTCAGAGAAGCGCTCCTCCTGGTTAAGCAGTCCTGTGTTGTTCGGATCCAGGCTCCCAAACTGCGTCAGCCAACCAAAACGGAAACTGTCATCAATCATTCATAGGGAGTGAGCTATGCAGTATTACCAGAGGGATGAGTCACCACAGAATGGCATCACGCCCATCCTCATAGCTCCCACTCACCTTGTCTAGTAGAAGCTGGTCCAGGTCTCTCTGCAGTTTAGAGATGGTTCTCTCGGTCTCTGACAGCTTCCCCTTCAGAACACTGCCCTCCTCCTCCAAACGGCCTTTCTCCTGTTAGCCCAGAGGGAGGGTTACTTAGTGATACGATAACGCTTTAAGATATCCAACACAGTATAATCACGCCACAATAGGGGGTACTAACAACAGGCGGATTGTTAAGAAGCTAAGCAGCAGTCTGCCATTGGTTGGTTGTCCGTGAACGGGTGGGTCTAGTTGGAGTGTGAATAGAGCGTGTCTGAAGGTGGATGTTGAAAGCAGGAAGGCCAAGACAAAACCCTTTTTAAAAATTTTTTTATCACATGGGCTAATCTAATCCTCTCCTTTGAGTTCTCTAGTCTAGAGAAGAGACTGGGAGGGAGATGAAAAATTCCTTGCAGAACGTTAACCAGTTTATACTCACACAAAAAGTCTATTCAAAAGCTTAAGGAGCCTAAAGCAATGAGATCAAAAATAGGAGGTTAAGCTCGAGGAATCTTGTAGGAGGGATGGTCAAACAATTGCCTGTCTTATTAGCATGCTTTTCTCATTGTAAAAACCTCATGGGGCATCTCTATAGGGCCAGGCACCTGGGTGGCATTGCAGACTTCCTCGTGCAGACTGGCATCGTGTGCCTGTAGGACCTCCACTTCCTCTTTGAGCTTGGCCCGCTCATGCTCCACCTGCTGCAGCAGGACCTCGTTCTCCTGCGCATATTCACTACGCAGGGCCGTAAGCCTATCCCGGAACTCCTGCTCCAGACCCCTGCCAGTCAGAGAGAAGTTTGACTAAATTGCCTCTCCTCCATTCAACAGGAGTTACTTTACAGTACATTCAACAAGGTCAACAGCTCACACTCAGATCATGAAAATTCAACCATTCAAGCAAGATTTTCCAACCACAAGATCAGTCTGTAATCTATAACGAGAAGGAAGAACAGGTCTTACTTGATTTTGGTTTCATTCAGTGACTCAATGGCGGCGTGTCTTTCATCCACCTCGCTGACCAGCTGGAGGTTCCTCCGGTCGGCCCACTCCAGGTCGGCCTTTACCTTGTCCCTCTCCCGACACGCCTGGTCTGCTAGGACCCTGAGGGACAGCCAGTGGACAAACATTTCAGCATGGACCTTACCACATCACTCACCAGAATGACCCGATAGCTCAGGACATCATGGAGGACTAATTTTAACAGCAGATGTTTTTATATATATATATATATATATATATATACACACTCAGCAAAAAAAGAAACGTCCTCTCACTGTTGATTTTCAGCAAACTTAACATGTGTAAATATTTGTATGAACATAAGGTACAACAACTGAGACAAACTGAACAAGTTCCACAGACATGTGACTAACAGAAATTGAATAATGTGTCCCTGAACGGGGGGTTCAAATCAAAAGTGACAGTCAGTATCTGGTGCAATAAGTACTGCAGTGCATCTCCTCCTCATGGACTGCACCAGATTTGCCAGTTCTTGCTGTGAGATGTTACCCCACTCTTCCACCAAGGCACCTGCAAGTTCCTGGACATTTCTGGGGCGGTGGGGGGCCCTAGCCCTCCTACCCAACAGGTCCCAGACGTGCTCAATGCGATTGAGATATGGGCTCTTCGCTGGCCATGGCAGAACACTGACATCCCTGAAGTTATTTGGATTTTTACTAATTATCTTTGAAAGACAGGGTCCTGAAAAAGGGTTGTTTCTTTTTTTGCTGAGTTGATATTATATCTACATTACGCATATAGAATCCAAATAGGCTTACCACGGCAGCAGAATACTGGCACATTAATACTTAATGAAAGAGTGCTGTATTTTGGTTCCAAAGTTGGGTCATTAAATTGACAAAGCAATGACTTTTACAATCAACAATATAAAAGCAACATCTCGTCGGAGCCGTAGTAAAATCAGTCAGAACCAAAATCCATTATGTAGGCTACAGTTTCTCTGCACATTAGTGAAGTTGAACCAATGATTCCCCTTAAAGCAATGCCTGACCATGAAATCAATAAACAGTCGATGTAAATTCATTTAAGGGTCACTGGCTCATACAGGACATTAACCCTGGGGATGCAACAGAGCTCGCCAGCTTGTAGTCCTAAAAAAAGAAATGGAAATGAGTTACCAATGGTTCGTTCAGCCATTCCTATGGGGGGGGATGAATGGGGTTTTGGGATGAGCGCAGAATTTAAGCCTGTGTTAACTTCAGACCGTAGGAAATATTACACGGTTTGTTCTAGGAGATAATATCAGTCAGTTAAACATGACCTTTATGAATTATAAAAGCCTTTATGTGCTCGTTTTGCTTACATAAATGCTTCAAAATGCTTTGAACAAAACGTATAAGAAAGTCCTAAGCCTTTGTTTACCACTGACCTTATTTATTTTGATCCAAAAACCCATTAATTTCCCCATTATGCTTAAACCAATGAGCCAGGGCGGCGTTAGTGCCTACAAAAAGGACACCATTACTATTGCTCTCTATGGACTCTCTTTGGCCCATGATCTTCATTCTAGAATCCAATGGAAGCGTGTGCAGTACCAAAGTATACAGTATCAAACCAAAGACCCACTGGAGGAACTGGATCTCGTTCTTGTAGGAGATGAGGGCTGCCTGGTGGATGCCGTTGCCGCTGACCAGCAGCTCATTGTCCAGGGCCAGGGTGAGCTCCGACAGACTGACCCGCTCTTCCAGGGGGAAGTCCAGAGTCTGGCGGGGACCAAACAGCATGGGTCAATTTATGAACGCATGGCAGTGGTAACTTAATCACCACCAACCCCGGTCCTGGTGTTTTAGAGCCAACCTCCATCCCTGAAGCTCTCATGGACCAGGTGTTTTGACAAGTGGTGTATGGTATATATATAAATTCAGGTCAAAGTTCAGCTCATCCTCATGTTTACATTCTACGGTACTAAAAATGTGGCAGATTACACCATTATTATCTCGGTAACACTTCATATAAAAATTAGAGCGTGTCTAGCTAGGGGCTTTTGTAGGCTGCGTTACATAGATTAGAGTTCCACACTAAAGCATCTAATCGAAAGCAAAAGAGCATCAGCTACATGGAACTGGCAACACTTTTCACACACAGGAAGGAGACGCCCCTAGAAACCCTGCAGCTTTCTTTATCCCGTACAAACCAACTAACACCAAGGCTCTTCAACAACATATCAATTCAAGCAGCTGTAAAAGGCAGAGCACTCAACATTTCAAGGCTACTTCTGAAAATAACTGGCACAAGCAATGAACATGTGTATCTGTGACAGCAGGAGATAAAATAAAAAAAACAGTAGTTGCATGAACACGTGCATTGGTTCAAAACTAGTCCGGGACTAACCTGTAGGATGTCCCTGCTGTTCCGTATGCCCTCGCCGGTCCAGAGGGCGATGACCTTCTCTGGACTGGTGCAGCCCGACCCTTCGTCCAGCCTGGTCAGCAGCCTCTGACCCACGGTGGCAGACAGGAGAGAGGGAGAGGTGGAGCGCACCGTCCGCTCCTCGAAGGCCTGGGAGAAAACAGAGGAAGACATGAGAGCTACAGGAACAGGCTAGCGGATGGCCCAATTCAGTTCCTCCGCCGCAGAACACCGCTGCAGACCACTGTGCAGTGCGGACGTGCTTGTGTAGCCTCACTGCTGTTCCCACAATGCCATAGAAACACAAAGAAGTCCTTGAGAGGCATGGCATTGTCGCAGGAACACCTCCATCGGTCATGCTGCTCTCGCCAAGAATAACCTGACGTCCCCCACTGTGCATTGTTTAATCCAGGCTCCCACAGACAAAAGAGCCTCAGTGCCATACACACACACACACACACACACACACGTGTGTTTCACACGGCGCTAATAAACACCCTTTTGGTGTCGTAACACTTAATCTGGTTTAGCCCATTTTCCATTCCCTATTTGCACATGACATACTGTACATCTACCACTACACCCACCAGTTTAGGATATGGAGGAGTGGCAGTAGTTTTCAGGCTGAGAAACACACTGGGGGTCTCGGTGCTGGTTCATGTAGCTATCAAAACAACTTGCAAGTTGTTCCTAATACCTGAGAGGCATCAACATGCTCAGCTTTGAAAGAACGGATGAGGTTTTTCATAGCCCATGTTAACAAACCGCAGGCAGATTTCAGGCCTGAAATGCAATACATGATTTCTGGCGGACTTTCTCCTTGTGTGGATATGGTTATTCGGCAAAGGAATGCAGGAAGGGCAGACTGAGCTCTGCCCTCAACAGTCAATGACTTTATCGGCAGCTGCCTAAAGTTCCTTAATTGACCAGCAGGAAATTGGTCTGAGTGACAGACGGCAAACTTACACACAGAAACTGTACCAGTATAATTAGTAGGCTTTGTATGTCGGATACTGAAGGGATAATGTATAAATCAATAGATCATATAATTTTGAATACTTTATCACGCCTATATCTTAATAATAAACTATGAGCCACAGAGAATATCTCAATAGGCTCTTTTAAAAACAGAGCCACCCATTTAAAGTAAAGTGACAGTGTATTTCTTATAAATAGAATGAATCTCAAACTCCCTTCAGATCGAGCCAGATGGAGGTCCCACGTGCCAATATATTGTCATTTGTATTATCCACGGATCATTGTTCTGGCCTAATTACATACATTTACTCTCCTGACCCAGACCCACTCACATACGTTTCCATAGAAATCAATTACTGTTAAAACATGTACGCATGCCCTAAAAAGGGTGTCTGTCTGCTCACCTGCTGGAGTGAGTGCTGGGGGTTGGGACGTATGGGGGTGGAGGAAGAGGTGGGAGCTGGGACACTCCCCTCTCTGAAGAGACCCTTCTGGAACTCCCTGAGGCTGACCCTCCCATCCAGGTCAGTGTCCAAATTTCTGAAGAGGGCATCCAACTCCTGTGTGATAACACGTAGAGTCAGTGGTTAAAAACACAGTCAAATTCACACAGAAATCATTGGCTTGTAACCACTGACTGCAGTCTGACTACCTTAGTCTCCTTGGTGTGCACCCATGGATTAAAAAGGAATGGACGGAACGTACCTACTGATAGACGAAACGGTGAAAACTCCCTTTAGCCCAAGTTTACACTAATCCAATACTTATGATCCCTTGAGGGGGAGTGAGCAAGTGCACACTTCCGGGAATTAGAGAATTAAAACACAACCACTGGCTGGAATGTTGGGCTGGCCATACCTCTGGATTCAGGTCCTGCAGGCCAAGGTGGTCACAGACCAGGGACAGCTCCTGCCTGTTCAGAAAGCCACCTACTCCTACCCCCAGCTCCCCCCACACCGCCCTCATCCGGCTGTCTGTCACCTCGGCCCGCGGCCCAGGGGAGTGGAGCGTGCTCTCCGAACTGTCCCGCTTCCATCGCTTCTGCTGCCCTGAGAGACACACACACACGTCAGAATGAAAGTCCCTCAGAGGGTATAGCAGTAGACTATGAAAAGGGCCAGGAGTTTTTCCTGATCACACGACTGAACCAGGAAAAACTCCAGTCTTGAAAAATGAATGTACAATGAAGTACACCTAAAATGTTTAAATCCTCTTTAAATAGAAATATTGAAGTACCTTGTGCCTCAAAAGTCTGATGGATGGCGTCCTTATGGCTCCCGGTGTCCTCATCCGACTTGAGACTCTGGAAGTAAGACATTGACGAGTGTCACCAAGTGTTCACAACTGAAAAACTACACGGCCTAAAATGCTGACCCGTATGCCTGTCCACATACAGTATCATAATCTGGCCTCGTTGTTTAGTCAGTGTGTAGGTCTGTGTGTGAACTGTGTGTTGTGAGAGAGTGTACAGAAGATGAGGTGTGTTTGTGTAAGTGTGCCTTCTGAGTGTGAAAGAGAGACATCTGTAAGCGAGTGCTAGCCTGTTTAGCGATGAGCAATGACAACAGAGAGAGACCAATTAACTGACCATAAGGAATTCCAACCCCTTCTCAACATTATTTCTGCTACAGTGCGCAAGAACCAGCAAATTGTGATTCCAGCAGGCTCAATAGTAGACTGGACTCCCCAGCAGCATATGGGGCCGTTGGCTCTCACGCAGACAAACTAATTATGGTCTTACATAATAAAGTTTAACTGAAGCTAGTAATGGAAGTCAGTTATTGAGTACTGTATACTGAGGCAAGTTCCAAAGCACTTTGTAGAATTAAATGCATAAGTTTATTATGTAATCAGTTTATTATGTAATACAAACTTCCCTAATCTAACCAAATTAATCCTGGCAACATCTTAAACAGAGAATATATTTGTGGAAGGATTGGCTGCTACCGTCTTGGTGCCAAGGTCACATTTTCCCCCTCAAAAATCTTTGAAATTTATCATTTTAAATCAATCCCATGTGGAAGACTGGTCTATTGATTTCATGGCTTCTTTATAAGGAATCAATCTGGGCACGGCACCAAGCTGCAGAGCCACATCAGAAACAGGCCACTTATCATGGGACAACAAGACGCTATCAATTTTTTATCAGCTGGAATTCTTGAACAACCTTTAACTCATCCATGAAAGGCTTTTCAAAATGGGAACACTGTGCTGGTTTCAGGATTGTCTAATCCCCCCCCCCCCCCCCCTTTTCTCGCTAACAAATCCATTTGGTTCTCTCCAACACATGGCAGGCTACGCCTGGTCAGTGAGTTTATTATTGTTGTCATAGGCACCACTTCAGGGTCACAGAACACCATTGTGCTCCTTACTACAGTGGACCGTGGCTTAAATGTAAACAAACACTGTAACAACACAAAATGGTGGGCAGTGATGTAGTCAGCTGAAAATGTAAAGACATGACTAATCCTCAACATATCAAAGGATAAAAACAATCATTTCAGCTGGATGATGAAATCCTAACATTCATGTCCGCAAGTCAACAACAGATTGACGATGGTTGACTACCCGCTGTAACCAGACAAAAAGGAATACTCCGTCTGAACAGGGAGAATGTTACAGAACTCTCAACAAATAGAATGTGAATGAAAGGTGAATGGAAACAGATGCTAGCTTAAGCATGGCAGCTAAATGGGACACCAACATGTCCTTGAGAATGCTTCTTCGGGCACTTAACCCGGACGACACGCTGCATTGTAGAAGGATGTGTAGACACAATGTAGGTTGCGTATGATAACTTAAGACATATGAAGTGATGTGAAGAGGGATTAACCTCGTGTGAAGTATTTAACAGGACCAGTTCAATTATTTACATAATAAGGGGTAGCCGACGGCAACATTCCACCACCAAAATTCCACAAAGAAACCGTGTTTCAGCCCAAAAGTGGTAAACGACCCATCAACTCCCCAGCCCCATGAATCCCACCCTCCTCCATTCCAATCACATCGTTCACCCAGATAACTATGTCCCTGTTACCAAGGAGTTGACTGTTACTACACTCTACCTGGGTAAACTGCTGTGACCCATCCACTGTAACCAACAATACGACAGGGATGCAATGCAGTAGTTCAACTCTCTATCCTCCAGTAGCAAGGAATCCACCAAGGCTTAAAGCTGCTTACATAATGCCTTAACTGCTGGAAATGTTAACTATTTAAAAAGAGATTATTGGTGGAGAGCTTAATGAGAAACATGACACAGGGATCTATCTGGCACTATGGCCTGACGAGGGAGAGAGGGGCTTTGGAAAGACGTAATCTCACGAGTTATCAGAGATAGTCAGTGCAGCGTTACATAAAAGCTCTAAATATTTCAAAGTGAAAAAAGAGAGAGAATCTGGGATAACAGGATGGGTTTCTAAAATGAGCACTTTGTTCACAGGCAGCGGCCGACAGAGGTCAACCATTGCTTTTCGATGATTATGTCGGCTAGGTTTATGTATGCATACTCATAGATAAAATGTGAGAAGTGTATAGCCTCATTATCAAAATCTCTATCCAGGCCATTTATGCAACTCTTACTTCAACTAACCTACTCATTCCAGACTCAGAACACACACAGGTCAATTGCAAAGGGCGCCAAACTTTTCACTCACAGCTGTGTTTCACGCCGAGTCTTTAACACAGACAGATACCCGTCAGCCACCACGATGACCTTTCCTTCACTAGTTGTCTTCTACGGTTATACAATTTAGAGCCCAAAACATGATGTTGGGAGATAAGCAAACAACCCCCCCCCCAACTATGACTTTTCCTGGGCCTCGTTACCGTCATTTCACACCTAATAATACTGTAATAAAATGCAATGAGACCAATGAAAGACAAAGCCATGGTAGATCAGATCCCTTAAGTACCTGGAATATGCACCAAGCCAGCAGCATAACAGAGGATTCCACTCAATCCAATATTATCAGACTGAGTCAGCAGATTCAAAATCACAAAATACAGTATAATCAGATGGTCCAAAGCTCTCCTCCGTAAGGTAGAGGTTCTGACTAGTAGAGAGCTTATTATTTTATTACAATGTATATCACATACATTGACACTTTGGCAATATTTACACAATGTTTTTCCAAGCCAATAAAGCAATGAGAGAGAGCGAGAGAGTCAAAGCTAAAAACTGGGGGAATGGCTGTTGTGGGGCAGGAGCGGGGAGCAGCCATGAGCGCTGCCAGTAGCACATTCCATATAATCCCACTTCCTGGGTGTGGAGTGGAGCGGTCTGCTCAAAACCCCAAGTACCTCTGAGACTCAACTCTCTCACTCAGTTATACAGTGGTCTGAAGAGAAGTATGGTGTGGAATCCTAGAAAATGTGTGGTTGCCAACAAATTGAAGGTTATAGAGATATTTGATTCAGACCTCACCCAGCACAACACACCATTCAAGGGATGTGAAGGAAATTGAAGTGAAGCACTGACTTGCCTAGTTAAAAAATACATTCCAATGGGAATCTCACTCCAAACAGTCAGATCTAGATTAGGGCCCTGAGCCAAGCTTGAGAAGTCAAAAGTCAGCCATCTTTGTCAGCGACTCTCAAATTAGGGCACAGCAACAGCATAAAACACAGCAGACAAAAGGTGAGAGGGGTGGAGAAGGAGCACGTCTCTTACCTCCACACTCTCTAGAGAAGTAGAGCGTCTGAGTTTTATCCTCCTCACGCCAGCGGGAGAGGACTCCTTCTGCTCCGTCCTGAAAGGACGAGAGCCCTCCGAGTCAGCTGTGAGCTCAGAGTCGGGCCTGTCCGGCTGGGACCGCCGGCCGTAGCGCTTCGTTCCCTTCACAAACTTGGGCTTCACTTCCTCAGGAACAACTGGGAGGGCCGGGAGAGGAGAGGAAAGAGATGGTGATTGGGAAGGACAGCGAGAGATTACAGTGAAATGCCTTTCTTGAAAGCGCTTTCCCAACGATGCAGTAATCAATATCAGTAGTACCATAAAATAAAGAAAAATAAATAAGAATAACATAAGTAAGCTACATGTACAGTACAGGTCAAAAGTGTTTTTATTTTTTCTATTCTCTACATTGTAGAATAATAATAATCAAAACTATGAAATAACACATATGGAATCATGTAGTAACCAAAAGTGTTAAACTAATCAAAATATATTTCAGATTCTTCAAAGTAGTCACCCTTTGCCTTGATGAAAGCTTTGCACACTCTTGGCATTCTCTCAACCAGCTTCATGAGGTAGTCACCTGGAATACATTTCAATTAAGAGGTATGCCTTGTTAAATTGTGGAATTTCTTTCATCCTTAATGCGTTTGAGCCAATCACTTGTGTTGTGACAAGGTAGGGGTGGTATACAGAAGATAGGGCTATTTGGTAAAGGATCAAGTCCATATTATGGCAAGAACAGCTCAAATAAGCAAGACATGAAGTTCAGCCAATCAGCAACATTTCAAGAACTTTGAAAGTTTCTTCAAGTGCAGTCGCAAATACCATCAAGCTTTATGATGAAACTGGCTCTCATGAGGACCGCCACAGGAAAGGAAGACCCAGAGTTACCTCTGCTGCAGAGGATCATTTCATTAGTTAACTGCACCTCAGATTGCAGTCCAAATAAATGCTTTACAGATTTCAAGTAACAGACACATCAACAGTTCAGAGGAGACTGCGTGAAATCAGGCCTTCATGGTCAAATTGCTGCAAAGAAACCACTACTAAAAAGGACAACAATATGAAGAAAGACTTGCTTGTGCCAAGAAACAAGATCAATGGAAATTAGACCGGTGGAAATCTTTCCATTGGTCTGATGAGTCCAAATGTTGGTTCCAACCACCATGTCTTTGTGAGACACAGAGTAGCTGAACGGATGATCTCTGCAAGTGTGGTTCCCACTGTGAATCATGGAGGAGGTGTGATGGGTCTTTGTTGGTGACACTGTCTGATTTATTTAGAATTCAAGGCACACTTAACCAGCATGGCTACCACAGCATTCTGCAGCGATACGCCATCCTATCTGGTTTGAGCTTAGTGGGACTATAATTTGTTTTTCAACAGACAATGACCCAACACACCTCCAGGCTGTGTACGAGCTATTTGACCAAGAAAGAGAGCGATGAGTGCTGCATCAGATGACCTGGCCTCCACAATCCCCCAACCTTAACCTAATTGAGATGGTTTGGGATGAGTTGGACCACAGTGTGAAGGAAAAGCAGCCAACAAGTGCTCAGCACATGTGGGAACTCTTTCAAGACTGTTGGAAAAGCATTCCAGGTGAGGCTGGTTGAGAGAATTCCAAGAGTGTGCAAAGCTGTCAATGCAAAGGGTGGCTACTTTGAAGAAGCTCAAACACACACACACATACATATATATATATATATATATACACACATACACACACACACACTTTTTTGGTTACTACATATTTCCATGTGTTATTTCATAGTTTTGATGTCTTCAGTATTATTCTACAATGTAGAAAATAGTCAAAATAAAGAAAATCCCTTGAATGAGCAGGTATGTCCAAACTTTTGAATGGTACTGTATGGGAGTGAGTGTGTAGAGTCCTTTGAGTGTGCATAGTCAGTGCAAAGATAAAAAATGTAATACAGAAAAAAAGAAAGAGTCAATGCAGATAGTCCAGGAAGCCATTTTGTTCGAACTTTTAGCAGTCTTATGGCTTGGGGATAGAAGCTGTTCATGAGCCTGTTGGTGTCAGACTTGTTGCTCCGGTACCACGGTAAAGCAGAGAGAACAGCCTATGGCTTGGGTGACTGGTCTTAAACAATTTTCCCAGCCTTCCTTTATCAAACATGTTGGCTCACTATTTAAAAAGACAGAACAAGCTATAGGATGAAAAATATGTCCTTGTCTATAACTGTTCTGTACTATTTGTATGTTTTATGTGGACACCAGGAAGAGTAGCTGCTGCACGTGCAGTAGCTAAGGGAGATACTAATAAACTAAACTTAAAACAGTAGACTAGCTAGCACTACCTAGAAGGAAAAAAAAGTATACATTTTTTTACAAATTGATAAACTTGGAGTCAAAGTATCGATATAATATTTTCCACATAAAACATCATCCAAAGATAAAAATCACAATATGTAACTATCACTAAAGAAAAAAAACATTTTAGACCAGCTGGGCATTTTGTCTGCCCACAATTACTACTATAAACATATTCTCACAAAAGCTTGTTAATGTTTAGTTACAAAGAAACAAGGGAGAAACTGTACAGTAGACTTAGTAGTAGCCAAATCTCTGGTCATACAAAAAACATTGTCAAACACACCCTTTAAAAAAAGGGCATTTCAAAAGGACAGTGGTCATCAGTTCCCAGAAACGAACTTGGCAATAAACTTAAATCATACTGTAACATTCTGGGAAGGAGGGAAACTCTGGTGCCCTCCTCCTAGATCCTCTTACTGCAATACCCTAAAACTCAAGAAACACATTTCAAAATAAAAAGAACACACCAATGTATGGCCAACTAAAGTTCACAAATCATATAAAGTGAATGGCTGTACAATACATATTATCTTAACTGAGTTTGGGTTTGTTAAAAAGGTACAGGAAGTTTAAAACACAGTTGAATCAGTATTTGTTTCAGAATCAAATCCATCCTGGAACTAAATCAGGACAGAGATTATTAACTGGATCAACTGCATTTCCGTAGGGAGGGAAGATACTAAATATAGCCTATCCCTTTGATGTCTCCAATAGTACGGTCGTCATTTACTGTAGGAGTCCTCATTCAGGTGATCTCACGGTCAATCCACCCTGTGCAACAAACCAGAATATCCTAAATGAAGTACGAGTCTAAAAAATGATTTTAATTGCTTTCGATGAGGTCATACTAAAGCAGACTATCTCATATAAAAGCAGACGTTTATCCACAAGGATACAATGTTTACTTAAAACAATCCATCTTAGAGTACAAATTATACTATGACATTCAGGTGGAGGGTGGGTCTCCTTTGTGCTACGCAATTGCGCAGCACAATTTAATTTTCATGGGCCTAACAATAATAAAGATGTCATTTAAAATGCTAAAAATGAATTGCCTTTTAATGTGGTATGAACACAACCACTCATATTTTCATCGGATTGTCAAACAGATCATATGAAAAAAGTAGGCTACCTGTAGGCTACCTGTAGGCTACCTGTAGGCTACCTGTAGGCTACCTGTAGGCTACCTGTGCATGTTTGGTCCACTCCAAAATAAATCCAGCATCCAAACTGCATGTATACTCACGCCATTTTATGAATGGAAATAGACATCGGTTACAAAACACCAAACAGTGTAACCAATGACATTCAGTGATTGCCATTGATTCGGGCTACACGTCTTGCTGACAAATTGTAATTGTTTTGTAGCCTGAAAAGCTGGGACAACTGTAATGGGGCTGAAACTGAATGGTCACCCTAACATACTAGACTCGGCTACTATGTTTATTACCATGAACTTGAAATAGGTATGACGGTAGCCAGTGATGTAGTGGAATAAAAAAAAAAGGATATATTTTAGGTAAACTGATTGCCTGTCGCGGTAAATAAAATGTAAAGTATCGTTCCCTATACTTTCAATGCATTTTTCTGAAAAGGGTGGGTAAACTGTGCTCACCCTGCACTAGGCCTACACCATTGCCGGTAGCCTATCCTCTCGGCTGAAGCAATTTTACACACACAGAACAGGTAGCCTACATTCAATATAACACATGAGTTGAATCAAAACATGTTTTCTACCCTAGTTCATGAGTTGTCCATAATTCATGAGTTAATGGGTGGAGTCTTCACAACTCGTGTGACAAACATTTCTTTCTTTACCTGAAATTACATTTATGACAGTGTATTTGTCACTATTAAGCATTTAACAATTTAATTAGAACATTTACCTTAAATCCTGTACGAATCGTGGATCTTGGAGATCACAGAAAGTGCACTTTAAGTGGAACTATGTCTACTTAACACTTCATTATGCATCGCTGAGAAAACAGTTAAAGTACAGTTAATGTAGGCCTATGCCACTGCAAAATCAAATTCTTCTAACCGAAAGAGTCACCTTGCTGGATGGATTGGATGCGTATTAGTGTCTAGCTGTAGGCTAGATGTCTAGTGAGATTGTTGGCCATCATCAGCTGATCCAGGAAAGAAAACAAATATTGATAGAAAATACTCAAGCTAAATACACCGAGTACACAAAACATAAAAAGGAACTCCTTCCCCATATCGAGTTGTTTTTAGGGGAGCTAACGGCTCATTAAAAAGGAGAGCTGAGCCGCATTCGCACCTCGAATCTGATCAATAAACCCATCTTCTTCACACATGGGTCAGTGGACATGGAAAAACAGCTATCTGAACTGATTAGGTACATAAACAAATCAGTGTGTTTGCGCAGACATCTAAATGTAAAGCCCCACCTCCCCAGCATGCGTGTTTTACCTGGCTCCAGGTAACTGCTCTCCTCTTCAGAGGTGCTGAAGTCCAGAGAGCGTGATAGCACAGCTACAAAGCCTTCTTTGAACTCCTCAAAATTCACCTGCATAACAAAAGGGAAAGTGAATTAATTGTGTACACTATTAGCAACGCACATGCCCCGCCCACATGAGGATCTGTTCTTTTTAGCCATCCATTTCCTGTGTTTGAGGGGTGCAAAATCCACTTGTCACTTAAATCTCGCAGCACTGATTGTGTTCATACTCTGGCGGCTCTTCCCAATCTTGCTTGTGCCATTCGTTTTCTCAGTTAACAAAAACAGTGGAAATGTTTGTAATGACCTGTCAAACACTCTGGTTATGGCTGAAGAAGCCTCAATGGAATACATTGGCTTAACGATGGATCTATAAGAAAGCTAAAACGCTTCATCAGTGATTTTTTGTGCAATTGAAAAATACAGTTGAAATGTTTACAAATGAGATGCGCTGAAATTAAAAGCAACTTACGCAAATGAACACTGATTGTATGGACCAGTCTGATCTCGCAAACAATACAATGCATTTGGAAAGTATTCAAACCCCTTGACATGTTACAGCCATATTCTAAAATATACTCAATAAAAATCGATCGACACACAATGAAAAATGTACATTTTTCACATTTACTACATATAAAAAACAAGAATACTTTATTCACCTAAGTATTCAGAACCTTCGCTATGAGACTCAAAATTGAGCTCAGGTGAGATGTTTCTACAACTGGAGTCCACCTGTGGCATATTCAATTGATTGGACATGATTTGGAAAAGCACACACCTGACTATAGAAGGTTCCTCAGTTGACAGTGCATTTCAGAGCAAAAACCAAGCCATGAGGTCGAAGGAATTGTCCGTAGCGCTACGAGACAGGCACAGATCTGGGGAAGGGTACCAAACATTTCTGCAGCATTGAAGGTCCAAGAATACACTTGCCTCCATTCTTAAATGGAAGTAGTTTGGAACCACCAAGACTCTTCCTAGAGCCGGCCACACTGAGCAATCAGGGAGGTGACCAAGAACCCGATCGTCACTGACAGAGCTCCAGAGTTCATCTGTGGAGATCGGTTGTCCTTCTAAAAGGTTCTCCTATCACTCCACCAATCAGGACTTTATAATAGAGAGTGGCCACACGGAAGCCACTCCTCAGTAAAAAAGGCACATGACAGTCCGCTTGGAGTTTGCCAAAAGGCACCAAAAGGATTCGCAGACCATGAGAAACAAGATTCTCTGTTCTGATGAAACCAAGATTAAACTTTTGACCTGAATGCCAAGCATCACGTCTGGAGGAAATCTGGCACAATCCCTAGTGAAGCATTGTGGTGGCAGCATCATGTTGTGAGGATGTTTTTCAGCGGCAGGGACTGGGAGACTAGTCAGGATCGAGGGAATGATGAACGGAGCAGAGAGATCCTTGATGAAAACCTGCTCCTGAGCGCTCCGGACCTCAGACTGGAGGAGAAGGTTCCCCTTCCAACAGGACAACGACCCTAAGCACACAGCCAAGACCATGCTGGAGTGGCTTCGGAACAAGTCTCAATGTCCTTGCGCCGGGACTTGAACATGGTCAAACATTTCTGGAGAGACCTGACTGTGCGGCAACGCTCCCCATCCAACCTGACAGAGCTTGGGCTCATGTTTGATTCGATTTTCAAATACCTTTGCATTCATGTCAGAGTGATTCGGGACAAAAGAGTGCTGAGTAGCAGGCAGTTAGCAAGTTTGGTTGGCTACTAATGACCATCAGAGCATGGAGAAGCCTATTTATAGTGACTAAACGGTCACACCTCGTAACCGACAGTGTGGCACTAATACAGTCACCGAAACAGTCCAATATTTATTTACATTTTTAATAGGAGTGCATTATAAGAAAAGTGAAATTTTACAATAGATTTGAATACCTGAATTCCCACCAAAATGCCTTTACTCCATTCATTATTTGTTTTAGGTGGTATAATTCAGTCAATATCTGATCGATTTGAAAAAAAATCATTGGTCCAACTAGTGCATTTATAAGAATAATTTCAATGACCGTTGCGTACCATTGTGAGACATGACTACAAAGGGAAACCCAGCCGCAAGCTGCCCAGTGATGCAAGCCTACCAGATGGGCAAAATGGTTTTTATGCTCGATTTGAGGCAAGCAGCACTGAAGCATGCATGAGAGCACCAACTGATCCGGATGACTGTGTGATCACGCTCTCCATAGCTGATGTGAGCAAGACCTTAAAACAGGTCACATTCACAGATTGCCAGGACGTGTACACAGAGCACGCACAGACCAACTGGCAAGTGTCTTCACTGACCTTTTCAACCTCTCCCTGACTGAGTTTGTAATACCTACAGTTGAAATAGGAAGGTTAAATACACCTTAGCCAAATACATTTAAACTCAGTTTTTCACAATTCCTGAGATTTAATCAGAGTAAAAATTCCCTGTCTTAGGTCAGTTAGGATGACCACTTTATTTTAAGAATGTAAAATGTCAGAATAATAGAAAGAATGATTGATTTCAGCTTTTATTTCTTCCATCACATCCCAGTGGGTCAGAAGTTTACATACCAAATACTAATTGAGTGTAGCATTGCCTTTAAATTATTTAACTTGGGTCAAACTTTCCACAAGCTTCCCACAATAAGTTGGGTGAATTTTGGCCCATTCCTCCTGATAGAACTGGTGTAACGGAGTCAGGTTTGTAGGATCCTTGCACGCACACGCTTATTCAGTTCTGCCCAAAAATGTTCAACATGATTAAGGTCAGGGCTTTGTGATGGCCACTCCAATACCTTGGCTTTGTTGTCCTTAAGCCTTTTTGCTACAACTTTGGAAGTATGCTTGGGGTCATTGTCCATTTGGAAGACCCATTTGCGACCAAGCTTTAACTTCCTGACAGATGTCTTGAGAGGTTGCTTCAATATATCCATGTAATTTTCCTACCTCATGATGCCATTTATTTTGTGAAGTGCACCAGTCCCTCCAGCATCAAAGCACCCCCACAACATGATGTTTCCAACCCGTGCTTCACGGTTGGGATGGTGTTCCTCGGCTTGCAAACATCCCCCCTTTTCCTCCAAACACAACGATGGCCATTATGGCCAAACAGTTCTATTTTTGTTTCATCAGACCAGAGGACATTTCTCCAAAAAGTATGATCTTTGTCCCCATGTGCAGTAGCAAACTGTAGTCTGGCTTTTTAGTGGAGGTTTTGGAGCAGTGGCTTCTTCCTTGCGGAGTGGCCTTTCAGGTAATGTTGACATACGACTCGTTTTACCGTGACTATAGATACTTTTGTACATGTTTCCTCCAGCATCTTCACAAGATCCTTTGCTGTTGTTCTGGGACTGATTTGCACTTTTCGCAGAACATGTCTCCTTCCTGAGCGGTATGACGCTTGCGTGGTCCCATGGTGTTCATACTTGCATACTATCGTCTGTACAGATGAACGTGGTACCTTGAGGTGTTTGGAAATTGCTCCCAAGGATGAACCAGCCTTGTGGAGGTCTACAATTTTTTTATGAGGTCTTGGCTGATTTATTTTTATTTTCCCATAATGTCAAGCAAAGAGTTTGAAGGTAGGTCTTGAAATACATCCACAGATACACCTCCAATTGACTCAAATGATGTCAATTAGCCCATCAGAAGCTTCTAAAGCCATGCCAGTTTCTGGAATTTTCCAAGCGGTTTAAAGGCACAGTCAACTTAGTGTACGTAAACCTCTGACCCACTGGAATTGTGATACAGTGAATTATAAGTGAAATAATCTGTAAACAATTGTTGGAAAAATTACTTGTGTCATGCACAAACTAGATGTCCTAACTGACTTGCCAAAACTATAGTTTGTTAACAAGAAATGCATGGAGTGGTTGAAAAACTAGTTTTAATGCACCAAACTAAGTGTATGTAAACTTCCGACTTCAACTGTACATTTCAAGCAGACCACCTTAGTCCCTGTGACCAAGAAAGGGAAGGTAACCTGCCTAAATGACTACAGTCCCGTAGCACTCACGTCGGTAGCCATGAAGTGCTTTGAAAGGCTGGTCATAGCTCACATTAATCTAGAAACCCTAGTCCCACTCCAATTTGCATACTGCCCCAGCAGTTCCACAGATGACGCAATCTCAAATCGCACTCCACAATGCCCTTTCCCACCTGGACAAAAGAAACATCAATGTGAGAATGCTGTTCAGTGACTACTGCTTAGCGTACAACACCATAGTGCCCACAATGCTCATTACTAAGCTAAACACCTACCTCTGCAACTGGATCCTAAAGGGCCGCCCCCAGGTGGTAAGGGTAGGCAACAACACATATGCTACACTGATCCTCAACACAGGGCCCCCCTCAGGGATGCATGCTTAGTCCCCTCCTATACTCCCTGTTCACCCAGAACTGCTCCAACACCATCATTAAGTTTTCAGACGACACAAGTGGTAAGCCTGATTAGCGACAACGATGAGACAGCCTATAGGGAGGTCAGAAACCTGGCAGTGTGGTGCCAGGACAACAACCTCTCCCTCAAAGTGAGCAAGACAAAGGAGCTGATCATGGACTACAGGAAAAGGAGGGCCGAATACATCCCCATTCACACCGATGGGGCTGCAGTGGAGCAGGTCAAGAGTTTCAAATTCCTTGGTGTCCACATCACCAACGAACTAACATGGTCCAAACACAGCAAGACAGTCATGAAGAGGGCACAACACCACCTCTTCCCCTCAGGAGACTGAAAAAATGTTGGCATTGGTCTCTAGATCCTCAAAAAGTTCTACAGCTGCACCATCGAGAGCATCCTGACCGTTGCATCACTGCCTGGAATGGCAACTGCTCCACATCCAACCGTAAGGCGCCACAGAGGGTAGTGCGCGTATGGCCCAGTATATCACTGGGGCCAAGCTTCCTGACATCCAGAACGTATATACTAGCCGGTGTCATAGACTCCAGTCACCCCATAATTGTCATAGACTCCAGTCAGTCATAGATTGTTCTCTGTTACTGCATGGCAAGCGGGCCTGGAGCACCAAGTCTAGGTCTAAAAGGCTCCTCAACAGCTTCTTCCCCCAAGCCATACGACTGCTAGTTACTTTACCCCTACTTGCATGTACAAATGACCTCGATTAACCAATACCCCCGCACATTGACTCAGTACCGTTACCCCCTGTATATACTGTAGCCTTGTTATTTTCTTGTGTTACTTTTCAATTTGACTACTGAATAAAAAGGTAGGAAAGTGTCATAACACAGCTATTACACAACTATGCATGTCAGAACTTAACATGTTTTAAAGTAAGAGGAATTTAAGGTAAATCCACAACAGAGAGAGAAGTTACTAAAGTGGTCTGGTCTCATACCCGAGCATAGTGGTGTGGTCCTAGCAAGGTGTCCAACAGTAGGGGAAGGTGAGCATCCAGGGATAGCTTGTGGCAAAGGGCTGACAACTCTTCCTTGTCCAGGTAACCAGTGCCTGTGGTGTCACAGCTGTGAAACTCCTCCTTCAGCTGGGCCACATAGCGATTCTGCTCTTCCTCATCCATCCCAGTACATATTGCAAGGCTTGCACCTACAGTGAAGTGGGATGGCGGACAGGAAGAGACTGTGGTAAGCACAATAAACATTCAATCACATATGTCTACATCTGCACTCTTGCATAATACACACACACAATGCAACTTCAATTAGTCTTACATCCAGGCAACTCTATACATTGCAATAGACTACTAGGCCTGAACTACGTACTGTGGTAAAATGTTTTAGTGAGACGGACCATCTAAATATATTTGCTGCCCTGACAGGCTGACTACACCACTCGCGTCACTAAATAAATTTAGAAATTGTTAAATTATTGCGCCAACAAGATTTGTTGCCAAGGACTAAAAGAGAAGTCAGTTCTATTTGTGACGCAGATCGCGCTGCAAGTCCTGCCTCTCCCATCTCCTCACTGGTTTATAGAAGCAGGTACCCACGTGCCATCTCCTCATTGGTTATACCCACGTGGGTGACTGAAAGACGAACGAGGTCAGTGGCGGTAATACACCTAATTTATGAAAGTTGCCAATTGCAATATAAAGTCAAGAGAAGAAAAAGCCTGGAAGGAAGAGAGATGGCTAGAAACAATTTGGTTAACCGTTTTGTGTGGATTAATTTGCGGAGTAGAGGAACTTGTGCATTTGAGGTAAAATAACAACTCAATGTTTATATCCCAGGACAAATTAGCTAGCAACAGCAAGCTAGCTAAAGAGGACAAATTAGCTAGCAAGTGCAAATTAACTAGCTAAATTGCCATAAATGTTTAATGCTTTTCAACATGTCCCCAAAATAATATAATTGGCTCAGAGTTTGTTTTGATATTTTAACCTACGTATCGTGATTGTGTTTGGTGTGGCGGGACAAAATACGTTTATGCACGATTTTTCCCCCCATGGCCTTGGATTACAGCACAGGCCCACAACATCTGCCTCAGTGGTTGCAATGACCTGCACTGAATTCTGGAGTTGGTCTTGATTGGCATCAATTATGTAAGGCGGTGAGTTCTGTCATTGTTATCACCTTAAAGGCTAATAATTTTTTTGGGCCCCTATACATACCATTGCAAAAAAAAAAAAAGTAACTTGCTATATATGACCGCCTACGACCTTCGGGTTTAGTAGCACAAGTAACAGCAGTTCATAAATACCAGCATATTCAGCAATTAATGTCCAATTATGTCACTTTGAATAAACTCTGGCACAAGTTGTAAAGGATTGAGGTTGGGTCAACATTTGGCAATGAAGAGAATAGGCTAGAAGAGAATGCTGTTCAAAGACTACAGCTCATCGTTCAACAGTCCCCTCCAAGCTCGGTCCCCTGGGACTGAACACCTCCCTCTGCAACTGGATCCTGGACTTCCTGACGGGCCGCCCCTAGGTGGTGAGGTTAGGCAACAACACTTATGCCACACTGACCCTCAACACGGGGGGCCCCTCAGGGGTGTGTGCCTAGTCCCCTCCTGTACACCCACAACCGCGACCACGCACGACTCAATCATTAAGTTCACTGACAACATAAGAGCATTGGGCCAGTAACCGAAAGTCCACTAGTTGGAATCACTGAGCCGGCAAGTTGGAATTTTTTTTTACCATTCTGCCCTTGAGCAAGGCAGTTAACCCCCAACAACAACTGCTCCCCAGTCACCGGTGACGTTGATAGAGGCAGCCCCCCGCACCTCTGATTAAGAGAGGGTTGGGTTAAATGCGGAAGACACATTTAGGTTGAATGCATTCAGTTAGTGACTAGGTATCCACTTTCCTTTTGGCAGGCTTGATCACCGGACGGTGATGAGACAGCATACAGGGAGGAGGTCTGGCAGTGTGGTGCCAGGACAACAACCTCTCACTCAATGTCAGTAAGACCAAGGAGCTCATTGTGGACTACAGGAAATATGGGGGACAGCACACCCCCTTCCACATCGACGGGGCTGTACTGGAAAGGATCGAGAGTAGAGGCCGACCGATAATGATTTTTCAGCGACAATACCGATTATTGGAGGACCAAAAAAACGACGATACCAAATATATATATATATTTTTTTTAAATACATAAAACACACAGTTGAAGTCAGAAGTTTTACATACACCTTTGCGACCAAGCTTTAATTTCCTGACTGATGTCTTGAGATGTTGCTTCAACATATCCACATAATCTTCCTACCACATGATGCCATCTATTTTGTGAAGTGCACCAGTCCCTCCTGCAGCAAAGCACCCCCACAACATGATGCTGCCACCCCCGTGATTCACGGTTGAGATGGTGTTCTTCGGCTTGGAAGCCTCCCCCTTTTTACTCCAAACTTAACATTACGGCCAAACAGTTCTATTTTGTTTCCTCAGACCAGAGGACATTTCTCCAAAAAGTACGATCTTTGTCCCAATGTGCAGTTGCAAACCGTAGTCTGGCTTTTTTATGGCGGGTTTGGAGCAGTGGCTTCTTCCTTGCTGAGCGGCCTTTCAGATTACGTCTATATAAAAGACTCGTTATACTGTGGCTTTTGCTACGTTTGTACTCTTCACAAGGTCCTTTGCTGTTGTTCTGGGATTGATTTGCAGTTTTTGCACCAAAGTACGTTCACCTCTAGGAGACAGAACGCGTCTCCTTCCTGAGTGGTATGACGGCTGCATGGTCCCATGGTGTTTATACTTGCATACCATTGTTTGTACAGATGAACGTGGTACCTTCAGGTGTTTGGAAATTGCTCCCAAGGATGGACCAGACTTGTGGAGGTCTACAATTATTTTTCTGAGGTCTTGGCTGATTTCTTTGGATTTTCCATGATGTCATTTACATTTACATTTAAGTCATTTAGCAGACGCTCTTATCCAGAGCGACTTACAAATTGGTGCGTTCACCTTAAGACATCCAGTGGAACAGCCACTTTACAATAGTGCATCTAAATCTTTTAAGGGGGGGTGGGTGAGAAGGATTACTTTATCCTATCCTAGGTATTCCTGAAAGAGGTGGGGTTTCAGGTGTCTCCGGAAGGTGATTGACTCTGCTGTCCTGGCATCGTGAGGGAGTTTGTTCCACCATTGGGGGGCCAGAGCAGCGAACAGTTTTGACTGGGCTGCGCGGGAACTGTACTTCCTCAGTGGTAGGGAGGCGAGCAGGCCAGAGGTGGATGAACGCAGTGCCCTTGTTTGGGTGTAGGGCCTGATCAGAGCCTGGAGGTACTGAGGTGCCGTTCCCCTCACAGCTCCGTAGGCAAGCACCATGGTCTTGTAGCGGATGCGAGCTTCAACTGGAAGCCAGTGGAGAGAGCGGAGGAGCGGGGTGACGTGAGAGAACTTGGGAAGGTTGAACACCAGACGGGCTGCGGCGTTCTGGATGAGTTGTAGGGGTTTAATGGCACAGGCAGGGAGCCCAGCCAACAGCGAGTTGCAGTAATCCAGACGGGAGATGACAAGTGCCTGGATTAGGACCTGCGCCGCTTCCTGTGTGAGGCAGGGTCGTACTCTGCGGATGTTGTAGAGCATGAACCTACAAGAACGGGCCACCGCCTTGATGTTAGTTGAGAACGACAGGGTGTTGTCCAGGATCACGCCAAGGTTCTTAGCGCTCTGGGAGGAGGACACAATGGAGTTGTCAACCGTGATGGCGAGATCATGGAATGGGCAGTCCTTCCCCGGGAGGAAGAGCAGCTCCGTCTTGCCGAGGTTCAGCTTGAGGTGGTGATCCGTCATCCACACTGATATGTCTGCCAGACATGCAGAGATGCGTTTCGCCACCTGGTCATCAGAATGTCAAGCAAAGAGGGACTGAGTTTGAAGGTAGGCCTTGAAATACATCCTCAGTTACACCTCCAATTGACTCAAATGAGGTCAACTAGCCTATCAGAAGCTTCTAAAGCTATGACATCATTTTCTGGAATTTTCCAAGCTGTTTAGAGGCACAGTCAAGTTAGTGGATGTCAAGGTATTGGAGTGGCCCTCACAAAGCCCTGACCTCCATCCTATCGAAAATGTGTGGGCATAACTGAATAAGCACGTGCAAACTAGGAGGCCTACAAACGTGACTCAGTTACACCAGCTCTGTCAGGAGGAATGGGCCAAAATTCGCCCAACTTATTGTGGGGAAGCTTGTGGAAGGCTACCCAAAATGTTTGACCCAAGTTAAACAATTTAAAAGGCAATACTACCAAATACTAATTGAGTGCATGTAAACTTCTGACCCACTGGGAATGTGATGAAAGAAAGAAATCACTATTATTATTCTGACATTTCACATTTTTAAAATAAAGTGGTGATTCTAACTGACATAAGACTGGGAATTTTTACTAGGATTAAATGTCAGGAATTGTGGAAAAACTGAGTTTAAATGTATTTGGCTAAGGTGTATGTAAACTTCCGACTTCAACTGTACATTTGTGCTTTTGTTAAATCATCAATTGTTTGGCGTAGTAGGCTGTGATTCGATGATAAACTAACAGGCACCGCATTGATTATATGCAATGCAGGACAAGCTAGTTAACATAGTAATATCATCAATCATGTGTAACTAGTGATTGTGTGAAGATTGATTGCTTTTTATAAGATCGGTTCAATGCTAGCTAGCAACTTACCTCCATGCTAGCTAGCAACTTACCTCCATGCAGACACAAGGTCCTTTTGACACTGCACTCGCTAACAGGTGGTCAGCCGCCAATCTGTTTCCCCGTGGAATGTAATTGGCGTCCAAAAAATGGCGTTTACCGATTGTTATGAAAACTTGAAATCGGCCCTAATTTAATCGGTCGACCTCTAGTCGAGAGCTTCAAGTTCCTTAGCATCCACATCACTAAGGAGTTAACATGGTCCACACACTCTTTACGAGGGAACGACAGCACCTCTTTCCCCTCAAGAGGTTGAAAAGATTTGTCAAAGGCCTTCAGATCCTCAAAAAGTTCTACAGCTGCACAATTGAGAGAAAGTATTCAGACCCCTTGACTTTATCCACATTGTTACATTACAGCCTTATTCTAAAATTGCAAAAAAAAAAAAAAAAAATCCACCTCTCAATCCCCACACACACCCATAATGACAAAGCAAAAACTATTTAAACATTTTTACAAAACTATATATATATATATATATATATATATATATAAAAAAATATTCTTATGTAAATGTGATTTTGTTGAAGCACCTTTGGTAGAGATTACAGCCTCGAGTATGACGCTACAAGCCTGGCACAGGTGTATTTGGGGAATTTATCCCATTCTTCTCTGCATACCCCCTCAAGTTCTGTCAGGTTGGACAGGAGCGTCGCTGCACAGCTATTTTCAGGGATGGTGCCAGGTTTCCTCCAGATCTGACCCATGGCATTCATGCCAAAGAGTTCAGTCTTGGTTTCATCAGACCAGAGAATCTTGTTTCTCATGGTCAGAGTCCTTTAGGTGCCATTTAGCAAATACCAAGCGGCCGGTCATGCGCACAGACTTTAACACTTACACTGTATACTGCTGCTACTCATTTTTCAAATGTAATTGGTACATTTTCAAAAAGTACAAAACTTTAAACTGATAACACAAAGTAATGTGCCCCATCTTATTTTCAGAACATTTGATTGTGCATTCATTGGGGTTTCACATATCTTTTTACCTCCAAGTCATTCAAGCAACAACAAAGAATGATGAAATACTGAGAACATTTTGTTTATTCACTATTAAGTCATTTAAAATAGCATTTAAAGCTGCAATGTGTTACTTTTGGGCAACCTGACCAAATTGACTGGAAATGTGAGTTACAGATCTTTCGTTCTCATTGAAAGCAAGTTTAAGAAGCTGTAGATCTGTTCTGTGTGCGCCATTTCTATGCTTTCCATTCTTAAAATGTTGTTTTACTTTCAGTTTTGTACACCAACTTCAAACAGCTAAAAATACAATATTATTGGTTATGGAAGATATATTTCACAGCGGTTTTGATGGTACAATGATTCTCCACATGCTTGTTTTGTCACAAACTGAAATTAGGCAAAATATTAGAATTTTAGCAACCTGGAAATGGCGGAGTGATTTCTGCATATTGCATCTTTAATCCAATAGCAAAAAATACAAGATACAAATTTCAAAACTGTTCTTTGAAGTGCTGAAGAGAAAGCATAGTAGATGGTAAATATTATTTTCTATACAGTATTTGACTAGAACTTGACATACATTTATTTTTATAATTTGTATCTAATGGCAGGTTGTGAGCATGTTGATAAATACAGCTTCAGCTTCATTATCCTTATACAGTACATACAAAGGACAAATCATCAGAAATAGGGGTATTGTTAGCTAATGTTAACATGCATCACAGTGTTGTATGCCATTTCTGCCCCATGCAACATTGTACCAGATCACATTTTCTACGTGACTTGTCAACTGATACATTATCGCCTGTCTCTCTGTTTGAAAGTGTTTCAATGGAACTCACATAATGAGTGGAATATATTGTTATATAAAACCCAGCTATTTCAGCAGTGCATTGTACACTACACTATAATTCCTAATGGTAGTACATAAGAGTGACTCTTTCCAGTATGTGCAATTGAAGCACACTGGCTGATGGAGAATGCAGTATGAGTAGGCAGCCCTTGTCCTGGAATGATTTAGATTTACATTTGGTTCAGTTGTCAACTAACGTGAATTCAATGTGAACATTGGCATTGACAAATCCAATGACATTTCACTATGTCAGTGGATTTAGGTTTAAAGTTACAAAATGCCCTTGTGTTGATGACTCTTTGCAAATCAAATTAGTTTTACAGTACGTTAACTAGGCACTACATCATTTTGGTTCAGTAGTTATCCGTTTCGAGCAGTTTGATTGATAGTCGTTATCATAATTGTACATTAGTGTATACACACACACACCATACTTTATATGTTTCTACTTTACAGACATACATTTTCATTATGTAGTTCTCAAAGTCTGTAGTAGACAAACCAGTTACAAATCTATAGGTTTATCAAACAGTTAAGTGATTATCAATTAAGAAAGTCAGATTAAAGATGCACTATGCACTTCGCCATTTCCTGGTTGCTAAAAATCGAACATGCTTACCACACCGCTTGCGTTACGTGTGTGAGCATTGCAAAATAAATGTACACATACATGTTATTCAATCATTTAATCCAAACTGCTCGTGAACATCTGCGTAGCCAGGCACTAATATAGAACTTAGTTCAATTTGACACCTGATGCGCTGCAAGTCCCACCTCTCCCATCTCCTCATTGGGTTTTAGGAGCATATACCCACGTGGCTGATTGAAAGATGAACTGATGTCCACACTCCAGTCGGTAGTGGTAACGCACCTTAAAGTGTGTTGCTAACTGCCATATAAAGTCCAAAGAAGACCGAAGGAGGAGAGATTATTAGAAACAAACTAGTTTACCCTTATATCTGTAGATTCAATTGTCAGAGTGGAGGACCTTGTGCATTTCAGGTAAAATAACAACCTAGTGTTTATATTCCAGGACAAATTAGCTAGCAACAGCAAGATAACTAGCCAAATGCCCATGAATGTTTCGACCTGTCCCCAAATTAATATAGTTTGTTCATTGTTCGTTTTGATAGTTCAACATGTGTGTCATGATTGCGTCTGGTGTGGATGGACAAAATCAACATGCGTGCGATGGCGCATGCCCGGTCTAGTCAGCATGTAATAGTTTGTCTAATTTCAGTTTGTGGCGCAAAACAAGCAATTATAGTGTAGAGAATCATTGTACCATCTAAACCGCTTCTAAATACATTTTCCATAACCAAAAATATTTATTTTTCAGCTGGTGTACATAACCGAAAGAAAGAGACACAAAAACAAAATGTAATAACGGGAAGCATAGAACAGATGTACTGCTTCTTAGACTTGCTTTCAATGAGTGACAGATCTATAACACTCATTTCTATGCACATTTGGTCAGGTCACCCAAAAAGTTACATATTGCAGCTTTAAGTAATAGTAAACTGTATTTTAACAAAAGAGAGAATTATCTAATGGATAATCAACCTTCCACTGAGTTGCATTATTTTCCAGAGAACGCATAGAGCCCCTCATTGATTATCCCTTTTAAACTAAGGCTATAATTTAACACATTTTCCACTAGAAATGTGTTGATTTGCAGGTAGAAATGTGTTCAACATCCACTGAAGTAGCTAGCAAGTTTACTACATAGCTACAGTAGTTGCTGTTGTAACCAAACAAACAGACTTGCTATTTAGCTATCCAAACCATCAGTCCTACTTTGCGATTATGAAAATCGAATTCAACAAAACCAAATAGGCCTACTGTTTTATATTCGAATTCTGCTTTCAAAAGCGGTTCAAACTAAACATGTAAAAATGAACTACAGCCATTGCATTCTATCACACAAATAACTGTGCGTTATTGGGAAACAATGCATGCTCTAGAATGCCCTTCAAGACAATCAGAAAGGACTATTCAACAATGCCATTGTAGATATACAAAATAATGTGAGCATTATATTGTAAAAGGCAATTACTTTATATGAACATGTATTGCCATCTGAAAGATGAAACACTGATTGAGTTTAGTGAAAAAGTGGCTGATTTAATTGAAAATGTGCTTAGAGTTATGAAACTTCTGCCCTTTTGATAATCTGTTAAGTTTTGTAGTAAGAGTTGTGGAAATGTACTACATGGGCCTACTTGTGAAAACTGCACCAAAGCTATTAAAAAAAAAGTATTTTAGCTCTGCATTGTAAGGAAGGGATCGTAACTAAGCATTTCATGATCAAATCTACACCTGTTGTATTAAGGGCATGTGACAATTTGTTTTTATTTGATTTTCTTTATAAGTAGGAATAAACAAATTCATATAAATCATTAGATGCATGTGTCTTTTTCCAATCACCCCATTGAATAAATAAAGTTGCCCATAATTGCACACTGTGCAAAGAAAAATATAGCCTGTCTAATGTCATGCATTAACAGACTAGTCATAGTTTGTTCTAGTCCAGCATTGGACTAAAGGATCCTAACGTTACTCCTTAGTCCAAGGACCTTACATGGGCTCCCGAGTTGCACAGCGGTCTAAGGCATTGCATCTCAGTGCTAGAGGCGTCACTACAGACCCTGGTTCGATTCCAGGCTGTATCACAATCGGCCATGATTGGAAGTCCCATAAGGCGGTGCAAAATTGGCCCAGCGTCTTTCGGGATGTAAATAACAATTTGTTCTTGCCTAGTTAAATAAAGATACAATTTAAAAAATAAACTTTCTGTTTAAAAAAGGGCTAATTGGCTCTGGAAGACAAAATAGCCAAATACTCCATCTAACATGAATCATGCTGTATGGTCCTAGAAACATAAATCCCTCTACTTTCATATCACGTCAAAATCATTTCACAAACGCAAAACACACTTCCCCTACACACCACCCTTAATTGGGTAGGAAGGGCTCATAGTGGGCCTTAAGGCTGGAACAGTATAAATGGAATGGTAAGGAACACATTAAACACATGGTTTCCATGTGTTTGATACCATTCCATACACTCCATTCCAGACATTATTATGAGCCGTCCTCCCATATGTAGCCTCGTACGCTGTTGAAATCGGTTAACACAGTTGCGGCCTACAGTCTTTTTTAGTGACAACACATTTGTGGCATCAGTATTCCCTTTACACACGTGTTGAGAGACGCATAAAGCCTATTACCACTGGTAGTCCACTCGGTCTTCCATCCGTTTTCCGTAAACAAGCACTGGAACATGGAAATTAGACCGTGTGGGAACCCTAACCCATAGGTGTGTATCGATTTAACACACATTTGTTTGCATTATTATTTCTTGCCAATATAAATTAACCTCCTTATGCTTCCAAAACCGTACCGCAAGTAATGCATAATTTTCAGGCAGAACACACGGCTCATAACAAAAAACTCCCCCCCTACAGAAGACGCCATCCAATGACTTGTGTAATGTAATAGAACAGAGGCGTGATCAAGGGCCACATTCATTCTATCACAGATTGATCAATATTAGGCAGCAGGCTTCTTGGCTTGAAGTCGCAAGCGTGAGTCGGCTATGCTTCACCATGGGAACGGGAAACCAGCCATGACGAAACAAAGATAAGGTAAAAATAGAAGACAAAAAGGATACAAAGTAGCCTATCCAAACTATCCACTTTTCGCGCACTCTATGAACTAAAACCGTTACCAAGTAGCATCATCCTTTCCATTTGTAAACAATAATTAACGCTATTTTCTGACAGAGTAGGCTAGCCTAATAATAATTAAATTGTTCTTACAGTTTTAACAGTAGCCTATACCGAAGCCTCGAAGAATAGTCACAGCTGGTCCAACATGAGCATCGGATTGTGTTTTCTTTTTGAAAATATGAAGATGGGTTCCGTCTGTCTCGGTGTTCTTTTATGGAAAACGGGTCATGTTTGCATAGCTCTTGTCTATGAAGTGACCACAAGTAGATATGTGCGTGGCGGGTGGAAATCTCACTCCTTAAATAAGGCTACAGAGGGAAGATCTCTCTCAATATCCTCCTAGCGTCCACTGGAGGCTGGCACTCAGAAGTACCGAAAGCTAGGCTACGCTGTGCTTTGAGGCGTTTGAAGAAAACGTGCGCGTTATTTTGCACAGGCGTTGCTGACGCATGCCAGATCTTACAACGCATGGATAAGTATTTTAAGTATCAGCTAACCATATCGTAATTTATAGCAACCTGTCAGTCGATGACGTGGCACGCAACCATTGGTTGATGCATGCAACGTCTGAGCAGGGGAATGGAACCATTTTCATGCTGGAGGCTCAAGCTCGCAGCCCCTACTGGTCAAACAGTTGTCTATGTATTTATTTAGAATCAGAGAGCTGGGGCTTGAACGAGTGCAGGCAACTGCCGACTGACTGATCAACAAATCACCTTGGCTTGCATCATAAAAAACGACTCATTATTATTTGCAGATCAGTCAATCATTCATAATTACAAAAGATACCTATCCCACTTACATATACTACAGCATTATGTGCTAAATCTATTTTTTATTTATTTCACCTTTATTTAATCAGGTAGGCCAGTTGAGAACAAGTTCTCATTTACAACTGCGACCTGGCCAAGACAAAGCAAAGTAAGTGCGACAAAAACAACACAGAGTTACACATGGGATAAACAAATGTACAGTCAATAACACAATAGAAAATCTGTATACAGTGTGTGTAAATGAAGTAAGGAGGTAAGGCAATAAATAGGCCAAAATGGTGAAGTAATTACAATTTAGCAATTAACACTGGAGTGATAGATGTGCAAGTATAAATACTGGTGTGCAAAAGAGCAGAAAATAAAAATATGGGGATGAGGTAAGTAGTTGGTTGGATGGGCTATTTACAGATGGGCTGTGAACAGCTGCAGCGATCGGTAAGCTGCTCTGACAGCCGATGCTTGAGGGAGATATGAGTCTCCAACTTCAGTGATTTTTGCAATTCGTTCCAGTCATTGGCAGCAGAGAACTGGAAGGAAAGGCAGCCAACGGAGGTGTTGGCTTTGGGGATGACCAGTGAAATATACCTGCTGGAGTGTGTGCTACGGGTGGGTGTTGCTATGGTGACCAGTGAGCTGAGATAAGGCGGAGCTTTACCTAGCAAAGACTTATTGATGACCTGGAGCCAGTGGGTTTGGCGATGAATATGTAGCGAGGACCAGCCAACGAGAGCATACAGGTCGCAATGGTGGGTAGTATATGGGGCATTGGTGACCAAACAGTAGCTGCGGGGGGTGCAGAGCGGTTGGCTGGGGCTGGAATTGGGGTAGCCAGGTGGAAAGCGTGGCCAGCCGCAGAAAAATGCTTATTGAAATTCCCGGTTATCGTGGATTTATCGGTGGTGACAGTGTTTCCTAGCCTCAGTGCACTGGGCAGCTGAGAGGAGGTGCTCTTATTCTCCATGGACATTAGTGTCCCAAAACTTTTTGGAGTTAGTGCTGCAGGATGCAAATTTCTGTTTGAAAAAGTTAGCCTTTGCTTTCCTAACTGCCTGTGTATATTGTAGTATGACTTTCCTGAAAAGTTGCATATCGCGGGGACTATTCAAAGCTAGTGCAGTGAGCCACAGGATGTTTTTGTGCTAGTCAAGGGCTGTCAAGTCTGGAGTGAACCAAGGGCTATAGCTGTTCTTAGTTCTACATTTTTGGAAAGGGGCATGCTTATTTAAGATGGTGGGGAAGGTACTTTTGAAGAACGTTGAACGTCGTGCCAGGTCGATTAGAAAGGCCTGCTCGCAGAAGCGTTTTAGGGAGCATTTGACAGTGATAAGGGGTGGTCGTTTGGCCGCGGACCCATAAGACGCAGGCAATGAGGCAGTGATCGCTGAGATCCTGGTTGAAAACAGCAGAGGTGTATTTAGAGGGCAAGTTGGTCAGGATGATATCTATGAGGGTGCCCATGTTGTACCTGGTAGGTTCCTTGATAATTTGTGTGATATTGAGGGCATCCAGCTTAGATTGTAGGACGGCCGGGGTGTTAAGCATATCCCAGTTTAGGTCACCTACCTGTACGAACTCTGAAGATAAATGGGGGGCAATCAATTCACATATGGTGTCCAGGGCACAGCTGGGAGCTGAGGGGGGTCAATAACAAGCGGCAACATTGAGAGACTTATTTCTGGAGACCCAAGGCTTTTCTGTTACAGAAGTCAACAAATGAGAGTGCCTGGGAACACACATGGCCTGGGTTAACCTCTACATCACCAGAGGAACAGAGGAGGAGTAGGATAAGGATACGGCTAAAGGCTATAAGAACTGGTCGTCTAGTGCGTTCGGAACAGAGAGTAAAAGGAGCAGACTTCTGGGCCTGGTAGGATAGATTCAGGGCATAATGCACAGACAGGCGGTGATGCAACCAGTGGGGCTCTCGATGGTGCAGCTGTAGAACTTTTTTGAGGATCTGAGGACCCATGCCAAATCTTTTCAGTCTCCAGAGGGGGAATAGGCTTTGTCGTGCCCTCTTCACAACTGTATCGGTGTCTCCAACCGTGTGACCACACCAGCCCAGGGCCTCCACATCCATCTTCTTCACCTGTGGGATCGTCTGAGACCAGCCACCCAGACAGTTGATGTAACTGAGCAGTATTTTTGTCTTTTGTCTGTAATAAAGCCCTTTTGTGGGGCTGGGCCTGGCTGCCGAGTGGGTGGGCCTGACTCCCAAGTGGGTGAGCCTATGCCCTCCCAGGCCCACCCATGGCTGCATCCTTGCCCAGTCATGTGAAATCCATAGATTAGGGCCTAATGAATTTATTTAATTTGAATGATTTCCTTATGTGAACTGTAACTGAGTAAAATCTTTGAAATTGTTGCATGTTGCGTTTATATTTTGTTCGGTATATATATATATATATATGTTATTATTTTGGGCAGTGTATGTGGATTAATGTACATTTTGCCTTCCCCTAATGGAATTTAATATTCTTTTGTACATGTTTTACCCCAGTCCAGTTGGTGGCAACAATTCTCCTTTTGAGTGTAGTTTTCCATAAAACCCAAAGAAGAAAAAGATTCAACGCTCTTGACCATCCCACTGCTACTGTTCTAGATGACTGTTGGGAATATACTAGTAGACAAGTCAGTGGTTTTGGTTGGACAGTTTGCTGATGAGAGTGGTATGAGGGAGTTGGAGGTTGGCCCTTCTGTGGTGATAAGGGATGTTCCTCAATGGTTACTCCCAGATCCTGTTGTTGATTTAACCTTGGTAGAGAAAAGGAAAGATTGATCAGAAGTCAGTGATATAGGGAAACTGGTTGACAATTACATTGGTAGAAGTTTTATGCTTTAAAAAAAGAAAAAAACTTTTCACACATGGATCCAAGGACCCAGATAGTGGGCGCACAGGAGCAGGCATTTGAATTTCTGAATTTGATATGGAGAAGACTAACAGATGAACTGTCAGTATACTCAGTTGAACTGTTGGCAATAGTAGTTGCTTCCAGTGGGTGGAGGAATTACAACCTGTTAGAATTATAGTATGCTCAGATTCTCTGTCTGTATTGGATAGTTTATCATCTGGTAAAAGGAGTGACCTACTATTGGAGGTATTAATATTATTATGGAGAATTGAGAGACTGGGTGTAGTAGTGAGATTCTGCTGGGTCCCAGTACTTTTGTGTGTGGAAGGGAATGAAATTGAAACAAGATTATTGATATGAATGTTTCACTGAGTAGAGGTCAGATCAAATGGAAGATCAGAGCCATTTTGATAGATTTACATTTACATTTAAGATAGATGTCTGGCAGAAGAGATGGGACTCTGAGCCCAAGGCCCGGCATTTATAATCTCTCCAAAGAAAGGTTGGTGGACCAAGATTCAAAGGTCAGATTAGGAAGGAAGATGTGGTGTTTGCTTGATTGCACTTAGGACATTGAACTCATTACATCTGGTTGGCAAGCATGTGAATGGTTTGTGTCTGGAGTGTATGGTAGATGAAACGGTGTAAGAAAAGACCAAGAGGCTCCTTAACAGCTTCTACCCCCAAGCCATAAGACTGCTGAACAATTAATCAAATGGCCACCCGGACTATATACATTGAAACTATGATGCAGTGCCTTACACCACTGCACCACTCGGGAGGCCTTCCCAGTGATTTTACCCACACACCACTATTAATGCAGTCTATTTAGCTAATCCACCCCCTGTACTCCATGTCATGTGCCAAAGAGACTGGTTTTTCTTCATCATCAAATTAACATTCTATCAGAGAACAGAGGATTTGATCACCCGCACAGCTATCCTCCAATCACAACAATTATGCAAATATTGGAACTCTTCATTTTCTCCACAGAACACGTTGGTATCCAAACCAGTCTTAAATTGCTTGCCCACACCCACACTATACTGGGGAGGCTCCAAGATGGTAGCATGGACGCACACTTCCTACCGAGCTCGACATACCAACGTTTGAAAGATAGTGAAAAGTGTATTATTTTGAACTACCAAACTAATACTTTGCTTGCTAAAAACACCAGGTTATTGATGATTTAAGATATTTTATATTTTCCAAAATGTCACAACGCGCTGACAGAAAGAGAAATCGTACGGCTAATTCCTCAGCTAGCAATGCTCAGGCATCATCCAATGTCGTTACACAGGAGGCAAATGCTTTGATTGACAACTGCCACAACTATACTGGTCTGACAGACTCGGACACTTACCGTGTCAGATGAGGATTTTCCTTCTTTGCCTATAATCCAAAGCAAACCTCCAGTTTCCAAGAAAGGAATGTTTGAACTGGGCCCAGATGCCACTGCCAATAATGCTGTTATCGCCACTCTTTCCAGGCTCACCAATACAAGGTGTGATGCCTTAGAGAAGATGGTTGGCGACAACTCAATGAAAATCAAGTGCTTAAAAAAAACTGTTGACTTTGCATGCATGGAAATCAAGGATGTTAAGAAGAAGGTAGCCCACATCGAAAAGCGTGTTGAAAAGGAGGAGGTAAAGATGGACTTGTGCCAAAGAAGAATCGCGGAACTCGAAAGCTACTCCAGACGGTGGAATCTGATACTGTACGGAGTTCCCAAAGCAGATGGGGAGAACGTGCGGCAAGAGACCATCAACGTCTGCCAAGCTATCCTACCTGTGGAGAGGGCTAAACTAGCAGATGTTGTCGACACTGTACATCGCCTTGGCACGAGAAGGCAGGGTAACTCCAAGCCTAGAGGTGTCATTCTCCAGTTCACATCACGGATCTACAGGGATGCCATCTGGAAAGCAGCCAATACATCTAGTTTCCTACGTGATAACAAACTACGTTTTGCTGAAGACCTCTCGAAAGCAGGACAGAGAAAGGAGAGAAACTGTGGCCAGCTGTGGAAAAAGCTCTTCATCGAAGGACGCACTTTCATCAACGGATCCGAAATCAACCATAGACTGTGCCTGGTGGTCAACATAGGCTACCTAGATAACTACCTCGGATGTGAGCAGATCCCACTCCCGGCTCTAAGGTGATTTAACCTTCGTTCTAACTGCACAGGACTACTGGAGTAATGGATATTTGCTATCCATAAGTATTACCCGAAGAATCTCAAAGACATTAACATTGATTGTACTTTTTGTGTTGAGCATCCAGAAACAGTTTCACATTTATTTTGGCATTGTCTACATGTAAAACAATTATGGAAAGATATTCACAGTTTTGTAATTGTTAATATTCTTTATGACTTTTGTTTTTTTTATGGGAGAATGTGCTGCTCGGTTTCCTTAACCATAATAAACATTTTTACCTTGTGCTAATGGAAAAATGTCATTCATAAATGTAAATTCACTAATAAAAATGCTTCTGTGTTTTCTATAAGGAAATCGAGCAGTATATTAAGACCATTATACATTCTTCTAATAAGAAATCTGTTAAAACAATCAATGTGTGCATCTTAAGGTCTTTGTATAGTCTGTCATTTGTTGTACCCCCTAGCATATGTTATCATTGTCTACTTCTTATATGTATACTGATTTTTCTCCAATTAAAAAACAAACAAAAAATACTATACTGCAATTCCAACTACAAAATGCCATAGTTTTACAACAACTTGCCTAGATAACAGCTAAATGTTTGTTTTTGTCTTTGTTATATATAATCATTCTTTTTTTCGAGGCTCCACATGGAAAATATGAATATTATTTCCAACAACCAATGAGCAGTCTCTTTGGCAATGACAGGGAGTGGTAAGGAGTGGAATGTTCACTAAAGAGACTGGTACTCAGACTAGATGTTACACATTGTCCTGTAAAGTCATACACAAGTATTGTATTGCTATGACCAATCAGATAAACATGAATAGGTAAATGGGGCATGTAAATGTGTCAAAAGTAATTGGTTACAATTCATCATTATTGGTTACAGTTATGCTATTTTCTACCTCAACTGCTCATTTTTGTTCAGAATTTAATGTAATTTCTATCTTTCAATTTTTCCACAGTTCTTCATGTTTTTGTTGATTATTATGAACCTTTTTCCACTGTAGCTGGCTGTGTGGACTTTCCTGTACAGCTGCCATTTTTATGAAAACCTTTCCACAACAAGTAAAAAACAAGCTCTGAATGGGAAAATCGTTTTGAAAGGTCATGTAACTCCGAATTCCAACTCGGGAACTCATGCCTCTTTCTAGAGCTCCGACTTTCTGACCTGAAGATCACTGAAATTGATCGAAATTGAGTTTCCATTGATCATCCTTGAGATGTTTCTACAACTTGGGAGTCCACCTGTGGTCAATTCAATTGATTGGACATGATTTAGAAAGGCACACACCTGTCTATATAAGGTCCCATAGTTGACAGTGCATGTCAGAGCAAAAACCAAGCCTGGAGGTTGAAGGAATTGTCCGTAGAGCGCCGAGATATTGAAGATCCCCAGAGCACAGTCGACTCCATCATTCTTAAATGGAAGAAGTTTGGAACCACCAAGGCTCTTCCTCGAGCTGGCCGTTCACCGAAACTTAGCAATCGGGGGAGGAGGCTTTGGTCAGGGAGGTGACCAAGAACCCAATCATCACACTGACAGAGCTCCAGAGTTCTTCTGTGGAGATGGGAGAACCTTCCAGAAGGACAACCATCTCTGCAGAACTCCACCAATCAGGCCTTTATGGTAGAGTGGAAGCCACTCCTCCTCGGAAGCCATTCGTCAGTAAAAGGCACATGACAGCCCGCTTGGAGTTTGCCAAAAGGCACCTAAAGGACTCGCAGACTATGAGAAACAAAATTCTCTGGTCTGATGAAACCAAGATTGAACTTTTTGGCATGAATGCCAAGCGTCACGTCCGGAGGAAACCTGGCACCATCCTTACAGTGAAGCATGGTGGTGGCAGCATCATGCTGGGGGATGTTTTTCAGCGGCAGGGACTGGGAGACTAGTCCCTGCCGAGGGAAAGATGAACGGAGCAAAGTACAGAGAGATCCTTGATGAAAACCTGCTCCAGAGCGCTCAGGAGCTCAGACTGGGGCAAAGGTTCACCTTCCAACAGGACAACAACCCTACTGTAAGTACACAACCAAGACATGTCTCTGAATGTCTTTGAATGGCCCAGACAGAGCCTGGACTTGAACCCGATAGAACATCTCTGGAGAGACCTGAAAATACCTGTGCAGAGACGCTCTCCATCCAACCTGACAGAGTTTGAGAGGATCTGCAGAGAAGAATGGGAGAAACTCCCTAAATACAGGTGTGCCAAGCTTGTAGCGTCATACCCAAGAAGACTCGAGGCTGTAATCGCTGCCAATGGTGCTTCAATAAAGTACTCAGTAAAGGGTCTCAATACTTATATAAAATGTTTTTTTTTTTAAATACATTTGCAAACATTTCTAGAAACCTATTTTTGCTTCGTCACTATGGGGTATTGTGTAAATTGAATCAATTTTAGAATATGGCTGTAACGTAACAAAATGTGGAAAACGTCAAGGAGTCTGAATACTTTCCCAATGCACTGTAGGCTATATGTCCACTCTAGCCAACAGTGCGCAGATAGTGCTGGTTGGAAAATGTGCATATTGTTTATGGGATTTTAGAATATTCACATGAAAATCTGTAGACAATTGGATGTAAAACAGCACTAGTCAGAGTAAATGTTTTATGATTATATCTTGCTCAGCAGACAGAGAATGTCCATGAGAGCCCATGTGTGTACAGAGGGTGATTGCCAAAGTACTAGATTATACACTGGATTGTTACCAATTTTTGTTACACTGTTTATATACCTCTCCAGTATTTATATACTGGATTATTGACATAGCTCACTGTAATATATCTACTGCTGTATATATCATTCTTAGTATATATTTTTGGTGTATATACACATAGATTGCATTTGGATTACCGATAGTGTTATTTGGGTTGTTAACTGGCATTCGTGAGTTCTTGTTTTTTAGTTTTCATTAGTATTTGTGTACACTATCGGTCAAAAGTTTTAGAACACCTACTCATTCAAGGGTTTTTCTTTATTTTTTACTATTTTCTACATTTGTAGAATAATAGTGAATACATCAAAACTATGAAATAACATATGAAATCATGTAGTCGCCAAAAAGTGTTAAACATAGGGTGGCTATTTCACATTCTCCAAATAGTCACCCTTTGCCTTGATGACAGCTTGGCACACTATTGGCATTCTCTCAACCAGCTTCACCTGGAATGCTTTTTTTTACTCTTGAAGGAGTTCCCACATATGTTGAGCCCTTGTTGGCTGCTTTTCTTTCACTCTGCGGTCTGACTCATCCCAAACCATCTTAATCTGGTTGAGGTCGGGTGATTGTGGAGGCCAGGTCATCTGATGCAGCACTCCATCACTCTCCTTCTTGGTAACACAGCCTGGAGGTGTGTTGGGTCATTGTCCTGTTGAAAACAAATGATAGTCCCACTAAGCCCAAACCAGATGGGATGGTGTATCGCTGCAGAATGCTGTGGTAACCATGCTGGTTAAGTGTACCTTGAATTCTAAATAAATCACAGACAGTGTCACCAGCAAAGCACCCCCACACCATAAAATCTCCTCCTCCATGCTTTACGGTGGGAAATACACATGCAGAGATCATCCGTCTACCCACACCATGTCTCACAAAGACACGGCGGTTGGAACCAAAAATCTCCAATTTCGACTCCAGACCAAAGAACACATTTCCACTGGTCTAATATCCATTGCTCGTGTTTCTTGGCCCAAACAAGTCTCTTCTTTTCATTGGTGTCCTTTTAGTAGTGGTTTCTTTGCAGCAATTAAACCATGAAGGCCTGATTCACACAGTCTCTGAACAGTTGATGCTGAGATACGTCTGTTACTTGAACTCTGTGAAACATTTATTTGGGCTGTAATTTCTGAGGCTGGTAACTCTAATGAACTTATCCTCTGCAGCAGAGGTAACTCTTGGGTCTTCCATTCCTGTTGCGGTCCTCATGAGAGCCAGTTTCATCAGTGCTTGATGGTTTTTGTGACTGCCCTTGAAGAAACTTTCAAAAACTTTGAAATTTTCCAGATTGACTGACCATGTCTTACAGCAATGATGGACTGTCATTTCTCTTTGCTTATTTGAGCTGTTCTTGCCATAATACGGACTTATGGTATTTTAACAAATAGGGCTATCTTCTGTATACACCCCCCCCCCCTCCCCTACCTTACCATAACACAACTGATTGGCTCAAACTTAAGAAATAAATTCAACAAATTAACTTTTAAGAAGGCACAAATGTTAATTGAAATGCTTTCCAGGTGACTACCTCATGAAGTTGGTTGAGAGAATGCCAAGAGTGTGCAAAGCTGTCATCAAGGCAAAGGGTGGCTATTTGAAGAATCTTAAATATAAAATATATTTTGATTTGTTTAAAACTTTTTTTTGGTTACTACATGATTCCATGTGTCTTATTTCATAGTTTTGATGTGTTCACTATTATTCTACAATGTAGAACATAGTATAAATAAAGAAACACCCTTGAATGAGTAGGTGTTCTAAAACTTTTGACCGGTAGTGTACTTGGACATTTTTACAGCATTGTTAGGAGCTAGTAACGCAAATATTTTGTTGCACCCGCTATAACATCACCTAAACTGTTTACGCAACCAATAAACTTTTTGATATCCTTCCTCATTATTGGATATCCTATAGAATTAGGATGTATGTTGTGACTTGCACTAACAGTCAATAAATAGTGTAAACCTTTGAGTCTTTGATCATCTGTTACATGCTAAACATATTTATTATAATCGCGGTGTTATTCACCTGCTGTAATGTAATTTCACTTGTGTATTTCACAATGTCCCCCTATGACTTCACCCTTCCAGCTGACACTAGGGGAGAAAGTTTCTGACCTGGAGCTCAATATAACCCACAAGGACTTGGTGATCGTGACCAACAAGGATACAGAGATAACTGCAGACCTCATAATCTGCTGCACAGGGTTTGAAAATCAACACTGCAGGATATAGTTCCAACCTGAGTAAATTGCTGAGTAATTGTCTGTCTTGTCCACTAGGGGGAGGCTTTGTGCCATGTGTGACTCCAAGGCAGCCGAAACCCCAAGATATACTGCTCAAAGCGCTGTTGATAAAACGATGATGAGAGTCCAAGATCTATATAAAATAGTTTTGCTGGATATATAACAAAAACTTGTTTTATTCATCATAGTAATGCCTGTGAAAGCAGGTTTTCCTACTTACAAAGCATGTAGAGGTCTGTAATTTTTATCATAGGTACACTTCAACTGTGAGAGACGGAATCTAAAACAAAAATCCAGAAAATCACATTGTATCATTTTTTAGTAATTCATTTGCATTTTATTGCATGACATAAGTATTTTATCACCTACCAACCATTAAGAATTCCATCTCTCAGACCTGTTAGTTTTTCTTTAAGAAGCCCTCCTGTTCTCCACTCATTACCTGTATTAACTGCACCTGTTTGAACTCGTTACCTGTATAAAAGACACCTGTCCACACACTCAATCAAACAGACTCCAACCTCTCCACAATGGCCAAGACCAGAGAGCTGTGTAAGGACATCAGGGATAAAATTACAGACCTGCACAAGGCTGGGATGGGCTACAGGACAATAGGCAAGCAGCTTGGTGAGAAGGCAACGACTGTTGGCGCAATTATTAGAAAATGGAATTAGTTCAAGATGACGGTTAATCACCCTCGGTCTGGGGCTCCATGCAAGATCTCACCTCGTGGGGCATCAATGATCATGAGGAAGGTGAGGGATCAGCCCAGAACTACACGGCAGGACCTGGTCAATGACCTGAAGAGAGCTGGACCACAGTCTCAAAGAAAACCATTAGTAACACACTACGCCGTTATGGATTAATATCCTGCAGCGCATGCAAGGTCCCGCTGCTCAAGCCAGCGCATGTCCAGGCCCGTCTGAAGTTTTCCAATGACCATCTGGATGATCCAGAGGAGGAATGGGAGAAGGTCATGTGGTCTGATGAGACAAAAATTGAGCTTTTTGGTCTAAACTCCACTTGCCGTGTTTGGAGGAAGAAGAAGGATGAGTACAACCCCAAGAACATAATCCCAACCATGAAACATGCAGGTGGAAACATCATTCTTTGGGGATTTTTTTCTGCAAGGGGACAGGGCGACTGCACCGTATTGAGGGGAGGATGGATGGGGCCATGTATCGCAAGATCTTGGCCAACAACCTCCTTCCCTCAGTAAGAGCATTGAAGATGTTGTGGCTGGGTCTTGCAGCATGACAACGACCCGAAACACACAGCCAGGGCAACTAAGGAGTGGCTCTGTAAGAAGCATCTCAAGGTCCTGGAGTGGCCTAGCCAGTCTCCAGACCTGAACCCAATAGAAAATCTTTGGAGGGAGCTGAAAATCCGTATTGCCCAGCGACAGCCCCGAAACCTGAAGGATCTGGAGAAGGTCTATGGAGGAGTGGGCCAAAATCCCTGCTGCAGTGTGTGCAAACCTGGTCAAGAACTACAGGAAACGTATGATCTCTGTAATTGCAAACAAAAGTTTCTGCACCAAATATTAAGTTCTGCTTTTCTGATGTATCAAATACTTATGTCATGCAATAAAATGCAAATGAATTACTTAAAAATCATACAATGTGATTTTCTGGATTTTTGTTTTAGATTTCGTCTCTCACAGTTGAAGTGTACCAATGATAAAAATTACAGACCCCTTACACTGTCGATTTTGCAGGTTATCAAATACTTGTTCTCCCCACTGTATATATATTAACTGGCCTATTTAATGTTTGTTTACTTGGTTACACACTATGTTACATCATGATAAAGCACCTCACTTGACATTTAGCTCATTGGTCATGTACAGTAAGTAGTATGTTGCTAGGCTAGCTATGCACGTTTGTTTGGGAAGACTGTCCTATCCTAGCCTTAGAATGTATTGTGTACAGTGGGAAAGTACTTAAGTAAAAAATACTTTAAAGCACTACTTACGCAGTTTTTGGGGTATATGTGCTTCACTATTTATATTTTTTGACAAATTTTATTTCACTACATTCCTAAAGAAAATATTTTCCCTGACAACTCAAAGTACTCGTTACATTTGAAATGCTTAGCACACAATTGATTGTGAAATTCACACACTTACGGTCTGGCGGACTCACAAAACACATGCATATTTTGTAAATAATGTCTGTGTTGGTGTGCCCCTGGCCACATTTTTTTACAAGGAAATGGTGCCGTCTGCTTTGCTGTGATACAATTACATTTACTTTTGATACTTAAGTACATTAAAACCAAATACTTTTAGACTTTTACTCAAATAGTATTTTACTGGGTGACTTTCCCTTTTTATTTTTTAAACTTTTGCCTCTTTTTCGCCCCAATATTTGGTAGTTAGTCTTTTCCCATAACTGCAGCTCCCGTACGGGCTCGGGAGAGGCGAAGGTCGACAGCCATGCGTCCCCCGAAACACGACCCGTACAACTGGCGACTGAGGTCAGCTTGCAAATCCCCGGCCCATCACAAGGAGTCACTAGAGTGCGATGGGACAAGGACATCCCGGCCGGCCAAACCCTCCCCTAACCCAGGCGACGTTGGGCTAATTGTATGCCGCTTCATGGGTCTCCCAGTCACTGCCGGCTGTGTCACAGCTTGGGATCGAACCCGGGTCTATAGTGACACCTCAAGCACTGCGATGCAATGCCTTAGACCGCGATGCAGCGCCCTAGACCGCTGCGCCACTCGGGAGGCCCGTTACTTTCACTTGAGTAACTTTCTAGGAAGGTATCTACACTTTTACTCAAGTATGACAATTGGGTACTTTTACCACCACTGACTGGAAGTCATTCAGGTGGGTATATACACTTTTGTGCAATGTGTGTGCCTTAACCTTGTATTGTGCTATCTACATGCATTTACTGTCGGTTCGCTGTTGATAATTCAGATGGATTTCGGGTGATTAGGTCTGGCTCGCGGTCGGCGTTCCAATTCATCACAGAGGTGTTCGATGGGGTTGAGGTCAGGGCTCTGCGCAGGCCAATCAAATTCTTCCACATCGATTTCGACAAACCATTTCTGTATGGATCTTGCTTTGTGCACGGGGGCATTGTCATGCTGAAACTGGAAAAGGCCTTCCCCAAACTGTTGCCACAAAGTTGGAAGCACAGAATTGTCTAGAATGTCATTGTGTGCTGTAGCATTAATATTTCCCTACACACTAAGGGATGTAGCCCGAATCATAAAAAACAGCCCGTTTATTTTATTCCTCCTCCACCAAACTTTACAGTTGGCACTATGCATTTGTGCAGGTAGTGTTCTCCTGGCATCCGCCAAACCCAGATTCATCCTTCGGATGGTGAAGCATGATTCATCACTCACATTCCACTGCCCTCAGAGTCCAATGGCGCAAGCTTTACACCACTCCAGCCGACGCTTGGCATTGCACATGGTGATTTTAGGCTTGTGTGCGGCTGCTCGGCCATGAAAACCCATTTCCTTAAGTTCACAACAAACAGTTATTGTGCTTCCAGAGGCAGTTGTACAACTTAATGCCTTCCACATTTAACCCAATCCCTCTGAATTAGAGAGGTGTGGGAGGCTGACTTAATCGACATCCACGTCTTCGGGCGCCCGGGGAACAACTGCCTTGTTCAGAGGCAGAACGACAGATTTGTACCTTGTCAGCTCTGGGATTCGATCCAGCAACCTTTCGGTTTTAGGCCCAACGCTCTAACCACTAGGCTACCTGCCACCCTTGGAAACCCATTTCATGAAGCTCCCGACTAACAGTGCTTGTGCTGACATTCCTTCCAGAGGCAGTTTGGAACTCTGTAGTGATTGTTGCAACCGAGGACAGGTGATTTTTACACTTCAGCACTCTGCAATTCCGTTCTGTGAGCTTGTGTGGCCTACCACTTCGCGGCTTAGCCGTTGTTACTCTTAGACGTTCCACTTCACAATAACAGCACTTACAGTTGACTGGAGCAGCTCTAGCAGGGCTGAAATTTAACAAACTGACTTGTTGAAAAGGTGGCATCCTATGACAGTGCCACGTTGAAAGTCATTGAGCTCTTCAGTAAGGCCATTCTACTGCAAATGTTTGTCTATGGAGATTGCATGGTTGTGTGCTTGATTTTATACAGCAACGGGTGTGGCTGAAATAGTCGAATCCACTCATTTGAAGGGGTGTCCACATTAGAAGCATGGCTGATTATTTAGGGCCGATTTCAAGTTTTCATAACAATTGGTTATTGGCATTTTTGGATGACGATTATGGCCGATTACATTGCAATCCACGAGGAGACTGCGTAGCAGGCTGACCACCTGTTATGTGAGTGCAGCAAGGAGCCAAGGTAAGTTGCTAGCTAGCATTAAATTTATCTTATAAAAAACAATAAATCTTAACATAATCACTAGTTTAACTACACATGGTTGATGATATTACTAGTTTAACTAGCTTGTCCTGCGTTGTATATAATCAATGCGGTTCCTGTTAATTTATCATCGAACCACAGCCTACTTCTCCAAACGCGTGATGATTTAACAAAAGCGCATTGGCGAAAAAAAGCACAATCGTTGCATCAATGAAGCTAACCATAAACATCAATGCCTTTCTTAAAATCAATATACAGAAGAATAGTTTTTAAACCTGCATATTTAGTTAAAAGAAATTCATGTTAGCAGGCAATATTAACTGGGGAAATTATGTCACGTCTGGGTATATGCAGTAGTTTGGGTCCCTGGCTCGTTTCAAACTAATTTGCCAGAGATTTACATAATTATGACATAACATTGAAGGTTGTGCAATGTAACAGCAATATTTAGACTTAGGGTTGTCACGTGTTCGATAAAATACGGAATGATTCCGTATTTCACTGAAAGAATAAATGTTTTGTTTTCGAAATGATAGTTAACGGATTTGAACATATTAATGACCTAAGGATCGTATTTGTGTGTGTTTATTATAATTAAGTCTATGATTTGATAGAGCAGTCTGACTGAGCGGTGGTAGGCAGCAGCAGGCTCGTAAGCATTCATTCAAACAGCACTTTCCTGCGTGTGCCAGCAGCTCTTCGCAATGCTTGAAGCACAGTGCTGTTTATGATTTCAAGCCCATCAACTCCCGAGATTAGGCTGGCAATACTATAGTGCCTATAAGAACATCCAATAGTCAAAGGTATAAATACAAATGAAATAGTCCTATAATTCCAATAATAACTACAACCTAAAACTTCTCAACTGGGAATATTGAAGACTCATGTTAAAAGGAACCACCAGCTGTCATACGTTCTAGTGTTCTGTGCAAGGAACTTAAACATTAGCTTTTTTTTACATGGCACATATTGCACTTTTACTTTCTTCTCCAACACTGTGTTTTTGCATTATTTAAACCAAATTGAACATGTTTCATTATTTATGAGACTAAATTGATTTTATGTATTAAGTTAAAATACGTGTTACTTCAGTATTGTTGTAATTGACATTTTTTAAATTTTAAATGGCTGATTAATCGGTATCGGCTTTTGGTCCTCCAATAAATCGGTATCGGCATTGAAAAAACATAAATCAGTCGACCTCTAGTCAACATACTTTTGTTTATATTGTGTATTGCCCAGGTAGGTGAGCCTCACTCTCCTCTTCCCTCTCCTGTAAACCCTACTCCCGTCAGAAAGTTATTGTTTTGACCTTGATATCGGACTATACTCATCAGTATCGCACCAATCTTCAGTTAAAACCGTTTTTCCCTATTATTGTTTTTGACAATGCTGTCAGTGTCTGTTCTCAGATTCGCTTCTTGTCCCTTTTGGTTATCTGTCCACCTGTTGTCCTGACAGGGAGTGTGACCATGCTGTTGGACATGTGCCATAATGATGTAGTGGGTCAATTCAAAGGGCTATGGTTTCCCCACTGCCTCATCACCCAGGGAAAGAGCAATAACCTCCTGCTGCAGAAGAGCTGGAAGGAGATGGGCCAGAAAGCTCCTGAACATGCCATACAGAACATTCTGGAACAAAAGAGTGCCGGCACAGCCATGAATGAGTGACTTATTCTGGTAACAGCTTGCAGATGATTTGTTGTTCTGACATGACATTAAACCAGTGGTATATCTGAAAATGTCTTTACATTTTGCAAAATACTTTGTATATTTTTGTCATTTAATGCTAGTGTGTATCTTCATGAAAAAATTCAGCATTTTATGATACAATTTAAATAAATGTTGAAACGTAAAGATAATTCTTCACCAGCAGTACATACTGTAAGTGCTGTACGAACATTAATCACACTTACCTGCTTGCTCATCAACTTTTTTTAATCCATCTTTGTCAAAAATACTACACTTAACAAAAATATACTAAACATGCAACAATTTCAAAGATTTGACTGAGTTACAGTTCATATAAGGAAGTCTGTCAATTGAAATAAATTCATTAGGCCCTAATCTATGAATTTCACAACTGGGAATACAGATATGCATCTGCTGGTCACAGATACCTTAAAATAAAAGTTTGTGTTGATCAGAAAACCAGTCAGTATCTGGTGTGTCCGCCATTTGCCTCATGCAGCTCGACACCTCTCCTTCGCATAGAGTTGATCAGGCTGTTGATTGTGGCCTCTGGAATGTTGTCCCACTCCTCTTCAATGGCTGTGCAAAGTTTCTGGATATTGGTCGAATCTGGAACATGCGGTCATACACGTCGATCCAGAGCATCCCAAACATGCTCAATGGGTGACATGTCTGAGTATACAGGCCATTAAAGAACTGGGACATTTTCAGCTTCCAGGATTTTTTTTTACAGATCCTTGCGACATGGGGCCGTGCATTATCATGTTGAAACATGGTGATGGCGGTGGATGAATAGCACGACAATGGGCTCCAGGATCTCGTCACGGTATCTCTGCGCATTCAAATTGCCATCGATAAAATGCAATTGTCCATAGCTTATGCCTGCCCATAACCCCACCATCGGGGAATCTGTTCATAATGTTGACATCAGCAAACCACTAGCCCACACAACACAAGCCGTCTACCACCTGCCTGGTACAACTGAAACCGGGATTCATCCGTGAAGTGCCCACTTCTCCAGTGCGGCAGTGGCCATCGAAGGTGAGCATTTGCCGGTTACGACGTCAAACTGCAGTCAAGACAAGCATGTAGATGAGCTTCCCTGAGATAGTTCAGAAATCCTTTGGTTGTGCAAACTAACAGTTTCATCAGCTGTCCGGGTGGCTGGTCTTAGATGATCTTGCAGATGAAGCCTTGGAGGTCCTGGGCTGGCGTGGTTACATTTGAGGCTGGTACTGCAAAATTCTAAAACATTGAAGGCGGCTTATGGTAGAGAAATTAACAGTCAGCATGCCAATTGCACACTCCCTCAACTTGACATCTGCGGCAATGCGTTGACAAAATGGCACATTTGTGGCCTTTTGTCCACAGCACAAGGTGCACTTGAGTAATCAGCTTCTTGATATGCCACACCCATCAGGTGGATGGATTATCTTGTCGAAGGAGAAATGCTCACTAACAGTGATGTAAACATGTGCACATTGAGAATGTATAGAACATTCCTGACATATTTTATTTCAGCTCAACTGCTGTTTGTTTTTTGTTCAGTCTATTTCAAATTTCCTTCCGTAGCAATGAATTACTCTACATCAGTTCTCATTCCCCCCCCACAGTGACATTTTTCCTATAATGTCACTAACCAGAGGTAGCTACTTGGCTGTATAACAAACAATGATTTAAATGTGTCAAATTCTTTCATAGTCAATCTGACTGTAGCTAGCAATGAAAGAAGCTACAAACGTCTCATTTGGGACACAAGGACAACATCTGCCACCTACTTGTTGTTTACCGGGTTATAGCAAATCACAGGATTTCAAAACAGATTTCAAAAGAGTGCTTTATTATAGTACATTTCAAATATTAGAAGGCTTTAGTTGGTCCGTTTTCATTTATAACACGTAGTACATGTCAATGTCAAACACGTCGGATCAGGATCACAGAATTCATCGGCTGATGGCCATCTGCTCAATATGGCAATACATACAGATAATCTTGACATAGGGTTGTTCAGCATCATTTGGCACATCTTAAAATACATTTAGCTTTTTTCTGCTGCAAATTTTAACAAAATGTAAACATGGCATTCAAATTCCACTGGCAAGTTTAGTTAGAGTGAAAATGGTGTTTAACGCTGAGCATAATAAAAGTATCTTGCTCAGCCCCCCCCCAGGAACAAAATACATTCATACTCCCTTTAACCTGTAAAGACCAATAAATATTATTCATTAAATAAACAGAACTGAATTATCAGCAAGACAAATATATGGATGTCAAGATACCAAGTCTCCAGCTACTTAAAAACAAAGCTCAACATTCCCTTTCTAAAAAACAACTTTAGAATGAGGTGGGACAAAAATACCTGACATTTTCACAACAGAACAGGCTTTTCTTTTAGTTAGGAATTCCTTTCAGGATACACAGCATTCTCACCAGAAAGTGACAGTGAAACCAAAAACCACTCCTGTGTTGCATCAGAAAAAAGCAACATGGCATTGCTTGCATCTAAGAGCACAAATATAAACTAGTCATCTCTGGTGCAAAAAAAATATTGAATAATTGTGCAGTGAGAGACCATGGGAAAGTTTGACTTTTCCGGCACTATTCCAGCTGCCATCATACAATCAAATAAATAAATAGATTTATATGAACACCCGACAAGTAGCTGCTGTCAGGAAGATTCCTTTGAGTTAGAACACAACTACACCATTTAAAGTGACCACAACTACACCATTTAAAGTGACCAAATATCTCACAGGGTGAGTTTTGGAAACCAGTTCAGAGAAACCAAAGGCCCACACCTACGAGACAGTCAGTGAAATATGCTGGTGTAGGCTGATCCAAGGTAATGAGAAATGCCAAATATTGGGGTTGGGTATGGGCGTACCAGCTGCCAGCCCTCGTATTGGTCCATTGACAAGCTCAGAAGAGAACCATGAAAATGTGTATGAAAACCAGTCACACCAGCCTGAACAGAAACTCGCAGGGGGTGCCATTACATGTGCCTTTTGAAAAGCACAGATCGGAACTATGATACAAAGAGCAACATCTTCATGAAAACATTTCTGTAAACACTTCAGACAGTGGAGATCACTTGACAGGTTCAGGAAAATAGTTCACTGCTGGTAAACTAATGGCATAAGGTGTATAGGGAATGGATACTTATCGCTGCCATTGTCGCGAAAAGCTTAAAACTGGGCCCCGTCAGGCAACGTAGCAATCCCTCCCCCCACAATTTAGTCCGTCTTGGAGCTCTTGCCACCTTTGCCTTTCATGTAGGTCTGGTAGAAGAAGGAGGAGAAGAGGAGCAGGTAGCTGAGGTACATGAGGGAGCTCCACATAATGTTGTTCAGGTAGGAGTGGCAGTTCCCCTCCTGCATCCAGTGGTAGACCAGCCAACTGACCGTCAGCCCCATGGCCATCTGAGCAATCTGGAAGGTGGTGATGACCACAGCAAAGGGGCGTGGCACCCGGTAGCCGGCTGCCCGCACCGCGTAGTAGCTATACATGAGTGCGTGAACAGAGTAGTTCATGGTCATGAACCAGCCGCCTCCAGCCACTTGATCCTTGTAGGAGTACCAGGAGTAGAGCAGCACGGTAATGTGGTGGTACCAGTGCAGGAAGATCAGCCGCTGCTTACGGAGCACAATGAATGCCGTGTCGCCTGTGGAGGTCATTGAGAGGACACATCAGGACCGACAAAGTTATGGTCCCAGACATGCAGATGCACTTAAACATTTACTGCACATCTTTGACTAAGTTACATGGTTTGCCATAAATTAGACATTCATGGTAGGAGTGGACAAATTGCCAAGTTCAGACAAACGACTGGCAGTTCCATCCCCGGTTCTTACCCAGTTCAGGGGCTTTGCTCAGGACAAAGGCATAGGCCCAAAACTTGCTCACTGGTCCATTGTAGAAGCTCTGGTCACATATAGACTGTCTGAAACCGCTGGTTGAGAGGACATACAGCATGTACCATCCTGTTCGAATTGCTCCAATGATACTGCAATTAAAATAAAGTTAAGCATTGCATTAGAGGGCAAGAGCAAAACTTAAAAGTTACACTTAGCAGGCTTGTAACATCGTGTGCATGTCTAGTCGATCTATTCATTGAGAATGCTGAAACATCAATCTATGGCTGAGTCGGTGCCACGTGTTCATTTGTGCCAAAATCACAATGAAACAAGTTAGCTTGCAAAATCAGCAGGCTATGGTTTGAAATAGGCTTGTTGTAGTTCCATCTTTATTTGTATTATTTAGCTTTAATGCAGTCATTGGTGTGCTTATCAATGTACAAGCACCTTTTACACCCCCCCACACACACACCTATCAATTAAGTTATTATATTAAGTCATCCACAACAGTCGCTGTGTGAAGTTAATGCATTTTGTCATTAGTCATGTTCAAATAAAAATAAATAGCAACCATTCCTCAAATGAAGGGGATGAACATTTACAATGAGGGAACCTGATGTCTTTGGTCCGCAACTCATAGCGCAGACACTTCATTCAGGATAAATGGAGTAAGCCCCCGAGTTACCTGCTCACTGGCAGGTTAAGTTCTGAAGGATGTTGCCAAATATACCTGGCTAAAGAGTTGAGCCATTTGTGAATCCGGTGTTCCGAGTTGAACTCTGAGTTCACTAAAGTTACATCACTAACTCCTTAAACCACATTTCTACCATCAGGATTGTTAACAGATGGATGCATAATGAAAGTGACTTGTTGGCAGGTGTAAAAAACAAAATACTTTAAAAAAAACTTCACAATATAGATTTAAAGCTTAGGGTATTTCAGTTTCCAGAGACATGACAAGATTACTGTTGGCAAACAGACCGTGTACATCTTCCATTCACTCAAATGTCAGAGATAAATGTGGGTGTTCTGTGTTTAACTCACCTGAAGATGGCCAGGCTGAGTGACCACAGCACCAGTGGTCTGCGCAGACTAAGTTTAGGCCTCTCCTTCATGAAATGTTGGCCTCCAAAGACCAGCGCTGCATACAGGCCACAGAACACAAAAGCCTTGCTCCTGGTGAGAGAGAAACATGTCAGTAAGTTTCCTTTGATTGTGCCCATGGCAAGGTTACTCAGCTGCAATGCATTTCAGTGATTGAACACACCCTAGGACTTTAATGAAGTGATGTTTTTACATTCACTATTACTCATGCTGAAGGTATTTAACATGGCACACCCAGTTTACTATGGTGATATGTGAAATTTGACTAAAGCAATCAGCAGTAGCCACTTCTGTTGATAGTAGTTGGCTTGAAATGAAATGTAAAATGAAATGTTACAAAATATTTTCCCATGCTGTTTAGCTGATTTTTTTACTAGACATCCTGAGTAAACCACTACTAGAGGTGGATATTCTAATTTCAAAAGCAACACAACGAGGCTGCTATTTGAGTAATAAGGTGGTAAAGAAATTTGTATAATATAGTTGGCATCAACCTTAGGCTGTCAGAATTGTGACGTCACACCTGACGCTCTTCAATTTGAAGTAATCAAGGGCGACACCTGACCGACTCAGCTGTCCTGTTCGACCACACGAACCAAGTGATTTCATCATTATTTTGAAACCAAACAAATGTTAAACATACCAGTTTTCTTGCATCCATTCGATAGCGCCTCGCTCGTCAAATTGCTGCTCGAAACCATATTGAGAAAGTGGCACTTTATGATATTCAGTCTCATTCATTTTCGGTCTTGCTCTCTCTAAACTAGGCTATGTATAATGTATTATCTGTGATTTAAAATCCCAGTAGATAGGAGGCTACCTAGACTGATAGATTAATCATAAACGCGCACATGCGTCCTCTCCACCACTACTCTACTCACTCCTGATTTCATTTACGCACAAATAACACCTTTACTATATACGGGCGTGGACTATGATGGGCTTCTGCCCTGCCCTCTCTCCTCCCACTGTGGGAGGATACTTGGGGAATTTTGGTTTCGAACAGGGTCGTTATAAAATGCTTAACCATAGGAAAACTCACAGAACTAACATTAGGCATATAATTTATTATTTAGGTATGCTAACTTTGCAGGTTACACATGATTACTTTGTAGCTGCGAAAATGCCGACGCACGTGGCAGACAGACAATTGTGCTGCAGATAACAGGTTTCCAGATTTGGTCAGATTGATCTGAATGTGTCTTAAGGCTTTGACCCCCACATTGCAAAACCATAACCTGGCAACTCCACCGAATTTGAAAAGAATCCTTGAGCACACAATTTGATGATGTCATAAATAGTGAGGACAGTTGGTTACCATGCCAATGGGCAAGCTGGGTACATAAAATAGCTCCAGAATGTTCAGTTTCCCACACACTTAATTGTATAACACACAGCGAGTCAGCTAGTAGTTTGAGTTGTTCATGTTTACTCATTGTCTTTGAGAATTAGGCTATATTTGTCATCAAAATGTCACAGCGTGCCCACAAGGAAGGGCTGTCCAATATCAAGATTTTATGTTTGGCCTTTATTTTCTGTCTCCTAAAGCCAGTTTTTGCTAAGCCAACTCCTGCAAATGTTTTTGCTTCCTCATCATCGCTGGAGCACATGACTTTGATCAACCCTGTTCAGGACAACCCCGATGTCACAACCCCAAAACGGACCCATTTTGTAAACACATTGCTTGGACAATTTGAGAGTTTGCTGGTGAAAGGTGAGACAGGAATCCAGAAGTTAGTCTAGGCCTAGCGTTAACAAAATGAAGTCAGAGAGGCAAATGTCTAAGCTTGGGTTGTGGCAACATTTGACATTTTCCTCTGATTTCCCACAGATGGTACTTCTCCAGGTAATTTGGACCAGGTGACTCAAGGATATCCCGAACCCTACACAAATGCTAAAGACCCCCAGGGGCTTGTGAAGTCTCTAATGTCTGTTCTACAGACTTACAAGAAGCAAACAGCATCACAAGGTGATTTGCCCTTTATTCTGTTCCTACTCTTTGTGTGAATGCACAAACCTGTGTGAATTTCACAATTGCTGAATTGTAAAATCCCGTTGTGAAATGGATTTTGAAATGGATTGTACATTTTTTTCCGATGCAGGCAATGATCACGTCTTCAAACTGTGGGGAAAAGCTCCAAAAACAAAGAAGAGTACCAATGAAATCAAACCCAGAGTCAACATATTGACAGACCCCACTTACTTCGAGCCACTTGTGAAAGTTAACATGATTTTGGGCCTCTTTTTCTATGGTTTCATCGTGATAGGTACAGTAACTACATAACATTCTGCTGTCTTTTTACTGCATGGAAATGTACTGTTCATCAGTTGATATTGATATAGCTTTAATGTAGATCTGCTTTGTGTATTAAAATGAGCAGCAGTTGGGGTATGTTGCAGCAACAATGTTATCACGTTTGGTCTGTGCCTGGGCTTTTTTCACCAGTGTTTATCTACGACTCTGTCCGAGTTTCCATGGAGGCCAGAAGAAGATCTGACGCTCTAGCTGATGCCAGGCTGAAGAGAAAAGAACCACCCCTTGTTGAACCACAGTCAACTTTATCCAAATGTACACTCTCTATGATGCCTAACTCTGTGTGCCGTTAACTTGCTTGAACGTGTGATCCCTGGCTAAGTTAAGTCTACGCTGACTGCAGGGTCTCACATACTGTTGTAACAATGCCCTCTTTCCTTTTAGATCGGCAGAGCATCGCTTCATTGTTTCACTTGGAAAATACATCATCCATAGCTGACGGTTTGAAGGCAAATTATCCCAAGGTTACATCATTTATTTTGAAGATATATATACATATATATTTTTTTTTGTGAGATGCAATAGCAGTAGTCAAAACAAGCTGTATATTTTTCAAACTGTCTATGTATGTGTTTAAACTGTTAATGACTGAGTCTGTGTGTTGTATAAGTGTATTTCAAACATTATTGTTTCGTTGCTTCTGTAGGAAGAGTCTGAGTCAAACATACAATTTGCAGACTGTGCAAATGGAAAGAGTGCTGTCAGCCTTAGAGAGTGGGAGCCTCTGCCTAGTGAGTTACTGTAGATAGATCACACACTATTTTGTTACTGAGAGATTAGATGTCATTATCTTTAGGTGTATGTTTTTCAGTGCATATAAAACAGTGAGGTACTGACCATAATCACACCAAACATTGTAATTAATGTAAAGCTTGTACAAATGTAAACTTGTACCGATATGCAGCATTCATATGTACAACATGAGTTATTAGATGGGCTTCATTTCTCCCTCAGATATTCAAGAGAACTCTATGCCTGCCAATCTGGCGCTGAACCCATTTGACTCCGATATAGAGGAAGTTGTATCTGCATAGGTTGTTCATGGTGAAGATTCTGCTCTATGCCTAGATGATTTATCATATCGGGCCACGTGGAGATATTACATTTATTTTGTCCGCATTTTTTTTCCAGAGTCTCAGCTGACTGATGTTTGCGTCAACTGAGGACCACGTCTTAATACCGAGTGACATTTAATGGAAGCAACAGAAATGAACTCTCCAAATAAGATAATGTTGAGACTGCCACTTTTGAAGACCGCCACTTTCTGTCTCATCACTTAGCCCAATACTTACGTTAGTAATAAACATATTTTGCATTCAAAATATAGGCCTATGTGAAAAGTAGTTTTTGGTATATATGATTACTGCTATATTAACTTATTTATTGATTACTTATGAAAATGTAAAAAGAGAATGGTAACATTAAATTAACATTGTTGTTAGTTACAAATACTATTGTGTTGTAAATGCTGTACATTATTTCCATTATTATGTTTGTTTTTAATACTGTTAATCTGCAAACATCAATATAGCAATATTATACTGTTGCTCATTTTAGGTTTTCTAGGTGATAGGCCTCACCTTTTTCCCAAAGAGAGCTATGACTTGTGTCCTCTGATGCTCTAATTAAACAACATTTATCCAACAGCTCCCTATTTGACCATATTATACATCACAGGAGGCTGCCCGAGGGGAGGATGGCTCATTATAATGGCTGGAATGGCATCAAACACATGGTGCAACCAACCTGTGCTATACACCCACTACTCTGCTATATAATTAATGATAAGTTGATAATAGAAGTCAACTTGGCTGATAAGAACTAGTTGCAAGATAGGCAAGCTTGGGTATGTTTTATTAAAAACAAATATTTATTGAACTTTTGAGCCCATCAAGCTGATCATCCCCTTTTGGCATAGCTTTTGAATGAGCTGTAGTTTATTACGGTGTCTGTGACTTTCCTATGATGACACAGACTGCAGAGCAACAGAACCTACCCAGTTAAACAATGTAGTTAACCTGGTTCTGGTTGATCCTAATTAACATTCTTCCAGAAGAGCCTAGTTCCTGGAAAGAATTGAACTCGTCAACCTCAGGTTGTTTTCTCAGAGATAGAGAATGTATTGTATACTGTAGGAATGCACTGACAACATGATTACAGACACAAGTGGGGATGGAAGTGAGAAATGCTGCCATCTTCTGGTGTAATCATTAGGCCAAACCTTAGCAAATAATTGCATTTTGCAACAAAAACGAGAGTTTCTATTGGTCAGATTCAGGTTGGCTCTGTTTGGTTCCTATTGAATAGAAAATAATTAGTGATGAGATGAAAAGGTATTGTGGGTTGGATATATATAGGCCTAGCATTTAAAAAAAAAAATTGGGCTTAGGAGAGGAAGAATGAAAAATAGTCCACATTTACAGGCTGGAATGGGCTCCCTACGGTGTGATTTCTAATCTGCAGGGTTTGTGGGCTGGGTGAGAGTCGACCTCTGTGTGCAGCAGAACCCACCATATACATTCCCACTTTTCAAACAGGGCTGAGGTGTGGGTGGTTTGTTGAGGGAGACCTATACGTGGGTGCTTTCCCTCTCCGAGCACTAAACATACTTCTGACAGGCCACAGTAAACTAAACACCAGTTATTGCACATAAAGAGGATATAGAGAAATGAGGGAAGCTTTGGACAGGGCTTAGTGGGGGTTTTGTATGAGAAGTTGTGTTTGAAAAACCATGAGTTATGGGTGGCCTTTGCACCTTTGCATAGTGCATATCATGGTTCACTGCGTCGCAGTTGTACTTCAGGTGAGCTCAGAGGAATAACAACAGGTATGTGGTAAGTGTGTAGTGATGAGACAGTAGAACAAGGGTCGCAGAGGGAGAAGGATTTTAAGAAGGATTCCCCAGTGAGTGAGGTTGTTTCCACCCAGCCACCTCAGCTCATGGTCCTCTCTCATAGCATGTCCAAAATGTAAGAATAATGCAATGTTGTTGTGGCTGTGAACAAATAACATGGAATTGCTTGAGGAATACTTACACTACACTTGGGCTCTGCAATGTCTGGATAACTATAGAGGGGGGTGAGGTATAAAAATATGGTTTATTCAACGAGCAAAAACTGAATTATTACTAGTAGGCTATGTGGACAGAGTGGATGACTCATCCCAGGTTGCAGTCAAGGCAAGGCAAATCACATTTTATTGGTCACGTACACATGGTTAGTAGATGTTATTCCAAGCATAGCGAAATGCTTGTGCTTCTAGTTCCGACGGTGCAGTAATATCTAACAAGTAGTCTAACAATTCCACAACAACTACTTAATACAAACAAATCTAAGTAAAGGGAAGGAATAAGAATATATACATATAAATATATGGATGTGCGATGACCGAGTGGCATAGGCAAGATTAAATAGATGGTACAAAAGTACAGTATATACAGTGGCAAGAAAAAGTATGTGAACCCTTTGGAATTATATGGATCTCTGAATAAATTGGACATATAATTAGATTTGATCTTCATCTAAGTTACAACAGACAAACAGTCTCATTAAACTAATAACACACAATTTATTGTCTTTTTCTTGTCCATATTGAATACATCATTTAAACATTCACAGTGTAGGTTGGAAAAAGTATGTGAACCCCTAGGATAATGACTTGGAGTCAGGAGTCAGCTAACCTGGAGTACAATCATTGAGACGAGATTGGAGATGTTGGTTAGAGCTGCTGTGCCCCATAAAAAACACACAAAAAATGTGAGTTTTCTATTCACAAGAAGCATTGCCTGATGTGAACCTCAAACAAAAGAGATCTCAGAAGACCCAAGATTAAGAATTGTTGACTTGCATTAAGCTGGAAAGGGTTACAAAAGTATCTCTAAAAGCCTTGATGTTCATCAGTCCACGGTAAGACAAATAGTCTATTAATGGAGAAAGTTCAGCACTGTTGCTACTCTTCCTAGGAGTGGCCGTCCTGCAAAGATGACTGCAAGAGCACAGCTCAGAATGCTCAATGATGTTAAGAAGAATCTTAGAGTGTCAGCTAAAGACTTAAAGAAATCTCTGGAACATGCTAACATCTCTGTTGATGAGTCTACGATAAGTGAAACACTAAACAAGAATGATGTTCATGGGAGGACACCACAGAAGAAGCCACTGCTGTCCAAAAAAACAATGTTGCACGTCTGAAGTGGACAGATTAAACTAAAGTTGAGTTGTTTGGAAGGAACACATAACACTCTATGTGGAGAAAAAAAAGGCACAGCACACCAACATCAAAACCTCATCCCAACTGTAAAGTATGGTGAAGGGAGCATCCTGGTTTGGAGCTGCTTTGCTGCCTCAGGGCCTGGACAGCTTGCTAAAAGTTTGTGAGGGTTTTAGGTGACAAGGCAAATTTCTTCAGCCTTCTTCACCACAATGTCTGTGTGGGTGGACCTTTTCAGTTAGTCCGTGTTGTGTACGCAGAGGAACTTAAAACTTTCCACCTTCTCCACTGCTGTCCCGTCAATGTGGTTAGCGGGGTGCTCCCTCTGCTCCCAGTCCACTGTCATCTCCTTTGTTTTGTTGACATTGAGCGAGAAGTTGTTTTCCTGACACCACACTCTGAGTGCCCTCACCTCCTCCCTATAGGCTGTCTCGTCGTTGATGGTGATCAAGCCTATGTCTGCAAACTTGATGATTGATTTGGAGGCGTGCATGACCATGCAGTCATGAGTGAACAGGGAGTACAGGAGGGGGCTGAGAATGCACCCTTGTGGAGCCACAGTTTTGAGGATGTGAATTGGAAATGTTATTTCCTACCTTCACCACCTGGGGGCAGACCATCAGGAAGTCCAGGACCCAGTTGCACAGGGCGGGGTTGAGACCCAAGGCCTCAAGCTTGATGATGAGCTTGGAGGGTACTATGGTGTTGAATGATGAGCTGTAGTCAATGAACAGCATTCTTACATAGGTATTCCTCTCGGCCAGACAGGATAGCGCAGTGTGCAGTGTGATGGCGATTGCATCGTCTGTGGACCTATTGGGGCGGTATGCAAATTCAAGTAGGTCTAGGGTGGCGGGTAAGGTGGAGGTGATATGATCCTTAATAGTCTCTCAAAGCACTTCATGATGACAGAAGAGTGCTACGGGCGATAGTCATTTAGTTCAGTTACCTTTTCCTTCTTGGGTACAGGAACAATGTTGGCCATCTTGAAGCATGTGGGGACAGCAGACTGGGATAGGGAGAGATTGAATATGTCCGTAAACACACCAGCCAGATGGTCTGTGCATGCTCTGAGGATGCGGCTATGGATGCCATCTGGGCCGGCAGCTTTGCGAGGGTTATCATGTTTAAATGGCCATGGAGAAGGAGAGGGAGAGCCCGCAGTCCTTGGTAGCGGGCCGCATCGGTGGCCCTGGATTATCATCAAAGCGGGCAAAGAAGGTGTTTAGTTTGTCTGGAAGCAAGACGTGCCTGAGCCATTGAATTGCGACTCCCCTTTGTCCCTGTACCCGCATTTTGCTTGTTTGATTGCCTTGCGGAGGGAATAACTACACTGTTTGTATTTGGCCATATTCCCAGTCATCTTTCCATGGTTAAATACGATGGTTCGCGCTTTCAGATTTGTGGAAATGCCACCATCTATCCACTGTTTCTGGAAAGGGTAGGTTTTAATAGTCACCGTTGGTACACCATCTCCAATGCACTTCCATTTAAACTCACTCACCGAATCAGCGTATAAATCAATATTTTTCTCTGAGGCTACCCGGAACACGTCCCAGTCCGCATGATCAAAACAATCTTGAAGTGTTGATTCCGATTGGTCAGACCAGCGTTGAATAGTTCTTGTCACTGGTACATCCTGTTTGAGTTACTGTCTATAGGACGGGAGGAGCAAAATGGAGTCGTGGTCAGATTTGCTGCAAAGAGGGCGGGGGAGGACCTTGTATGCATCGCGGAAGTTAGAGTAGCAGTGATCCAGTGTATTGCCCGCAAAAGTGCCACAATCAATATGCTGATAGAATTTAGGTGGCCTTGTTCTCAAATTTGCTTTGTTAAAATCCCCAGCTATAATAAATGCAGCTTCAGAATATATGGTTTCCAGTTTGCACAGAGTCCAGTGAAGTTCTTTGAGGGCTGTCGTGGTATCGGCTTGAGGGTGGATGTACAAAGCTGTGACAATAACCTACGAGAATTCTCTTCGGAGAATATATGGTCGGCATTTGATTGTGAGGAATTCTAGGTCAGTTGAACAAAAGGACTTGAGTTCCTGTATGTTATTATGATTACACCATGAGTCGTTAATCTGCAGGCATACACCCCCACCCTTCTTCTTCCCAGAGAGATGTTTATTTCTGTCGGCGCGACGCATAAAGAATCCCGGTGGCTTTACCTACTCCGACGACATATCCCGAGAGAGCCATGTTTCCGTGAAACAGAGTATGTTACAATCCCTGATGTCTCTCTGGAAAGCAACCATTGCCCTAATTTCGTCTACCTTGTTATCTAGAGACTGGATATTGGCAAGTAATATACTCAGAAGCAGTGGGTGGTGTGCAAGCCTCCGAAGTCTGCCCAGAAGGCCGCTCCGTCTACCTCGTCCGCGGCGACGTTGTTTTGGGTCGACATCTGGAATCAGATCAAATGCCCTGGGTGGTGGTGCGAACAAAGGATCCGCTTCGGGAAAGGCGTATTCCTGGTCGTAATGTTGGTAAGTTGACATTGCTCTGATATCCAATAGTTCTTCCCAGCTGTACGTAAAAACACTTAAGATTTTCTGGGCTAACAATATAAGAAATAATACATAAAAAAACAAAATACTGCATAGTTTCCTAAGGACTAGAAGCGAGGCGACCCTCTCTGTCGGAGCCATCTTGCCAACATACTGCAGGTGAGAGAGGATCTGTGTGTGTTGTATTTGTCTCTGTTCTATCTTTGTAAGTCACTGTTTTGATTTATCTACTTTTGTGTGGTATGTGTGAACATGTGACAATAATTGTGTGTTTCAGTGAGGTGTGGTGAGGTCGGTGGCTAGGTAAGCACTGGCTATTAGCAAAGTCAGATTTACTCTCAAATAAACCTCGATTAAGCCCAAGTTCACCATGCAAAAGTTAGCTTCAACAAGGCTATTAACCAAATTTGACAAACAATTTTCACCCAATGTTCACCTCTGATGGCAGTAAATTCCATATCATCCAACAAGATGACACACTGTACAACTCAGCTCAGCCACAGACCGATGGAGCATCCACAATTACAACTGATAGGTGACACTAAAAGAGCAATATATGGACACATTTCATCTGAATAATTCGCAACGCAAACTCGATGGCCTTTCACAATGGATTTACAATTTGGCACGCGTATAAAAAACACACACACACACACACAAATAATATTATGTGAAATATTATTACACGCACACATAAATAACAAAAAAGGTTCTAACTACATTTCAATATCGAAATGACAGAAAATGCAGTTCAAAACGTCAAAACAGTGTCTCATCAAAATGAAATTGTAGCTTGATAAATCAAATGATTTCAAAGGGATGTTGTCTATTCTCATGATTTGATAGTAGTCTAACCCGCAAATTGCAAAGTAAAATGCATTTAGCCCTACCTTTACTTGTAAATTAAGTCCATTCGTCTGGTGAACCTCTCAGTCACAGTGTTTAAAAAGTCACAGCAGAACCCCATGTCCATTATTTTATTCTGCATGCACACAACAAGCCAACGCATCCCCAAGGTCTCCTTCAGATCCATTATCACACTGATACAAAAAGTAATTCCCATTCCTTACGTCCACGAAGCAAAAGTAAATGTCTAAGATGTGCAAAAGTCCGGAAAAAAGTATTAATTGGTAATGACGTTTCAGACAAGCGAACAGTCCAGTATTCACTGTTTGCCTGCCCAATAGCTAGCAGTGAGGGAGATGGTGGTTGCCTGTCATGTCACGTCTTGTAGCTAGAGCCCCTGTATGCTGCCTCTATCTGGTCTTAACTTTCATTATAGTTGACGTTCCACTCTTCGAACCCACCAAACGGTGCTTTTAAACTGTGTCATAGGTTCCTGTGTCTGTCTGTCGGGCATGCATACTGCTCAAATCAGCCAGGCGGCATCTGCATAAATCCTTATGGCCACACAGTGGGTGGTGAAAGGAGATGTTGATGAAGGAGAGGTGAACTCACTGGAGACATAGCGTCAGAGGAGAAAGAGGGTAGAATTGATGAGGTGAGATGTACAGTACAAGGAAGGACAGAGTGTGTGAGAATGAGAGAGAAAAATGTGTGTGTGTGTGTGTGTGTGTGTGTGTGTGTGTGTGTGTGTGTGTGTGTGTGTGTGTGTGTGTGTGTGTGTGTGTGTGTGTGTGTGTGTGTGTGTGTGTGTGTGTGTGTGCGTTTGTGTATGTAAGAGAGAGAGGGCGGGAGACCCAACTTGGAAAATGGTTTGAGGTGCAGTATACAGCTAGCTAGCTTCGAGTTTGTTCAGTTCATGCGATGATAGCGCAAGATTATGTATAGGCAATACTCGTAGGCAATACTCATGAGCAAAATATGAAATCTGCTCAATACAACGAATGTCATCGATGCAAAGCAGCGAGGCCTATGCTGACCATGTCTATTAACAGTCACAGGAGTCAGGAATGGCCGCTCGCGTCAACAATTTGAATGGACTGGGGGCATTGGGGAGAAAGATGGTTTTAATTGTCACACCCTGATCTGTTTCACCTGTCTTGTGCTTGTCTCCACCCCCCACCAGGAGTCTCCTATTTTTCCCTATTATCCTCACAAAGAGCCACCATTGGAAGACATGAGGAATTACTACATAACCTTATGGAATGATTCCACGCCTTGGTGGAACACCATGACCATGCAGTCAGTGCATTGTTGGAACAATTCCGCTGACTATCTATTAGGCAGCAAGCCACAACGGAAACCTCCCAGACTCTCAGGAAACCTCCCAGACTCTCAGTAACCCCGCTACCAGTGGTGCTTCTCCCCAGCCTACCCTGGCTTTCCAAGAACCCCGCTTAACTCCTCCCGAGCGCTACACTGGGGATCCCGGAACATGCTGGTCGTTTATCTACCGGTGCTCCCTTGTTTTCGGGCTGCAGCCCTCTTTTTATCTACCGGTGCTCCCTTGTTTTCGGGCTACAGCCCTCTTTGTTTCTGTCGGACCGGACCGTTCAAAGATATCATATCTTATAACTCTGATGTCCGAGAGGGCACGCGCCTGGGCTACGACGGTGTAGGAGCAACAATCCATCGTTTGCCTTAGGCTGGAGGATTTCATGGCGAGAGTAAGGAAGGTGTTCGACTCTCTGTTGTCTGGGAGAGAGGCGGGTCAGACGCTACTTCAACTGCAGCAAGACTCCCGTAGATCGGCAGACTTTAGCCGCGGAGAATGCCTGGAACCTGGAATCCCTGTTTGAAACATTCCTTCATGGATTATTGGAGGGAACTAAGGGCGAGCTCGCAGCCTGGGAGCTGCCCTTGGACCTCGACCCTCTCATAGCTTTGACCATAAGGATCGATGAGCAACTATGGAAACGCAGTAGGGAGAGGAGATCTGATCCCGGGAACACGCGCCCGTCCACGGTTTTCCCCTTGCCTCCGAAGAGCCATGGAAATCCCTGACGCCTGCATTCCCGAGAGAATCCGTTGTCTCCTCCGGTGCCCCTGCAACTGGGCAGGGCTAGATTCTCCTGAGGAACGTTTACGCAGACTGAGCTTCAGGACATTACATATCCACTTGTCCAGTAAAAAGCCCCAGATCATCAGTAGGTATAAGTACGCTGGTGGGCCATCCATGCTATCATGTTGTGGGGTGACCGGTCTAAATCTCTCTGGGTGCTCATGAACTCTAGGGCCAACGAGAGCTTTATGGACACCCTGGTGTCGGAGCTGGATATCTCCACACAACTCCTCTTCGTTCCCATGAATGCCAGAGCATTGGACTGATGCTCTATTGGCAGGGTCACTCGCAGTACTATTCCTATCAACCTGTGAGTATCAGGGAATCACAGTGAGTCCATGTGGTTCCTGCTCATTGAATCTCCTCAGCCACCCGTCATTTTGTGATTGTTGTGGCTCCAGATGCACAACCTCCTGATCAACTAGGCTGCAGGTTGGAACCCGTTCTACCACGTGCATTGCCTCAAGGTGGCGCAGCGCTCCCCTGGACGTCCTCCTGTGGGCTTGGGTAAAGCCTCTGATCTTTCCGCAGTTCCCATGGAGTATCAGGACCTCCGGGAGGTTTTCAACAAGGCCCACTCCACATCTCTTCCTCCACATCGACCCTATGACTGCCACATTGACCTCCTCGCTGGCATTACACCGCCTCGGGGGCGGCTTTATTCCCTGTCTAGTCCGGACACCAAGACCATGGAAGGGTACATTGAGGAATCTCTGGGACAGGGTTCATTCATCCTTCTTCCTCCCCTGCCGGCGCATGGTTCTCCTTTGTGGGAAGGACAAAACCCTGCCCCCCGTGTATCAACTCCCGGGGCCTTAATGACATAACAGTAAAGAACCGTTACCTGCTATCACTCCTCTCCTTGGCTTTCGAGCCTCTCCAGGGGGAGACTGTATTCTAGAAGTTGGACCTTCGGAACGCCTACCATCTGTTTTGGATAAGGGAAGGAGACGAATGGAAGACAGCCTTTAAGACAGCTAGCGGGCACTACGAGAGTCTAGTTATGCCATTCGGACTGACCAACGCTCTCACCATGTTCCAGGCTCTGGTCAATGATGTGCTCCATGACACGTTGAACCGGTTTACCTTGACGACATCCTTATTTTTTTCCATTCGGGTCAGGAGCATGTTCTCCACGTCCGACAAGTCCTCCAGCGCCTCCTGGAGAACCGGTTGTTTGTCAAGGTGGGGAAGTGTGAATTTTATTGCTCCACTACCTCTTTTCTGGAATACATTATCGCTGCCGGGAACATTCAGAAGGATCTGGACAAGGTGAAAGCGGTGATGGAGTGGCCCCAACCCACATCCAGAGTGCAGCTGCAACGTTTCCTGGGATTTGCTCATTTCTACCGCTGCTCCATCTGTAGCTACAGCACCCTGGCTTCCCCCCCTCTCTGCACTCACCTCACTCAAGGTTCCATTTACGCCTTTCACAGCTGCTGACCTGGCGTTTTCATATCTCAAGCGTCATTTCACTTCAGCCCCCATCTTAATCCATCCGGACCCGTCCCGTCAGTTCGTGGTGTAAGTCGACGCCTCGGACGTTGGAGTGGGGGCTGTCAAGTTCCAGCACTTTCCAGGACCAGAAGCTGCATCCCTGCGCTTTGCTTTCCCATCGTCTTAATCCCACTGAGAGGAACTATAACGTTGGCAAATGGGAACTTCTTGTGATCAAGATGGCGCTGGAGGAATGGAGACGCTGGCTAGAAGGGGCGGAACATCCATTCCTAGTGTGGACCGACCATAACAATCTGGAATATCTCCGCACCGCCAAGCACCTCAACTCAGGACAGGCTCGTTGGGCTCTGGCCTTCCTCCGACAATGTTTTTGATGGCCCACTATGGTTTCTGACGTCTTCACATTTGTAGCCGTATGCACGGTGTATGCTCAGCTCCGGCTGGCCTCCTTCAACCACTACCTGTTCCTCATCGCCCCTGTCCCATATATCCCTGGACTTTGTCACTGGTCTCCCTCCATCTGATGGCAACACCATAGGATCCCAAAAGCTGCCCATTTCATACCCCTCCCCAAGTTACCCTGAGCCAAGGAGAAGGCCCAACTCATGGTACAGCACGTCTTCCGAATCCATGGACTTACGGTCAACACAGTCTCCTATCGTGGTCCTCAGTTCTCGTCCCGATTCTGGAAGGTGTTCTGCACCCTCATTGGGTTGTCGGCCAGCCTGTCCTCCGGGTTTCATCCTAAATCAAACGGCCAGTTGGAGCGTGCCAATCAAGACCGGGAGACGACTCTTCGGTCTTGGCCAACCCCACCAACCCCGCCTCGTCACAGCCAACCCCACCACCTGGAGCCAGCAACTTGTGTGGGTGGAGTACGAACAACGAGTCTATGGTAAAGTAGCAAGGTCATGTAAATTGTTGAAAGGTTTTAAAAACAATTATACTAAATGCAACAGTTTGACAATGGATGAAGATACTCCAAACATTTAGAATTTTATTATCCATCTGATATTGACTCAATTATAGCACAAAGAACATTGTACTGGAACAGACAAATAATGAAGTTCAGGGATTTTGGTGGGAATTCAGGTATTACATTTATTGTCAAGTTTCACTTTTTTTCTTAGAATGCAATTATATGTACATTTTCTTATTGTATGAAGTATTTTCTTATATTTTGTGTTAAAATCAAGAATTACATGTGCCTCATTTGCATAAACACACTGGGTGTATTTGCATATACAGTGGGGAGAACAAGTATTTGATACACTGCTGATTTTGCAGGTTTTCCTACTTACAAAGCATGTAGGGGTCTGTAATTTTTATCATAGGTACACTTCAACTGTGAGAGACGGAATCTAAAACAAACATCCAGAAAATCACATTGTATGATTTTTAAGTAATTAATTTGCATTTTATTGTATGACATAAGTATTTGATACATCAGAAAAGCAGAACTTAATATTTGGTACAGAAACCTTTGTTTGCAATTACAGAGATCATACATTTCCTGTAGTTCGGGGCTGTCGCTGGGCAATACGGACTTTCAGCTCCCTCCAAAGATTTTCTATTGGGTTCAGGTCTGGAGACTGGCTAGATCACTCCAGGACCTTGAGATGCTTCTTACGGAGCCACTCCTTAGTTGCCCTGGCTGTGTGTTTCGGGTCGTTGTCATGCTGGAAGACCCAGCCACGACCCATCTTCAATGCTCTTACTGAGGGAAGGAGGTTGTTGGCCAAGATCTCGCGATACATGGCCCCATACCTCCTCCCCTCAATACGGCGCAGTCGTCCTGTCCCCTTTGCAGACAAGCATCCCCAAAGAATGATGTTTCCACCTCCGTGCTTCACGGTTGGGATGGTGTTCTTGGGGTTGTACTCATCCTTCTTCTTCCTCTAAACACGGTTTAGACCAAAAAGCTCAATTTTTGTCTAACCAGACCACATGACCTTCTCCCATTCCTCCTCTGGATCATCCAGATGGTCATTGGCAAACTTCAGACGGTTTTGGACATGCGCTGGCTTGAGCAGGGGAACCTTGGGTGCGCTGCAGGATTTTAATCCATGACGGCGTAGTGTGTTACTAATGGTTTTCTTTGAGACTGTGGTCCAGCTCTCTTCAGGTCATTGACCAGGTCCTGCCGTGTAGTTCTGGGCTGATCCCTCACCATCCTCATGATCATTGATGCCCCACGAGGTGAGATCTTGCATGGAGCCCCAGACCGAGGGGGATTGACCGTCATCTTGAACTTCTTCCATTTTCTAATAATTGCGCCAACAGTTGTTGCCTTCTCACCAAGCTGCTTGCCTATTGTCCTGTAGCCCATCCAAGCATTGTGCAGGTCTACAATTATATCCCTGATGTCCTTACACAGCTCTCTGGTCTTGGCCATTGTGGAGAGGTTGGAGTCTGTTGAATTGAGTGGGTGGACAGGTGTCTTTTATACAGGTAACAAGTTCAAACAGGTGCAGTTAATACAGGTAATGAGTGGAGAACAGGAGGGCTTCTTAAAGAAAAACTAACAGGTCTGTCGAAAAGCATTAAACATTTATGGCAATTTGGCTAGCTAGCTTACTGTTGCTAGCTCATTTGTCCTGGGATATAAACATTGGGTTGTTATTTTACCTGAAATGCACAAGGTCCTCTACTCCGACAATTAATCCACAGATAAAATGGTCAACTGAGTTTGTTTATAGTAATCGCTCCTCCTTCAGGCTTCTTCTTCTTCTTTGGACTTTATATTGCGGTTGGCAACTTTAAGGTGCATTACCACAACCAATTGGACTGGTGTGTGGACCACAGTTTATCTTTCAATCACCCAAGTGGATATATGCACCCAAAAACCAATGAGGAGATGACATGTGGGTATAGGCTCCTAAAAAACAACGAGGAGAAGCAGGACTTGCACCGCGTCGAGTGTCACAAATTGAACCAAGTTCTATTTTAGCGCCTGGCTACGCAGACGCTCGCGAGCGTCATGAATAACATGTATGTGTACATTTATTTTTGCAACGCTCGTGCACGAGACGTGTCCGGTCTGGTCAGCATGTAAGATCACCATGCGCAATGCCAAGCGTCAGCTGGGGTGTTGTAAAGCTCTCCGCCATTGGACTCTGGAGCAGTGGCAACAAGTTATCTGGAGTGATGAATCACGCTTCACCATCTGGCAGTCTGACTGGCAAATCTGGGTTTGGACGAAGCCAGGAGAACGCTAACTGCCTCAATGCATAGTGCCAACTGTAATGTTTGGTGGAGGAGGAATAATGGTCTGGAGCTGTTTTTCATGGTTTGGGCTCCTTAGTTCCAGTGAGGGGAAATCTTCATGCTACAGCACACGACTTTCTAGACGATTCTGTGCTTCCAACTTTGTGGCAACAGTTCGGGGAGGTCCTTTCCTGTTTCAGAATGACAATGTCCCCGTGCACAAGGTGTGGTCCATACAGAAATGGTTTGTTGAGATCAGTGTTGAAGAACTTGATTGGCCTGCACAGAGCCCTGACCTCAACTCCATCGAACACCTTTGGGATGAATTGTAACACTGACTGCCATCCAGGCCTAATCGCCCAACATCAGTGGGACCTCACTTAGCTCTTGTGGCTGAATGAAACCAAGTCCCCACAGCAATGTTCCAACAGTGGAAAGCCTTCCCAGATGAATGGAGGCTGTTATAGCAGCAAAGGGGGGACTAATTCCATATTAATGCCCATGATTTAGGAATGAGATGTTTGACGAGCAGGTGTCCACATACTTTTGGTCATGTAGAGTATATGGTTGAAAAAGAATGGGCATGTACAGTAGGTTGCTAGGTAAAGAGATAGCAGCCTCATATCCATTATTGTCTTATAATAGTTGGCCTACTATGTTCTTTTTGACACAAGTTAGCCTAGCAGTAGTAAGCCCTGGGTGCTATATGGTCCGTCTGTTAGATAGGCTAATATAGACTTCAAGTCCGTTTTCAGTGCAAATTGTATTGTAAACACGGCTTCGAGGAGGCGTAAATAGCTCGCGCTTCTGTGAGAGAAGAGCTGTTGATGCTCGCGCTAGGAGGGTGCGCGTGCGTGAGCGGCGCGCATGGCGTGCTCTTCATGGAGTGAGGGTGTATCAGAGGAGCTGTCCGTTTCAGAACGATTTAGCTATGAATGGAAATCCGCTTTTCAACCAAGGTTACTACGTCAACCTACTCATTGCAGAAAAAAGGGGTTAACCAGCAGCGAATGTGAACACGGCTACTCGGCGGCTCTATCAGGGTTCTGCTGCATCTTATATAATTAGCAGGGGTAAGTGACTATCTTCATGAACCGTGACAAGCTTGCAGTGTGGTTTGTTATTGTAGGCTAGCAATGCGACTCTTCATTAATGAATGAAAATATATCTCCAGGAATTGTTCCAGCTATAATAGCCTATTGTTTTTTTTTTTAAGATAGGCTTCAACACAAGAGCTATCATTTCCATCTTCTATGATCTAGTTCACCCAACAACATCACTTTACAGTTCTGTCGCAGAACAGTGACCATAGGGCAGATGCTAGTTGTTTGGGACAGATTGTAAGGTGCAGAGCTCACTTGTAAACTATTGATATGACAGTATTCCCATTGCAGACCTAGAGTATCTTAAAATCTGACATAGCCTAACTCCATACAAAACTTTTTTTCAGTGGTCTGTTTATTTGATTTTGCTCAAGCCATAGGCAATGCAGATTTATGTTTGGTCATCAAACACCTGTTCCCTACAGAAGTATTATTTTCCCATTCAACCAGACTGAACATAGTCATCTTTCTTTGTGTCAGATCTGTCCAACAGACATTCATGTACATTTATTCTGCCATGTCAAACTGTTGCCCCTAACTGCGACCTGGTATCATTGCTGTCCATAAGCCACAAAAAACAAGATTATTTGAGTATCTTATTTAGTACATATCAAATCACTGTGTCTGACAAGCCTTTTTAGAGGCAGTAGGCCTAGTCCATTACCTCCAGCCTATCGGATGACAGTGTTTCATCCGATGACTTGCCTAGTTAAATAAATTAAAACATAAACAAATTCTATAAACTGCACTTCACTGACTTCAGTGTGACTGGCCAAGGTGCTACTCAGTCAGCAAGGCTGTTGCACAATACTTCTGGGTCTCTCTCTTGCTCTCTCTCTTACAAACACACTTTCTTCTCACTCTGTCCTTCCTTGTACTGTACATCTCACCTCATCAATTCCACCCCCTTTCTCCTCTGATGCTCTGTCTCCAGTGAGTCCACTTCTCATTCATCGACCCCCCCCCCCCACCCCCCCACTGTGTGGCCATAATGATTTATGCAGATGCTGCCTGGTGATAAGGGCAGTGTGCATGCCTGCCAGACAGACAGGCACACAGGAGCCTATGACATAATTGTAATGCTGAGGCCATGATATTTTAGCAGTCCTTAAAAGATGCCTTCACTCCCCCTCTTAGAAATGCCCCTTTCCCCATGTCCCCACCCACTGGGCACCCACTGGGTTGAGTCAATGGTGTTTTAAACATAATTTGTCAATGTGGAATCAACCAGTACTGTTTTTGAGATTAGGGTAAAACTTAAATACATTGACTTAACCTGAGTTAACAGGTTGTTACATCAATCTAATTTCAACATAATCATCAGAACTATGTACAGTAGGGCAAAAAAGTATTTAGTCAGCCACCAATTGTGCAAGTTCTCCCACTTAAAAAGATGAGAGAGGCCTGCAATTTTCATCATAGGTAAACTTCAACTATGACAGACAAAATGAGAAGAAAAAAAATCCAGAAAATCACATTGTAGGATTTTTTATGAATTTATTTGCAAATTATGGTGGAAAATAAGTATTTGGTCACCTACAAACAAGCAAGATTTCTGGCTCTCACAGACCTGTAACTTCTTCTTTAAGAGGCTCATCTGTCCTCCACTCGTTACCTGTATTAATGGCACCTGTTTGAACTTGTTATCAGTATAAAAGACACCTGTCCACAACCTCAAACAGTCACACTCCAAAATCCACTATGGCCAAGACCAAAGGGCTGTCAAAGGACACCAGAAACAAAATTGTAGACCTGCACCAGGCTGGGAAGACTGAATCTGCAATAGGTAAGCAGCTTGGTTTGAAGAAATCAACTGTGGGAGCAATTATTAGGAAATGGAAGACATACAAGACCACTGATAATCTCCCTCGATCTGGGGCTCTACGCAAGATCTCACCCCGTGGGGTCAAAATGATCACAAGAACGGTGAGCAAAAATCCCAGAACCACACGGGGGGACCTAGTGAATGACCTGCAGAGAGCTGGGACCAAAGTAACAAAGCCTACCATCAGTAACACACTACGCCGCCAGGGACTCAAATCCTGCAGTGCCAGACGTGTCCCCCTGCTTAAGCCAGTACATGTCCAGGCCCATCTGAAGAGAGCATTTGGATGATCCAGAAGAAGATTGGAAGAATGTCATATGGTCAGATGAAACCAAAATATAACTTTTTGGTAAAAACTCAACTTGTCGTGTTTGGAGGACAAAGAATGCTGAGTTGCATCCAAAGAACACCATACCTACTGTGAATCATGGGGGTGGAAACATCATGCTTTGGGCCTGTTTTTCTGCAAAGGGACCAGGACGACTGATCCGTGTAAAGGAAAGAATGAATGGGGCCATGTATCGTAAGATTTTGAGTGAAAACCTCCTTCCATCAGCAAGGGCATTGAAGATGAAACGTGGCTGGGTCTTTCAGCATGACAATGATCCCAAACACACCGCCCGGGCAACGAAGGAGTGGCTTCGTAAGAAGCATTTCAAGGTCCTGGAGTGGCCTAGCCAGTCTCCAGATCTCAACCCCATAGAAAATCATTGGAGGGAGTTGAAAGTCTGTGTTGCCCAGCAACAGCCCCAAAACATCACTGCTCTAGAGGAGATCTGCATGGAGGAATGGGCCAAAATACCAGCAACAGTGTGTGAAAACCTTGTGAAGACTTACAGAAAACATTTGACCTCTGTCATTGCCAACAAAGGGTATATAACAAAGTATTGAGATAAACTTTTGTTATTGACCAAATACTTATTTTCCACCATAATTTGCAAATAAATTCATTAAAAATCCTACAATGTGATTTTCAGGATTTTTTTTCTCATTTTGTCTGTCATAGTTGAAGTGTACCTATGATGAAAATTACAGGCCTCTCATATTTTTAAGTGGGAGAACTTGCACAATTGGTGTCTGACTAAATACTTTTCTGCCCCACTGTATATGTTGAAATTGCATTGAACTTTTTTTTCATCCTATGTGTTTTGTACTGAGTGTATTACACATTAGGAACAACTGCTCTTTCTATGACAGACTGACTAGGCAAATCCAGGTGAAAGCTACGTTATGATCCCTTATTGATGTCACCTGTTACATTTATTTCAATCAGTGTAGATGAAGGGGAGAAGACCGGTTAAAGAAGGATTTTTAAGCATTGAGACAATTGAGACATGGATTGTCTGTGTGAATGGGCAAGAAAAAATATTGAAATGCCTTGGAGCGGGGTAGTAGGTGCCAGGCGCACCGGTTTGAGTGTGTCAAAGACTGCAACGCTGCTGGGTATTTCACACTCAACAGTTCCCCGTGTGTATCAAGAGTCGTCCACCACCCAAAGGACATCCAGCCAACCTGACGATTTGACGGCAAAAGGGGGTCCATCTCAATATTACGAAGGTGCTCCTAATGTTTTGGACACTCAGTGATTGGGTGGTTGAAATTATGTTGAGTTTTAGATGTGATTAGATATATTTGATTTGACCTTGTTTCAATATTGATAGTAAAATGGTATGTTTGAATCAGCATCATTGTTTCAACGTCATGCTATCAACCTAGCCTAGGCAGCCAATAGTGGCCGCTAGATCTGCACTGTCTTCTAGGCTTGATGTGCATTCCCGGTAATAAACTCGTGTCCCCTGTGGACCGGCTTTTACATAAAGCATCCTTCATTCAGTCTGCAAAGTTTTTCGGGCAACTTAGGATGTTGCACACCCTTGGCTGAACGCGGTGTGCAAGATCCTGATATGTCAGAAATTCCCAAAATGCAACGTTTTTCAGGCAACTTAGGATGTTGCACACCCTTGGCTGAACGCGGTGTGCAAGATCCTGATTTGTCAGAAATTCCCAAAATGGTGGTGGGAAATTGGGTTTTATTAAGACAGTACACATATTTTTGCCTTTGCAACCTGAATGGATGATGCTTTATGTACAAGCCGGTCCACAGGTCCATTCAGGTTGCGAGTGTATTACCGTGAATGCATATCATTCCTAGACGATAGTGCTGATCTAGCGGCCGCTATTGGCTGCCTAGGCTAACATCAACCTAAATAAAATGATTTGTGCCTGAACAGGGACTCCTACTGGTATATGAGGGGTAATGCACTTCAGGTAGAACTCTTTTTTTTATATTGAAGGATGGTTGGTTGATTTCAAATGTAATCGACAAGTTATTAATATGTTGGATTCACGTCTCTATCTCTTTTACCTTTGGATATTGTATTTTATATATGTTATTCACATTATACAGTGTATTGTCTATCCAAGCAGAATATACATATTCGAATGTTAATATTTGGTTGCGTTCAAAATTCATTGTCCAGTTGGTCTACAAATTAATGATTGATATTTTTGGATTCATGTCTTTTTTTCTTTTACAATGCTGGTTGAAATGAGATGAAAACAGTACCGGTTGATGCCTTTTTCAATGTCACAATATGTATGTGGACACATTACGTGAAAACAACATTGATTCAAACAGTGGTTGCCCAGTGGGTGGAGCCATGGAGGGAAGGAAATTTCGAAGATGGGGATTGGGGGGCATTTTTTGAATACCTTCAGTCTGCCACCTCCAGGTGACAATATCATTCTGATTCCTCCAGTGAATATTATACAGTACTTCAACGTTGATTCAACCAGTGTGTGCCCAGTAGGCAGGCTCCCCACTGCAGCCTGGCTTGGCACTGCATCTCCTCAGAGAATAGATTGCTCCAATAACAGAGGTAGTGCATTGCGCCATTCTCCAGCCCAGATTGATCTGACTGTGTAAGGCACTTGGTTAAGCATATGAGCCATCGATCTGTCTGCCAGAGCATAAAGTGGGATTTCAGGGCCATAAAACATTCTGATGCAATATAGCTGGACTGAAGACAATGCAGGGGCATTCAGTGGTTAATGTTTTCATTCACATGCTGTGATGTTTTTCTTAGAATCTGAGCTATGATGGGGATTTTAAACTGTCCCCAGGTGAAATGTCTCACTTTGCATGGTCAGTGGATGTGACTGTAATTCCGTGTAGGGTGATAACGTGGGAAAGTCAACCTGAGCATCCACAAATCAAGATAGTCATTTCCAAATGATACCACGTTCATAATTATCCTTAAGGTCTATATCAGCCCTCTCCTGTTCCTGGAGAGCTACTGTTCCTGTAGGTTTTCACTCCAACCCTAATCTGGCGCACCTGATTCTAATAATTAGCAGGTTGATCAACTATATCAGGTTAGTTACAACTGGGGTTGGAGTGAACTGACAGGAGGGTAGCTCTCCAGGAACAGGGTTGGAGAACCCTGGTCTATATGCTGGAGTTCAGGCTTTATTTGAAAAGTCTAAGTAGGAAATTGCATGAATTTTGACCATTACAGACAATGTGTCCAAGTCTGGAAAAAAAGCTTTTCAATCAGTAATTTCATGGCTTTTTAAAAAGTGTCGCAGAGCTTGTTTTTCCATTCACAGCTATCCCCCAGTATTAGTTATGAAGATGAGACATTAATGAAGCAATACAGACCAAATGTTAGTGTCTATAGACCAAATTCGAGGGAGGTAACTGGGACAGACAATGTGACATCCATAATGTTTTTTAGGAAAGGTTTTGCACCTTACATCGGATCATCAACTTTTTCTGTAAAGCTAAGGCTTTGTATGGTCTATAATTGCATTCTCTCTTTTCATTATCAGTACCCCTTTCCAGCGTTATGATATCCGTAATCCATAACGGTTGTGGATGTGGATGTGATGGGTATTGATGCATCATGTCTTAGCTTCAGAATGTTGTGCATACACCACATTGTTTGTGCCGGTTCTGAGATGTATTCTTCAGATGTTTACTGAAGCAAATGTTGATATGATGTGAAAATGACGTGTTCTAGGTAATATTCTCTTGGAAAACCATGTTGAAATGCATTTCTCATATATGACAGTACTATTCTTTAGATAGAGAGAAGAGAACAGGCTCACTGAATAAATCCAGTGTCCAGAAAAGAGCAAAGAGAAATGACAGTCCATCATTACTGTAAGACATGAAGGTCAGTCAATTCGGAAAACTTGAAACTGAAACTGGCTCTCATGAGGACCGCCACAGGAAACAAAGACCCAGAGTTACCTCTGCTGCAGAGGATCATTTCATTAGAGTTCAATGCACCTCAGATTGTAGTCCAAATAAATGCTTCACAGATTTCAGGTAACAGACACATCTCAACAGCAACTATTCAGAGGAGACTGCATGAGTCAGGCCTTCATGGTCGAATTTCTGCAAAGAACCCACTACTAAAGGACACAAATAAGAAGAGACTTGCCTGGGCCAAGAAACACGAGTGATGGACATTAGACCAGTGGAAATCTGTCCTTTGGTCTGATGAGTCCAAATTTGAGATTTTTGGTTCCAACTGCTGTGTCTTTGTGAGACGCAGAGTAGGTGAACGAATGATCTCTGCATGTGTGGTTCCCACCGTGAAGCATGGAGGAGGAGGTGTGGGGGTGCTTTGCTGGAGATGCTGTCTGTGATTTATTTAGAATTCAAGGCACACTTAACCAGCTTGGGTACCACAGCATTCTGCAACAATATGCCCTCCCATCTGGTTTGGAGGGGAGTGATGGTGCTTCATCAGATGACCTGGCCTCCACAATCACCCGACCTCAACCCAATTGAGATGGTTTGGGATGTGTTGGACCGCAGAGGGAAGGAAAAGTGTGTGCAAAGTTTTCAAGGCAAAGGGTGGTTACTTTGAAGAATCTAAAATCTAAAATAATATTTTATTTGTTTAACATGTTTTTAGATACTACATGATTCCATGTGTGTTATTTCATAGTTTGGATGTCTTCACTATTTTTCTACAATGTAGAAAATAGTAAAAATAAAGAAAAACCCTTGAATGAGTAGTTGTGTCCAAACTTTTTACTGGTACTGTATATATGACTTATTCGGTTGTGGTGTCTGGCCTTGTATCCTATTTAGACTACCTGTAATTATGCAATCCTAATGTACTATGCCTTTTTCTGACATTTTAAAAACATTCCAAATGACAAATCTATTTGTATTAGATTTTGACCAAGACATCTTTAAAATGTTAATGTCTATTTCAGACTCTGTAACGTCCATAACGGAGGGTGTAATATCCATAACGGTAGTTTTTTTTTAATCGAAAGTAATCATTGAAATCACAGTCTTTTCAAAATAATAGTTTTTGTGGTCAGCCAAACCTTTCCTTTGAAATGCCTAGTCATATTTTGACCTAAGACTTACAAACTCAGACTTATAATAATATATTCAGTCTCCCCAATAAGCTTTTCCATTTCATATAACATCCATAACGCATCTTATTTGCATTATTTCTCCAACAAGCCAATATTTAGAAGTCAGCTTTTTGGGGTATACACTCCCTCGAAGGGGTACTATAGACACACTCGTCAAATGACCGACTCTCTTCTCTGTATACATCAATGATGTCGCTCTTGCTGCTGGTGAGTCTCTGATCCACCTCTATGCAGACGACACCATTCTGTATACTTCTGGCCCTTCTTTGGACACTGTTAACAACCCTCCAGGCAAGCTTCAATGCCATACAACTCTCCTTCCGTGGCCTCCAATTGCTCTTAAATACAAGTAAAACTAAATGCATGCTCTTCAACTGATCGCTGCCTGCACCTGCCCGCCTGTCCAACATCACTACTCTGGACGGCTCTGACTTAGAATACGTGGGCAACTACAAATACCTAGGTGTCTGGTTAGACTGTAAACTCTCCTTCCAGACCCACATCAAACATCTCCAATCCAAAGTTAAATCTAGAATTGGCTTCCTATTTCGCAACAAAGCATCCTTCATTCATGCTGCCAAACATACCCTTGTAAAACTGACCATCCTACCAATCCTCGACTTTGGCGATGTCATTTACAAAATAGCCTCCAATACCCTACTCAACAAATTGGATGCAGTCTATCACAGTGCAATCCGTTTTGTCACCAAAGCCCCATATACTACCCACCATTGCGACCTGTACGCTCTCGTTGGCTGGCCCTCGTTTCACACTCGTCGCCAAACCCACTGGCTCCATGTCATCTACAAGACCCTGCTAGGTAAAGTCCCCCCTTATCTCAGCTCGCTGGTCACCATAGCATCACCCACCTGTAGCATGCGCTCCAGCAGGTATATCTCTCTGGTCACCCCCAAAACCAATTCTTTCTTCTCTCCTTCCAGTTCTCTGCTGCCAATGACTGGAACGAACTACAAAAATCTCTGAAACTGGAAACATTTATCTCCCTCTCTAGCTTTAAGCACCAACTGTCAGAGCAGCTCACAGATTACTGCACCTGTACATAGCCCACCTATAATTTAGCCCAAACAACTACCTCTTTCCCTACTGTATTTATTTATTTAATTTATTTATTTATTTTGCTCCTTTGCACCCCATTATTTTTATTTCTACTTTGCACATTCTTCCACTGCAAATCTACCATTCCAGTGTTTAACTTGCTATATTGTATTTACTTTGCCACCATGGCCTTTTTTTTTGCCTTTACCTCCCTTATCTCACCTCATTTGCTCACATCGTATATAGACTTGTTTATACTGTATTATTGACTGTATGTTTGTTTTACTCCATGTGTAACTCTGTGTCGTTGTATGTGTCGAACTGCTTTGCTTTATCTTGGCCAGGTCGCAATTGTAAATGAGAACTTGTTCTCAACTTTCCTACCTGGTTAAATAACGGTGGGAAAAAAAAACAAAACATTTTTTTGTCAATTCTGTGAGACATTAAAGTTTTTTTGATTTTTGCATGCAAATGTAATGTTCATAACGCAGGAATCCCCCTTAACAATTGACTGTTGGTGATAAGCATCTTGGTGAGTAAGGGGTTGATTGTTCCGCACTGTACAGGGAATTGATCTGCTTATATGCTCAGCTGCTGATGGGTCAGAAGATTAGGATATAGCTACATACAATTGACTTCAGGGTCAGTCTTGTGACATGAAATTGAATCGGTTTCACGTGAATCTGTCTCAGCTGTTTTATAGGCTCCATTGTTTTTTAAATCGGACATTGTGTTTGGGTCTGAGGAGACTCTGAATCCCACTTGGTGCCAGCCAAGTGAAGTCAATCCAGTCACACATTCACTTCAGCGAAGCCACAGCACCATTTACAGCTTCACAAAGACTTATTAAGTCTCTGAAGATCACCATTAGTAAAGCTTGTTTTCCCAGTCTAGATTTTGGATTTTGCGTTGTCGGGTTAAGCTGTCTGTCTGGAAAGACCAATCCAGAGAGGTCTGCATTTCCTTTCCCTCGTTCTTGTCTGGAAGGATCAGACACCAGCCAGGAGAAGATTGACTGGGGAAGTTGTGTGGATATTCACTTCTGATCGCAGCCAAGCCACAGAAAATAGAGAGTGAGGCGGGGTGGCAGGCTGGGAGGGGTAGGACTGGCACAATACAGTGGGGTGCCATTTGTTAAGCTGTCACTTCCATGTGGCAGTGAGCGCATAATAACTTACATGGTCTCTGCTCTGCTGTTTATCTGTCATCAAACGTGATTGACAGAATGTATTACATACAATTGTATTACATACAAGTCCAGAACCTCCTGGTGAGGTAGAGACCATGCTACAGCCAGCCAGTCAGTGTTGATACCTAGAGCGACTGCTAGTAGGGTTATCAGAGGGATAGAAAAACACTGTCCGAGGGTGAGCGTGTGAACTTGACTTCCCGGATTTGTCTATCTTTGTAGTTCCTCAGAGGATCACAACTTTTACCCTGGACTCTACGACTCAAATTAGCCTCTTCAAATTAGTCTCTTTATCCTGGCGCGCCAGTCCTGTCTGACCTTGTTACCTCCACAGGAACTATAAGCTGCACTGTCTTCGGCCATCTGTTAGTGCTAAACAAACTACTTCACACCACTAGCCGTTGGGCCGGTAAGACGGCACTGGATCAAGGGATCTGATTGGTCGAGAACTCTTCCTGGATGGAGGGACAAAGCACCATGAGTGGCAGGAGGTGGAAGACAGCGCTCCATTGGACTTAGGGAGTCTAGAGGAGGAGGATGAGGAGGAAGAGGAGGGAGGGAGGAGCACACACTGAGTAGTGTGGGAGGCGTAAATCCAGTATGGATGAGCTGGAAATGCGGACAGCCACTGTGAGTTTAGAGGTGGTGAAGAGGAGAAAGGAGAGAGGGAGGAAGGAGTCAGTCCCAGCCTTTGTTGCTGCCACTCAGGGGATGCTGTTAGCAAGATGGGGAGGAGTCTGAGGTAAGAGAGATTGGTGTTATAGTGGGACTCTGTGTGCAGTGTATGTGTGCCTGTGGATTGAACACATCAAGTCAAGTCAAATTATTCATCACATGCTTCGTAAACAACCGGTGTAGACTGACAGGGAAATGCTTACTTACTGTTAGTCTACACCTGTTTGTTTATGGAGCATGTGACAAATAACATTTTATTAGATTTGAACAGCAATGGGGGAGGTGGGGGTGGAATCCTATTAGGTAGAGTACAGAAAAAGTCTGCCTAACTGCCCTGCTTATCAGGGTGTGTGAGAAAGAAGGAAGAGAAGGGGGGGACACGTGTTGATCCTTGAGTGTGCTATTATGAGGTTGTACTCTACGCAGTGTGCCTTTTTCAACAACCAGTTCAACATGTGGCTGTATGATGTTATTAATATGAATGTCTTTTGGTCTCTTTGTTTTACAAATACTTTTGTGTCTACTGTTTTTTTTTATTGACTAGAATTGACAGATGTGTTTTTTAAAATGTTATTGTCTACTTAGTTGCTAGTCTGTGAAAAACCAAAACAACCAGACATGATTTTTGAGGCGTTATGATTTAGGAGCAAGTGTTTTTTAATTAAAAAAACATTTAATTAAAAAAATCTCCCTCACATTCTCCTCCACCTGGTCACCAGGGGAGATTGATGTCTGTGATATATATATATATTTTTTAAAGCCATAAAATAATAGTTCTGTCTCATGGTTGTAATAGTCTCCAGCAGTCTGGTTGATGTCCTCAGTAATAGTGTAAAATCCAGATGGATAACTCTTGAAAAACTGGGCCCTGGATTTATTCCACTTCATACGGGCCCAATTAACTATTTATACAGTGGCCTAGAGTGGCCTTTCCTTCATTTGTTCACGTCTGACTCCTGCCAGACTACTAATGACGTAAGCACGGGTCCTGTCCCCTGTCTCAAGAACAGGTATTTAACCTTGTTGTGTAATTCGATACACTAAATCTATAGTTTGCTTATTTCTGTATCTACGTAGTATTCAAATCAAATTCAAATCAAATCAAATGTGTTTATATAGCCCTTCGTACATCAGCTGATATCTCAAAGTGCTGTACAGAAACCCAGCCTAAAACCCCAAACAGCAAGCAATGCAGGTGTAGAAGCACGGTGGCTAGGAAAAACTCCCTAGAAAGGCCAAAACCTAGGAAGAAACCTAGAGAGGAACCAGGCTATGTGGGGTGGCCAGTCCTCTTCTGGCTGTGCCGGGTGGAGATTATAACAGAACATGGCCAAGATGTTCAAATGTTCATAAATGACCAGCATGGTCGAATAATAATAAGGCAGAACAGTTGAAACTGGAGCAGCAGCACGGTCAGGTGGACTGGGGACAGCAAGGAGTCATCATGTCAGGTAGTCCTGGGGCATGGTCCTAGGGCTCAGGTCCTCCGAGAGAGAGAAAGAAAGAGAGAATTAGAGAGAGCATATGTGGGGTGGCCTTTCCTCTTCTGGCTGTGCCGGGTGGAGATTATAACAGAACATGGCCAAGATGTTCAAATGTTCATAAATGACCAGCATGGTCGAATAATAATAAGGCAGAACAGTTGAAACTGGAGCAGCAGCACAGCCAGGTGGACTGGGGACAGCAAGGGGTCATCATGTCAGGTAGTCCTGGGGCATGGTCCTAGTTTGCATCTCTGACAGTGTAGGTATGTACGGCAGGACCAAATCAGAGAGATAGGTAGGAGCAAGCCCATGTAATGCTTTGTAGGTTAGCAGTAAAACCTTGAAATCAGCCCTTGCTTTGACAGGAGGCTAGCACTGGAGTAATATGATCAAATTTTTTGGTTCTAGTCAGGATTCTAGCAGCCATATTTAGCACTAACTGAAGTTTAGTTAGTGCTTTATCCGGGTAGCCGGAAAGTAGAGCATTGCAGTAGTCTAACCTAGAAGTGACAAAAGCATGGATTAATTTTTCTGCATCATTTTTGGACAGAAAGTTTCTGATTCTTGCAATGTTACGTAGATGGAAAAAAGCTGTCCTTGAAATGGTCTTGATATGTTCTTCAAAAGAGAGATCAGGGTCCAGAGTAACGCAGAGGTCCTTCACAGTTTTATTTGAGACGACTGTACAACCATTAAGATTAATTGTCAGATTCAACAGAAGATCTCTTTGTTTCTTGGGACCTAGAACAAGCATCTCTGTTTTGTCCGAGTTTAAAAGTAGAAAGTTTGCAGCCATCCACTTCCTTATGTCTGAAACGCATGCTTCTAGCAAGGGCAATTTTGGGGCTTCACCATGTTTCATTGAAATGTACAGCTGTGTGTCATCCGCATAGCAGTGAAAGTTAACATTATGTTTTCGAATAACATCCCCAAGAGGTAAAATATATAGTGAAAACAATAGTGGTCCTAAAACGGAACCTTGAGGAACACCGAAATTTACAGTTGATTTGTCAGAGGACAAACCATTCACAGAGACAAACTGATATCTTTCCGACAGATAAGATCTAAACCAGGCCAGAACTTGTCCGTGTAGACCAATTTGTGTTTCCAATCTCTCCAAAAGAATGTGGTGATCGATGGTATCAAAAGCAACACTAAGGTCTAGGAGCACGAGGACAGATGCAGAGCCTCGGTCCGATGCCAAAAGTGCAGTCTCAGTGCTATGATGGGGTCTAAAACCAGACTGAAGCATTTTGTATACATTGTTTGTCTTTAGGAAGGCAGTGAGTTGTTGCGCAACAGCCTTTTCTAAAATTTTTGAGAGGAATGGAAGATTCGATATAGGCCGATAGTTTTTTATATTTTCTGGGTCAAGGTTTGGCTTTTTCAAGAGAGGCTTTATTACTGCCACTTTTAGTGAGTTTGATACACATCCGGTGGATAGAGAGCTGTTTATTATGTTCAACATACGAGGGCCAAGCACAGGAAGCAGCTCTTTCAGTAGTTTAGTTGGAATAGGGTCCAGTATGCAGCTTGAAGGTTTAGAGGCCATGATTATTTTCATCATTGTGTCAAGAGATATAGTACTAAAACACTTGAGCGTCTCTCTTGATCCTAGGTCCTGGGAGAGTTGTGCAGACTCAGGACAACTGAGCTTTGAAGGAATACGCAGATTTAAAGAGGAGTCTGTAATTTGCTTTCTAATAATCATAATCTTTTCCTCAAAGAAGTTCATGAATTTATCACTGCTAAAGTGAAAGTCATCCTCTCTTGGGGAATGCTGCTTTTTAGTTAGCTTTGCGACAGTATCAAAAAGGAATTTCGGATTGTTCTTATTTTCCTCAATTAAGTTAGAAAAATAGGATGATCGAGCAGCAGTAAGGGCTCTTCGGTACTGCACGGTACTGTCTTTCCAAGCTAGTCGGAAGACTTCCAGTTTGGTGTGGCGCCATTTCCGTTCCAATTTTCTGGAAGCTTGCTTCAGAGCTCGGGTATTTTCTGTGTACCAGGGAGCTAGTTTCTTATGAGAAATGTTTTTAGTTTTTAGGGGTGCAACTGCATCTAGGGTATTGCGCAAGGTTAAATTGAGTTCCTCAGTTAGGTGGTTAACTGATTTTTGTCCTCTGGCGTCCTTGGGTAGACAGAGGGAATCTGGAAGGACATCAAGGAATCTTTGTGTTGTCTGTGAATTTATAGCACGACTTTTGATGTTCCTTGGTTGGGGTCTGAGCAGATTATTTGTTGCAATTGCAAACGTAATAAAATGGTGGTCAGATAGTCCAGGATTATGAGGAAAAACATTAAGATCCACAACATTTATTCCATGGGACAAAACTAGGTCCAGCATATGACTGTGACAGTGAGTGGGTCCAGAGACATGTTGGACAAAACCCAAAACCCCTTTTGGAGTGGGTCTGTGGACTTTTCCATGTGAATATTAAAGTCACCAAAGATTAGAATATTATCTGCTATGACTACAAGGTCCGATAGGAATTCAGGGAACTCAGTGAGGAATATATATGGCCCAGGAGGCCTGTAAACAGTAGCTATAAAAAGTGATTGAGTAGGCTGCATAGATTTCATGACTAGAAGCTCAAAAGACGAAAACATATTTTTTTTCGTAAATTGAAATTTTCTATCGTAAATGTTAGCAACACCTCCGCCTTTGCGGGATGCACGGGGGATATGGTCACTAGTGTAGCCAGGAGGTGAGGCCTCATTTAACACAGTAAATTCAGCAGGCTTAAGCCATGTTTCAGTCAGGCCAATCACATCAAGATTATGATCAGTGATTAGTTCATTGACTATAATTGCCTTTGAAGTAAGGGATCTAACATTAAGTAGCCCTATTTTGAGATGTGAGGTATCATGATCTCTTTCAATAATGACAGGAATGGAGGTGGTCTTTATCCTAGTGAGATTGCTAAGGCGAACACCGCCATGTTTAGTTTTGCCCAACCTAGGTCGAGGCACAGACACGGTCTCAATGGTGATAGCTGAGCTGACTACACTGACTGTGCTAGTGGCAGACTCCACTATGCTGGCAGGCTGGCTAACAGCCTGCTGCCTGGCTAACAGCCTGCTGCCTGGCCTGCACCCTATTTCATTGTGGAGCTAGAGGAGTTAGAGCCCTGTCTATGTTGGTAGATAAGATGAGAGCACCCCTCCAGCTAGGATGGAGTCCGTCACTCCTCAGCAGGTCAGGCTTGGTCCTGTTTGTGGGTGAGTCCCAGAAAGAGGGCCAATTATCTACAAATTCTATCTTTTGGGAGGGGCAGAAAACAGTTTTCAACCAGCGATTGAGTTGTGAGACTCTGCTGTAGAGCTCATCACTCCCCTTAACTGGGAGGGGGCCAGAGACAATTACTCGATGCCGACACATCTTTCTAGCTGATTTACACGCAGAAGCTATGTTGCGCTTGGTGATCTCTGACTGTTTCATCCTAACATCGTTGGTGCCGACGTGGATAACAATATCTCTATACTCTCTACACTCGCCAGTTTTAGCTTTAGCCAGCACCATCTTCAGATTAGCCTTAACGTCGGTAGCCCTGCCCCCGGGTAAACAGTGTATGATCGCTGGATGATTCGTTTTAAGTCTAATACTGCGGGTAATGGAGTCGCCAATGACTAGAGTTTTCAATTTGTCAGAGCTAATGGGGGGAAGCTTCGGCGTCTCAGACCCCGTAACGGGAGGAGTAGAGACCAGAGAAGACTCGGCCTCTGACTCCGACTTGCTGCTTAATGGGGAAAACCGGTTGAAAGTTTCTGTCGGCTGAATGAGCGACACCGGTTGAGCGTTCCTACAGCATTTCCTTCCAGAAACCGTGAGAAAGTTGTCCGGCTGCGGGGACTGTGCCAGGGGATTTATACTACTATCTGTACTTACTGGTGGCACAGACACTGTTTCATCCTTTCCTACACTGAAATTACCCTTGCCTAACGATTGCGTCTGAAGCTGGGCTTGTAGCTCAGCTATCCTCGCCGTAAGGCGAGTACAGCGACTGCAATTAGAAGGCATCATGTTAATGTTACTACTTAGCTTCGGGTGTTGGAGGTCCTGACGAATCGTGTCCAGATAAAGCGTCCGGAGTGAAAAGTTGAGGAAAAAAAATATATATATATATAAACGGTAATTAAAAAGTAAAAACCGTAAAGGTAACAAAATAGGTTGGCAACAAAACGCACAGCAACTCGAAAACAAGTCTGATGGCAACAAAACGTCAAAACAACAAAACGTCTTGGGGAAAGCCAACCAAAAGTTCTTTGTACTGAACTCTTTAAAAATGTTTTTTTTTAACACCCCCCTTTTTGGTGCTTTTGTAAAACTGTCACCCAGCATTCTATTACGCAAGTAGGTGTCCATTTCAGGTCGTTGTCAGTTACCTTGGCATTCACAGATAGTGTTACAACTTGTCTTGTGACTCGACTCTTCAACGCTCCTCTGTGTGTTCTGTAGTTAACACACAACCTTACTAATCATGATTGACCAGTGTGTAGGGATAGCTGAGGTGAACTACTGTATGTGTCGTGGTCTCAAACAGCAAAGCTGTACAGAGGGTATCATAAGTATTCACCCCCTTGGATTGTTTTCCACATTTTGTTGCGTTAGAAAGTGGGATTGAAATAAATTGAGGGCACTGTGAGCGTTATTTAAGATACTCATCAAAGAGGTAAGGTTTCTGATGTTTTCGAAAGATGGGCAGGGACTCCCTGTCCTGACTTTCTGGGGGAAGCTTGTTCCACCGTTGGGGTACCAGGACAGATAAGAACTTTGACTGGGCTGAGTGGGAGCTGCCGAGAAACCAGAGGTGGCGGAATGGAGTGCTCGGGTGTAGGCTTTGAGCATAGCCTGGAGGTAAGGAGGGGCAGTTCCCCTTGCTGCTCCGTAGGTCTTGAAGATGATGCAAGCTTCGACTGGAAGCCAGTGGAGTGTGCGGAGAAGCGGGATGACATGGATGAACTTAGGAAGGTTGAAAACCAGGGGGGCTGTGGCATTCTGGATAAGTTGCAGGGGTTTGATGGCACAAGCAGGGAGCCAAGCCAACAGAGAGTTGCAGTAGTCTAGACAGGAGATGCCAAGAGCTTGGATTAGGACCTGCGCCTCTTCCTGTGTGAGGAAAGGTCGTACTCTATGAATGTTGTAGAGCATGAACCTGCAGGAGTGAGTCATTGCTTTGATGTTTGCGGAGAACGACGGAGTGTTGTCCAGGGTCAAGCCAAGGTTCTTTGCACTCTGGGAGGGGACACAGTGGAGTTGTCAACCATGATGGAGAGGTCTTGGAGTGGGCAGGCCTTCCCCAGGAGGAAGAGCAGCTCAGTTTTGTTGAGCTTGAGGTGGTGGACCGACATCCAAGCTGAGATGTCTGCCAACCGCATAGCAATGATAAGAGAAACCATGTGAGGATATGACAGAGATGAGTGACTTTGTGTAAAGAGGAGAGGGCCTAGAACCAAGCCCTGTGGGACACTAGTAGTGAGAGCACCTGGTGCAGACACAGATCCTCTCCACAACACCTGGTAGGAGCGACCTGCCAGGTAGGATGCAATCCAGGAGTGTGCAGAGCCTGAGATGCCCAACCCTGAGAGAATGGAGAGGAGGGTCTGATGGTTCACAGTGTAAAAGGCAGCAGATAGATCTAGGAGGAACAGAGGAAAGCAAGTCAGCTTTGGCAGAGCGGAGAGCCTCTGTGACGCTGAGGAGAGTGGTCTAAGTTGAGTGAGCCACCTTGAAGCCTGACAGGTTAGGGTCAAGAAGTTTGTTCTGAGAGATAGATAGAGAGTTGGTCAGAGACTGCATGCACAAGTGTTTTGGAAAGAAAATAAAGAATGGATACCGGTCTGTAGTCAGAGGGGAAGCAGGCAGTGGTCAGGGATGAGTTGATGAGGGAAGTGAGGAATGGGAGAAGGTCTCCAGATGGTCGGGAGGAGGGGATGGGTTCAAGTGGGCAGGTTGTCGGGCGGCCGGACATCCCAAGTCACAGGGTAGTTCTGTGTGAGTGGGACCAGTGGACTCGGTAGGCTGAGTGAATGAGGAGCGGATGCCGTCCACCTTTTTAACAAAAAAATTAAAGTGCTTGACAAAGTCACCCACAGGGAGGGAGAGGAGGATTAAGGAGGGACGAGAAAGTGGAGGCGTTTCCCAGGGTTGGAGGCAGAAGCTTGACATTTTGAGTGATAGAAAGTGGATTTTGTTAATACGTATACATGTTGTATATAGAGTCAAACAAATAATAAATATTTTAAAAAATAAAAAATATTTAAAGCGGCTTTAGCAGCCGGTACAGAGGTAGAGAGGAGGGAGCGAAAGCATGATAGATCCTCCGGAAGTTTATTTTTCCTCCATTTCCACTTAGCTGCCCGCAGCCCTGTTCTGTTAGCATGCAGTGAGACACTCGGCCACGGAGCAGGAGGGGAAGGTTGGGCCAGCTGGAAGGAAAGGGGACTGTGAGAGTCAAAGAATGCAGAAAGGGAGAAGAGTAGGGTCAAATCGACAGTCAGGAGACTGGAGGGAGAAGGACTTAGCAGAAAGAAGAGAGGATAGGATTGAGTGAGTAGGGTTGGAGGAAACAAAGTAGTGATCAGAGACATGGGGGGGTTGCAACTATACTTAAAAATATATTAAATGTCTGATGTGTTATTGTTACCATCTACTAATCAATTCTCTTCTTTAGGATGCTTTCAAAAAGCTCCCTTGTATGTTTTGTTGAATCTGCTTGACTGAGGGACCTTACAGATGTACAGTATGGGTTAAAGATGAAGGGGTAGCCATTCAATAATGTCAACCCATATTATTTTACACCAAGTGAGTCCATGTAATTTATATGTAATTTGTTAAGCAGAATTGTACTCCAGAACTAATTTAGGCTTGCCTAAACAAAGAGAAATACTTATGCCACGACTATATTTTTGTTGATTAATTTTTTTCCTCTATTAATTTGTAGAATTTTCTTTTCACTTTGACATTATACAGTATTTTGTGCAGATCAAGCTATTTCAATCCCACTTTGTAATGCATAAAATGTGAAAAAAGTCCAAGGGGGTGAATACTTATGGTACATACTGTAGTTTAATATTTGGCACTGTGGAGGGCTCTACCTGCTTTTCTGAAATGCAGCCCTCTCTGTGCTGTTGTTCAGAGAGTGAAACTGTCCTCAGGTTAGTGTATGACCCCTGCTACGTTTGGTTGCATGTTCAGGATTCTCCACAGGACTTTTCTCTCTGACTTTATGGAGTATTTTGTGTGGCTCAATCGCACAAAACATTTTTTGAAGTCTATTTCAATCCCACTCTATATCGTGTTCAAAATGTGAAAAATATCCAAGGGTGGGTGAAAACGTTATTATACCTACTGTACAGGGCTAAAAATTAAACTGCACAGGGAGGCTCAGGCCAAAAGATGAGGGTAAATGGTGCTGGGGAATATGATTAGTAAGATGGTCATGTAGCCTAACTGCAGTCAATTCAACAGGTTCGTAATCACAAAGGCCATGCATTTGTCACAGACATCTTCTCAGAACGCCCCTATCGGAGTACGTGTTTGTACGAGTGTGTGCGTCAATGTGGATCTCTCTGTGTAATTTATAATCTGCTGTCACCTTGACATTTCATTACATTTTCTACAGTGTGAGACCAGAGGCTGCTGTGTTGAATCACTAATAAATATTTTTCCCTTCTCTTTATAAAGGTTGTTGGACACAGTACAGGCCAAGGATATGTTAGATGATATACTTGTTTACAACTACTGGACAGGATCCCTCCCTTCCCTGTGCGTTAGTGTGTCTCTGCAGTGACTGTGCAGTTATGGGTGTGTGAGGCGTATATGTGTGACTGCCCTCTACCATGCCTGGCACTTTCCCAGGAGAGTCATGACACAACCCTGCTTTTTCCTGGGATTTCAGATAGTCATGATCAGCCCCTGCATCGTGTGTGTGTGCGTGTGTGCGTGTGTGCGTGTGCATGTGCATGTGCGTGTGTGTGAAAGATTTATTTAGGGTCTGGGATGATTTGGATCATGACACTATTTCCCAAAGGGCATTTCGAAGGCGTACATACTAGAGGTCGACCGATTATGATTTTTCAACGCTGATACCGATTATTGGAGGACCCAAAAAGCCGATACCGATTAATCGGCCGATTTAAAAAAAAAATGTATTTATTTATTTATTGTAATAATGACAATTACAACAATACTGAATGAACACTTATTTTAACTTAATATAATACATCAATAAAATCAGTTTAGCCTCAAATAAATAATGAAACATGTTCAATTTGGTTTAAATAATGCAAAAACAAAGTGTTGGAGAAGAAAGTAAAAGTGCAATATGTCCTGTATAAGAAAGCTAACGTTTCAGTTCCTTGCTCAGAACATGAGACCATATGAAAGCTGGTGGTTCATTTTAACATGAGTCTTAAATATTCCCAGGTAAGAAGTTTTAGGTTGTAGTTATTATAGGAATTATAGGACTATTTTCCTCTATACCATTTGTATTTCATATACCTTTGACTATTGGATGTTTTTATAGGCACTTTATTATTGCCAGTGTAACAGTATAGCTTCCGTCCCTCTCCTCGCTCCTCCCTGGGCTCGAACCAGCAACACAACGACAATAGCCACCATCGAAGCAGCGTTACCCATGCAGAGCAAGGGGAACAACTACTAGAAGGCTCCTTGCGAGTGATGTTTGAAAAGCTATTAGCGTGCGCTAACTAGCTAGCCATTTCACTTCGGTTACACCAGCCTCACCTCGGGAGTTGATAGGCTTGAACAGCGCAATGATTGACGCACAACTAAGAGCTGCTGGCAAAACGCACGAAAGTGCTGGTTGAATGAATGTTTACGCGCCTGCTTCTACCTACCACCGCCCAGTCAGATACTTAGATACTTGTATGCTTGTATGCACAGTCAGGACACGCTAGATAATATCTAGTAATATTATAAACCATGTGATTATGATTATGATTGATTAAATGTTTTTTATAAGATAAGTTTAATGCTAGCTAGCAACTTACCTTGGCTTACTGCATTCATGTAACAGGCAGTCTCCTTGTGGAGTGCAACAAGAGGCAGGTCGTTATTGAGTTGCACTAGTTAACTGTAAGGTTGCAAGATTGGATCCCCCGAGCCGACAATGTGAAAATCTGTCGTTCTGCCCCTGAACAAGGCAGTTAACCCACCGTTCCTAGGCCGTCATTGAAAATAAGAATGTGTTCTTAACTGACTTGCCTAGTTAAATAAAGGTATAAAAAATACTTTTAAAAAAAATTGGCAAATCGGTGCCCAAAAATACAGATTTCCGATTGTTATGAAAACTTGAAATCGGCCCTAATTAATCGGCCCTTCCGATTAATCGGTCGACCTCTAGTACATACACAGATGTGTGAGACACTGATGACATGGGAGATGATTGTTTATCTTTAGTGATCACATTTCTGTCATGCCTTGGTCATTATATTTTGTGTTTTTGGTATGTTTGGGTAAGCCAGGGTGTGACATGGGTTTGTTTATATGTTGTGTTTCGTATTGGGGTTTGTAGTAATTGGGATTGTGTTGATTAGGGGTGTGTCTAGTTAGGCTTGGCTGCCTGAGGCGATTCTCAATTGGAGTCAGCTGCTTATCGTTGTCTCTGATTGGGAACCATATTTAGGTAGCCTGAGTTCGCGTTGTATTTTGTGGGTGTTTGTCCTGTCTCTGTATTATAGTCACCAGATAGGCTGTAATTAGTTTCACGGTCCGTTTGTTGTTTTGCTTTGTATGTTATTGAGTTATTTTCATGTACGCATTCTTTCATTAAAGTCATGAGTAACCTACACGCTGCATTTCGGTCCGACTCTCTTTCTACAAACGAAGAACGCCGTTACAGAAACACCCACCACTCACGGATCGAGCAGCGTGTGAACTGGCAGGATCTAAAGGAGGACGTTATGGAAGGTAGAGGCATGGATTATACGACGTGGGAAGAAATCGACAGGTGGGCGGCCGATCCAGAGCGAGTGCAGGAGCCCGCCTGGGATTCCCTACAGCAATGCGAGGAGGGCTATAGACGTATGGATTCGAGAAGGAAAGCACGGCTATACAGAGCGAAAACGGAAAGTAACGGGGGAAAGCGCAGAGAGAGAGTGGCTGAGTCAGGAGTCAGACCTGAGCCTACTCTCCCTGTTAATCGGGAAGAACAGTTGCAGTGGGAGGAGGAATTAGACGGTAAAGGACCCTGGGCGCAGACGGGAGAATATCGCCGTCCCAAGGAGGAAATAGAAGCAGCTAAAGCGGAGAGGCGCAGGTATGAGGAAGCAGCACGCGACGCGGTTGGAAACCGGAAAGTCACCCCAAAAAATGTATTGGGGGGGGGCTAGAAGGGAGAATAGTTATGCCAGGTAGGAAACCTGTGCATACTCCCTGTGCTCACCGTTGGGCTAGAGAGACCGGGCAGGCACCGTGTTATGCTATGGAGCGCACGGTGTTTCCAGTGCGGGTGCAGAGCCAGCTGCGACACATACCAGCTCTTCCTATTGGCCGGGCTAGAGTGGGCAACGAGCCAGGTAAGCTTGGGCAGGCTCGGTGCTCAAGAGCTCCAGTGCGCCTGCACGGCCCGGTCTATCCAGAGCCACCTCTACACAACAGTCCTCCGGTAGCAGCTCCCCGCACCAGGCTTCCTGTGCGTGTCCTCGATCCTGTAGCTCCAGTTCCAGCACCACGCACCAGGCCTTCAGTGCGCCTCGCCTGTTTAGCGCAGCCAGAGCCTTTCTCCTCTCCTGCGCTGCCGGAGTCTCCCGTCTGCCCAGCACCGCCAGTCTGTCCAGCGCCGCCTGTGCTCCCAGTCTGCCCAGCGTCGCCAGTCTGCCCAGCGTCGCCAGTCTGTCCAGCGTCGCCAGTCTGCCCAGCGTTGCCAGTCTGCCAGGATCCGCCGGAAGTGCCCGTCTGCCAGGATCCGCCGGAAGTGCCCGTCTGCCAGGATCCGCCGGAAGTGCCAGTCTGCCAGGATCCGCCAGAAGTGCCAGTCTGCCAGGATCCGCCGGAAGTGCCCGTCTGCCAGGATCCGCCGGAAGTGCCCGTCTGCCAGGATCCGCCGGAAGTGCCAGTCTGCCAGGATCCGCCAGAAGTGCCAGTCTGCCAGGATCCGCCAGAAGTGCCAGTCTGCCAGGATCCGCCAGAAGTGCCAGTCAGCCAGGATCTGCCAGTCTGCAGAGAGCTGTCAGCCTGCATGGAGCAGTCAGAGCTGTCAGTCTGCATAGAGCAGCTAGATCCGCCAGCCAGCCAGGAGTTACCGGAGCCTACTACCTGTCTGAGCTTCATCTCAGTACTGGGCGTCCTCTCAGTGCTGGGCATCCTCTCAGTACTGTGCTTCCCCTCAGTCCCGGGCTGCCCCTCAGTCCCGGGCTGCCTCTGTCCCGAGATGCCCCTCTGTCCCGAGACGCCCCTCTGTCCTGAGCTGCCCCTCAGTCCCGGGCTGCCCCTCTGTCCCGAGATGCCCTTCTGTCCCGAGCTGCCCCTCAGTCCCGGGCTGCCCCTCTGTCCCGAGATGCCCCTCTGTCCCGAGATGCCCCTCTGTCCCGAGATGCCCCTCTGTCCCGAGATGCCCTTCTGTCCCGAGATGCCCTTCTGTCCCGAGATGCCCTTCTGTCCCGAGCTGCCCTTCTGTCCCGAGCTGCCCCTCTGTCCCGATCTGCCCCTCGGTCCCGAGCTGCCCCTCTGTCCCGAGCTGCCCCTCAGTTATGTGGGGATCAGGGTGAGGACTATTAGGCCATGGTCGGCGGAGAAGGTGGATTATCCCAGGATGCGAAGGGGAGGAACTAGGACATTCATGGAGTGGGGTCCACGTCCCGAGCCAGAACCGCCACCATGGACAGACGCCCACCCGGACCCTCCCTATGCTCTTGAGGTGCGTCCCGGAGTCCGCACCTTAGGGGGGGGGTTCTGTCACGCCTTGGTCATTATATTTTGTGTTTTTGGTATATGTTTGGGTAAGCCAGGGTGTGACATGGGTTTATATGTTGTGTTTCGTATTGGGGTTTGTAGTAATTGGGATTGTGTTGATTAGGGGTGTGTCTAGTTAGGCTTGGCTGCCTGAGGCGATTCTCAATTGGAGTCAGCTGCTTATCGTTGTCTCTGATTGGGAACCGTATTTAGGTAGCCTGAGTTCGCGTTGTATTTTGTGGGTGATTGTTCCTGTCTCTGTGTTAGTTTGCACCAGATAGGCTCAGTCACTTGGTTTTTTCTTTTCAATTGTTTTGGAAGAGAAGAGAACGAGCGCCATTCTCCTTGCGGAGATGGTGCTAAATACATCAACACGGTCGGTCCCTGGGATTGGGCTGGCCAACACGATTCGGTTTGCTTGGAAGGAAAAGGAGTTTGAGCCTTTAGGACGGGAATCCTTTGGAAGGATAATATTGATGGGGATTCTAAAGCTGACGGTGAAGGACGTGTTTTGTTTCCAAGGCAACTCGTTGGAGGGAGCATACGACGTTGCACTATATACAGAGGAAAAACACGATGATATCCTGAGAAGGGCAAGAGCAGTGGGAGGTGAGAGGCCGATGTGCCACTACGAAATAACAAGCCTGGCGAAGAATAACTTTAGGGTTGTAACTGTGAACATTTACAACCCTTACGTTAAGGACGAAGAGGTGAGGGCTTTTCTGGGGAGATACATGGATAACGTCTCCTCAGCAAGGCACCTCAAAGACTCCCTTGGGTTTTGGAATGGGAGGAGAGGCTTCCAGGCCCTCCTCAGAGAGGACCCAAGGGGACATGGTGGCTACCTCCATCCTCCTGCTATGTTCACCCTAGGGGCTGACAGGGGGACGTTGTATTATGCACGTCAGCCCCCATTTTGCAGACGCTGTATGGCCTATGGTCACATATTCGCCTCATGCAGTGCAAGAAAATGCAGATTTTGTGCATCTGAGGATCACGAGGCGAGGGATTGTGACAAGCCTAAGACGTGCCATGGGTGTGGCTCGTCAGCACACCTGTGGAGGGGTGCCCGGCCCGTCAGAGGTCATATGCGTCTGCGGCTGGGGGAGCAGGAGCGGGGGATGGGGAAGAAGAGGAGGGGAAGGAAGCACGCCTCATGACCAGAGTTCAGGTCCAGAGGGGAAGGCCACAAGGAAGGAGGAGGAGCCAGAAGTGGCGGATGGAAGAGAGAAGGAAACGGAAGGCACGGGAGTAGGAGAACCAGAAAAAGCGGCGGAAGAAGGCAACCGAGTGGAGGAGCATGAGAAAGAAGAAAGCGAGGGAGGAGTGGTGGAGAACGAGACGGTGGAAGAGAAAGTGGACTGGGGGAAAGTGCCATGGTGGAAGAGATGAGGGGTATGGTGGAGGAGCTGGCGGGGGGAGGGTGGTATCTCTTCACTGCCGCCATCACCAAAGAAGAGTATGAAGAGGAGGGGGCGATTGGCCGACAGTGAGGGGGAAGGGATGGCCAAGAGAGTGATGGGGGCGGGAGAAACCTCTGGGTTGCTGCTGGTTTCCCCAGGCCCTCAACTTCTGTTGGGTGGGGACACACATAACAAGACTCAGGACTGGGTACAAGAGGAGGTGGGGAGTTTTTGTTTGGGGACTCAGCCTCCCCAATTTTTTTTCCAAACCAGCTGCAACACTGGGGAGGGGGAGGATTGTGGGGGTAGACCCAGGGTGCAGGGCACTCCGGAGCCAAACACTATTCCTGCATCCTGGGAGGGTGTGATGGAGGAAGAGGGGGGATGTCGGGATTACGGATGGTGTTCTCACCGGTAGATATGGAGCAGGGAGCATCGGGTGAGTCTCCTGTTTTATGTTTTTTTCTGTCTGGGTTTAGAATTTGAGTGTATTACATGTATTTATTTTTCATGGAGTCTAATTTTACATTTGTTAGTTTAAATGTAAGGGGTTTAAGGGATTTTGTTAAGAGGAGGGCGGTTTTTAGTTATTTGGAGGGTGTGGGGTTTGATTTTTGTTTTTTACAGGAGGTTCACCTGAGGGATGGAGGGGATGTTATTAGGTTTAAGAGGGAGTGGGACAAGGGGGAGTCGGTTTGGGGTGTTGGGGGTGCACTCATCGGGGTAGGGATTTTGTGTGGGCACAGGGAGGTAAAAGTGGAGGATTCTTTCGTGGTAATGCAGGGGAGGGTTATAGGTGTGGATGTCACGATAAGGGATTGTAAATTTAGATTAGTGGTGGTGTATGGGCCACAGGTGGTGGCAGACAGAAGGGAGATGGTGGACTGTCTGACGCCCTTGTGTGTCACAAATAGGAAATTAGTGATAGGGGGATTTTAATACAGATTTAGGAAGAGGGGGATAGCAGTGCGGGCGCCATTGCCAGGCTAATGGCTTGCCATGGTCTGGTAGATGGTGGTCTGCACACTACTCCGAAAATGGACGGTCCTACATGGCGTAACTCCAGGGGGTTGAGCGGAGGCTCGACTATATTTTTGTACCCAGGTCTTTGGGTAAGTTGTCTGGGCGGCTGTTGCCTGTTTTCTTTTCGGATCACGACGGGGTGCTCCTGCAGGTGGGGTCGCCAGTCTGCCTCTTTGGTAGAGGGTACTGGAAGCTAGATCGGGATGTGCTGGAGGAGCAGGCTTTTGTTGACGGGTTTTATGGTTTCTTTTGAGGCTTGAGGGCCTCCGGTCCATGTGCGAGGGGGTGTTAGAGTGGTGGGAATTAGTTAAGGTGAGGATTAGGGCTTTTATAATAGGGTATTGCAAGAGGAAAAAAAGGGAGGAGAGGAGGGAGGTGGATCGTATCCAGAGGTTAATTGAACTCGAATACGAGGCAGGCAACCTCGGCGGGTCGTTTGACTGGGAGAGATCCGCAACCCTAAAGGCGCAGCTCAGGGAGTTGCAGGAGCGGAAGGCTCGAGCTTTCCTTGAGCGAGCGCATAGTGGCTTTCTAGAACATAATGAGACTTGTTCTGCTATGTTCTTTAAGTTGGTTAGGGCAAGACAGAGTAGGAAGGTAATGCATGGTGTTAGGGAAGAAAATGGTAGTATAGTTAGAGAACCAGAGGATATGGTCAGGGTGACAACTGATCATTTCCAAGGTTTATTTAAGGAAAGGGAAATAGATGTAGAGCAGGGAAATGTGTTTTAGAACACTTGTCCAGGCGGTTGCCGGAGGACATTAGAGAAGTGATGGAGGCCCAGATCTCACTAGAAGAGGTTGAGAGCGCTCTTAGGAGGATGGGAAAAGGGAAGGTGCCTGGGATAGATGGGCTGCCGGCTGAGTTTTATCTCAAGTTTTGGGGTATACTTGGACCAGTGGTCCTCGAAGTCTTGAAGGCCATCCTTGAGACGGGGTCCCGGGGGATCAATGGCTGTTGGTGTGCTGTCACTTTTATATAAGAAGGGGGAAGTAACAGACCTTGGCAACTGGCGGCCGTTGACCATGCTGTGTGTAGATTACAAGCTACTTGCAAAGGTTTTAGCAGACCGGTTGCGCACAGCCCTTCCCTACGTCGTTCATGAGGATCAGACGTGCGGGGTAGAGGGCCGCTCTATTAGATGGAACCTACAGTTAATCAGGGACTCCATCGCTTGGGTTGAAGATAGAGGTCTGCCTTTAATGGTAGCAGCGCTAGATCAGGCGAAAGCCTTCGATCGCGTGAATAGATCCTTTTATTCAGAGTGTTAGGTCGATTAGGATTTGGGGAGAAGTTCATAGGATGGATTCGTACATTATATGTCGGAGCGGGGTGCCGAGTTAGTGTAAATAGTCACTTGGGTGACGTTTTGACCTCTCGTCTGGGGTCAGGCAGGGGTGCCCACTCTCGGCTCTCCTCTTCGTTCTGTACATGGAGCCTCTGGGGGCTGCCATTAGGGCAGACACAGGGGTGGAAGGTTTGCTGATCCCTGGAAGTGGTGGGCTGCGTGTTAAGATGACGCAGTACGCCGACGACACTTCCTTGCTGTTGTGCAAGGACTCGTGCCTGACAAGGTCCCTTGCCATCTTTGGGGATTTCACCCGAGCGTCGGGAGCAGTTCTGAACCATGCAAAGTCTTCTGTCAAGTTTTTCGGAAGATGGCGCGGTAGAACGGATGTGCCTGGGGGGTTATCTCTCTGTGAGGGGGCCCTGAGGATTCTCGGGGTCCATTTTGAGACCTCCGGCTCAGCGACGCTAAACTGGAACATGCGTATCGCAGTGGTACAGAGGAAGCTAGCAATGTGGAAAGCTAGGTATTTGTCTTTTATGGGCAAAGTTCTGGTCCTAAAGGTGGATGTGTTGCCATCTCTTTTGTATTTGGCATACATCTACCCATTGCCGGCTTGTCTGAGGAGGCCTCTAGTGAGGCTTGTGTTTCAGTTTATGTGGAGTGGCAGGTGCGAGTGGGTCGCCAGGGCACGCATGATCTGTCCCATCGGGGAGGGAGGTAGGGGGGTACCACATTTCCCCCTCAAGCTGGACTCAATTTTTGTTTCCTTCTTGTTAACGGAGCTTGCTCAGCCAGTGATACACCCATCCGGTTACCTCCTGCGGGTGTTTTTCTCGTATCAGGCGAGAAGCATAATGGTGTGGTCTAACACGGGTCCTCGGGCGGAACAGCTGCCGTGGCACTTTGGTCATGCGGCCAAGTGGCTGCGTGCGCACCCTGAGGTTGAAGTTGCCCGAGTAGGTTTAGATCACAGGCACCTGTACGAGGAGGTCAGAAAGGCAGGGAGTCCGGCGCCTGTAGTGGGCATCTCGGAAGTGGTCTGGGAGGGAGTGCAGGCGCGGGGTCTGGATAACAGGCTCAAGGACCTGAATTGGTTGAGCCTTCATAAGTGTTTGCCGGCACGTTCCATCTTGTACCGGTATAATTTGGTGCAATCCCCCACCTGTCTAAGATCCTCTTGTGGCAGGGAGGAGACTGTGCGCCATGTCTTTTGGGACTGTGCCTTTGCCGGAGTAGTATGGGCTAGGGCACGGGTGTTGTTAGGTTTGGTAAAGGGGGATTTTGTATTGACGTGGGCCAGGTTAGAGAGGGGTGTAGGGAGAGCGAGAGGGACGGATAGGGACAGGTTTCTGCTCTGGCTTCTCATGAGTCTCTTTAAACGGGGGCTGTGGGAAGCAAGGCAGAACATGGTGAAGACAGGGAAAGATTGGGGGTGGAAGGGATAGTGAGGAGGGTGGAAGGAGATTTGAGGGGAGGATGAAGAGGGAGGAGAGGAAGTGGGGGCAGCATGCTGCTCGGGAGAGGTGGAAGGGGGGTTTAGGGCTGGGTGTCATTTAGATTTGTAAGAGGATAGATTAGGGACGGGGAGATAGGGAGAGGTATTTTGTAGGGTAACGGGGAGGGAAGATGCTCCCCTGAGGTTTTTGTTTGTGGTTTATGTTTTAGTTTAATTAGTTTATTTAAAATACCATTATTTGTGTATGTATGTAAATTATGAGTTGTAAAGAATGAATGGTATTGAAGATAATAAACTATTTTTATAAAAAAAAAAAAAAAAAAAAAAATAGGCTGTAATTAGTTTCACGTTCCGTTTGTTGTTTTGTATTCTCACAGTTATTTCATGTACGTATTCTTTCATTAAAGTCATGAGTAACCTACACGCTGCATTTCGGTCCGACTCTCTTTCTACAAACGAAGAACGCCGTTACAATTTCAAGACAAAAAAAAGCATAATAATATTTTCAAACTATTCATTACTTTGCCTTAATTACCATTATCTGGCCTTGGTAACTACCCGCTACACTATAATTACTGGTGTCTCTGAGTGTCTGTACGTGATGTGTGAGGATCAGACTGACAACAATTCGTCCGGTAAGAGCTAATATTAGAGCAGGGTGCTGGCAGTGGCAGTGGTTGGGGCTTTCCAGACTGAGGAGATGGTGTGAGTGTGAACTTGACAGACACTACAAATTTGGATTGATAATAAAAAAACATGGAATGTGTTGCGTAACCACAGTAACTTGTCTGCCTGCCTTGTCTCTTGTTTTGGTTCATTCTGAGCCTCCAAGTTCAAGGATCCCTCACCTTTGAAAAAAGCTTTGATTAATCCAACAGACAGGTCTGTTTCCAATTAGCAATCAGACACATTTGTGGAGTCCATCACAGATCCAACCATCCAAGCAAGACCTGTACTGTATGATAACAAATTGTTTACAGCCAGGAGCTTATGATACTATGATACATTACTATTTTTGGCAAGACATTTTCAGGTTTCACTCTTCTGGTGTACTATTTTGAGAGGAGTCCGACTGTTCTCTGTAGTTGAGGATTCTCTGGTAACAACAAATTACTCCCAGAACACCTAACAGAGCTGAGAACACCAGAACACTTCTCTTACCTACCTCCGCAGACACTCAAGCTGCTTCGCCATGGCTATTTAATAGCAGGAATAGAAAGCACACGTGGAAGTCCATGCCAGTCAGATTGACAGCCAAGGACGCCTTGCTTTGTAGGACCAGGGTGTCTCTAGAACAGCCTACCTCTGGCTTCTGCTGAGACTAGTGATCGCCTTGTGTTACCATATCTAATAGCTGTTTTGGTCTCTCTTTTAAGGATATGGAAATGTTGTTTAGGTCGGCATTTGAACAGTTAGCCAGGGAATAGTGAGATGTAAATGTTTGTGTGCGGGGAAAAAACGTGATGTACTGTACAGTCGTGGCCAAAGGTTTCAAGAATGACACACACCAAGGTTGCTGCTTCAGTGTCATTAGATATTTTTGTCAGATGTTACTATGGAATATTGAAGTGTAATTACATGCATTTCATAAGTGTCAAAGGCTTTTATTGACAATTACATGAAGTTGATGCAAAGAGTCAATATGTGCAGTGTTGACCCTTCTTTTTCAAGACCTCTGCAATCTGCCCTGGCATGCTGTCAATTAACTTCTGGGCCACATCCTGACCCAAAATATTGATGTTTTGTTCCCACTTAGTTATCACTTTTGCCTTATGACAAGGTGCTCCATCATGCCGGAAAGGCATTGTTCGTCGCCAAACTGTTCCTGGATGGTTGGGAGAAGTTGCCCTCGGAGGATGTGTTGGTACCATTTTTTCTTCATGGCTGTGTTCTTAGGCAAAATTGCGAGTGAGCCCACTCCCTTGGCTGAGAAGCAACCCCACACATGAATGGTCTCAGGATGCTTTACTGTTGGCATGACACAGGACTGATGGTAGTGCTCACCTTGTCTTCTCCGGACAGGCTTTTTTCCGGATGCCCCAAACAATCGGAAAGGGGACTCATCAGAGAAAATGATTTTACCCCAGTGCTCAGCAGTCCAATCCCTGTACCTTTTGCAGAATATCAGTCTGTCCCTGATGTTTTTCCTGGAGAGAAGTGGCTTCTTTGCTGCTGTCATGACGTTGGCCTCATCCCCCTCTCCCTGCCTCCCCCTTGCCTCCTTCAACTAGGTTGCTGTGGTCAGAGAGACGTCGTAAATTCCTGAGGATCTCCTCATTGAACTAAATCAGAGGACCGCCCCTGAGCCCAGTTAGGGTCAGACATCCTGGGACAGCCCTTTTCGGGCCCTTCCGAATAAAACTCCCACTCGGGTTTTCGATCAGCAGACCGAGCACAATTACGAGATGGCTAAAGGTTGCAGACCATGCTTTTCTCCATTAGGAGGAGACAAAGGTTGTAGACCATTGATGAATCTTTTAACCATACCACGTGGTTAAACTCTTAGACTATAGATACCGACAGAATAAGAACAAGTCTTCGATATTAATTACTAGTCTGCAGCTAGGAATTCTGTATCATTGAACGCAAAGAACGACAACCGCCGAAACATCCATCTATAATGAATGTCACTCTGAACTATCCCCTCTAACCCCAACCAAGAGAGAGAGGGAGAGAGACGGACAATTCTACAAAAGACACAAACTTTTCACCAGCGATCAAGACGACACACTGAGCGTAAATATATATATTGATTGCAATTGTTCCCGAATGAGTGAGCGTTCATGTGTAAAGGATTAGCATTTCAATTTTTATAATTATCACTCTGTAGTGACTTCTTACTCGACCCCCACTTCCCCTTTTGTCTAACAAGCCGCCATGCCGGTTTAGCCCACTAGGGCACATTCTCATTTCATGTAACCACATTTACCTTGTTTGTTTGTTTGTTTGTTTGTTTATGCATTTCTGTGAATTACTTAGTTAGTATAAATACATGATTTAAGACAATTGATGTATGGAGGACTCATAGTGAAGACTTGGTTCGTGCAGATAACCAACAACTCACTAACGTGAGGTAAAGTAAATAATTCATTAATTCGAAGACTAATTGATCAGATAAAATATCTGAAAAGTTATTTTAGGAAATGATAACTTTGTAATCTGAATATTTATCCTTGGTGTCCCGACTTCCTAGTTAATTAGTTACATGATTAATCAGTTGATCGCGTAATACTAATTACAGAGTATCTTTGATAAAAACTATGAGTCTTCAGTTAATGATAGTAAAGGCACGACACTGCCCTTCTTGACACCAGGCCATCCTCCAAAAGTCTTTGCCTCACTGTGCATGCAGATGCACTCACACCTGCCTGCTGCCATTCCTGAGCAAGCTCTGTACTGGTGGTGCCCCGATACCGCAGCTGTATCAACTTTAGGAGACGGTCCTGGTGCTTGCTGGACTTTCTTTGGCGCCCTGAAGCCTTCTTCACAACAATTGAAGTTCTTGATGATCCGATAAATGGTTGATTTAGGTGCAATCTTACTGGCAGCAATATCCTTGCCTGTGAAGCCCTTTTTTGTGCAAAGCAATGATCTCGGCACATGTTTCCTTGCAGGTAACCATGGTTGACAGAGGAAGAACAATGATACCAAGCACCACCCTCCTTTTGAAGCTTCCAGTCTGTTATTCGAACTCAATCAGCATGACGGAGTGCTCTCCAGCCTTGTCCTCGTCAACACACACCTGTGTTAACGAGAGAATCACTGACGTGATGTCAGCTGGTCCTTTTGTGGCAGGGCTGAAATGCAGTGGAAATGAGGGAAAGGGTATTCTGGAGTATATGCAAATTGCCATCATACAAACTGAGGCAGCAGACTTTGTGAAAATATATTGTGTTATTCTCAAAACTTTTAGCCACAACTGTATGTGTTAAGTGTTGACAGGGCTGTGGTTGATGAGTTTTTAATCAATTAATCAGTTACAGGACGTGAGTACTCTATGCATGCACTTTCTCCAGCATTGCTCTATGCACAATTGTGCTCCACTGGTTGGTAACGATACAGCAGGACCTGACCCTGCTAACCATGATAGTAGGTTCAGAGGTACCAACCTTGAGCCTCACCCAAAATGACTGGGAGTAGCTGTTTCTGATGTCTGTGTTGCCTACAGTCACCTGCCCAGGGGGTCAGGGGAAAGTACCTAGACCATGGAGTCATGCGGTGATTCTGGTAGACAATGGCATGACCGACTCACCTCCCAGGTTATGCAAATGAGCAGATCAGAGATTTTTTATATAACATAACACACATGCGGCTCCTCCGAGACAAACTTAGGTGAACACACACAAACAAAAAATACACCACACACACACACACACACACACACACACATTCAACCATGGATTCTGAATATCCTTCTGTGTCCGTTTGTTTGTTTGTTTTATTGTCTTTCTTCTAAATGGTCCTAATATATTATTGACTCTTTTTTTCTTTATCTTTGGCAGACTGAAAAGAAGCTGAGCATTGCAGCATGGCAAAGAGGCCTGCCGATCATCCTCCAGCTTACTAACCTTCACCAAATGGACCCATTTTGTTTCATTTAGGGTTAGGAGGTTTAGGATAAGAGCACTAGTACTATCAAAGACCAAAAAAATACAAAAATTAGACAGAAGGCTCCACTGAGGCCAGTGTGGGGACCATGTCTAAGTCAGGCAAGATCCTGCACCTGTATGTGGAGGTGAGGTCTGTCCCAGGGAAGGAGCTGGAAGGTGGTGTGGAGGGGATGCACCCACTAGTGCTCCAAGGGCCTGACATCCTACCTCAGTCCCAGTGCACCCCCAGCCACTCTACCTCCACCTCTACCTGTACCTGCACTTGCCCATCCACCTCCACCCCCAGCCCAGCCTCCATGTCCCCAGGGGTGTTGCATAAAGATGGGGGCAGCAGTCCCAGCCTCACCTCCAAGTCCTCCTCCAGACAATCTGTCAGTTTCCAGCTGGACCTACCGGACAACTCCGGACTGCCCACACACCACGAGCAGCGTCTGCCTTATGAGGGGATTGGTCAGCTGCTCTCCAATCTCCAGCCTGCACCCAATGGGCCGCAGCATGACAGTCTGGTGCTCACCCGCTCCTCAGACATTGAGCACTACCACAGGAGGGTGCCCCTATCCCCTGCCTCCTCTGGGAGAATAACGTCCCCCTCGACTCCAACCAGTGGGCGCAGGTCCTACAATGGCTCTGGTGTGGGAGACGAGGGCAAGTGCTCTGTGGTCAGCTTTAGTTACATAGAGAAAGCCAGCATTAAGTCTGTGGACAGCCCCCACAGTGCTGTGTGCCCAAGTGTACCTGAGAACTCTTTCAGTAGAGGTGTGGAGGAGGGGTATATGCCTGCCCACCTTAGGAAGAGGCTCAGTGACCCTGTGTGGTCGGATAGCTCCGGTAGCTCCAGCCCCAAACTGTCCTGTCCCACCTCCGGCAGGTCTCCCAGGAGCTCCCCCTGCCTCCGCAGGGCCACTCTGGACACTGTGGCCAGAGAGGCCACCTACAGGGCCATGGAGGAATTTGGCTCCCCGGAACTGAGGCGCAGACTGGCGGCCTACAGCCCAGACAGAAGCCCCAGCCTGCCTCGGTACTACCAACAGCAGCCCCGCTGCCAGTCCTGGGGTGGGTCCCCGGTCCTGCCTAGGGGTGCCAAAACACTGCCAATCAATGCACACCTCACAGACTCTGATAGGAACCGTGGTTTGAATGGCCTCCCCAGAAGCCCAGCTTCTCACCAGCTCTCTGTTCAAGCCAGGCAGTCCTACTACAACTTCACCATGTCCCCTTCCAGTGTTAGCTGCCACCATGGTGTCCAGAACCACAGGCTGTGGCTAGGGGACGAGAGCCCCAGGCTGTCCTCAAAATGTGGGGACCACAGCCCCAGGTTGGCCTGCAAGTTTGGGGACGAGAGCCCAAGGTTGTCTTCCAAGTTTCGCCCACCATTACCTGCAGGCAGGCCCACTGCAATTCAGCATGAAATACCAGCAAGCATGATTACCAGCACCCCAACCTCTTGCGACCAGAGGGCTAGCAGCCACACACGCCACCGCACTCCTAGCGATAGCCCCTGCTTACCAAACAAGGTCAACTCCAAACAGTCAGGTCAGTCAAATGACAGCAAGCTGGGAGAGGGATTGAACCAGACGAGTGACAGAAGAAGTAACTCCTCAGCCACTAGCCCTCACATGGCCCGTAAGCTGGCGGAGGACGCAACCAAGCTGTCCACTATCTTCATGGACAGGGGGACTCCCTCCCCCACTCTGTCACAGGCTAACTCCACCAGGTCAGAGAGCCCCAAGTCTGGCTACATCTCCAGGGAGCCTCAACCCTACGCCACCCTCCAGGGCCAGGGTTCTCCAGCACAGCCCCACCCTGAAGCTAACACTCACACACACTTACAGGACCATAGGTGGACAGACAAGGAGTTTCTTAGAGCTGGACCCCACTCCAGAGAGTCTAGACCAGGTCAAGGACAGGGGCAAGCCTCCCCCCTCCTACTGCAGAAGGGAACCTCCTCCCCTGCTATGCCAGCTACGCTGCACCTGGTGGTAGCATCCCACACTCCTATCATAGACCCACGGCTGCAGAGAGCTGAGCTGCTGACGAAAGACAGCCCCACCCTGCACCGCCACCAGCCCCCGCAGTACATGGGAGACCGAGGCTCCCCCAGCCTGGAGAGGAGACCGTATGACACCCGCTTCGACAGAGGGAGTCCGAGGGACAACCCGGAGAGCAGCAGGCGCCTGATTATAGGACTTGACATGGAGCCGCCAGAGAGCTGGAGCTCCAGGATGCAGCAGTGGAGGGAGAATGGGTCCGTTGCGGACAGGGAGGAGTCCTATAGTGAGAGTCCGACTGCTGATGTTGATGAAGTGTATGTGGTGACCAAGGAGGAGCTGCAGCAGAGAAGGAATGGTGCAGCTGTGTTGGGGTATCAGGGGTATAAACATGGAGTAAACAGGGAACAGAGGGGGGAGACCCAGGACCATAGTGGGGCACTGGGGTTCTCCCAAAGCTCCAGTGGAGTGACAGGCAGTCTGGGGGAGAGCACTCAGCCAGAAAGGGACTGTCTCTCTCCAGAGACATCCAGCCAGTCCAGCCAGAAGAGCAATGACACTGAAGAGACAGCATCTGGGATGCAGGTGTGTGTGTGTGTGTGTGTGTGTGTGTGTGTGTGTGTGTGTGTGTGTGTGTGTGTGTGTGTGTGTGAGCGACTGTTTACAAGTGTACATTATACCTTATGTATCACCTACTCAATCATTCTCATTGTCTGTTGTGTTGTAGTCGGAAAGCGGATCCTCTGTGCTGGGCCCATCCTTGCACTCCCAGAAGATTGCCCGTGCCAAATGGGAGTTCCTGTTTGGACAGCCCATAGAGGACAGCCATGATTCTAAAGGTGGGTGGTCCTGAAAGAGGTCTAATGCTGCGTTCATAGCCAAGTGGGAAGGTGGTATTTACCATATAAACTCAGCAAAAAAAGAAACATCCTCTCACTGTCACCTGCATTTATTTTCAGCAAACTTAACATCTGTAAATATTTGTATGAACATAACAAGACTCAACAACTGAGACATAAACTGAACAAGGTCCACAGACCTGTGACTAACAGAAATTGAATAATTTGTCCTGGAACAAAGGGGGGGTCATCATAAAAAAAAGTAACAGTCAGTATCTGGTGTGGCCACCAGCTGCATTAAGTACTGCAGTGCATCTCTTCCTCATGGACTGCACCAGATTTGCCAGTTCTTGCTGTGAGATGTTACCCCACACTTCCACCAAGGCACCTGCAAGTTCCCAGACATTTCTGTAGGAAGTGGCCCTAGCCCTCACCCTCCGATCCAACAGGTCCCAGACGTGCTCAATGGGATTGAGATCCGGGCTCTTCGCTGAACATGGCAGAACACTGACATTCCTGTCTTGCAGGAAATCACCCACAGAACGAGCAGTATAGCTGGTGGCATTGTCATGCTGGAGGGTCATGTCAGGATGAGCCTGCAGGAAGGGTACCACGAGGGAGGAGGATGTCTTCCCTGTAACGCACAGCATTTAGATTGCCTGCAGTGACAACAACCTCAGTCCAATGATGCTGTGACACATCGCCCCAGACCATGACGGACCCTCCACCTCCAAATCGATCCCGCTCCAGAGTACAGGCCTCGGTCTAACGCTCATTCCTTTGACGATAAACACAAATCCGACCTTCACCCCTGGTGAGACAAAACCGCGACTCGGGTTTGTGCCCATAGTCGACGTTGTTGCCGGTGATGTCTGGTGAGGACCTGCCTTGCAACAGGCCTACAAGACCACAGTCCAGCCTCTCTCAGCCTATTGCAGACAGTCTGAGCACTGATGGAGGGATTGTGCGTTCCTGGTGTAACTCAGGCAGTTGTTGTTGCCATCCTGTCCCGCAGGTGTGATGTTCGGATGTACTGATCCTGTGCAGGTGTTACACGTGGTCTGCCACTACGAGGATGATCAGCTGTCCGTCCTGTCTCCCTGTGGCGCTGTCTTAGGCGTCTCACAGTACGGACATTGCAATTTTATTGCCCGGCCACGTCTGCATTGCTCATGCCTCCTTGCAGCATGCCTAAGGCACGTCAACACAGATGAGCAGGGACCCTGGGCCTTTTTCCTTTGGTGTTTTTCAGTAGAAAGGCCTCTTTAGTGTCCTACGTTTTCATAACTGTGACCTTAATTGCCTACCGTCTGTACTCTGTTAGTGTATTAACGACCGTTCCATAGGTGCATGTTCATTAATTGTTTATGGTTCATTGTTTCCCATGTTTGTTCAGTGTTTAAACCCTTTACAATGAAGATCTGTGAAGTTATTTGGATTTTTACGAATTATCTTTGAAAGACAGGGTCCTGAAAAAGGGACGTTTCTTTTTTTGCTGAGTTTTACTACGGGGAAAAACCTACTTGAACATCGCTCCAACTGGTTATTAGTAGTGGGAAACAAAGGATATCCAGCCAACTTGACACAACTATGGGAAGCATTGGAGTCAACATGGGTCAGCATCCATGTGGAACACTTTCAACAACTTGTAGTCCATGCCCTGACAAATTGTAACTGTTCTGAGGGCAAAAGGGGTGCAATTCAATAGTCGGAAGGTGTTCCTAATGTTTTGTGCACTTTGTGGTTGGCGCAGCTTGTTGGCCATTAGCCAATCAGCATTTCTCAAACTAGTTCAAAACACGTAAATGCATCCAACTGGGAATTACTACCTTCCCACTTGGTTATGGATGCAGGATTTGCCTCACTGTCTTACTCTTCCTCCTCCATTTCGGACTTCCTAGTTCGTCATCCCCTTCTCGTAAACAAGCAGCTACTTTCACAATACTCTTGTAATCCAATTAGCTCTAGCTAGCTTTGGCTTTAGCGCCATCATGGCCTGGCATCAGCTCTGTCCTTATAAAAGTTGGACTCTCTTCCTTCTCAAACAAACACTTTCTTTGTTTACCTTTATTGATAGTTTAGAGTCTAGACATCTCAGCCTCATACACAGCTAATCTGTTTCCTGTTAAGTATTTGGACTTTAGAGAATCTGTTCCCTTGATTTTGATGACATTTTCTATATCTCTGCATCTCTCTCACTCATTTTCCATCCTTCCCTATTATGTTACAGTACTCAGTTCATCCCAGACAGTCTGTTATAGGTCCCAAAACAGTGAATGACCATAAACACTACCACCGTAATAACAATCTATACATTTAGAACAGGTCATTTTATTACATTTGCATGTTTTTTACAACAGGTCATTTTAATAAGTTCTACCAAACGTTGAATGTTATTACCGTAGTCAGTCCACTCAATACTCAATCATAATGGAATACAAATCTCAAAATGACTACTGAGCTTTAGAACAGGACTTTAAAAAACAAAACAATTTTGCATGGTTTTTAGAACAGGCTAATTGTTCTATATTATTCCTACTCACTTTTACATGCTCTGTTTGTCTCTTTTGATATCCCAGATTCCTCTCAAGCCCCCCCGAGTGGGACCTCCAGTGAGTCTCCCTTGCCCACCTCCTCCCTGCTCCTGAAGCCCACAGGTCACTGGAGGGGATGGGATGATGAGAGTCAGAGTTTATCCTATCACGATGTCCAGCAGGTGGTGGATTTGGTGACTCTGCCCCCGGTCACTGTGGTTGGCTTCTCGCCCAAGACGGGCATCATCCGGAGAGCCATCAACTACGCTGAGACGGACTTAGATGCTGTGCCCCTGAAATGCTATAGGGAAACAGACCTAGATGAGGTGATATTGGCTGAGGCCGAGAGAGAGCAGGAGGAGGTAGACTCCGCCTTTGGGAGTAACCGCAGTGTGCTCGGCACCTCTGCCTCCAGCGCCAGTACCATAGTACGCACTGACGGAGAGGAGGACGAGCTGGAGGAGGACGAGCTGGAGGAGGAAGAGGAGGAGGTGGTGAGCTGGGCCAGTGTGAGGATGCAGGGGGATAAGAAGAGACAGCATGCCACCCAGGAGGACAATCAGGTGTACAGTCTGCTGCTGAAGGGGTGAGATATTCACTGCAGCTCAGACACACCATACCCTGTAGTCAGTATGTAAAGCATTTATAGAGACACAAATATAGTAGATATTTGCCAATCAGATACCTCATGTGTTCCTAATACATTCTACATGGTGTCTTCCTGTAGTTGTCCCCTGGACCACATATCGGATGCCCAGTCAGCCCTGAAGGCCTCCATCTCAGCGACTAGCCCTCGCAGGACCTCAGTGGATAGCCTGGACTCCTTCAGCCGCCACTTCGAAAGGATCATGGAGTCTCACCGAGCCAAGGGAACCTCCTACAGCAGCCTGGACAGCGTTGACCTCTTGACCTCCAGCGGCCCACCCATATTCACCTTTGACCTGCCCACCCTCACCCCTAAGATCCAAAGCCAAATTTGTGAGAGTGCTCGTCATATTATCGAGCTGAGTTTTGCTCCCCTGGCCCATCCAGAGCTCCCCAGTGTGTCTGACCCCACATGCTCTGAGAACACCCTGGCCCCCACAGGAAAGGGGCTCAGCAGCACCTCTGAGCAGGATTATACGTCAGGAGGGAAGTCCCGGTTGGAGAAAGACTGCTTGCGAACTAACTTAGGCTTGCCTTTCATCAGGTGAGTGACAGACAAACGTGGACAGTGGACATCTTAAGGTCTGCTTCATTTAGACCCTTTTGTATCAGCTTCTCTGCAGTGTCCGTGCAGGAGAAAGTGGTCGCACGCGCACACACACACGCACACACAGCTGCACTCACAACATTTTAACAATCTCTAAAGGATCGTTTAGCTGTGACATCTCTTGAGTGCATTTTTGTGTTTGTTTGCCATTGTCCGCAGGGGCGTGTGCTGGTGATGGTGGCAACACATTTTGTTATATGAAGATCCTATTATAAGATATAGGATCATATTATGCAGTTTCATAATGATAAACTGCTTATGCTGCATTGGTAATACATCTCTTTACTGCTGCTAGACGACCACTGTCACTAAAATCTCATGCCATGTGTTGTCCCTGGAATGGCTGTTCCCAATTACTTTGATTACATTTAGATGTTTAGGGCCTATAATCTAAACATGTGTGACTGGCATATGTTTGGTCTGGCATTTCCAATATTGACAGACAGTGTCTGCTTTGCATACAGCTGTTTTGATCAGAATATGACTGATCTGACCAAATTAACTGTGTAGACATACACTACATGACCAAAAGGAGTTGGTCCCCCCTTTGCTGCTATAACAGCCTTCACTCTTCTGGGAAGGCTTTTCACTAGATGTTGGAAAATTGCTGCGGAGACTTGCTTCCATTCAACCACAAGTATTAGTGAGGTCGGGCACTGATGTTGGGTGATTAGGCCTGGCTCGCGGTCAACGTTCCAATTCATTCCAAAGGTGTCCGATGGGGTTGAGGTCAGGGCTCTGTACAGGCCAGTCAAGTTCTTCCACACTGATCTCGACAAACCATTTCTGTGTGGACCTCGCTTTTTGCACGGGGGCTGTGTGCTTGATTTTATACACCTGTCAGAAACGGGTGTGGCTGAAATAGCCAAATCAACTAATTTGAAGGGGTGTCCACATACTTTTTTTGTGTGAGTATGGTATACTTTATATGCCTGTGAAACTCAACCGCAGAAATTCAGTTGTACCACTAGATGAGGCCAGAGAGCCACTGTTTCTTTTGTTGAACGTTTATCCAGAAATTCGTTTTGAGTACCGTACTGTCTGTAACATGGAGGGATTGAGTTGTGGTTTGAATTCCTGTGATTTGTGCTCAGCGGTATGATACCTCTTTGGTTAAAGTATTGGTGTGGACTTTTGATTGGATGTGTGTGCCTGATGATTTACTTGAAAAGTGAACAAGTGTAATGTATAGTAACTAAATTGGTGTAATTTTCATTGCAAGGTGTAGTGTATCAGTTCCTCCAACCCTGCTAAGAATGGAGTTATTATAACTTTGTTTACGAGACAAATTCTATTAATATGGGCCTGAGAAAATCTAGGTACTCACTCGGGCCCTACTAGTGAAAGTTCATATACAGTATGCATACGTGTACATTATGTAAAACAAATAATGAGTATACCAAACATGAGGAACACCTTCCTAATATTGAGTTGCGCCACCCCGCCCTCCCTTCCACAGGGATGCTGGCCCATGTTGACCCCAATGCTTCCCAGAGTTGTGTCAAATTGGCTGGATACACACGTGAAACTGTTGAACGTGAAAAACCCAGCAGCGTTGCAGTTCTTGATACAAGCTGGTGCGCCTGGCACCTACTGCCATATCCATTTCAAAGGCCCTTAAATATTTTGACTTGCCCATTCACCCTCTGAATGGCATAGACACAATCCATGTCTCAATTGTCTGAAGGCTTGAAAATCCTTCTTCAACTTGTCTCCTTCACTTCATATCAGTGTAGATGAAGAGGGTTGAACAACTGGGATCATAACTTTCACCCGGCCAGTTTGTCATGGAAAGAGCAAGTGTTCTTAATGTTTTGTACACTCAGTGTATGTTCTACAGTATGTGTAGACCGACTCATATCCATTGTATCTTCCCTTCCAGTTCAAATCAAAATTTAACGGCCACATACACATGGTTAGCAGATGTTATTGCAAGTGTAGTGAAATGCTTATGCTTCTAGATCCAACAGTGCAGCAGTATCAAACAGGTAATATCAATCAATTCCACAACAAAACCTAATACACACAATCTAGTAAAGGAACGGGATGAAAATATATAAGTATAAAATATATGGATGAGCAGTGACAGAGCGACTAAGATGCAATAGATAGTATAGTATATACATATGAGATGAGTAATGCGAGATTCATTCTTAAAGTGGCATTATTTAAGTGACTAGTGTTCCATTTATTAAAGTGGCCAATGATATGAAGTCTGTAGGTAGGCAGGCGCCTCTCTGTGCTACTGGTGGCTGTTTAACAATCTGATGGCCTTGAGATAGAAGCTGTTTTTAAATCTCTCTGTCCCAGCTTTGATGCACCTGTACTGACCTCGCCTTCTGGATGGAAGCAGGGTGAACAGGTTGTGGCTTGGGTGGTTATTGCACCTGTAAAAGTTCAGAATTATTTTTCACCCTCCTGTGGTTGAAGAGGTGCTGTTGCTCCTTCTTCACTACACTGTCTGGGTGCGTGGACCATTTCAGTTTGTTGGTGATATGTACACCAAGGAACTTTCCACCTTCTCCACTGTTTCCCGTTGGTGTGGATAGGGGGTCCTCCCTTTGCTGTTTCCTGAAGTCCACAATCATCTCTTTTGTTTTGCTGACATTGAGTGAGAGGTTATTTTCCTGAAACCACACTCCGAAGGCCCTAACCTCCTCCCTGTAGTCTGTCTCGTCGTTGTTGTTAATCAAGCCTACCACTAGTAGTGTCATCTGCAAACTTGATGATTGAGTTGGAGGCGTGCATGGCCACGCAATCGTGGGTGAACAGGGAGTACAGGAGAGGGCTGAGAACGCACCCTTGTGGGGCCCCAGTGTTTGAGGATCAGCAGAGTGGAGATGTTGTTTCCTACCTTCACCACCTGAGGGCGGCCCGTCGGGAAGTCCAGGACCCAGTCGCACAGGGCGGGGTCGAGGCCTAGGGTCTCAAGCTTAATGATGAGTTTGGAGGGTACTATGGTGTTGAATGCAAGTAAAACCATAAGAAACCATAATACCTTAAATGTTTTTATAAAGGAACATATATGGTGTCATTGCTGTGGGCCAGTGGTTCCCAAACTTTTCATAGTTTTCATGCTAGTGAGGGCCGAGAATCCACTCTCACGTAGGTACGTAGTTGGGAAGGGTATCAGGGTCTTAACAGCGCTATTTACCAAGGCAGGATACTCTGAGCGCAGCCCAATTTAGAAATCTGGCAGTGGCTTCTGATTTAAATCCAATTTTCACAGAGCCGCTTGCTGCAATTTTGATGAGGATCTCTTGTTCCGATATCGGGAAGTGGACTGGAGGCAGGGCATGAAAGGGATAACGAATCCTGTTGTTTGTGTCATCTGTTTCAGGTATGTACGTGCGTAATTGTGCACCCAATTCACTCAGGTGCTTCGCTGTGTCACATTTGACATTGTCATTTTCAAACAAAAAATTAAACAATGATGAAAAGATCTGTGTGTTGTCCTTGTTAATGCAGACAGAGAAGAACTCCAACTTCTTAATCATAGCCTCAATTTGGTCCCGCGCGTTGAATATAGTTGTGGAGAGTCCCTGTAATCCTAGATTCAGATCATTCAGGCGAGAAAAAACATCACCCATATAGGCCAGTCATGTGAGAAACTTGTCATCATGCAAGCAGTCAGACAAGTGAAAATTATGGTCAGTAAAGAAAACTTTAAGTTCGCCTCTCAATTTAAAAAAACGTGTCAATACTTTGCCCCTTGATAACCAGTATGTTGTAAAAGCATTACATGGTCGCTGCCCATATCATTGCCTAGTGCAGAAAATACACGAGAGTTCAGTGGCCTTGCTTTAACAAAGTAACCATTTTCACTGTAGTGTCCAAAACGTCTTTCAGGCTGTCAGGCATTCCTTTGGCAGCAAGAGCCTCTCGGTGGATGCAGCAATGTTCCAAAATGGCGTCGGGAGCAACTGCTTGCACGTGTGTTACCACTCCATTATGTCTCCCTGTCATGGCTTTTTGCGCCATCAGTACAGATACCAACACATCTTGACCACCAAAGTCCATTTGATGTCACAAAGCTGTCCAGTACTTAAAAAATATCCTCTCCTGTTGTCTTGGTTTCCTGTGGTTTCTAGAAGAGCATGTCTTCCTTAATTGACCCCCCATAAACGTAACGGACATATACCAGGAGCTGTTGACTCATCCAGCTGTAACGCATAGAATTCACTGGCTTGTATGCGAAGCAGTAATTATTTCAAAACATCTGCCATGTCACTGATGCCGTCGTGAAAGTGTTGTTTGATGAAGTCATTGTCTGTATAGTTGTTTTGGCCTTTTCCCCCAGCATTGGCCCAGACATATCTGCGGTAGCAGGAAGAATTAAGCCCTCCACAATAGTATGGGGATTGCCCGTCCTAGCCACTTCGTAGCTCACCATATAAGACGCTTCTAGCCCCTTCTTATTCATGGTATCTGTTGCTTTTATACATGGCTTACTACTCGAAAGTCATCTTAGATCTCGCTCAAAAAACTCCTGTGGCTTATTTTTTAAATTGGCATGTTTTGTTTCTAAATGTCTGCGCAACAGTGATGGTTTCATCGAGTTGTAAGATAGTACTTTTGCACATATAACAAACTAATATAAGTGAACCCCAAATCAATGTAGTTCTCATCATATTTGCGCCTCTTCAATGGTCCAAAGTCCATCTGTTGTTCGGTGCTTTCCCGGGTAAGGGGGCAGTAGCTCTTCGGCTGCATCAGATTCTGTCAGTGTCCATGCTAGCTGGGTTAACAACAAATGTAGAATTACTGATGCTAGCATTGGATGTGCTCGTGGAAGCAGAACAAGCTTGTGTCGTCGACAGGTGCAGGTGTAGTACTGCCAGTAGAGCTGGTATGTGTCTCTTTGGACACGGGCCTTACTTTTTTTAAACCATTTATCAATTTTCGAGCGAACGGAATGAGCAGCAGCCTTGTTTGGCTACATACAGACCGTTAGTGGAATTCCCGCGAGAGAGAAACGGTTCATGTGATTGGATGTTAATTATTTGACTAGGCTACCTGTATTTGACATTGTTATTTCGCTGAACACGAGATGGTTTAATTTTATTTTTGGCGTCGAAATGACGCTACTCGGGCGAGGGGGAAATGGAAAATATAGATGGGACTGTTTTAAAAATGTGAAGATAATTAAAAAAATTTTTTTTACATATTTTTTAATTGCGCGTACCCGTGACGGCATTGCGCATACCCCCAGTTTGGGAATACCTGCCGTAGGCTACTTTGATTTAGCTTTCATTCCTACTTGTTTGGCTTTACTGAAACATTTTTTACTTGATTGTTGCTTTAAATCTGATACATGTGTATTTTCTGAGATATAGGAGCTGACTGAGATGTGAAATCAGAAAGTAGGTTAGAAACATAGAAAGGGGGGTCAGTGGGAGAGAGGGAATGTAACGGGAGACAAAGAGAGGAAGAGAAGAGTGAGGGGGTTTGCAGCCATGGAGAGAGGAAATGCATACCTTCTCCAGCAGCGGAAAATAGCCCAGCTGATGAGCGATTCGCAGAGAGAGGCACACACAGACCAATACAGACAGAGAACGAGGGCAGTGAGAGAGAGAGAGACTGAGACTGACCAAGTGTAACTTTGAGTTCAACAAAGACCCTGCCAAGTTATTACCACATACTGTGTCCACCAGCTTGGATACTTCAAAGTTTGGAACGAGAGAGTTACAGGGAGCTGAAGAGGGAAGGAGATTGAGGGTGAGAGAGAGTGAGAGAGAGAGAGAGGCAGACAGGACAGCAGGGGAGGGCAGCAACAGGCTAAAGGCAACAGATTAGGGCGCCAAATAAGGCAGAGAGAGAATCCAGACACAAAGGAGGGGAAATGGAAGAGAATATGTTGTGAAATGCACATTGAAGATCCTGCTTGGCTCAGGCTGAGAGCAGGGCGGTGTCAACGTGTGGCTAGACAGTGGGCAGAGGATCGCTGTGGTCAGTAGATCCGACTGTTGACTGCCAGGGTTACATCACTGCCGAATGCCGTGGTTGGGTGAAAGAGCCGTGGCTCTGGGGACAATATGGCGCATTATTTGCTCTGCTGGGGGGGCGGGGCTTTGGAAGACATGTGCCTGGATGCCCCCTACCCGGCCATATACCGGTGAGTTCCTCACTTCACTGTACTTTACCTCCAATGGTCCGTTTGTCTGTCTGTCTGAGGTGTGTGGACCCAGACAGTGTTAAAGGGATAGTTCGTCCAAATTACAAAATTAGATATTTGTTTCCTTACTCTGTAAGCAGTCTATGGCCAAGATATGACAATAATCCATGCTTTGGTTTAGTTTCCCTGGCACTGTTTCCAAATACTAACATTTTAGCATTTGTGGCATGTATCCCATTCAAGTCATGGGAGCAATATTAGCCTTTTTTGCACATAATAAATAATAATAATAAATAAATAATAAATAATCCTAAAGTATCTAAAAATGATTTTGAAGCTCACTAAAGTCACTTAACAATGATTTGTTATGTGTGAAAAATGCTAACATCTATCCCATGACCGTTAGCATTTGGAAACAGTGCTTGCCAGTGCTAGGTAAACTAAACCAAAGCATGGATTGCTGTCATACCTTCTACGTAAGGAAACCAAAGTGTCATTTTGTAATTTGAGTGAACTATCCCTTTAAGGCAGTGTTTCCCAAACTCAGTCCTGGGTGCCACGAATGGTGCATATTTAGTTTTTACCCCTAGCACTACACAGCTGATTTAAAATAATCAACTCATCATCAAGCTTTGATTATTTTAATCAGCTGTTTATTGCTAGGGCAAAAAGCAAGTTTGTGAAACTCTGCTTTAAGTTTTCAAAGAAAGTGGAGGCTTACTTTATTAGGTGCTTGTTTGTAATGAATGGTCCAACGTTATGAATAATTAAGTGTGAAATGATTTTGAACAAGATGGCGCCGACGGAGATGGTCGCTTTGTTTCAACTCCTTAGGAAACTATGCAGTATTTAGTTTTTTATGTATTATGTCTTACATTGTTACCCTAGGAAATCTTAAGCCTTATTACATATATCCAATAGTTATTTCCGGCTGTAAGAGCGACGTCAACTTACCAACATTACGACCAGGAATACGATTTTCCTGAAGCAGATCCTCTGTTTGAACCACCACCCAGGACAATGGATCTAATCCCAGAAGACGACCCAAAACAACAGCGCCACAGAAGGAGTGGCCTTCTGGTCAGGCTCTGTAGAGGTGCACATCGCCCACCGCTCCCGAGTATACTGCTCGCCAATGTCCAGTCTCTTGACAACAAGGTAGACAAAATTCGAGCAAGGGTTGCCTTCGAGAGACGTCAGAGATTTTAACATTCTCTGTTTTATGGAAACATGGCTCTCACGGGATATGTTGTTGGAATCAGTTCAGTCACCGGGCTTCTCCATGCATCGCGCCGACAGAGATAAACATCTCTCTGGGAAGAGGAAGGGCGGGGGTGTATGCTTCATGATTAACGACTCATGGTGTAATCATAACAACATACAGGAACTCAAGTCCTTCTGCTCACCCGAACTAGAATTCCTCACAATCAAATGCTGGCAATATTACCTTCCAAGATAATTCTCGTCAGTTGTCGTCACAGCTGTGTACATTCCCCCTCAAGCAGACACCAACATGGCCCTAAAGGAACTTCACTGGACTCTATGTAAACTGGAAACCATATATCCCGAGGATGCATTTATTGTAGCTGGGGATTTAAACAAAGCAAATTTGAGAGGCTACCTAAATTCTATCAGCATATTAATTGCACTACGCGCGGGGGTAATACACTCGACCACTGCTACTCTAACTTCCGCGATGCATACAAAGCCCTCCCCCGCCCTCCCTTCGGAAAATCCGACCACGACGACATCTTGCTCCTACCGTCTTATAGGCAGAAAATCGGGTGTACCAGTGACTAGAACGTTCAACACTGGTCTGACCAATCGGAATCCACGCTTCAAGATTGTTTGATCACGAGGACTGGGATATGTTCCCAGTCAGCCTCAGTGAATAACATTGACATATACGCTGACTCTGTGAGTGAATTTATAAGGAAATGCATTGGAGCTGTTGTTCCCACTGTGACTATTAAAACCTACCCTAACCAGAAACCGTGGATGGATGGCGGCATTTGTGTAAAACTGAAAGTGCGAACCACCGCATTTAATTATGGAAAGAGGTCTGTGAATATGGCTGAATATAAACAGTGTAGTTATTCCCTCCGCAAGGCAATCAAACAAGCAAAATGACAGTACAGGGACAAAGTGGAGTCGCAATTCAACGGCTCAGTCACGAGACGTATGTGGCAGGGTCTACAGGAAATCACCGACTACAAAAAGAACCAGCCACGTCACTGACGCCGTCGACAAGCTAAACACCTTCTTTGCCCGCTTTGAGAATAATTCAGTGCCATCGTCGCGGCCCGCTAACAAGAACTGCGCCCTCTCCTTCTCCGTGGCCGAAGTGAGTAAAACATTTAAAATTGTTAACCCTCGCTAGGCTGCTGGCCCAGACGGCATCCCTAGCCACGTCCTCAGGGCATGCGCAGACCAGCTGGCTGGTGTGTTTACGGGCATATTCAATCGCTCCCTATCCCAGTCTGCTGTCCCCACATGCTTCAAGATGGCTACCATTGTTCCTGTACCCAAGAAGGCAAAGGTAACTGAACTAAATGACTACGGCCCCGTAGCACTCGCTTCTGTCATCATGAAGTGCTTTGAGAGACTAGTCAAGTGTCATATCACCTCCACCTTACCGGCCAGCCAAGACCCACTTCAGTTTGCATACCGCCCCAACAGGTCCACAGACGATGCAATCGCCATCACACTGCATACTGCCCTATCCCATCTGGACAAAAATAATACCTACAGTTGAAGTTGGAAGTTTACATACACCTTAGCCAAATACATTTAAACTAAATTTCTGACATTTAATCCTAGTAAAAATTTCCTGTCTTAGGTCAGTTAGGATCACCACTTTATTTTAAGAATGTGAATATCAGACTAATAGTAGAAAATTATTTATTTCAGCTTTTATTTCTTTCATCACATTCCCAGTGGGTCAGAAGTTTACATGCACTCAATTAGTATTTGGTAGCATTGCCTTTAAATTGTTTAACTTGAGTCAAACGTTTTGTGTAGCCTTCCACAAGCTTCTCACAATAAGTTTGGCCCAATTTTGGCCCATTCCTCCTGACAGATCTGGTGTAACTGAGTCAGGTTTGTAGGCCTCCTTGCTCGCACACACTTTTTCAGTCCTGCCCTCAAATGTTCTATAGGAGTAAGGTCAGGGCTTTATGATGGGCCACCCCAATACCTTGACTTTGTTGTCCTTAAACCATTTTACCACAACTTTGGAAGTATGCTTGGGGTCATTGTCCATTTGGAAGACCCGTTTGCGACCAAGCTTCAACTTCCCAACTGTTGTCTTGAGATGTTGCTTCAGCAAAGCATCCCCACAACATGATGCTGCCACCCCCGTGCTTCACGGTTAGGATGGTGTACTTCGGCTTGCAAGTCTCCCCTTTTTCCTCCAAACATAATGGCCATTATGACCAAACAGTTCTATTTTTGTTTCATCAGACCAAAGGACATTTCTCCAAGAAGTACGATCTTTGTCAGCATGTGCAGTTGCAAACCATAGTCTGGCTTTTTTATGGCGGTTTTGGAGCAGTGGCTTCTTCCTTGCAGAGCAGCCTTTCAGGTTATGTCGATATAGGACTCGTTTTACTGTAGATATAGATACTTTTGTACCTGTTTCCTCCAGCATCTTCACAAGGTCCATTGCTGTTGTTCTGGAATTGATTTGCACTTTTCTCACCAAAGTACGTTCATCTCTTGGAGACTGAACTAATCTCCTTCTTGAGCGGTATGACGGTTCTGTGGTCCAATGGTGTTTATACTTGCGTACTATTGTTTGTACAGATGAACGTGGTTCCTTCAGGCGTTTGGAAATTGCTCCCAAGGATGAACCAGACATGTGGAGGTCTACAATCTTGGCTGATTTCTTTAGATTTTCCCATGATGTCAAGCAAAGAGGCACTGAGTTTGAAGGTATGCCTTTAAATACATCTACAGGTACACTTCCAATTGACTCAAATGATGTCAATTAGCCTATCAGAAGATTCTAAAGCCATAACATAGATTTCTGGAATTGTTGAAAGGCACAGTCAACTTAGTGTATGTAAACCTCTGACCCACTGGACTTGTGATACAGTGAAATAATCTGTCTGTAAACAATTGTTGGAAAAATTACTTTTGTCATGCACAAAGTAGATGTCCTAACCGACTTGCCAAATCTATAGTTTGTTAACAAGAAATGTGTGGAGTGGTTTATAAACTAGTTTCAATGACTACAACCTAAGTGTATGTAAAGTTCTGACTTCAACTGTATGTAAGAATGCTGTCCATTGACTACAGCTCAGCATTCAACACCATAGTATCCGCCAAGCTCATCATCAAGCTGGAGGCCCTGGGCCTCAACCCCGCCCTGTGCAATTGGGTCGTGGACTTCCTGACGTGCCGCCTCCAGGTGGTGAAGGAAGGAAACAACATCTCCATTTCCTGACCCTCAACACTGGGGCCCCACAAGGGTGCGTGCTCAGCCCCCTCCTATACTCCCTGTTCATCCACGACTGCGTGGCCATGCACGCCTTCAACTCAATCATCAAGTTTGCAGGCGACACGACAGTATTGGGCGTGATTACCAACAACTGACGAGACAGCCTACAGGGAGGAGGTGAGGGCACTCGGAGTGAGGTGTCAGGAAAACAACCTCTCACTCAACTTCAACAAAACAAAGGAGATAATCGTGGACTTCAGGAAACAGCAGAGGGAGTACCCCCCTATCCACTTCGAAGGGACAACAGTGGAGAAGGTGGAAAGTTAAGTTCCTCGGCGTACAAATCAATGACAAACTGAAATGGTTCATCCACACAGACAGTGTGGTGAAGAAGGTTTAACAGTGCCTCAAGAGGCTGAAGAAAATTGGCTATTCACCCAAAACCCTGACTAACTTCTACAGATCCATAATAGAGAGAATCCTGTTGGGCTGTATCACAACCTGGTACGGCAACTGCTCCGCCATCAGCTGCAAGGCTCTCCAGAGGGTTGTGCGGTCTGCACAACACATCACCGGGGGCAAATAACCTGCCCTCAATGACACTTATAGCACCCAACGTCACAGGAAGGCAAAGAAGATTGTCAAAGACAACAACCACATGAGCCACTGCCTGTTCACACCGTTACCATCTAGAAGGTGAGGTCAGTACAGGTGCATCAAAGCTGGGACCGAGAGATTGAAAAACAGCTTCTATCTCAAGGCCATCGGACTGATAAACATCAATCACTAACTCTGAGAGGCTGCTGCCTACATGGAGACCCACTCACTGGCCACTTCAACAAATGGATCACTAGTCACTTTAAACAATGCCACTTTAATAATGTTTAATTCTCTTACATTACTCATATCTTGTAGCCCATCTGTAGATACAGTGCCTTGCGAAAGTATTCGGCCCCCTTGAACTTTGCGACCTTTTGCCACATTTCAGGCTTCAAACATAAAGATATAAAACTGTATATTTTTCTGAAGAATCAACGACAAGTGGGACACAATCATGAAGTGGAACGACATTTATTGGATATTTCAAACTTTTTTAACAAATCAAAAACTGAAAAATTGGGCGTGCAAAATGATTTTCAGTGAGGATATCTGAATGATCCAATGTTGACCTAAATGACTAATGATGATAAATACAATCCACCTGTGTGTAATCAAGTCTCTCCGTATAAATGCACCTGCACTGTGATAGTCTCAGAGGTCCGTTAAAAGCGCAGAGAGCATCATGAACACAAGGCACGAGATACTGTTGTGAAGAAGTTTAAAGCCGGATTTGGATACAAAAATATTTCCCAAGCTTTAAACATCCCAAGGAGCACGGTGCAAGCGATAATATTGAAATGGAAGGAGTATCAACTGCAAATCTACCAAGACCTGGCCGTCCCTCTAAACTTTCAGCTCATACAAGGAGAAGACTGATCAGAGATGCAGCCAAGAGGCCCATGATCACTCTGGATGAACTGCAGAGATCTACAGCTGAGGTGGGAGACTCTGTCCATAGGACAACAATCAGTCGTATACTTTATGGAAGAGTGGCAAGAAGAAAGCCATTTCTTAAAGATATCCATAAAAAGTGTTGTTTAAAGTTTGCCACAAGCCACCTGGGAGACACACCAAACATGTGGAAGAAGGTGCTCTGGTCAGATGAAACCAAAATTTAACTTTTTGGCAACAATGCAAAACGTTATGTTTGGCGTAAAAGCAAAAGCTCATCACCTGAACACAATCACCACTGTCAAACATGGTGGTGGCAGCATCATGGTTTGGGCCTGCTTTTCTTCAGCAGGGACAGGGAAGATGGTTAAAATTGATGGGAAGATGGATGGAGCCAAATACAGGACCATTCTGGAAGAAAACCTGATGGAGTCTGCAAAAGACCTGACACTGGGACGGAGATTTGTCTTCCAACAAGACAATGATCCAAAACATAAAGCAAAATCTACAATGGAATGGTTCAAAAATAAACATATCCAGGTGTTAGAATGGCCAAGTCAAAGTCCAGACCTGAATCCAATCGAGAATCTGTGGAAAGAACTGAAAACTGCTGTTCACAAATGCTCTCCATCCAACCTCACTGAGCTCGAGCTGTTTTGCAAGGAGGAATGGGAAAAAAATTCAGTCTCTCGATGTGCAAAACTGATAGAGACATACCCCAAGCGACTTACAGCTGTAATCGCAGCAAAAGGTGGCGCTACAAAGTATTAACATATAAGGGCCTGAATAATTTTGCACGCCCAATTTTTCAGTTTTTGATTTGTTAAAAAAGTTTGAAATATCCAATAAATGTCGTTCCACTTCATGATTGTGTCCCACTTGTTGATTCTTCACAAAAAAATACAGTTTTATATCTTTATGTTTGAAGCCTGAAATGTGGCAAAAGGTCGCAAAGTTCAAGGGATCCGAATACTTTCGCAAGGCACTGTATCCCATCCAACTACCTCATCCCCATACAGTTATTTATTATTATGTTTAGCTCCTTTGCACCCCAGTATCTCTACTTGCACATTCATCTTCTGCACATCTATCACTCCAGTGTTTAATTGCTAAATTGAAATTATTTTGCCACTATGGCCTATTTATTGCCTTTACATCCCTTATCTTACCTCATTTGCACACACTCTATATAGACTTTTTCTATTGTGTTATTGAATGTATGTTTGTTTATCCCATGTGTAACGCTGTGTTATTGTTTGTGTCACACTGCTTTGTTTTATCTTGGCCAGGTTGCAATTGTAAATGAGAACTTGTTCTCAACTAGCCTACCTGGTTAAATAAAGGTGAAATATATATATATATTTTTTAAAATATGTATATACTGTATTTTATACCATCAATGCACCTTTCCTATGTCGCTCGCTCATCGCTCATCCATATATTTATATGTACATATTCTCATTCACCCCTTTAGATTTGTGTGTATTAGGTAGTTGTTGGGTAATTGTTAGATTACTTGTTGGATATTACTGCGCTGTCGGAAGCACAAGCATTTCGCTACACTCGCATTAACATCTGCTAACCACGTATAGGTGACCGATACAAATTGATTTGACATGTGTTACTGTGACTCCTAGCTGGCTGGACAATGTTATACAGTGTCTGGTAATTCAATTGATTTACAGGGTGACAGATTGAGCCGGGGGGGGGTTCTTCAGTTACTATAATAACCTACAACCAAAGAAGTTCTAGAATGTTACAGAATGTTACAATCATTTCAGATAACTTGCAATTTCCTGACCGGAGACTGAATCAGCTACATAGATTTCCTGTTTCCTCTGTAAATAAACTGTAGGGCCTAGATTTCCGCTCTGTGTAGATTGCAGTATTGAATTGTTGATTAGGGTTTATATTTTTGGTTAGAAATGTATTTAGTGGAACCCCTTGAAGTTAATAGTTTGGGTTTTGGCTCTGAACCATCTGTACATCCAGGATACGTCAAGAGCTCAGTCAGTCATTCATAGTACAGATTAGAACTGGTGTAAAATCTCTCTGAGATCTTTTAACAGGGAAAGGAATTTGACACCTTCAAATAAACTTAATAACTTCCCAAACAACGGTGTTTCTTTGTAGCTGTGGTATCTTAAGGTGAATACATATATACTATATATTCTGTGTCGTCTTTAATGACTGTGGAATGTTGTGTCCTGAGAAAAAGGTAAAGTCAACAAGGGAGAGATATCAGTTTTCACTCTGGAGCCTGAATATTATTAAGTGACCACACACGCTCATCAGTCCTGTTTGCGGCTCTGTTCTATGGTGGAGACTTTGCATAGCCTCAGTTGAAGATCAAATGCATCAGAGAACAGATAAGGCCCATTGTTCAGCATACTTTGGTTATCTTCTAGATGTAATAGCTTTAAAAAAAAATCCATTAAAAAGTGCTTCAACTGGGGCTTTGTATGTCCATCTTAGTTGTGTTCTCAGGGTGTGTTCTCAGAGGTGATATGTTGTCCATTGTCAGCACTGTCAGCCCTTGTCAACAAAGGCAAGAAGGAAGCCCTTTCTCAGCATCTGTGGATTGTGTGTTGACTGTTCTCGTGATGCAGCACAACCAGTTTATGAAACTGCGGTCTTGGGGACATAAGATGTTGGCTTGCCAATTTTTATACTTTACAACCAACTTTACAACCAACGTTTTAAGAACAAATAAACTCAGCCCCCTTCTACTCCTCTCCCCACTCGCCTCAATTGTGTGGATCATCCTGTTAGAGGGGGTGACTCAAAGGGCCAGTGGAATGAACCAAACACAGCACATGGATGGGGGTGTTCTATATCCTGAGATCGGTTGCTACCTTACTGTGGAGGTTTGAGAGGAGTCCTGTGTTTGAGGAGAAACTCTTGATTTAAAGCATGGTGGACCACTAACCAAGTGACCATTCTGTTAGATCGAGGTGGGCAGATTACTTCAATTTATTTGGATGGGGAATCACCCACTGTAAATGCATGGGCATGTCTGCAATGCATGTATGTAACTATAAAGTGTTGTTGTAGGAAGGACTTGCTGACAGTTCCATCCATGCTCATAAAGTGGCTCTCTGATTATTTTCTCAAATGTCTGCAGAGACAGAAGTCTGACTTTAGTGAATTGGATTTGTGGGTGTAGTTTGTAAATGGAAATGTTTAACCTTTTGAAACATCTCTCTTTTATAGAGAATTTCTTCTATTGTGGAGATGTATCTTGTCCTTACATGACCCATATCTTTGCACACAGATACTCCAGCAGTAAAGAGCTTATAGTAAAGTACTGCATTAACTTTATTCCAGAAATTCTCTGGCACATTTCCATTTCAGAAGTACAATAAATAGATAATAATTTTAGAGACAACCCAAAAAGCACCAACATTTTCACTTTTGTCACTTTATTAATAAAGGTCTACTGTTGGGAATAATACTTTTCAATGCATATATTATGTTATGAGCTGTAGTAGCACATTCATGCATAAAAACCTTTTTTGAGGTTGTTCATCCTGTTGAGAAATAGGGGGGGGTCATGTTTAGATCCTAAATAGACATGTTGATACTCAGGCTGCTTTTTATGAGTGTAAGAAATGCTTGTTGAGCAATTGAGCAGATCCAGGCACTTCCCTTTAGAGACACTAGCTTTAAAACAGAGTTCGTCTCTGCGTACTGCATGTTAAAATATATGTACGTTGAAAGGCTTGTATAGTTAAAATTAGAGGTCGACCGATTAATCGGAATGGCCGATTAATTAGGGCCGATTTCAAGTTTTCATAACAATCGGAAATCGGTATTTTTGGACACCGATTTTGCCGATTTCTTTTTCTTCACATTTTTTTCTTATTTTTTCCCCATTATTATTGTTATTATTATTATTATTTTACACCTTGATTTAATCTTTATTTAACTAGGCAAGTCAGTTAAGAACACATTCTTATTTTCAATGACGGTCTAGGAACGGTGGGTTAAATGCCTCGTTCAGGGGCAGAACGACAGATTTTCACCTTGTCGGCTTGGGGGATCCAATCTTGCAACCTTACAGTTAACTAGTCCTTGTGCACTCCACAAGGAGACTGCCTGTTACTCAATGCAGTAAGCCAAGGTAAGTTGCTAGCTAGCAGTAAACTTATCTTATAAAAAACAATCAATCAATCATAATCACTAGTTAACTACACATGGTTTATAATATTACTAGATATTATCTAGCGTGTCCTGCATTGCATATAATCTGACTGAGCATACAAGTATCTGACTGAGCGGTGGTAGGCAGAGCAGGCGCGTAAACATTCATTCAAACAGCACTTTCGTGCGTCTTGCCAGCAGCTCTTCGTTGTGTGTCAAGCATTGCGCTGTTTATGACTTCAAGCCTATCAACTCCCGAGATGAGGCTGGTGTAACCGAAGTGAAATGGCTAGCTAGTTAGCGTGCGCTAATAGCTTTTCAAACGTCACTCGCTCTGAGCCTTGGAGTGGTTGTTTCCCTTGCTCTGCATGGGTAACGCTGCTTCGAGGGTGGCTGTTGTCGTTGTGGTCCTGGTTCGAGCCCAGGGAGGAGAGGGACGGAAGCTATACTGTTACACTGGCAATACTAAAGTGCCTATAAGAACATTCAATAGTCAAAGGTATATGAAATACAAATGGTATAGAGGGAAATAGTCCTAGAATTCCTATAATAACTACAACCTAAAACTTCTTACCTGGGAATATTGAAGACTCATGTTAAAAGGAACCAGCAGCTTTCATATGTTCTCATGTTCTGAGCAAGGAACTTAAACGTTAGCTTTCTTACATGGCACATATTGCACTTTTACTTTCTTCTCCAATACTTTGTTTTTGCATTATTTAAACCAAATTGAACATGTTTCATTATTTATTTGAGGCTAAATTGATTTTATTGATGTATTATATTAAGTTAAAATAAGTGTTCATTCAGTATTGTTGTAATTGCCATTATTACAAATAAATAAATAAAAATTGGCCGATTTGAATCGGTATATGCTTGTTTGGTCCTCCAATAATCGGTATCGGCGTTGAAAAATCATAATCGGTCGACCTCTAGTTAAAATACAGCTACACACTTGAAACAGTGGTTTTGTTACAACTGGCTAGCATGCCAAGAATGGAAGGGCTGTGTGCCCACTTCCCATGACAATAACCTTACCACTTACTGTATATATCGTTAGGCTGTATGTATTTTTAGATATACTGTAGACCTAGTGTAAATGTGTATTATTATAGTGTCACCATCTTTATTGCAAAAATAAATACAAATACAAACAACTTTAGATTACATAGTAATTGGACAGAGGCAATAAAGTGTCCGTTGATCAGCATAGCAATTGATAAAAACAGATGCAAAACACATGGTTCTTAGCACATGTCAATATTACACAGCTAAGCTAGCGTTACAGAAATCCGAAATGCAGACAGACTCGATAGACCTCTAATGTAAGTGACTGTGTCCAACACACCGCTTGCTAACTGCTAGCTTGCCAGCCCCGGTCTGCTAACTGCTATCTTGCCAGCCCCGGTCTGCTAACTGCTAGCTTGTTAAGCCCCGACTTACTAACTGTTAGCTTGTTAGCATCGGCCTGCTAACTGTCTGAATCGCCTGTCCCCAGTCAGCCCAACCACTCACTGGACCCATATGTTCACTTGGCTACGCATGCCTCTCTCTAATATCAATATGCCTCATCCATTACTGTCCTGGTTAGTGATTAGTGTCTCATTTCACTGTAGAGCCTCTAGCCCTGCTCAAGATGCCTTAACCAACCACGTTGTTCCACCTCCTACATATGCGATGACATCACCTGGTTTAAGCGTCTCTAGAGACTGTCTCTCTCATCATTACTCAATGCCTAGGTTTACCTCCAATGTACTCACATCCTACCTTACCCTTGTCTGTACATTATGTATTGAATCTATGCTATCGATCCCAGAAACCTGCCCGTTTTACTCTCTGTTCCGAACGTGCTAGACGGCCAGTTCGTATAGCATTTAGCCGTACCCTTATCCTACTTCTCCTCTGTTCCTCTGGTGATGTAGAGGTTAATCCAGGTCCTGCAGTGCCTAGCCCCACTCCCACTCCCCAGGTGCTCTCATTTGTTGACTTCTGTAACTGTAAAAGCCTTGGTTTCATGCATGTTAACATTAGAAGCCTACTCCCTAAGTTTGTTTTACTCACTGCTTTAGCACACTCTGCCAACCCGGATGTCTTAGCCGTGTCTGAATCCTGGCTTAGGAAAACCACCAAAAACCCTGAAATCTCCATCGCTAACTATAACATTTTCCACCAAGATAGAACTGCCAAAGGGGGTGGTGTTGCAATCTACTGCAAAGATAGCCTGCAGAGTTCTGTAGTACTATCCAAGTCTGTACCCAAACAATTCGAGTTTCTATTTTAAAAAATGTACCTTTCCAGAAACAAGTATCTCACTGTTGCCGCTTGCTATAGACCTCCCTCTGCCCCCAGATGTGCCCTCGATACCATATGTGAATTGATTGCCCACCCATCTATCTTCAGAGCTCGTGCTACTAGGTGACCTAAACTGGGACATGCTTAACACCCCGGCCATCCTATAATCTAAGATTGATGCCCTCAATCTCACACAAATTATAAATGAACCTACCAGGTACAACTCCAAATCCGTAAACACGGGCACCCTCATAGATGTCATCCTAACTAACTCGCCCTCCAAATACACCTCTGCTGTTTTCAATCAAGATCTCAGCGATCACTGCCTCATTGCCAGCATCCGTAATGGGTCTGCGACCAAACGACCACCCCTCATCACTCCCTAAAACACTTCTGTGAGCAGGCCTTTCTAATCGACCTGGCCGGGGTATCCTGGAATGATACTGACCCCATCCCGTCAGTAGATGATGCCTGGCTATTCTTTAAAAGTGCCTTCCTCACGATCTTAAATAAGCATGCCCCGTTCAAAAAATGTAGAACTAGGAATAGATATAGTCCATGGTTCACTCCAGACCTGTCTGCCCTTGACCAGCACAAAAACATCCTGTGGCGTTCTGCATTAGCATCGAATAGCCCCCGTGATATGGAACCTTTCAGGGAAGTTATGAACAAATATACACAGGCAGTTAGGAAAGCTAAGGCTAGCTTTTTCAAACAAGAATTTGCATCCTGTAGTACTAACTCAAAAAAGTTCTGGGACACTATAAAGTTCATGGAGAATAAGAGCACCTCCTCCCAGCTGCCCACTGCTCTGAGGTTAGGAAACACTGTCACCACCGATAAATCCACTATCATTGAGAATTTCAATAAGCATTTCTCTACGGCTGGCCATGCTTTCCACCTGGCTACCCCTACCCCAGTCGACTGCCCGGCACTCTCCACAGCAACCCGCCAAAGCCCCCACCATTTCTCCTTCATCCAAATAGCTGATGTTCTGAAAGAGCTGCAAAATCTGGACACCTACAAATCAGCCGGGCTAGACAATCTGGACCCTCTCTTTCTAAGATTATCTGCTGAAATTTTTGCAACCCCTATTACTAGCCTGTTCAACCTCTCTTTCGTATCATCTGAGATTCTCAAAGATTGGAAAGCTGCCGCGGTCATCCCCCTCTTCAAACAGGGTGACACTCTTGACCCAAACTCCTACAGACCTACAGTGGGGCAAAAAAGTATTTAGTCAGCCACCAATTGTGCAAGGACAGCGGAGTCAATCACCACCTTCCGGAGACACCTGAAACCCCACCTCTTTAAGGAATACCTAGGATAGGATAAAGTAATCCTTCTCACCCCCCCCCCCCTTAAAAGATTTAGATGCACTATTGTAAGTGGCTGCTCCACTGGATGTCATAAGGTGAATGCACCAATTTGAATGCACCAATTTAAATGTAAATGTAAAAATGCAAGTTCTCCCACTTAAAAATATGAGAGAGGCCTGTAATTTTCAGACAACATTTAAATAAAAAAAATAAAAAATGTAAAATGAATCCAGAAAATCACATTGTAGGATTTTTAATGAATTTATTTGCAAATTCCTTTTTTGCCCCACTGTATAATGAGACGCTTTCTAAAAGTTAACAAACATCAGAACTGCCATCAGACCTAAGAGACATTAAAAGACATCAGAACTGCCATCGATAAGAGACATTGCTGCGCAGCCGCAAGCCAAGGCTTTCAACTCTGTCAATCACCACATTCTTATTGGCAGACTTGACGGCCTTGGTTTCTCAAACGATTGCCTCGCTTGGTTTACCAACTACTTCTCTGATAGAGTTCAGTGTGTCAAATCGGAGAGCCTGTTGTCCGGACCTCTGGCAGTCTCTATGGGGGTGCCGCAGGGTTCAATCCTCAGGCTAACTCTCTTCTCTGTATACATCAATGATGTTGCTCTTGCTGCTGGTGATTCTCTGATACACCTCTACGCAGATGACACCATTCTGTATACTTCTGGCCCCTCTTTGGACACTGCGTTAACTAACCTCCAGACGAGCTTCAATGCCATACAACTCTCCTTCCGTGGCCTCCAACTGCTCTTAAACGCAAGTAAAACTAAATGCATGCTCTTCAACCGATCACTGCCTGCACCTGCTCGCCCGTCTAGAATCACTACTCTGGACGGCTCTGACTTAGATTACGTGGACAACTACAAATACCTAGGTGTCTGGTTAGATTGTAAACTCTCCTTCCAGACTCACATTAAGCATCTACAATCCAAAATTAAATCTAGAATTGGTTTCCTTTATCGCAACAAAGCATCCTTCACTCATGCTGCCAAACATACCCTCGTAAAACTGACCATCCTACCGATCCTCGATTTCGGTGATGTCATCTATAAAATAGCCTCCAAAACTCTACTCAACAAACTGGATGCAGTCTATCACAGTGCCATCCATGTTGTCGCCAAAGCCCCATACACTACCTACCATTGCGACCTGTACACTCTCGTTGGTTGGCCCTCGCATCATACTCGTCGCCAAACCCACTGGTTACTGGTTATCCACAAGTCTCTGCTAGGTAAAGCCTCGCCTTATCTCACTGGTCACCATAGTAGCACCCACTCGTAGCATGCGCTCCAGCAGGTATATCTCACTGGTCACCCCCAAAGCCAATTCCTCCTTTGGTCATCTTTCCTTCCAGTTCTCTGCTTCCAAAGACTGGAACGAACTGCAAAAATCTCTGAAGCTGGAAACACTTATCTCCCTCACAAGCTTTAAGCACCAGCTGTCAGAGCAGCTCACAGATTACTGCACCTGTACATAGCCCATCTATAATTTAGCCCAAACAACTACCTCTCCCAAACTGTATTTATTTATTTATTTTGCTCCTTTGCACCCCATTATTTATATTTCTACTTTGCGCATTCTTCCAAATCTACCATTCCAGTATTTTACTTGCTATATTGTATTTACCTCGCCACCATGTTCTTTTCTTTGCCTCTACCTCCCTTATCTCACCTCATTTGCTGACATTGTATATAGACTTATTTTTCTACTGTATTATTGACTGTATGTTTTGTTTATTCCATGTGTAACTCTGTGTTGTTGTATGTGTTGAATTGCTATGCTTTATCTTCGCCAGGCCGCAGTTGCAAATGAGAACTTGTTCTCAACTAGCCTACCTGGTTAAATAAAGGTTAAATAAAATTAAATACAAAAATTATCACCACCACCTGTAGTTATGTTGGGCACCTACTGACCCCAAAAATATGTTACGAAATATTTTGACAGATATGATTAAAATTAAGAAATACAGACAGGCACCACATTACTAAGACAACAGCTCACTCAATCAAGCCTGATGGTCTTGTAAGTATAAAAGCAGTGGATAATGTCTTCGTATAGTGTGTGTGAAGAATCCAATACTTTACCTTGTATGCAGTACAAACCAAGTTATTGTGGGAGCATCTCCACGAAGAGTATGAATTAGGCAGTTTGAGAAGGTTTGAATCCTAAGCTACCTGCCAACACGTTTAATGTACAATAGACCAACATAGCTACTGTAGCACAGTGCCTTCATAAGGTATTCATACCCCTTAACTTAACTTATTCCATGTTTTGTTGTTACAGTCTGAATTCAAAATATATTATTTTATTTTTTTCTCACCCATCTACACACACTACCCCATAATGACAAAGTAAAAACATGTTTAGACATTTTTTCTAATTTATTGAAAATGAAATACAGAAATATCTCATTTACATAAGTATTCACACACATGTTAGAATCACCTTTGGCAGCGATCACAGCTGTTAGTCTTTCTGGGTAAGACTAATAGCTTTGCACACCAGGATTGTACAATATTTGCACATTATTAATTTTTTAATTTTTAAAGCTCTGTCAAGTTGGTTTTTGATCATTGAAAGACAGCCATTTTCAAGTCTTGCCATAGATTTTCAAGCCGATTTTTTTAAAGTAAAAAATGTAACTAGGCCACTCAGGAACACTGGTAAGTAATTCCAGTGTATATTTGGCCTTGTATTTTAGGTTATTGTCCTGCAGAAAGGTGCATTTGTCTCCCAATGTCTGTTGGAAAGCAGACTGAACCAGGTTGTCATCTAGGATTTTGCCTGTGCTTAACTCTATTCCATTTATTTTTATCATAGAAAAACTCCCCAGTCCTTGCCGATGACAAGCATATCCATAACATGATGCAGCCACCAAACAATTCCACCTTGACATTATGGGGTGTGTGTGTGTAGGCCAGTGACACAAAATCTAAATTTTATCAATTTCAAATTCTGGCTGTAACACAATATAATGTAGAAAAAGTTAAGGGGCGTGAATACTTTCTGAAGGCCCTGTAGGTCAAAGCTGTGTGATGGAAAACCTTGGTAGAGCATGTGTAAAGTAGGCATTGTGGTGCTCATGTGAATTTCCTTTCTTTTTTGGCTTCAGACCAATGCCTACTTCTCACTTAAAACAATTTCTTTTGTTTTTAATATAAATATGGCACCTTCCAGTGACAACCATCTGCTTTACTGTGTGCCAAGTTTGACAACAGTATGATTTTACTGTTGCCCTGTTCTTGTTCTTCCTTATTCAGTTGGTGAAATGTAATACAGTTACATTTGAAACAGAACCTAACGTTTCTGGTCTACTAGTTTGTTACCCAGCTACCTGTTATAATAGTGCTATAACAGCATCATCTCTCCTCTTGTCGTCTGTCAGGGAGAAGCCAGGCCACTGGGCTCCAGACCCACTCCCACAGCAGGACGTGGGCGAGCGCTTAGCCCTGGGCAGCACCGAGGCCCTGGCCAACGGCAACAAGGCTGACCTGCAGGCTGCTAAGCGCCTAGCCAAACGCCTCTTCAACCTGGACGGCTTCAGGAAGTCTGACGTGGCCAGGCACCTGAGCAAGAAGTGAGTATACTGGAGCAGTACCAGCTGGTCCCAATTCGAGCTCCCTTGGGTCCTTATCATTCAATGTTTGCAGATCTATTAGGTGGAAGCGGAATCTTTACCATTACATTGCATATAACTATCCAGACCCCTCAGATATGCTATTGTTGAGGGGTTAGGGCCAAGATAAGGATAGGTAGTGATTTGGGACCGGTTGTACATAGGCCAGGTACCTGTTTACTTTTCTCTGCCTTTGTCTTTTGTTTACCTTTCATGCACAGTAAGTGTGTGTGTGTGCGTGTGCGTGTGTGTGTGTCTTTTTGCAGTAATGAATTCAGTCGGATGGTGGGAGAAGAATACCTCAGTTACTTCAACTTTTCAGGCCTTACTATTGACCAAGCGCTAAGGTAAGATATCTTTCAGTGGAAATGGTTAAAAATGTAGCACAATGACCTAGTCACCCCCCCCAATGAATATCACAATGCTGTATGGCATCTGCAGAGCCTTCCTGAGGGAGTTTGCCCTCATGGGAGAGACACAGGAGAGAGAGCGAGTGCTGGCCCACTTCTCTAGGAGATATCTACAATGCAACCCCAATGCAATACCTTCTGAAGGTAAGACGGGGACGAGTGTCCGTTCCAAGGTGTCAACGTAGCAGACACATTACCAGTAGGGGCCACTGGGAGGGGGGTTCAGGACTCTTTCACTGATACTGCACGAGAACTCACTGAAACATCTCTCTTTCTCCCTGCTCCAGACAGTGTCCACACCCTGACCTGTGCTCTGATGCTGCTCAACACAGACCTGCATGGCCATGTGAGTACCTGTTGGGGAGCCAGGGGCTAGAGAGCTGGGGAGGGCTCATGTTGAAATGTGGGTAAAGAGCTTAAAGTTCTCTAGTCAAAAAGAAAGACCATTAAAACAATGTGATATATACCCTATAACATATACAGCGGTGGTTTTTCCTAGAGGGGCCCTTAAGGAGACAGTGCGAGTGAAGGTGCCCCTTTCTCCCTCCTCAGAATATCGGCAAGAAAATGTCCGTCCTGCAGTTCATCGGTAACCTGGAAGGGCTAAACAACGGAAAGGATTTTCCCAAGGAACTGCTCAAGGTGTGTTGAATTAGTTAAAACATACTGTAGAAACGATATAGATGTGTCGAACCATGTGCATACAACCACATGCGTACAGTGGGACCCTTGTTTCAGCTGCATGACCTCTATTTGACCACATGATCTCTTGATATCCATGAATCGGTTTCCGGGTTTTCCAGATAGTGTATTGTTGATGTCAGAGTAACTTGCACCACTGATCAGATGATATTATTGAGAGAGACATAAACATTTCTCACCCTCAGCAGCCTCCACTGCTGAGGGGAGGACGGTACATAATAATGGCCAGAACAGAGCAAATGGAATGGACTCAAACACATGAAATCCATGTGTTTGATACCATTCCACTGATTCTGCTCCAGCCATTACCACTAGACCGTCCTCCCCAATTAAGATGCCACCAACCTCCTGTGCCGCAGATAGTGTGTGTTTACAGGCATGATCCAGCATGATATATTTCCTTCCTGTTATAGTGGAAGGGGTTTCTGACTCTAGGGGGTTTCTGGTCTGTTGACCACCTCTGAGCTGTTGTGTGAACAGAGCCATATTGTATAGATCAGAGAGAGAGAGCCAACATGTTTTACCTCCCACTCGCTCTCCTTCCTCTTGTCCTTCCACTCTCTGCCTCGCTCCTGTGAACAGCATCACCTCCTACTCCCTTGTTTTCATCTCTCCCTCCCTCCATGTCTCTGTGTTTATTACAGTCTCTCTCTCTCTCATTCTGTTACGTATCATGTCACCTCATGGCAGATAATTTTCCATCTGCCTGCCTGTATTCTTCGCTCGTCCTCCATTTTATTTATCAGGTATCTCTCTCTCTCTCTCTCTCTCTCTCTCTCTCTCTCTCTATCTATCGCTCCTCTGCTCCTCTGCTCTCTATCGCTCCTCTGCTCTCCGTCTATGGTGTTCCTATCTCTGTTCCACCTACCTCTGTGGGAGCTCAGCCCAGCTGCCTGCAGCCCACAGAGGTGGCCAAGCTGTGTTCCTCCTCAGGCTCTCTCAGTTAACTATTCATATCACAGCTGAGTGCTCCATGAAATATTATGGGACGCTCCACAATCGCTTGTGTGTCACGATCTTTCACAACAGACCGACCAATTTCCTATATCCATCTCTTCATTCATCTCTTCATCCATCCATGTTTTTCATCATCCATCCATGTCTTTCATCATCCATCTCGCCCTCTGTAATGGTTTGCGCTGGTCTGTAAGGGGTATTAAAGCAGCACAGAGAGATTGTCCAAGTCAACAGGTAGTGTCTATTGGTGCAGAGAGGAGGCTGCTACAGAACAGTAGTCAGTGGTGCAGGGCTCATATGGTAAATTACTGGCGACGGGTGAGAGGGAGGACAGGCATCTAAGTAAATGGGAATTTGGCTGTCACATGGTAACCCCTGCTGTGTTGAGCGTTTTGTCATGGTATTATCATACAAGGCGTTACAAATCACTGTCTTCCTTGCTTTCTGCTTCCACCCTTTTCTCTCTTTCTATGTTTATCTCTCTTTCTCTCCATATTCTTCTCCATATCCTCTATTTTTCATAACTTAATTGTCAGTATTTTGTGTAAGGTATGAGTAATGTTGCTGTGTCTCTTGGGTGGTGATTATGCAGGTATGTTAATGCAGACAGTGTGGTGTACGTTTCCCCAGGAAATGATCTGAGCGTCAAGGGCGTAGTTCTCTGTTGCTGCGCTGCACAGCACAACTCGTTAAAGTGGAGAGGTTCACTTTGCTTCAGTTTTATTCCAAAAAGCTCTATATCAATTTTCAGAAATGTTGGTAAATTATTATCATTTAAAGAACTTTTGAAAGAGATTGGTGATGCTATATATCCGCCTCACTCTCAGAGAAATAAGTACTGCTATGTTTACACAGTCGAATGTCACAAATAACTGTTAAATAAAAAAAAATAAAAAAATGTACAAATGATATATTTGTGACATCGGTATAATTAAAAAATAATAATAATAGTAATACAGTAATGAGATCTGTTTGTAAAACAGTTAGTTAGTTTTTTGCCCCAATTTCGGGATTCTGATCTTGTCTCGTCTCTGCAACTCCCCAACGGGCTCGGTCAAGTCATGTGTCCTCCGAAACCTGACCCGCCAAACTGCACATCTTAACACCCGCTCTCTTAACCCGGAAGCCAGCTGCACCAATGTGTCGGAGGAAACACCGTTAAACTGATGACCGTAGTCAGCCTGCAGGCACCCGGACCGTCACAAGGAGTCGCTATAGCGCGATGAGCCAAGCAACCCGCCCCCGGCCAAACTCTTCCCCTAACTAGGACAACGCTGGGCCAATTGTGCGCCGCCCTATGGGACTCCCGACCGGTAATGACGCCGCAACACTGCGATGCAGTGCCTTAGACCACTGCGCCACTCGGAAGGCCTGTGGCACAGCAATTTGACTCGACAAAAAACTGTTTTAAGGTAAGATGTAAAGCCCTGTCAACAGACGAACTCCTTTGTGGTTCATCCCCTGTCATTCTCTGTTAAGACAGCTGCTTCCTTTCATTTTGGGGTGGATGAAATAGGACCTCTGTATGCTTGTCAACTCCCTACTATCCCACAGGACCAACACACACACACACACACACACACACACACACACACACACACACACACACACACACACACAGACAGACACACAGACAGACAGACAGACAGACAGACAGACAGACAGACAGACAGACAGACAGACAGACAGACAGACAGACAGACAGACAGACAGACAGACAGAGACACAGAGACACAGAGACACAGACGCGCACACACACACACACACACGCAGAGACACAGACGTGCACACACACACAAACACACGCAGAGACACACACACACGCAGAGACACACACATGCAGACACACACACGCAGAGAGACACACACACACACGCAGAGACACACACACGCAGAGACACACACATGCGCAGAGACACACACACGCGCAGAGACACACACACGCGCAGAGACACACACACACACAGACACAAACAGAGACAGATTGCAGTGTGCGTTTTAAGAAATGGTGAACTGCTGCTCCTCTCCTTCCCAGTGGAGAGGTGCCATGTGACAGTGTAGGGAGGTGTGCCTGAAAGGAGGTCAGGTTTAAGTAAAGCTGCAGAACTCAGGGAAGCATTGAAGCTTATAAGGCATCTGGGATCTAGAACTATCTGGCAAACGGAGAGTGAGTGAGTGAGTGAGTGAGTGAGTGAGTGAGTGAGTGAGTGAGTGAGTGAGTGAGTGAGTGAGTGAGTGAGTGAGTGAGTGAGTGAGTGAGTGAGTGAGTGAGTGAGTGAGTGGAAGTAATAGGGACAGACAGAGGGAGAGAGAGAAGGCCACTTGATGATTATGAGTATCATAAAATTATACATCTTATTTATGTTAGTCAAACTAAACCGCCTCCTTTTGAGTATGAACATGTTGTTTGTCTTCTACTCTGCACAGTACAAACGCTAGTACGGTACCACCACCCTGGAATTATTTTTAGCCATTACCAGATTGAGGGAGGCTCAGACGGAGGATTATTTTCCTCAGTGACCTGGAAATGTTAGATCTCAATTTGGAGTTTGACTCTTTAGGCGTATACAGTTGAAGTCGGAAGTTAAAACTCGTTATTCAACCACTCCACAAATTTCCTGTTAATTTAAGTCGGTTAGGACATCTACTTTATGCACAACACAATTAATTTTTCCAACAATTGTTTACAGACATATTATTTCACTTATAATTCACTGTATCACAATTTCTGTGGGTCAGACGTTTACATACACTAAGTTGACTGTGCCTTTAAACAGCTTAGAAAATTCCAGAAAATGATGTCATGGCTTTAGAAGCTTCTGAAAGAAATCAGCCAAGACAAAAATAATTGTAGACCTCCAAAAGTCTGGTACATCCTTGAGAGCAATTTCCAAATGCCTGAAGGTACCACGTTCATCTGTACAAACAATAGTACGCAAGTATAAACACCATGGGACCACGCAGCCGTCATACCGCTCAAGAAGGAGACGCGTTCTGTCTCCTAGAGATGAACGTACTTTGGTGCAAAAAGTGCAAATCAATCCCAGAACAACCGCAAAGGACCTTGTGAAGATGCTGGAGGAAACATGTAAAAAAAAAAGATCTTTATCCACAGTAAAACGAGTCCTATATCGACATAACCTGAAAGGCCGCTCTGCAAGGAAGAAGCCACTGATTCCAAAACTGCCATAAAAAAAGCCAGACTACGTTTTGCAACTGCACATGGGGACAAAGATTGTACTTCTTGGAGAAATTTCCTATGGTCTGACGAAACAAAAATCGATCTGTTTGGCCATAATGACCATTGTTATATTTGGAGGAAAAAGGGGGAGACTTGTAAGCCGAAGAACACCATCCCAAACGTGAAGCACGGGGGTGGCAGCATGTTGTGGAGGTGTGTACTTTGCTGCAGGAGGGACTGGTGCACTTCACAAAATAGATGGCACCATGTGGTAGGAAAATTATGTGGATATATTGAAGCTACATCTCAAGACATCAGTCAGGAAGTTAAAGCTTGGTTGCAAATGGGTCTTCCAAATGGACAATTTGGAAGCATACTTCCAAAGTTGTGGTGAAATGGCGAAATGGCTTAAGGGCAACAAGTCAAGGTATTGGAATGGCCATCACAAAGCCCTGACCTCAATCCTATAGAAAATTTGTGGGCAGAACTGAAAAGTGTGTGCGAGCCTGACTCAGTTACATCAGATCTGTCAAGAGGAATGGGGCAAAATTCACCCAACTTATTGTGGGAAGATTGTGGAAGGCTACCTGAAACGTTTGACCCAAGTTAAACAATTTAAAGGCAATGCTACCAAATACTAATTGAGTGTATGTAAACTTCTGACCCACCTGGGAATGTGATGAAAGAAATTAAAGCTGAAATAAATCATTCTCTCTACTATTATTCTGATATTTCACATTCTTAAAATAAAGTGGTGATCCTAACTGAGCTATGACAGGGAATTTTTTACAAGGATTAAATGTCAGAAATTGTGAAAAACTGAGTTTAAATGTATTTGGCTAAGGTGTATGTAAACCTCTGACTTCAACTGTATATAGATTTGTTTAGTAATGGTATTACATTATTTTCTATACATTGCTCATACCATAGGTGATCATTTTCTGTCCTTTATTTGTACAGCTTAACATCTCAGGCCACAATTTAGTAGAATTATCTGTAATGCAGACTATGAATTACTGTATTATAAAGGCACCATTGTGTCATACTTCTACCTACAGTCAGTGATGGAAAAAATAACAAACGTTCATACTTGAGTAAAAGTAAAGATACCTTAATAGAAAATGACTCAAGTAAAAGTGAAGTCACCCAGTTAAATACTACTTGAGTAAAAGTCTAAATATTTGGTTTTAAATATACTTAAGTATCAAAAGTAAATTTAATTGCAAAAATATACTTAAGTATCAAAAGTAAAAGTATAAATCATTTCAAATTGCTTATATTAAGCAAATCAGACAGCACAAATGTTTTTATTTTTTTATTTAAATGTACAGATAGCCCACTACAACACGCAGACATATTTTACAAATGAAGCATTTGTGTTTAATGAGTCTGCCAGATCAGAGTCAGTAGGGATTCCCAGGGATGTTCTTTTGATAAGTGTGTAAATTGGGCCATTTTCCTGTCCTGCTAAGCATTCAAAATGTAACAAGTATTTTTGGGTGTTGGGGAAAATGTATGGAGTAAAAGGTATATTATTTTCTTTACGAATGTAGTGAAGTAAAAGTTGTCAAAAATATAAATAGTAAAAAACTAGAGGTGGGACCAAGTCATTGTTTTAGCTCTCATGTCTTAGCACTCAAGTCCCAAGTCAAGTCCCAAATCAAGACAGGCAAGTACGAGTCAAGTCTCCAGTCAAGACCGACAGGTATCAAGTCAAGTCTCAAGTCCTAAACTTTGAGTTTCGGGTCCTAAATGTAATACCATTTCATATCTTTAACAAGAGTAATAGTATATTACATTTACGCAAATCATGAATGCTTTTAAAAATATCTATATATTTATTACTTTCCAAATAATTGGTATATTTCCAAATAATTGTTATATTTCCATGGATACATGGGTAGCCATGAGAAAGACCCCCCCCAATAGTGATTGACTATCGACGATCGCTATGGGGCGCAATCAGACGATGTAGGTTTGTACACAATTGCCCAACCTTAACACACACACACACTCTCTCTCTCTGTGTGGTTACAGTAAGCTAACGTATGTTAATGGTTTTAGGAGCAGCAGTAACATCAGCCAGGATTTAGGCTACCAACTGCCTAGCCAGTTCTAGCTCAATCTTGGGTGCAATGATCACGTTCCCGCACTGACTGACTGTGTGGAGGCTCATTGATTTAACGTTACGTTAACCTACATGCTACACTAGTAAAGTAATAACATATATAGCTGTCGACTATATTAGCCACAACTTACCGTTCTTTGTGCAGCTTCAAATGTCGAACAAAGTTGGAAATTGTTGCGCTTCGTCTGTAATTTTCTTCCCACATGTTTTGCGAGTTGCAATACGTTTTTTGTTGATACAGTGTCGTCTTTATATCCGAAAATAATAATTTGGGGTATCATCTTTCCAAGGGCTCCATCTGAATTCACCCGCCGACATTCCTCTGCACTGCCACGCACAACTTTTTCTCAGCTGGCACAATTTGATTGGCTGCTGTCCGATTCTAACTGTAATCCGTTAAATGAAGAGTTGATGCGTTGCACACGTTTTTTTAACAGCCTCATTTTTAATATTTGTGCTTGGGGAGGGTTTCAGGTCGAGTCAAAAGGCTCAAGTCCAAGTTAAGTCACGAGTCATTGGTGTTAAAGTCAGTCATCATATTTGTAACTTGAGTCTGACTCGAGTCCAAGTCATGTGACTCGAGTCCATATCTCTGGTAAAAACCTACTTGTAGTACTTTAAAGTATTTTTACTTAAGTACTTTACACCACTGCCTACATTGCCAAGTGAAAGTCTACACACCCGTTGCACTGTCTTCAAATTTGATCTAAAAAGGGATAACATTGGATCATGCTGTGGAAATGTTTTAGAGTGGTAGGGACTGGAGGACTAGTCAAATCAAATCAAATTATTTATATAGCCCTTCGTATATCAGCTGATATCTCAAAGTGCTGTACAGAAACCCAGCCTAAAACCCCAAACAGCAAGCAATGCAGGTTTAGAAGCACGGTGGCTAGGAAAAACTCCCTAGAAAGGCCAAAACCTAGGAAGAAACCTAGAGAGGAACCAGGCTATGTGGGGTGGCCAGTCCTCTTCTGGCTGTGCCGGGTGGAGATTATAACAGAACATGGCCAAGATGTTCAAATGTTGATAAATGACCAGCATGGTCCAATAATAATAAGGCAGAACAGTTGAAACTGGAGCAGCAGCACGGCCAGGTGGACTGGGGACAGCAAGGAGTCATCATGTCAGGTAGTCCTGAGGCATGGTCCAAGGGCTCAGGTCCTCCGAGAGAGAGAAAGAAAGAGAGAATTAGAGAGAGAATTAGAGAGAGCACACTTAAATTCAAACAGGACACAGAATAGGACAGGAGAAGTACTCCAGATATAACAAACTGACCCTAGCCCCCCGACACATAAACTACTGCAACATAAATACTGGAGGCTGAGACAGGAGGGGTCAGGAGACACTGTGGCCCCATCCGAGGACACCCCCGGACAGGGCCAGGATCGAGGAAAAGATGAACGGAGAAAAGTACAGAAAGATCCTTGATGAAAACCTGCTCCAGAGAGCTCAGGGCCCTTAGCGCACAGTCAATACAACACATGAGTGGCTTCGGGACTCTGAATTTCATTGAGTGGCCCAGCCAGGGGCCGGACTTGAACCCGATCAAACATCTCTCGAGAAACCTGAAAATAGCTGTGAGGCGACGCTCCCCATCCAACCTGACAGAGCTTGAGAGGATCTGCAGAGAAGAATGGGAGAAACATGCCAAATACAGGTGTGCCAAGCTTAGTAGTGTCATAACCAAGAAGACTCCAGGCTGTAATCGCTGCCAAAGATGCTTCAACAAAGTACTGAGTAAAGGGTCTGAATACTTATGTAAATGTGATATTTAAGTATTTTTTTATATACATTTTCTAAGATTTCTAAAAGCCTGTTTTTGCTTTGTCATTATGGGGTATTGTGTGTCGATTTGAGGAAAATAACAATTGAATCCATGTTAGAATAAGGCTGTAACGTAATAAAATGTGTAAAAAGTCAAGGGGGTCTGAATACTTTTCGAATGCACTGTATCCATTGATTTTGTCAAAATTGCTCAATCTCATTAACTTTGGTTAGGAAATCCTTAATGAACAGCAATAATCAAACCTCGTCTCTGATTTTCAAGCAGACTGGACCGTTCAGGATCACTCAACAACCCCTCTTGGAAGCCATTTTGGTGTGTCTTTAATGCTTCCACTACAATACTTGAAAATACAGAGGATTACTAACATTCCAATCACTCCACATTACTGGCCTGTATGACAAAGTGAAAAGATGGAAGCCTGTGGGAAAAAAAGAACTTGGAATCATATATTCTGTTTGCAGTCAAGACAACACGGCAAATAAATACATAAAAAACTTCAGGTTTGGGTCAAATCCAATACAACACCGAGTGAAACTCTCTGTATTTTCAAGTATTGTGGTGGCAGCATCATGTTATGTGTATACTTGTCACCGTCAGGGAATGTGGAGTAGTTTGTGTAAATTGGCAGTAAAAAAAATCAGTTTCTGTAAGGGGTCTGTAGACTTTCACTCAGCACTGTAGACTGAGCATTCATTTCTATTACACTGTTAGACTGGTGGAAATGGAGTGTGAGGAAGTCTGCATTTTAAGAAAACGGTGATATGTAGGCAAATGATTGACACTTCAAGGAGGGAGGGATATGAACAGAAACATGGACTGGGATTTGTTGCTCAGCTGGAGAGAAATGCGCATAGAGAGAGAGAGACTGGGGGGTGAGCAAGAAAAGAGAGAGTGAGTGAGTGAGTGAGAACAGAGGGAGGAGAGAGGGAACTCTCGGTCCTAATCGTCAGCTTTCTTTTGTCACTGCGATTCTGTCTGCTTCTTCATCTGCAGCACACAGGAAAATAGAACAACATTGAAAAGAGTGAGGCAAACGAAGGAAAAAGGAGTGCGAAGCGCAGAAGATATTTTCAGGATTTTCTGAGAGGGAAATAAGAGACTGACTCATACGGAGGCGAAATAAGTGGATGTGTGGGAAACCATTTACAAGTTTGAAGACAAACCTGTGAAGAGGAGAGGGTCCAGGAACGGAGAGGACAAAGAGAGTGGGAGAGAGAGGGGACCTGTTCAGTCCCTCATCCTCATGCCACCAAACTGTCATTATTAGACAGCAACAGGATAGTCCTAGCTCCACCTGCCTGTCCACCTGCCTCTCTCCCACATCTGTATTCTGCAATTTTGGACACAACATCTGTATTGTCAAGCCTTGGATACATGTTGTTGGGTCCCGGAGGACGTGACAAGGCGTCAGTTTGAGGGTTCTCCTCGACAGCTGTGCCTGTGAATGAGTGGGTGGAATTGTCTCCCTCCGCCTGCACTCCGCTGTGTTGGGAGTGTGTGTGTGTGTTTGTGCGCACTGACCGATGTGTATGTGAACTCAATAGCTTGTCTCTGGTTGTTAAAATTGACTTAGTCATCCTTCAGCCTCTAACTGGGTTGTTGTTCACCTGTGAGTGTTTGTGTGTAAGTGCGTAGGTGTGTGTGTGTGTGTGACTCTCTTGGGTATCAGTGGAACTGTATGTATGGTGGAACTGTATGTATGCACCAGCTCTTGCGTAACATGTTGCCAACTGCATGACATCCTTCCAGAAAGACTTCCACCTTCATGGACTTGACACGGAATGGTGCTAAAGGATTTGCAGTTGCACACCACTGTTTCGCCATACATGCATAATGAATGCATAAGGATCCATTATGCAGGAACTGGAGTCCCCTCGGAGGGCTTGAAGCTCATGTTAACCTCCTCAGTAGTTTCCTCAAAAGAACAGTGAAGCGCTGTTAGTAAGACCTACAGACCCCTGTTGTCAGCCACCAGTGACAGTGACTGTCTTTCTCGCTGTCTGTCTGAAGAGTGAACTCTCTATTTACAGCCCCTTATTTGTGTCGTATTCTCTCTCTCTCTCCTATCTTCAACTGAATCCTGTACGTTTTGGTGTTACGCTTTGAAAGAGGCCATATACAGAATCCATAGAACCAATCTCGCTTTATCCCTCCCTCCACAAACTCTTACCCTCTGGACCCTGCTCTCATTGGTCCGTCATCATGATTGGTGTAAACAGCATCCATTCAGATGGGCGAAATCGCTCCCGCTCTCTTTGCTCTGTGCGTGTTCGGCGGGACTTCAGGGTGATGGATCCCTTCCGCTACCCCCGCGCCCCCCGCTCTCGTTCCCTCAAACCCTTGTCCTTTCCTGACCTGCTGGGAAGGTCCCAGGATGGACAGAACCACCCACAGGCCCGCAAGAAGAAGGCGCAGCTTGGAAAATGCAGGGTAAATTTATGTGGTTTAATTTGGTCGAAGCAGCAGACTTGTGTTGCGATCAGTGTGACTAATAAGATCAATGTGAACTGGTTTATTTAGGAGCTCTATTGATTTGTTGTCCGACATGATACCAGGATGACCAAAAGTCCCACCACACTCATTACACATTCAGCGAGCACATGCCCGCACACACCTTTTCATATGTGTGACGTCTGTTTTGTCTGTTCTTTTTTTTTCTAGGCCTTGTACAACTCTATCAGAAACGAGAAGCTCCAGTGGACCATGTAAGTGTACTTTGCAAAAAATATATATATATTTTTGTTTCAACTAATTATTATTAAATAACAGGTTCCACAGCCTATTTTTTTGTTGTTTACTCAACATTACAGTCAGTGTTACCTGAAGAAGAAAAACATTTTTTTAAATAAAGTGGGGCCCAAAAATTCAGTCACCTTAAAATGTATGTTTGTTCAAATTGTCTTATATGTTCATTGAACTAGAAATCATTATTTGGGCATTTTACATAAAAACGTCTGTGGAAGTAGTATGTCATTCAACATGTCCTCACCTGGGATTTGAACTCCTAACTGCTTGGTTCATGGCATTCCAATTTTCCTGCTACAACACCATGTCTGTGTCAATGACTGATTTCACCCGTATTGCTACATTTGGCACTTCAAAGTAAATCTCAGCTTTGTTAAAAGTACACTCGAGAAGAAAAACTATTTTATTTATTATAGTGGTTAAGGAGTAACATTTTAAACAGAGTAATATGCCCCACCAACATTAAACAACCATACAAAAAATACAAAAATTGCTGAAATAAATCATTCAAATAAATGATAAGAGAATAGTCAGATTAACTGACATTTAACACAGACAAGCTGGCGTAGCAGGAAGATCAAAATCAACCAAGAGTTCAAATCCCAGGTGAGGACATGTTGAATAATAATTACTGTATAAAAGAACATGCACAAAAATTATCATGCTTGTCAAATATATAGGTTGAAAACATCGCATTGTGTGTAACTAGTTCCACAGACTTTTTTTCAAAGTAAGATGCCCAAATAATCATTTCTAGTTAAATGAACATATGTGACAAGTTGAGCAAACACATCATTTTGTTAACAGAATTTTTGGGCCAAGTATGTTTTTGTTTTGTTCAGGTAACACTTGAACTGAAAAGTTGAGTAAACAAACAAACAAAAAAGGCTGTGGAACCAGTTACTTAATAATAAGTTAGATTTTGTCATATTTTTTTTACAGTGTACGAATCATGTTAATGTTGGGCATATGTTTGACTTTATCTGCTTGCACTTGCCTTATTTAATCAAAACTGCTGTTCAGGTTTCCTGAATAATGATTCATATCAGGTTTGGATACATTTTCATAACATTACAAAATAAGCATATCAGAATATGGAATTAGCTATAAATCTACTTGTAATCCGTCTACAAGCAATATCCCCCTTACAGAATCAACTACCAACTGTGCCCCTGTAGCATTTGCCAGACTGTGTGTGTGTGTGCCAATGGTTGTTATTCTGGACCTAGCCTTTGTGATGCCCTGAGACCCTAATTTAAGACTTAAGCTCTCCAGACTTCGTTGCCATGGATACAGGTCCCGACTTGCCTCTCTCTGTAATTACAGGTTGACGTCTCACTCCAATTCTTAAGCAGGCACGCGCGCACGTCCGCCCCCACATTTGGGGGTTCAGTCAGCCTCTGAAAGAGAGCAGTGGGAAAATCATCTTCTCTCGCGTTCGTTTTCACTCTGCACGCTGCTTTAATCTTTCCCGGTCCCAACATCCCAAGGGTCGCCATGTGCCTTGCTCTCTATTCTCTCCTCCATCCTAGTTTTTCTGCCTGTAGCCTCCTCTCTCTCTCTCCCTCTCCCCTTTTCTCGCTTTTGCCTCACTTTGACCGTTTTTTCTCTCTCTGTGCCTTTTTCCACCACATGCTCCTGTGGATTCAGAGAGGTCAGCAGTTACTTAGCAACAGATCAGAGCTTTTGTGTATGGTATGTGCTGAGTGCTAACTGGCTGATTTTATACTCTTCAGAATGAATCTAGCAGTGGCAACACAAGTGGTTCGTCGCTTAGTTTATGCGTTGTCTTTTTAAAGATAAATTGATAACATCCTGTAACGCTTTACATTGTACCTGCAGGTATAATGCTATAACCTGTTATAGGCATTCATAAGCCATTTTATGTCTTACAGTAAGGCTTATTGTGTTATCTCTATACATTTATATTTCTACTGACTCATAATGACTGGTATTTAGTCAGAAACATTATGAGATGATTCTAAGACATTATTAGAGGGTCATGCGTGCTTACAACAAGTCTTGCAATGCAGTATATTTGAATCATAATGCATTCCAACAGCCAGCTTCAAGTGTTCCCTATGGCTCTGAGGAGATATTGTAAGAGATATGATAAACGAAAGAGTGATTGAGAGGGATGGAGAGTTATCTTAAGACACAGATCCTGGGGAGGTTCACACTAGAAGGACGAGCAGACTCTGTGTGTGGTTTGTGTCCACAGGTATGTTACTTCTGTGACAGTGGATGATTGAATCTTACAGATAGAGTGTGTGTGTGCCTCTATTTATATATCAGTGTGTGTCTAGCAGAGAGAGAGAGAGAGAGAGAGAGAGAGAGGAGGTGGACAGTACTGTGTGACACAGCAGCACACCCCCTCTGACAAACAGCAATTTAAAGCTCATACATTAATGAATGTTTATGTGAGCAGCTGCAAGGCTTCACTGGTGTACCGATCTGTATTCAGTCCGTGTCTTCAGTGGGTGAGAGACACCATCATCCCCAAATGTCAGTATCGTCAGATTCTCTCTTATAGCATCGCGGAACACTCAGGCTCCTGAGTTCACGGGAAAATGGCATCTTTAAAACTGCCACAGTCAGTCAAAGAGATACCAGGACCTGTTATCTAACAGCCAGTGAGTCTCTCACCACTCAGACCGATGTGGATCGTTGCTCTTACAGCAAAAACAGGTCTCTGTAAGAGATGAATTATAGATATCTGAATGATAATTGACTGGATTATAGTCATTATGTTCATGCTTGTCAAAGTGAGTTCTATCAGTGTCAGGGCTGGGTTTCAGTTTGTTAGCATTGCAGGAGAACTTTGCAAATATTTCTCCGATTGGCCAGTAAGATGCACGTAAGCTGCTCAACTGGAGCATTATGGGATGTTACCTCTCAGCGTGGGTGACCCAGCCAGTGACCCTGAAATCCAGAGGCTCTCACATGAGTGGCATGCTGAGTGCATTAAGACATATGGCCCTTTCCCCTCCAAGCTATGAGGACTGATCATTCAAACGCCCTGGATCGGAACTGGAGGAGATGATTAAAAAGAGTTGGGGACTAGCGGGTTTTGTTGATGACGGGGGGAATTACAACTTGTATTTGAATTGTATCTTCTCCATAGCGATGAGGAGGAGTTGCGCAAGTCCTTCTCCGAGTTGGCCGATTTGCGCACTGACTCCGCCTCCCACACCATGAAGCGAATCGGCAGTGGTCTAGGCGTGGCCCAGAATCCTGACGCCCTGATCTATAAGAACGGCTTCCTGGTACGGAAGGTCCACGCAGACTCTGACGGCAAGAAAAGTAGGTTCCCTCTACCCTCCCCTGTCACCTGTCAACCATCTGTTTTATCTCACGGTTGATAAATCCAACCATGTCTGTCTAAACAATGCTGTACTTTCACTCATTTCGATTCAAAATCACATTTGGGATATTGAGTGGATATTTACTTTCTTTCTATGGTCTGTTTTTCAGCGCCCAGAGGTAAGAGAGGATGGAAGACGTTTTATGTCATGCTGAAGGGACTGGTCCTCTACCTGCAGAAGGTACACCAAACCACACCCCTCTCGGCATCCTAACAGTATATCCCACTCCGTGATTGGACGTGTGTGATAACATTCTGCTCTCTGATTGGTCTGTAGGGAGAGTACCGTCCAGAAAAGCAGCTGTCTGAAGAGGATCTGAAGAATGCTGTGTCCATCCACCACTCTCTGGCCATGAGGGCAGCAGACTACAGCAAGAGGCCCAACGTCTTCTACCTGCGCACTGCAGACTGGCGAGTGTTCCTCTTCCAAGCACCGTGGGTCTCCTCATCCTCATCTCCACCAAGTCCACCTCTAATTCCATACAATTAAGAATGTATTTATCTGACCCAATTTTGTGCTCTGTATTGGTACATGGCTATTTCTGCCGTCTACAAGGCTGTACAGTACTAAGGCTGTACAACGTTCCCCCGAAACAGTAGTGATTGAGTACAGAGTGGGCAGTGCCCCTGTTATAGAACCCCAGGCTCAGATAGATTATCATTATGTTTTTGTGTCCCTGGAGGACACAGTTGTCTGGTATGTCCTAGATACACACTTTCTTTCAGGGTTGGGATCAATTCTATTTCAATTCAGGAAGTGGAATAAAAACAAATCCTAATTGAAAATAACTGTCCCTCTTATTCAATTGATATCTGACCCCAAACCTGTCTACCTGCCTGTTTCTATTCTATCTTTTTTTGTTTACTGGGGCTGAGAATTGTGCCCTTAGTCAGTATCCAGATTTCAACTCTGTTGTCCTCCATCTCAGTAATGCAGAGCAGATGCAGTCGTGGATCACCCGTATCAACGCGGTGTCAGCCATGTTCTCAGCACCACCCTTCCCTGCTGCCATCGGCTCTCAGAAGAAATTCAGCCGTCCGCTGCTGCCAGGCTCCAACACCAAGCTGTCTCAGGTACACAGAGGCCTCCACTCACACCATGACCCTCTCTCTCTTTCTCTCTCTCTGCTTCCACATACTAGCTCCCAGTCCAAACCTATTTCCACCATCCAGTATCTGTTCTGTAGTTAGATCAATCCCCACATTTTTTTTAAACTTGTGTACTTAAGGCAATCATTAAATACACACTCCTGTACACCTCTTTTTGTGTTAAAAACAGAGAAGAACTGCTATTTACAACCATAAAATTACTAAAATGCGTAAGTAAGCATCCATGCTGAGCAGAATTCTGTATAAGTTAACCTGACTTTGGTGTAGCCTTATGTTAATGATCATCCTTTGTCATGTGACAGGAAGAGCAGGTGAAATCCCATGAGACACGTTTCCGGGCCATCTCCTCTGAGCTGAATGAGTTAACCGCTGTAATTCCAGACAAAAAAGCCAAAGTTCGTGATCTGGAGGAGCACAAGCAACGTGAGGAGTACCTGGAGTTTGAGGTGAGTGATTATTGTTGTTGTCTGGTTCAATATGGTTATAGGGATTGATAGTTGCAGCCAGAGCCGTAGTCTAGCAGAGTTTGGCAGACTGCGTTTGTTTGATATTCAGAATTGAATGGCTGCCAAATTGGCTACCAAATGTTTTAAGACAATTCCCTTCCAGGTCAGCCAGAATGGAAATAAGAATGATTTAGATTGGTGCCAGAGTCCAGGACCGATTACCAAGCTCTATTGCCGAACTGGCTCTGATATCAGCTATGGAGAATCCTGTTTGACATCAAGTACTCTTTATCTCTCTGATACAGAAAACTCGCTACGGTACGTACGCCATGCTACTGAGGGCTAAGATCCGGAGTGGGGAAGAGGACCTGTCTCTGTTCGAGTCGCGTCTCTTTGACGACGGGGGTCTCCAGAGGGCCCACTCCAGCCCCACTCTGCGGGAGGAACACAGCAGCAGCAGCCAGGCCAGCAGTGCCAAGAGGGGGGGGCAGCAGCAGTAGTTCCAACACCAGGGGGAGCAGCAAGACCAAGTGCTCTGAGCCCCAGAGAAACAGCTACAGGAAGGCTGTCAAACAGTGAGAGGGACCCTGGAGGGTGTTGCGGTGGACACGATGGCTTAAACAATTGGATTATCTGTGTTGATCGATAGACGGGGACCACTGGTGTGACTGGAAAATGAGATGGAGGAGGAAGATGGGGGATAGACCTGTTGCATGCTTCTATCCCGAGAAACCACAGGCACTGGATGCTCCAGGGCACTCAGTCCTTCATTTTACTATACACATGACTAACTTCTGTGTGGTCCTAAATTCTGGGTCATATCCACATTTATTTTACTTGAACATGCTTTTTGGACCAATTGTTGTTTACAGAGATCTAAAGATGACATGGACTTATGCCATTAGATCTGATTATGTTGAGAGTCGTAGGTTATTTCCCTCCCACGAGAGTTCACTGTCTCCATAAATTACATCTATGTGATTACTGCACACAGCCCACCACCTCCACGTGTAAAGTGAGTTGCCGTGCCGACCAGCTATGATGGACAGAGACGGGGCTGCATCGGCTCATCTGACTGTTACCATGGAGACTAAACGGAGCCCGGGATCATTCCGTCCGACCAGAGTGCCAGAACCTCAACCCAACCACAATGCATTTGGAGGAAACTGGACGAACGCTGGGCTCTTCACGACAGACATGATCAATTGGAAGGAATACAGCAGGTTACTGGACATAATTTATGATGCTGCATGCACATACAAATGTTCTCCAAAGTCTTTGCTATGATTTTGTTATTCTAAGGACTCTTATTGTGGCAAACTGAACTGGCCCAGAGCCAGGCCCTTCTACTGTAACTGTGAAGCTCTGCTGGATCTCATTGTTATTTCTAAGGACATTTACACACATCAGCTATGGCACCACCACTAATCCTTGAGTGTTTTGTCTTACTAATGGGTTGATGAAGTAGGTTGATCACACAGACTGGCTGTCTATCGGTTTAATGAACTTATAGAGTAGGAGGACTGCATGCGTACGAGGAGATGGAAGACTCACTCAAGAGGACATGCTTCGCTATGGTATCAAGACTATCCCTTTTTTTTCCCTTATGTGATTCACATGGTGTTTTTCATTTGTATAACTGGAAAAAAAAATAAACGTGACAGGAGGCTTAGTTTACAGTACATCTCCGCTGTAGGTCAAATGTCTCGACAGGAACAACTCATCAGATAATTGATGACGGATTGATTTAAAATGTTGGTTGAATGTTGATTTAAATTCAGTATCGTGAATTGTAATGAGGAAAGAAAATAAGGCACTGCCTGCCTACCACACCCAATCTAGTATACACTTGAGTGGACAAAACATTAGGAACACCTTCCGAATATCGAGTTGCACTGGCTTTTGCCCTCAACAGCCTCAATTCGTTGGGGCATGGACTCTACAAGCAAGGTGTCGAAAGCATTCCACAGGGATGCTGGCCCATGATGACCCCAATGCTTCCCACAGTTGTCAAGTTGGCTGGATGTTCACGGTTGAGTGTTAAAAACCCAGCAGCTTTGCAGTTCTTGACACAAACCGGTGCACGTGGCACATACTACCATACCCCGTTCAAAGGAATTTCAATATTTTGTCTTGCCCATTCACCCTCTGAATTGCACACATACACAATCCATGTCTCACTTGTCCCCAGGCTTAAAAATCCTTTAACCTGTGTACTCCCCTTCATTTACACTGATTAAAGTGTATTTAATAAGGGATCATAGCTTTCATGGTCAGTGTCATGGTAAGAGGTGTTCCTAATGTTTTGTACACTCGGTATATATGCATAAAAGAATGTAACGTGTAAATACAGTGGGCTCCAAAAGTCCCAAAATTTGATTTTTTTGGCTCTGTACTCAAGCACTATGGATTTGACATGATACAATGACTATGGGGTTAAAGGTTAAAGTGATGACTATCAGCTTTAATTTAAGGGTATTTTCAACCATTTCAGGTGAACCGTTTAGAAATTATAGTACTTTAAAAAAAATGTTTTTTTTTAACATAGACCAAAAGTTTAGGGACGTTCTAGTCTATTAAAGTAGTAGTTAAAAGTATTTGGTCCCATATTCAGAGCACACAATGACTGCATCAAACACAAATACAGTATCATACCCCCAAGACACACTAACCTCAAACCATTACAATAACAGGGGAGGTTAGCATTTTATATCATAACCCCAAGACACGCTAACCTCAAACCATTATAATAACAGGGGAGGTTAGCATGTCTTGGTAGTATATGTGTGTCAAACTTTCTCACTCATTATTCAGGAGTTTCTGTAATTATGGTAGCATCCACATTCATGTAAGTGTTTAGAAAGATTATATTCTAATTTACAATAAAAGTGACTCAAATTACACCTATTTACCATTTCTTTTGGGCACAATCTTTAATAAAAGTGAATTTGTCCCACTACTTTTGGACGATGTACAAAAAGTGCTGTAATTTCTAAATGGTTCACCCGATATGGATGAAAATACCCTCAAATTAAAGCGGACTGACTGCACTTTAACCTCAGTCATTTCAAATCCAAAGTGCTTGAGTAGAGAACCGAAACAACAATTTCTCACTGTGTATATAGAAAATAAGAATTTGCTCTTAACTGACTTGCTTAGTTAAATAAATGTCATGCCGAGGCATAGCCATTTTCTTCTCAGGCTTGCAGTGTGGTCTGTGAACCAGTGCAGTAATGCCACCGTATGGTCACCAGAGATTGCTGTTCCAATGGAAAACAATGGCCGCAGGTTGTACTGTATGAGTAACAGGAGTGCGTGATAGTTATCTGGGTGTCATCATAGACCCGCAGGGATCACCGCTCCTCCCCCCCCCCCCCATGTTAAAATTTGATCATGGTAACGTGATTCTATGCATGAGGACCCCCCCACTGCAAACAGAATGAGATGACTGTTGTTGAGTTAGACATCCGCACATATGGCTGTTTGAATAAAACCACAAAATGGCTTAGTGTAACTGAGTGCCCTTGCCTCAAACTATTATCTATAGGCTTTAGCTCAGCGGGCTAACAGTCTTGTTCCTCAGAGGACACGGTTCAAACTCAGTTGGTCACATTTAGCAATGTTAGCTGTCAGTGTAATTCTACAGGGACCATGACAGGGTAAGGCATGATATGTGCAGTCATGCAGAACGTCACAAATCACTTTTGGGTGTGTCTCTTTCCCCCAGTGTAAATATGTGAGGTGGTATGGTGAGAGACCATGGATAGACAGAATTACAAGCCAGAGTAGGGCTTCTGTGATATAAAAACAGGGGTTATAATGTCACACCCTTTTACACTTTGGCTTAGATATTCTACTTCAAGAGTAGGCCCTATTTCTTTTCTGCTTATCAGTCAACTTGGTCTTAAGTATTTGTCAACAAAAAAAATATAGTATACTGCTTCATGTAGAGGTTTTTACTGGACCCCATAGACGCTGCATCTGAATGCAACTTATTTCTTTCATTTCCCATTAGCTGTACATATTGTCAATAACACATTAAGATTTTGCGCTCTGTGAAATATACTAAAATGGTTTGTATGTTTGGGGCAGATGACAAAAATAAACATTTTGAAAAGATCCATTTGTCAGGAAAAAAAAATGCATTTGATTCAACATTGACAAGTTTTCAAAACATTATATAGCAAACCTTCCACATACATTTGAAATAAGGCTGTATAATTATATTTGGTTGAATGTTAAACCAAATGAATACACAGTATTAGTAATATTGTCAGCCAATAAATATGAGTTAAATTGATAATTCCATTGATCAATTTGATGTTGCACATTTAAGAATTTTCATTTATACTGGGACTTTTTGAAAGGCACAAATGGACCATACATTTTTTTTTTTAACTTTCAGTCACCATCAAAAATAACGGAACAAGATAACGCCACTTAAAATTGTACATTGAGATTTTCTTCCCTTCAGCTCGTTAGGAAAATTCAAACTGGTTGACTGTCAGTCATGGCAGAGAGAGAATTCTGCATTTATCAGTAGAGGCTTGGGTATGACATCAGATTCCCAATGTGCGTGCTGAACAGTTAGTCATATCTCCATGATGAAACGTTGGGGTGAAACCTCCCTCACACGAGGGTCTTATCCCTCACCCTTCCTGCTGCTCACTGGTTGGCCACGGCTGGCTCCTCCATCTCCTCCTCCATTGGCTGACTAGCAAAGCCACTGTCCACTGTCTGATCTGATTAGCAGAGATAAATGCTTATTTGGTCTTATTTTATAAGGCATAAACAGTCAAATAGAATACAATTATCTGTTTTTGGAAAGGAACTACATACAGTATGTATTTGCAAGGTCAAGTGTATGGTAGAGAGATCATGTTTATGACTATATTAGTGGTTCTACAATGTAGGATGAGTTCAGTACCTGTGTTCTGTTTGTCCTCTCTCAGCTCAGCCTGTCTCAGCAGTCTCACTCCTTCAGTCAGACCCAGAGACTGTAGAGCTTCCACCAGGCCTTCCACTGGACCGCCACCCAACTACACACACAGAGAGATACTGTCAGCTTGGGCACTATTAGCCAAATACTCATCAAGCACAGTCTTGCCGTTCTAAAACGGCATACTCAGGGCTCGATTCAATCCATATCACTGAAGATCAGCACGATTTAAATGTAAATGTAGTGTTCCAACATTCGGAGGCTGTAGCCGCGGTAAACACCGCGCATGTCGGCTCAATCAGAAATTACCTTTAACTTTCAAGTGCGCTACAGTGCTGAACTCTCGGCGATATGGACTGAATTAAGCCGTTAATTAATGCATACTTACCCCTAACTAGACTGCCTGTGCGCATGCGCAAACGTGCATTAAAAGCCCCCTTTGCTCACCTGGTAATTCTCCAGCAAGTTGTGACAGGGCAAGGGACTCTCCTGATATAGGTGTGCCAGTGAGAGCATGTTGAGTTTCTCTGCCAGCTGTCTCCAGGGCACATCGTTCAGACTGAGGAGCTCACACAGCTTACTTAGCGTCTCACTGTCTAGCTGCCCTCTTTCTGCGGAGGGGAATGGGAACAGCAGTTAGATTACTAGGCAGACCACAGGTAAATGTTCAGAGTCAAAATGGTGATATGAAAGTTCTTACCTTCCATGCTGCTCGGTTTAGGCTTTTTACTTGATTGTTGACTGGGCTTGGGACTCTGTCTGGTGTCTAGAAGGTTTCTCACCTGTAGCAAAGGAAGCTTTTATGTTAGCGCAATGGCAAAAAACTCAGCCTCTCCATCCACACCACAACCAGTACTGTTTGGAAATCACTTTTTCCCTGACACAAACGTTGGGTTGATAAGGCTAAATCAATCTCACCTTATGACATTTAGCCAGGTCAAAGGGTGTATGTCCTGTTGCTGACCTCTTACGAGGGTTGACTTGATCTCCCTCTGAAAGTGGTGTTGTGTTCGGTAGCGGTTGGATCGCCGGCTCTCTGAAATCTCTTACTGGTCCATCCTCTTGCTCCTCATCTGACGAGGAGGAGCTGAAGAAGAGCGGCTCGTCGTTCTCCAGATTCTTGTCGGCTCCTGAGGAGAGACGGGAAAGTCGTCAGCGTTCTGTTCACGTTCATTTACTAGCCATTTAGCAGACGCTTTTCCAAAACAAAAACACCCCGGCGATCCACAAATTACTGCTCACGCACTAGAATCTGGACTTTACTGTAGCCCCTTTTCAAACAGACTGAGATAAAAACATCCCATGGATATGACATGCATTGGATGGTTAGCAGGGGGTATGCATGCATCTCACCTGCAGCAATGAGCATGGAGCAGAGGGGGGGGGAGCTGCGACTGGCGGCCAGATGGAGAGGAGTGTTCCCTCCAAACGTACACATGTTTACATCTGCTTTCAGCTGTAGGACAGGAGGGGACGTGCCAGGTTAGATAACAGAGTCGGAGTAAGAATAGTATGAGTAGCACAGTTTATATAAGGTGTGTGTCACGACGGGTACCTCTGTGATGAGAGTGCAGGCCACTTTGAAGTAGTTCTCTCTAACAGCCAGGTGGAGGGCGGAGCATCCACTCTTCTGCTCCGGGGCGTTGATCTTAGCCCCGCCCTCCACCAGCAGACGCAGACAGCGCTCTCCTCCCTTACAAACAGCCAGGTGGAGAGGATGGAGACCTGAGAGAGAGAGAGAGAGATTAATACAATGTACTACATCAATAAGCACATACTGCTCAGCTGTAGTTTTTCCAACTTAAGGCCGGGATTCAATCCAACCGCGCTTGTAGACAATGAGTCTTCTAAAAAGGCATTGTTCCTGCACATGTCGGCTCAATCGGAAATTACCTTTAAAATGCTAAGTGCGATATAACGGAGATCTAATGCGGATTGGATTGAATCCCAGCCTTAAATGAACAGAAATACTACAGCTGAGTTTATTACTTCTGAGACTAAGCAGCAACCATAAAATGCCTTGTACACCATTGCTTGATTGGTAATTCACATAGAGTTAAAAAACAGACGGGCCATTTATCATGTTAAAGTCTCTCATAAGCGGAATAAACCCCTTCTTTCCACCATCCCAAATCACCATGATAGTCGGCCATGTTGACCAGGTGGAGGTAGCGTTCTCCTAGGTGGCCCAGCAGGACCCGGAGTGTGACGTCGTCCCCGGCCAGCGCTGCCAGGTGCAGGGCGGTCCGGCCGTCCCGGTCCAGCAGGGTGGGGTCTGCTCCGGCCCGGAGGAGAACATCCACCACCTTAACCTGCCTGGTGATCACCGCCAGATGAAGAGGAGTCTTCAGAGAGAGAGATGGCGGACACAGTCAGGAGGGAAGACAAGGGCACGTTGGGAATTATCGCGTCGACACTGAACAGCTAGCGGTCTTGTCCAGGTGTGAGAGGAAGAAGGACGAGTACCTGGCCGAGGTGGTTGAGCTTGTTGAGGACTTTGTGTTGCTGGATGGTGAGGAGTGTATGAACCAGCTGCTGGGTCACAGCTGACTGCTGGTGAATGATGGCCAGGTGCAAAGGCCTGTGGGGAGACCAAACACACAAGTGAGGCACAGAAAACACATGTATACATAATGAAGGCAGACATTCAACTCGGATATTTAAAAACAAAAGATTTACTGTGAAGCCAGAGTTCGACTCACGTGTCTCCGTTTTTATCCTGGACCCCACATAGGTGTCTCTGCATTGCCAGAAGGACCCGGACGTCCCCAGTGGTGCAGTACTGTAGTAGAGCCCCAGCTGTCTTCTTGCTCATCTGAGTGGCCCTGCTCTGGAGAGTGGCAGCTGGACACAACAGGATTGTCTCATTAGCACAACACAACTCTAATGACTATTTTGCCAACAGCTAGCTAGCTTTAGTTTCCCCCTTCCCCAGCACTGCTCTAAATGTGGCTTACCAATCTGGAAGAGCTGCTGTTGTAGTGGTGAGGATGTCTGTCCTGGCGTCTGTCCGGCCATCCCTCCTGCCTGTTGCTGCTGGGTCCCCTCAGCCTGGGCAGTGGTGCCTGACATCTGGGCTCCACCGCCCCCAAAACCAGAGAATCCACCCCCCATCCACCCCGTTCCATTCATCTGCTGGTTAAACTGGAAGCCTGTGGATAGGAAAGAAACGATTAAGTGCCGATGACATAGCTGCCACAAGGGTTAACGGATGAGGCCAGCGTTTCATCTAATAGCAACGAGACGAAGGGCCGACAGAAACAGGAGTTCAAGTATGTACATCTAGGTTCCTCACCGCTACCACCACCTGCTCCGCCTCCGAATCCTCCGGCCCCTCTCCCTGCACCCCCAGCTCCTCTCCATTGGTCATTATAGGAGAAGGACTTCTGCTTTTTACGCTGCACCTCCTCTTTATCTAGGTTACACACACACACATAGAGGAGCGATGGAGAGAAGAGAGGGAGAGAAAAGAGAGAGGGGGGGGGAGAGAAAGAGTTGAAAGGGTTTGATTCAATCCAACGGGGGTCTCTGGCTCTGCATTTCGACATTCTTCTCCCGTACTAAAGGGATTGTGAGTAGCAGACTAACTCACCTTGAACTCGGGGAACGTAGGTAAACTGCTTGGGGTCGCTGCAGTCGCCGCCTTTCTTCCTTTTCAACTGGAGGAATACAGTGACTTGACGCTCGATCTCGGCGCTGTGGTACGGCGGGGTCTTAAACACAATGGCGTACTGCACAGGTGGGGAGCAAGAGCAGCGACATCAACAAGAAAGTTATGAGTAGGATGACACATGATGCGACGTCAACTGATTCCAAATACTTAAATCCTCACCGACACACACACACACGTCTGAGTAAAGACTCTGTACCTGCTTGTGGACATCAGTTGGAGAGAAATCACCAAAGGCCTCCCAGCTTCCATCATCCTCTTCATAAAAACGGATCTCAATGTCATCTGGAAAGTACACCAAAATATGATAAATGAGTGAAATTGTGTAAATTGTTTTCCACACAAACTATTGTAAAATCAGTGCGGGGTGAATCGGCCCCCATATAGGTAGGAGTTGGTCCTTCACCTTTCTGTACTTTGTCACACAGTAGGAAGATCTCATCTCCTCCCAGCACAGACCCACTGGTCTTATCCATACGGGAGATCTTCAGGTTCGAGGCATTGGGTGACTCTGAGTAGAGAAAACATCAAGTTAATTACTGATAACTTGAAATAAAAATACCCCAGGGTGGGTACTGGGTATTCACGTTGAATAACGTGGATTAGTGCTGGACTGGAACAAAAGCCTGCACACCCAGGACCAAGTTTGAAGAACACTGAGTTGAAGGGGGCTGTACTCACTGCTGTCATAGATGGGGTTGGAGACCACCGGCTTCAGGGCCCTAGAGAACCCGCCGTTACTGTCCTGGAGGTAGGCCGTGAACTTTAACCTCACTATGTTCAGGTCCATGATCTTCCCAAGCTCCTTGGCTTCTCTCCCTATGGCTTGTTCCTCTGCATCTGTGTGAGGTAGACAGAGAGAGGGCGTGTTTTGTTGCAGTTTTCACAAAGAAATGTATTTATGTGTGTGTAAGTCGTGCATTAAGATTTGCACAAATATGTTGGTTGCACATAGTATATCTCAAGTTCGGATTCCTTAGTAGATTTCCTCATTTTAAAAAAGGACAGTGGCATAGGGTTTCAGGCTCTTACCAGTAAAATGATAGTGCTGCCCCCCTTGCCTCCTCTTCTCATCTCTTAGTCTCTTGCACAACACTTCCCCCACCCCTCTCTTAGTGACATGAAGGATGCCCAGGTTACTGAACCTACAGAGAGAGAGAAATGGAAACTGGAAGTTAAGAGAGATGTTGACATTCGCCAGTCATGTTGCAGCTATTGTACACATATTCCATTCACAGACCATGTTAAATTAATCCAAGCGGTACACATCTAGCTTGTTATTATTATTACTACTACAGTCTCAACACAATAAGATATGACAATGCTAGACAACCCATCAGTACTCACTGTGCTGTGAGGTCGTTTGGGCCCACATCCATACTGCATATGCCACTCTCCGTGCAGCACTGCCTCCCCACCAGACTGTGAGCGTGGACCTGGGGGGGGTCTGAGTGGGTCACTAGCTGCACCTCCACCCTGGCAATCCCCACATAGTTAGACACCTGGGGGGTTAGACTATTATTAAAGAGAAACATGTCCATGCTCTATAATGATAGACTTTCTCTCAATACTCTATGACACTAAAACAATTGTTTTTATTCATAACATGCGTCTCAAATAATCCTAGCATGTCAATATATCACATATACACTTTCGAAAGCTTATCGGGCTGAAAGCAAGGCATCTCAACTCCCTTGAACCAAGACGCCTGATGAAAAGCAGACCGAGCCAGTCAAACTAAAAGACAGCCAAGTATCCAACCCTGTGTACTAACAGTACAATAGCTGACCTTGACAGTTGGATAGGTCCTCCTGTTCCTCTCGCTTGAGGCCCCTGGGAGCCCACCGTGGGACGGACCCTCACACTCATAGCGGAATCTGAAGCCTCTCTGCAGACACAGGGGGACAAGGAAGTCAAGGGATAATCCCCAAGAGCAGTGACAGCGCTTACTGTAACTTTATAAATCCTGGACTTTCCAACCCACCGTCATATTCTAATGCCATTAAAGACCGGAGGGTTATTTATATTTGTACATTCCATTCTAGTTCAAAGGGCATCTTCTCTGGGAGAGTCCAGTTCGATCTAACGTACCGATATCATTATTTTTTGTGGTGTGAATCAACCCGATTATGTAAATGTCCTAGTTTCACAATGAAAAGAGGGAGGAGCTTCTGTTCAGTCTTATGCACTTATTTGAACAGAAACGACGACGTCATTCCACTGTTTCGAGAAACTCTTGAGCTCACCTGTTTGGGCTCCTCGATGATCTGAATGTAGGGTCCATGAGCTGTGACAAAGAAACAGAGTCACTGTCACTGGAAGGGGGTGGCTACATAGAGGTTCACATCCAAGCCCTTCAAATAAACCAGGGCAGAGAACCCACCGAACAGAAATACACAGACAGCACATGCATTACATAGTGTAAGAAAAACAGTTTCAAGTGTGTACGACGTCATAATAACCATGCAGAACATGTGCGCAGTTCTGAAAGTCATATAAAAAAAACGTGTGGTGAGATCACTTCCACTTGAGTGCACAGTACCATAGCCACATCAAGTTGCATCACTACGACTCGCGTATGCTGTTACCATGTGTACGTAGGGTAGAAAGTAGAAACTCACCGGTCTCCGGTACATAGGGCTCGATCTTGACATCCACAGGGGGCATGAACTCATAGGACAAATTCATCATCAGCTGGGGAGATCACACGTGTTGTTATTGGCGCGTTGTTTTACCGCTTCATTTCTTTAACGCTAACATAGTGTCTCATTTTATTTTTTTTCTAACACAGCCAGCAAAAAAAAAAACATGTCAATATACTGTAGGTCTTACCTCATTTTCAATCATTTTCATGCTGTACTGAGCTTCATCCATTCTGAAACACGAGGAATACAAATGACAAAATGTACTGGCTTGCAAGTCTTTCCTCCTTTCTGTTCATGAACAACTAGTCACCCGACCTGTCAGTTATGTACTGTAGAGACGTAACAGACAGGAAGCGGTTTACTTCAGTACTACTCAATGCTCACTTGACTCAAGTGTAATTTTTCCCTCCCCCCACTCAAAAACAACAATAAAAATAAAAAAAAATTAAAAGATAAACGTTCAATCCCATACACTGGGATACAACCACTCAAACATTGTGGTTTCACTTTCTCATAATTTACAGTAAGTGAACAAGGAAGGGTGTTGTAGTGTTCTATTCTTTCCCCTCCCCTCCCCTCTACCTCGCACATCACTTCAAGGAAGTTGAGTGGGGGGGTGAAACAGAGGAAAGCCCCCAGAATACCAGCTCAGTGCTGCCACTGATGTCAGCTTGATGCACTACACCAGATACAAAAGCTTGATGTTTGATGCTTGATGTTTTTTATTATAAAAAGGCCTCAGCCTCTATATTTGTCTCTTTCCCTCAGATAACATCCAACCTTTAGTGTTCCGCCTCTTCAGCTTCCTGAAGGTTTTTCCTTCAGTAGCTACCATTCTAAATTGACTCGCAAGCGCAGAGAAAAGTTTTTTTTATATTATTTTTTTAATCCTACTGAATTTAAGTACTATAGAATAAGGCTACTTGGATAAAAATCCTGACTTAAACTGATGTTAAATGAGGGTCGCTCTGGATAAGAGCATCTGCTAAATGACTTGCCTGAAACAGTCTTCCGACTCTGAACAATAGGGACAATCCCTGCCAACAAAGGACCTTATTCTAGAATAATGAAACCTTCAGTATGCATCTCATGTGCCCATCAGGTTCTACATTCTTTGTCAGTTGCTTCCACTGACTGGGCCGTGTTCATGTTGTAGGTATATATATATATATATATATATATATATATATATATATATATATATATATATATGACATGTGTAACATTGTCATGCAAACTGTCAGTGTCATGATGATGAATTGACAGTAAATCTGAGGTTTGATCAATGCCAGCAGTGACATCTGCCATCTAGAACAGAAACTGTGGTTGTCACAATACTAGTATCGCGATAAGGAAGGAAGGACAGGAAACAAAAACATGAAGCAGACTTCATTTCTTGAGGCTAACGGTGCCAATTTTGTCCTAAAACAGTCCTAAAAACTGCCTTATGGTTGTCACCCAGAGTCAATTGTTTATTTTGCAAAAGTAGGTTTTAAAAAAAGGACCACAAGAGTGAAATCTGCTTTGTTTTTCCGCCAAGGAAAACCTGGTATCGTAGCATCGCAATAGAGGTATCGTGACAACACTAAACAGAACCGAGCCCTTACATTCCGAGTGGCATAAGAGAACGACGTGTGGGTGTATCAGAAGACTCAAGAACGTGCAATTGTGCATGACCGGATGAATACGGCAAAGACTACAACTAGATAAAAGTTGGCAAACACCACCGCAGCAGCAGGAAGATGAACATAGCCACCATTAACTCTCAATACGTTGGATAGGCCTACTCCACCTCAGCTATCAAAGCTAGAAAACAGCAGAATTAGCCAAACAGTAAAATTGTATGTGTGTAACTTAATTTTACACCAAAACATGCAACCATTTCACAGTCCATTCCTTAAAAAAAAAAAAAAATAAAAAACAGACCTCAGGTCCTTGAACTGGACTCATAGTCCCAGTCTGTTCAAAAATGACCCCAATCTTACTGGAGAGAACAATCAGCTGTCAAAGACTGTAGAGGACAACAAAAGCAGCACAACAAATCACAGCAGCAGTACATACCTCAGTGCTCCAGACATGATGCCCCTCAGTGGATCATAGATGATGATATTTCAGGCTCACTGTCACCTCCCTGCAATAAAATGAACCTGCTGTTATTAGTCCATTGGGTATTTCCTGTGGGTGTAACGTCATCCTACTGTCTGCCCCTACAACCTCCACTAGTAGCTAACTGCACAGCAAGTATGTGTGTGTGCTCATATCCAAATGGTACAGACTAATAACAGAATTTCCAGGCCCTGCTTGCTGAGATGGGGACAAACCCGCAACACACTTTTCCCCATGAAACAATCCTGAACAAATTATAATGCAAATCACAGACAATCAGTTGGATGCAAAGTCTTTATTCGGCCATTAAAGTTGTATCATAAACCATAATTTATACAATAGCCACAACTTTCTAGCAAGATGGGCTTCTTGACAAACGAGTTTGAGTGACAACAACTGTCATCGATTTGGGAAATTCCACAATAGGAGTGTCACTGGGGCTCCCTGATTTTTCACTTTAAAATATATTTATTCGAATAACAGTGCAGATGCAAAGTTGGGTAACAGAATTACGGTTTGTGCAATCATCCTGTTACGTAACTTCGCATCTGCACTGTTATTCGTGTACGTGTTTTCGTAAAATGTTCTGTAGACATTGTTAGAAGTCGTCCTTGTGCATAAAGTTGTATTGTTTGTTTAACTTTGCAATCATTGGTTTTTATTTGACATACATCTAAGTGAGAAAAAAAAAACGAGTCTCCGCATCAATGTTACCACGGAATGGCCCCATTACCCTTGCATATTATAAACTATCACTATCCACTGTTTTTAATGTAACGTTATATGATTATAAACCTGTAGCAGGGAACAGACTACAATAGGCCACAATACACATCAAACTGCATTTTGGCCCAACAGACAATAACTGTTAATGCAATTCCGTACCTTTGAACTCCTTGAACTTGATCCACCTCTACGCAATGAACAAGACAGCACAACAGCTGCTGTTGTAGTCGATCAACCCGATTGTAGAATGTCACCGCGTACCCTCAAAAGCACACTGCACACAGTGGTATTCACTTCAGTGTCAGCTGAAATCCGGGATTTGCTCCATGCATTTCTGTTCCATGTATTTCTCCATCGAGTCAACCGTTGATTGTATCCAATCTATCTGGTTAGTTAGACTGTTATGATCGCCTGATCGCATACCGTCTATCAGTCAGCCGGAAAGCCCCGGAGTGTTGGGGGAATTCCGCAGACACACGTGTCAAACTCGAGCTACCGATTGGTTGTGGGAAGTGACAAAATCATTTATATATACACTGGATGACTAATAGGGGGCACTGTGTTGAAGCCACTGACTACATCTTGGCAGCCCCACCATTGTAAAACATATTTTGGAAGCTATAGAAACGCTTTTATTTATGTCTACATTCGTTTTTGCCACATTTATTATATTACAAACACCTTAATACTTTTAAATTACATTGTGAGCTAAACATTTTTTTTTTTTTTTTTAAATCTATCCTTAAAGTATCATTTTTTAGATTACGAAGGTTACTTTCTCCATTACAACAAAACACTTAAATCCATGTAATTTTGTCGATGAAACATTTCATTGAAATACTGTAGAATCCCATTCATTCCTATAGAGGACTGCTCCTACTGGGTAGTGCCAATATGGCCGAACGGTGGTTGTCAAAGCCTCTCAATAACCCAATACATAGCATTAGCAACTAAGTGATTATATACATGAAGGGAAGTGGCTTGCCTACAAATTCCCACCTTCATTTAAAAAGCTATAAAATGACGTGGCTTGCATTCAAGAGGTGCAAGGAAGAACACATTGAGGTTTGTATGTTTCTGTAATAAATGTTGATATGACCAAACAAAATATGCTACGGCACTATACTGCAAAATTTGTACACAGAAAATGACTTTGTATTTCACACGAGGCAAAGTTATTAATATTCCAACCAATTCATACAAAAATAAAGTCAATTTACATATCAGACTAGTACTTTCTGGGATTGTGCCTGAATACCCCAAAGATCTGTGACTATGATGACTGCACTGCTACATGTGTTCTCGATCAGAACCAAATATCAAATCTCGAGCAGTCTGGTAGGGTAGTTCAAACACAGCCCTTGTAGATCAGTCGGTAGAGCACGGCGTTTGCAATGCCAGGGTCATTCCCATGTAGAATTCCGTGTAGGGATCAGTATGAAAATGTATGCACTCACTACTGTAAATTGCTCTGGATAAGAGTGTCTGGTGAAATGATATGACATTTGGAGTTGAATCAAGTGAGTAGAGATGACTTACAAATCTAGCAGTAAGAAGACCCGGGCAGTGGGGACACTGCTCTCATCAGATGGTAAGGAGGAAGGTGTGTCTGAGAATGACAAGTAAGGAGTAGAGCATCTCAACCAATACCTGCACTAATCTGTTGCTGTGAGAAAGAAATAATACTGACGGTGAGACCGTCACAAACTGCAGATGAGAAAGAGATATGATGCATGGGTTGAAAGACATTGGGGAAAAAAAGAAAAAAAAAGTCCACCAAATATTCAGACACCTTGACTTTTTCCACATTTTGTTAGGTTACAGCTGTATTCTAAAATGAATTTGTTTTTCCACCTCGTCTATCTGCACACAATACCCTATAATGACAGAGCAAAATCTGTTTTTATTTTATTTTTATGTTTGCTTCTCCCATTAAGAATGATGGACGACACTGTGTTCTTGGGGACCTTCAATGCTACAGAAATGTTTTGGTACCCTTCCCCAGATCTGTGCCTCGATACAATCCTGTCTCGGAGCTCTACGGACAATTCCTTCGACCTCATGGCTTTGTTTTTGTTCTGACATGCACTCTGGGACCTTGTATAGACAGGTGTGTGCCTTTCCAAATCATGTCCAATCAATTAAATTTACCACAAGTGGATTCCAATCAAGTTGTAGAAACATCAAGGTTGATTCATAGAAGCAGGATGCACCTGAGCAACATTTTTTTTAAATAAAAAAATATCTTCATCCCCAAAAATTGATTTTATTTTGTCATTATGGAGTATTGTCTGTAAATTGATGAGGAAAAACATGTATTTAATCCATTTTAGAATAAGGCTGTAGCAGAACAAAATGTGGAACAAGTCAAGGGGTCGGAATAATTTCCAAATGCACTGATAAAAGCAGGAGAATTAAATTCAGGATGAGTCGCCAGGCAAACATTTTGGTGCCTTGCCCAACCAAAAAAAATACAAGTATTTTTAATTTTGATCCTATTGTATTTTCCTGTGACCCACCAAATAAAGTAATGTTTCTGGCCACAGCCCAGTCTTCTGTAGGAATTGCAACGGCCATGAGTCACACGAGTAGGCCCCAACCCACCATTTGGCAAACAAAACCTGTTGTAGCTGCTCACCAGTGTACTTCTGGGACAAGAGTGCTAAGGTCTGTCTCCAGGCTGGTGCTGCTATGTTTGGCACAGGAGCCCCAGGGGGGGTGGAGTAGAGCTCCAGCAGGCCTGACGTCATACTCTCCCTCACCAGCAGCACCCTGAACTCCCACACAGCATCTGCACAGGAGTAGGGGGCGGCAGCTCACGCATTAAGCATGATCTAAATAGTTAAATAGCTAGTTGGATTATGTAATGCATACAAGTAGAACGATTTCTAGCACTTTGCAAAATGTTTAACAAAGTTACTGTAAAAATCCCTGTAACTAATTTTTACTTGTCCTGGCTTTACTTTTGTTCCTGTTGATGCGGCTGCATTGCAGCCAGGTCAATGCAGCTCCCCAGAGCACCACTGCCCCCTGCTGTCTATCCCCCTGCTCTACAGTCAGCACAGCCTTCAGTACTCCGCCAAGGCTTGCAACACTGGGAGACACAAACAGAGCCAGACACACAGGCTGCTACTGTCTCACTCATGTAGTGATGGCTGTAATGATGTCTCATGTAATAATGTCCATATAACCACCTTCCATATCAAAGTCAAACAAAATGCATATCAGACAAAAGGGATAGATTCAGACGTGTGTGTATATTCTGGTTTGAGTGACAGCTGTGGTAATCTCTGTCCATGTGACCATGCTATGTGGTGTGCATATACATTATGCAATCTCCTAGTCTGAGGCGTGACCTGTGACCTATGACCAACTTAGTGTGTGTGACTCAGAGCAGTGTCTGTGTAACTGATGTGAAATGGCTAGCTAGTTAGCGCTGGTGCGCGCTAATAGCATTTCAATCGGGTGATGTCAATCGCTCTGAGTCCTGAAGTAGTTGTTCCCCTTGCTCTGCAAGGGCCGCAGCTTTTGTGGAGCAATGGGTAGCGATGTGTCAGGTAGGGGAGACTGTTCACCCGATTGTTGATGTGTGCAGAGGCCATTTCCATCAGTTACACAGTTCGAGCCCAGGTAGGGGCAAGAAGAGGGACGGATGCAACACTGTTACATCTGCACCAGTGTGTCTGGCCTCAGAGTCCTGAGACGGGTGTAGGGGATGGCATTAGGATTCTGAGGGACGTGAGGAGGAACGGACACCAGCAGGGAATCTCGCACAGGTAACCACAGCGACCGGCCATTCACACGCTGAGAGACTGCAGAACACAGAAACATTCAATCAACTCTAGATGTAATGTGGGATTTTTGTGACTCAACGGTCAAAGATTAACATGTGCAAGGGGCTTTCACAAATACTGTCACGTAAAGACACACCCTCTGACACGCATTCATTGTTTCATCCATCACTTATCAGAAAGCTATTTGGATGATCACACTATGCCAAGTGCAGAAAGCAATAGGGAGTGAGTGAATCTACACCATCAATAAAGAAAACTGTGATATTAGAAATTCTACAACTTCTAGGAAGGGGTGATAAATATGCCACAAGCTACATTTTAAAAAGGCACTTGAGAAATCATGGTGTAATTCCCCATCTAGTCACCAGATTGGGCGAAGGCCTAAAAGGTGCCCAGGTTGGAATAAGTACTGTCCAAAAATATATATAAAAACGCAAAATGTAAACTGTTAGTCCCATGTTTCATGAGTTGAAATAAAAGATCCCGAAAATGTTTAATACGCACAAAAAGCTTATTTCTTGCCAATTTTGTGAACAAATTTGTTTAGATCCCTGTTAAGTGAACATTTCTCCTTTGCCAAGATAATTCATCCACCTGACAGGTGTGGTATATAAATAAGCTGATTAAACAGCATGAGCATTACACAGGTGCAACTTGTGTTGGGGGACAAAAGACAAAAAATGTGCAGTTTTGTCACACAACCAAATGCCACAGATGTCTCAAGTTACGGGAGCTTGCAATTGGCATGCAGATTGCAGGAATGTTCACCAGAGTTGTTGCCAGAGAATTTAATGTCCATTTCTTTATCATAAGCCACCTGCAATGTCGTTTTACAGAATCTGGCAGTACGTTCAACCAGCCTCACAACCGCAGACCACGTGAAACCACGCCAGCCCAGGAACTTCACATCCAGCTTCTTCAGCTGCGGGATCGTCTGAGGCCAGCCACCCGGACACCTGATGAAACTGAGTTTGCACACCAGAAAAATGTCTGCAAAAAAAAAAGAAACCTTCTCAGGGAAGCTCATCTGCAAGATCCTGAGGCCTATAGTCATGCCATTCATCTGCCACCATCACCTCATATTTAAGCATGATGATGCACAGCCCCATGTTGCAAGGATTTGTATCACAAGAGGTTGATGGCACCTAAATTGGGGAGAACGGGCTCGTGGTAATGGCTGGGGTTGAATTAGTGAAATGGTATCAAATACGCCAGGTGTTTGATGCCAGTCCATTGCTCAGTTTTAGGCCATTATTATGATCAGCAGCCTCCACTGATCCGTCTACAATTCCTGGAAACTGAAAATGTCCCAGTTCTTCCATGTCCTGCATACTCACCAGACATGTCACCCATTAAGCATGTTTGGGATCCTCTGGATCAACGTGTATGACAACGCGTTCCAGTTTCCACCAATATCCAGCAACTTCACATAGTCATTGAAGAGGAGTGGGACAACATTCCACAGTGATGAGTAGCACATCTCCAGGTGAGGTCTGTTGGGTATGACTGCAGGTCAGACCTAGGGGCAGACTCAAGCCCTGGGTCCTGCTGCCCGATGGAATATCAGCTGCTGCCCTCTCAGTGACTCAGAACACAGGTCCTCATCATTGCCAACTGCTTGCTCATTCTGGGCAGGTGAGCTCTCCAAAGGGCCCAGGACAGCCCGGTTCTCTCTCTAAGGGAGATCCGGTTTGGGTCTCAGGACCTTGGAGTCTGGTACCATGCTTGCTGGTACTGGGCACCTCGCCGGGCTCGGATGAGGCGTCAACCCAATCTCGACTGTCAATTCCATGGATCCTACCCTCATACATTTCTAATGTTAATACAGTTCTTAATGTGGATTGGAAGCCTAGAAGATGTGTGAATTCACCTTGGAGGGGTTAAATACTGTAACGTCTGTGGAATTTTACTTTCTCTCTTCAAACAGGGCACATTTGTCATAAAAACTTCCAAGGAAATATGATAAAAGCACAATACATTTAACTTTTTCATCAAGTCAACATGAAATTTGTTTTTAAATGTATAACACACGAGTCAGCAGAAGAGGTGATTTGAACAACACATGGTAGAGCACCCATGTTCTGAAAACCCAGCTTCACAGGGACTAGTGCAGCAGAGGTATACAGCCCCACACCTGGCAACAATAACAGAGGTCATTTGTCAGAGACAAATGTACACATTCCTGGCATGTGAGGTTTTTTTTCCTGTGGAAAAAAAAAGACAAAAAAAGGCAGTGTAATTGGGAAACTCCACAGAACTCACCAATCAGAAGATGGGCGTTGTGAGCACATGAGCCAATGAGACACTAGAACCGTGCTCTTTGAAACCACATCGAGATTCATTGCAGCCCTCAAACTACAGAATGGTGGGGTGAGAGACAGGAAAATATGAGAGCGAGAGAGAAGAGAGAGAGAGAGGGAAATGAAAGGATATACAAGTGTGGTCAATGAAAAAGTATGTTAAGACTTAGAGAGAAGGAAGCGAAAGTTATGAAATGACTGAAGTGTGCCTTCTGATTATCAATGTTATGAGTGTGCTTATACTACAGAAAAACTGCCAAAGTTTGTGTGCAATGTGTTCCGAACTCATGAAAATAAAAATAGAGCACTTAGGTCACAAATACATGGAAATGCCAAATTGTATCTAGCTAGAGCAAAAACAATGGCATTTTGTACTGGGGAGTGCCCTAGTCTGATCCCTTAATACCATTCAAATCCATTTGCTGCAGGTTAAAACAGGTTTAATATCTCCTGGAGTCGCGTCCTGAGGTGTACTTGTCTTATTTCATTAAACGTCACCACTTCCTATAGTGATGTGAAAAGAAGAAGCACCTCTCCCTGACCTCATGACAATACCATCACGACCCAGTTAATATAATATGCACACACAAACTGGCCCATCATGTCTCATACAGTCATTTGGCCAAGGCCAGTCCTTTAGTAGTCTTACTGGTTGACACACTTCTCTTCCAGAAGCCCCTGGGAAAAGAGCTGTGGTTGATCATTGCTAGATTTCTAATTTAAGCAAGCGTGGTGGACTGTGTGTGTGTGTATGTCCGACCCTAGGGGTGATCTTATCTATTTACTCAGGGTAGAGTCTACAGCAAGGGGGTCGGTATTCCCTACACAACTAACACCAGTTTAGAGGTAGTAAGGATTTACAAAATGAAACAGCTTTGTATAGCAAGGATGCAACATGCTACCTACTGTTTGATATCAGGTTGCATCAGCCAGTGCTGGGTCTTTGGAGCCCACTGAGGCTTGCGGTTGGACACACTCAATCTCAAATGATTAGTGATAGATCTACATCCAGACGTCAGATTGGGAGTCACCGGTACAGATGTGACACGACATCCTTCTTTCCTGCCATCCTATGGTTTCAGGAGGACACCCATAAAACACACCAACGTGCATTGTCTAACTATAAGGGACACGGTCTGCCTTGGTGTTCATTCCTAAAAATTGGGCTGTAGTGGTGTATGACTTTTACAGTCTCTACAACTGCTAAAGTCTGCAAAATAACAAAATGTTTTTTTTAAAAGCAGCATATGGAATATATTCTCCATAGTGCTCTTCAACGTTACTCCTGTTCCATGGGTGAACCTGCTGTCTTTCAAAGTGGCATGACACTTTTTGAAGGCGGTTTGGGGTCAATTTGATGGTGCTGCAGGTCAGAAGAAAAGACCCAGAATGTGTATCCCAATCCATTTCCTTTTCATAATTCAGTATTTCCTGTATAGCCCACGCCCCTTGAACACACCCCTCCAACTCATTAATATATATAAAGTACCACTGTATGAGTCATAAAACCCATAAAAACTAGCAGTCAAACAGGGAAATGGTTACAATAGTTTTCCCACCATTTATTTTTCCTATAGGGGAGTTTAGAAACACTTAAAAAGGGCTGTGTTTCATGTAGGCTTTCCCTGGCATGACATTATGTTAACCGTGTAAATCTCTTTAGGACAAGGTGGCTTTTATCAATATATTCACCTGTATCCCCCCCCCCAAAAAAAAAAAATGATATAATGCAAATTAGCAGTGTTGTGTTTGAGACCCCCTAAAGCGAGACCAATTCAAGACCAGAGCAAATCGAGTCCGAGTCAAGACCGAAGGAGGGGGGGGGGGTGAGTGCGGGAGGGGACAAGGATCCAAGAGCAAGTCAAGACCGAGACCAGAAAAATGCAAGTCCAATTCAAGACCACGATTGTAATTTCGTCAAATCGCCAGCATAAGAGCTCAAAATGTCCAGTATTTCTGTGTTCATATTTCAGAAGAACATACGGATTCTTTAGAAATTCAGAATGGTGAGGGGGAAAGAAATCCATGCTGAGGGAAAAAAGAGCCAATATACTAATTATTACTCATCCAAAACACAGTGGGGAACAATGAAGTCCTTCTACACCTTCAGAGAAGGGCAAATTACATATTTTTTTAATAATTCTAATAATAATTCTAATTACATTATTTTTTTCAATGGCCTTCTGATTTAATCTATTCAGTTTTTGTTGGAAATGAAAGGGTTAACACTGATGAGAAAAAAAGATCCAATCAGGATTTCTCTTTGGTGGTCTCTGGGGAGATAAATCTAGCTAGCTAAGTCAGCCATTGGTTAGGCCATCAGAAGCTAGATAGAAGGCATCTGCCATTCAACTGTATTAGGGAAACATTTTGGAATGACTGTAGAATCAACCAATCACATTTTTACTTGTAATGGGTGGGACCATTTTTACAAAACATTTATGAAAACGTCTGCCTTCTCAAAGAACAACAGGCCACTGAGCAATAGCAAGCAGTCGTTTTCCCACAGCACACCAACATCAAAACCTCATCCCAACTGTAAAGTATGGTGAAGGGAGCATCATGGTTTGGGGCTGCTTTGCTGCCTCAGGGCCTGGACAGCTTGCTATCAGATTGAAAAATGAATTCCTAAGATTGTCAAGATATTGTGCAGGAGAATGTAAGGCTATCTGTCCGCCAATTGAAGCTCAACACAAGTTGGGTGATGCAACAGGACAACGACCCAAAACAGAAGTAAATCAACAACAGAATGACATCAGAAGAAAATACGCCTTCTGGAGTGGCCCAGTCAGAGTCCTGACCTCAACCCGATTGAGATTCTGTGGTATGACCTCAAGAGAGCGGTTCACACCAGACATCGTAAGAATATTGCTGAACTAAAACAGTTTGTAAAGATGAAATGGTCCAAAATGATATGGTTGAATCGTCAGCATACATGGACACACATGCTTTGTTTAACGCCAGTGAGCTGCCCTGTGGTACACCACACTTTACATGTTTGACATTAGAGAAGCTTCCATTAAAGAAAACCCTCTGAGTTATATTAGATAGATAGCTCTGAATCCAAAGACATGTTTCTTCAACAACAGGTTATGGTCAATAATATCTAAGGCTGCACTGCCATCTAACAGCACAGCTCCCGCAATCTTCTTATTATCATCAATTTCTTTCAACCAATCATCAGTCATTTGAGTCAGCGCAGCACATGTTGAGTGCCCTTCTCTATAAGCATGCTGAAAGTCTGTGGTTAATTTGTTTACAGAGAAATAGCATTGTATTTGGTCAAACAATTTTTTTCAACAGTTTGCTAAGAGCTGGCAGCAAGCTGATAGGACTGCTGTTAGAACCAGTAAAGGCTGCTTTACCACTATTGGGAAGCAGAATGACTTTGGCTTCCCTCCAGGAATGAGGACAAAGACTTTCCTCTAGGCTCAGATGAAAGATAGGCGTGGTTATAGAGTCAGCTACCATCCTCAGTAGCTTTCCATTTAAGTTGTCAATGCCAGGAGGTTTGTCATTATTGATCGATAACAATTTTTTTCACCTCTCCCAACCTTTGAAAATTGAAACTTACAATGCTTTTCTTTCATTATTTGTTTTTTTTGTGCATAAGTACGATTGCTCACTGTTCGTTGTTGGAATTTCCTGTCTAAGTTTGCTCACTTTGCCAATTAAGTAATCATTAAAATAATTGGCAACACCAAATGGTTGTGATGAATAAGCCATCTGATTCGATGAAAGATGGAGTTGAGTGTCTTTCTGCTCATAATTTCATTTAAAGTATTTTTTTTTCTCCATAATTCTTTATATAATTAATCTTGGCTCCATAATACAGTTTCTTCTTCTTTTTGTTGAGATTAGTCACATCATTTCTCAATTTGCAGTAAATCAGCCAGTCAGATGTGCAGACAGACTTATTAGCCTTTTGCACCATCTCTTTCAACCATACAGATTTTCAATTCCTCATTAATCCATGAAGCCTTAACAGTTCTAACAGTCCGTTTCTTAACAGGTGTATGTTCATCAATAATTGGAAGAATCCATTTAATAAAATGTATCAAGTGCAGCATCTGGATGTTCCTTATTAATCACATCAGACCAACATTTTTTTTAAAACATCATCCACATAAGAGTCACAGCAAAATCTTTTGTATGATTGCTTATACACTATTTTAGGCCCAGCTTTTAGATGTTTGGCTTTCCTGGATATTAGCCAATATATTATGATCACTGCATTCAATGGGCACGGATGCAGCTTTAGAACAAAGTTCTGCAGTATTAGTAAAAATGTGATCGATACATGTGGATGATCTTCTTCCTGTAGTGCTTGTAAACACCCTGGTAGGTTGATTAATAACCTGAACCAGATTACAGGCACTGGTTACAGTAAGAAGCTTCCTCTTGAGCGGACATCTTGAGGAAAACCAGTCAATATTCAGGTCCCCAAGAAAGTAGACCTCTCTGTTTACATCACATACACGATCTAGCATTCACACATTATTTAGACACGGACTGTCAGCACTTGGTGTCCTACAGCAACATCACAAAAGAAAAGGCTATAAATGTGCCAGGTGAACCTACAACCACAACACTTCAATAACACTTGACTTAAGATCTGCTTCTCTAAGCATTATAGGGATATGGCTCTGAATATATACAACACCTCCCCCATAAGCATTTCTGTCTCTCCTATAGATGTTATATCCTTGTGTTGCTACTGCTGTTTCATCAAGTCAATTATCTAAGTGAGTCTCAGAAATGGCTAATATATGAATGTTATGATGTTAGCAAGTTATTGATTTCATGAACCTTATTCATGAACCTTATTTCTAAATCTCCTTCCAAAATCATGGGCATTAATATGGAGTTGGTCCCGACTTTGCTGCTATAACAGCCTCCAGTCTTTTGGGAAGGCTTTCCACTAGATATTGGAACATTGCTGTGGGGACTTGCTTCCATTCAGCCAGAAGAGGTGAGGTCGAACACTGATGTTGGGAGATTCGGCCTGGCTCCGCAGTCTGCGTTCCAATTCATCCCAAAGGTGGTCTATTGAGTTGAGGTCAGGGCTCTGTGTAGGCCAGTCAAGTTCTTCCACACCTACCTTGAAAAAACATTTCTGTATTGAACACACTTCATGGGCAGAATCGTCTAGAATGTCATTGTATGCTGTAGCGTACAATGGGACCTAGCCAGAATCATGAAAAACAGCCCCAGACCATTATTCCTCCTCCACCACACTTTACAGTTGGCACAGTGCATTGGGGCAAGTAGCATTCTCCTCGCATCTGCCAAACCCAGATGGTGAAGCAAGATTCATCACGCCAGAGAACGCGTTTCCACTGCTCAAGAGTCCAATGGCGGTGAGCATTCCACATGGTGATCTTAGGCTTGTGTATGGCTGCTCTGCCATGGAAACCCATTTCATGAAGCTCCCGACGAACAGTTCTTGTGCTGAAGTTTCTTCCAGAGGCAGTTTGGAAATCGGTAGTGAGTGTTGCAACCAAGGACAGACTATTTATGCGCTACGCACTTCAGCGGTCCTGTTCTGTGAGCTTGTGTGGCCTACCACTTCACAGCTGAGCTGTTGTTATTCCTAGAAGTTTCCACTTCACAATAACAGCACTCACAGGTGACCGGGGCAGTTCCATCAGGGCAGAAATTTGACGAACCGACTAGTTGGACAGGTGGCAACCTATGACGGTGCCACGTTGAGAGTCACTGAGCTCTTCAGTAAGGCCATTCTACTGCCAATGTTTATACATGGAGATTGCATGGCTGTGTGCTCAATTGTATACACCTGCCAGCAACAGGTGTGGCGGAAATAGCCAAATCCACTAATTTGAAGGGGTGCCCACATACTGACTGGGATCAATTATTTCCTCTTCTGGCACACAGCTTCAGGTTAGTCCTCATTGAGGAAGATGTACATTCCTCCCAAGTTCTTGGCTCTTTCCAGAACAGCTACGTTGTCCTTGAACCTCAGGAACTGGACCACTATCGGGCCTGTCACCTGGGTTGGTGGTGGGTTTTCCAGTCCTGTGGGCACACTCCATTTCAATCTTCCTGTGGTCCATCTTTAGTTTCTCCAAGATTATTTACCTCACTTTGTCCCCAGACTCCATCCAGGGCTCGTGGAGATTCTGAAATTCCGTTGTTGTTGTTGTTCTGCCTGGACTGTCCCTCGAGATAATCTGATTTCTCTGTCATTGTTATCATGAATTCACATACAGAACTGATGTCCTCGCTCAATGATTTACAGATTGCTGTCATCTTGCCATAAAAACAGGAGAACTTTTCAGGTCGTCTTTTATTAGTTGACTCCACTAGTATTTGGACAACACAAAATAGTTCTACAACTGCTTGTAGAACTATTTTTGTTTGTTTAAAAGATCCTTCACCTGTGATAGAGAGACACCACTGTCCTCAATGATACTCCCGCCGGCTTTGGTCATGGTAGCAACGTACTCCTCGCCATTCCAGAGGAGCAGGTTACAGGGAAGATAAGAAACAACAAACGGCAGGGATCTAGACAGCCACAAGCCCAGGACACGGTCCCAGCCACAACGGCTAACTGCGGCGTGGGCTGCGTTCAAGCCCTCAAGAAAACCCTGCTAGCTTGATAGGCAGCTAGGCTAGCTATTTTTATTTTTTATTTTACCTTTGTTTAACTAGGCAAGTCTTATTTTCAATGACGGCCTAGGAACAGTGGGTTAACTGCCATGTTCAGGGGCAGAACGACAGATTTTTACCTTGTCAGCTCGGGGAATCGATCTTGCAACCTTTCGGTTACTAGTCCAATGCCCTAACCATTAGGCTACCTGCCGCCCCTGAACATGGCAGTTCCTCAGACCCGGCCTTGGTCGGCAGTATCACTGGACAGATAGAGAGCCGAGCAACTTATGCCAACCGCGTTGTAGGATCCAAATTCAAAAAGGCAGCTAGCTAGTTACGAAACTTTTTCAATAGACTTTAAAAACTTTCCAAAACAACAAACTGAGCTCTCCCTCGTTCAATGATGTGCCATAAAGAACCTCAGAATCGAGGCAAAGGTAACAATATCTGGATTAACTATCTAATGTTAGCTAAATGTAGTTATGAATAAATTGGCAAAATGTCTTTAAATTGACAATTCTGTGAACCTGTTAGCAAAGGTGTCAGCTAGAGATGACGTGCAGGAACTTGCAGGGATTTGTAGTTTTGCATGATGTCTACTTTGATGCTAAGTAGCATTTTTGAATCAGAGTAAATAGAGACGAATATATTGATAAAAGTCACCTTGTCAGAGTAAGATTTACATGGTTATCAAAACGTCACACCAGGGTAAGCCTACACAAAACACAGACCTTATTTTAAGTGTTTCTAAAAATCCCCTATGGAAAAATGAATGGAACCATTTCCCTATTTGGCCGCTAGGTTTTATGGGTATTATGACACCTCCACTGTGGGGTTCTATTCTACAAATGCAAATTAACCCTCTATGCTACCACATAATTCACTGTACAGGATTATACAAAAGTATTGACATTTAGCTTTAAATTAACATCAAGACAACAGGGCCATGTTCAGTAAGAGAACGTTGTGGAGGTTGCAGATAGAAATGCCAAGACTAGAGCTGATGTGATTCCTTATTATCAGTGGCAATTTTAGCATGTAAATCTAGGTGGGGCAAACTCAACATATTTTTTTATTTTATTTTTACCCCCAATTCTCCCCAATTCTGTGACATCCAATTGGTAGTTACAGTCTTGTCTCATCACTGCAACTCCGGTACGGACTCGGGAGAGACGAAGGTAGAGAGCCCCTAACCCGGACAGGGCTGGGCCAACTGTGCGCCGCCCCATGGGTATCCCGGTCGCAGCTGGCTGCAACAGAGCCTGGACTCGAACAAGGATCTCTAGTGGCACAACTAGCACTGCCTTGCCACTGCGCCACTCAGGAGGCCAAACTCAACAATAAACAATACATTAATTGCACTATAACGGTGACAAACAGTGCCTACATAAAGCTGTTCCATAAAGATGTTCTTTTCATCCCCATGGAGTGAATCCTTACCACCGCTACAGCTGGCTATCAGCGGATCCTTGTCGAAAGAGTTCATTCAGCCTCATTTACTGCCTTTTTAAAAACATAGCTGATAAGGCTGACTTTCTTAAACAAATGTGGTTTCTACTGACAATTGAGATGTACAAACTATGGCATAAGGGAGCAATGAGCAATGCGTAATTTTGATTAAGACATTAATGAGTGAGCTAAGACGGACAGAGTCAATGTAACAATTTGTTTAGCACTTTTGAACGTACAGCGACAGAATTCAGAACATGGGCCGTTCTTACAGTATTCTCCCTGTACACCAAGTCAGAACCGTAGTATAAATAAAGGGGGCCTATAAGCAGACAATGAAATCTCTTCCAATAGTTGATGATGACATTTCTCTAAAGCAGGCTATAGGCTACATGTGCAACACCAAGTCAGAACAGTAGGCTAAGTTATGAGGGGAAAGGGACCAAATTATTAGGGTGAGGCACATGGGCTACTAACAGCTTACTACACAACATAGACTTAGTATTACTTTCTTTGCTACAGTACACATATCACATAATTTATGCAGTAGCATACATGACATTTTCGGACCCTTGTTCTATGCTCACTTGAACAGGAAGGTGGTGCAGAGGTCCTTCTTGTGGGCAAATTGTCATCAACTTTGTCATTCTCTGGATTTATAGTGCATTCAAGACAACTGGGAACTCGTAAAAATAAAAATAAAAGTAAAATCATGACATCAGTGATCTTCAGGTCGGAGCTCTTGAAAGACTCTTGAGTTCCTGACTTGGATAACCGTTTTACCCAGTCTGAGCTCATTTTTCCGAGTTCCCAGTTGTGAGTTTACAGTTGTTTATTCAACCCTTTCTGGTCCATGGGGTTGCATGTGAATGTGTATCCTTTAAAGCTTGAAAAAGACTTGAACCACACACCCTCTCTACTAAATAGCAGGCTAGTGATTGCTTTGCAACATTTGCAGTTTGCCACTGACTCCAAAATATGAGTGACATAACACTGAGCCAATCACAGCGCAACTAGAGAACATAACCAACCCCTCCCTACTCTTTGTATTTTTCTGCTGGCTGCTCCACCACCACAGATTGGACTGAGCTAGCCTGAAACACCTGCATTTTGGAACTGCCTTACTCTAGAAAGCAAAAAAAGATACCATGTTTTTATGCGATTTCAATAACTCAAATGTTTTTTGTTACACTGTTTGCAAACTGATATGTAACACCTTGAATGCCAAAATAGCATGCAAAACAGACAAACGACTTATTTTTTGCTAAACAGGTGGGGCTCAAAACATGTGGGGCTCTGCCCTGTAATGGGGTATTCATTACGCCGATTCTGTTGGGAAAAAAACGTTTCTTAACCGAAAGCAAACTGAACGAAACTGGGTGGAAACTACCTGAATTTGTCCAAAATAAATGATTGTGCTAGTTGCAAAACGGAACGTTTCCAATTGTTTGGCTAATGATTCACCACTACACACCTGCGGAACGCTTCCCAGGGAGCGGAAAAATGTGTCGCGGAGACGCGCATTACTTCGCATGCGCGTTCAAGTGGAACCCTCCCCAGTGAGGTGCGCATACACACAAACACGCCTGTTCTCTTAAAGAAGCGGAATGCACGACTGCTGTCAGATCAGTACGAAACAGGACCAGAAGCGGAGCAGTTGTCTCGTTACACGTTTGTTTTCCCCCTACCCATTTCATTGTCTTCCCCTCACTTTGCTTTAAGTTTCATTCGTTACTAACGCCTTAACTCAGTGAAAAATGTACAGGTATTTCGGAGAATTACTTACTCGTGGAGCAAGCAGTGCTCTAGCCTCGGGATGTGTCAAGTCGGCTCTTCCAGTTTCCGCGTCGCTGATGCGGATGCGCCACTACAGCGAGGTCGCAGGAGAGAAAGATGCAGATGACCCCAACTTCTTTGGAATGGTGGAGGGATTCTTTGACCGCGGTGCAAATATCGTTGAGGATAAACTGGTGGAGGACCTCAAGAACAAGGAGACGCCAGTGCAGAAGAGACACCGAGTACGCGGAATTCTCAAGATCATCAAGCCCTGCAACCATATACTGAGTGTATCGTTCCCTATCAAGCGAGACGATGGCGAATGGGAGGTGATTGAGGGATATCGTGCCCAGCACAGCCAACACAGGACCCCCTGTAAAGGAGGTAAGCCGGCGAATGGGTGGTGCTGAAGCGGAGTATAGCTAGCATGCTATCTAGCCTATCAAGCTGAGAAGCGGGTAGCTGCAAACAAATGGCCTAAGGTTTTTAGAACTAACCCAACTGGACTACACCCTGTCAGTTCCAATTGGAACAAGCGTGCTTAGTTCTGCCCACTATGGCTCAACCTAGCGAGATCCCATTGGCTCGATCTACTATCGTCTGCATAACAACGCTATTTAAAAACAACTTAGAAAAAAAACTTTTCATAAAGATTCTAGTTTTGGGAACATCAAACTGTATTGCGATCAAATGTTTCATCGTTGAGAACATTTGCAGAATGTCGGCCAAAATCCATCTCGTTTCATCTTCTCCCACTTCCATATTTGGCAGTGAGTGGAAACGCCAATTGGATGCTTCACATTTAAACATCCAGTGAAATATCTGTCTCATTGTTCTGTCTGTGATAGGGCGGCTGGAGTACGGGCGAGTGGGTGTGTCGAAAGCGCTCCACTATAGAGGGAGTTATTTTATGCTGTCCAGGTTTGAACCGGGCAATGGCCCATGTCATCTGGCGAAAAGGGTGGGTGTCAACCAGGCAGCACGGTGCATCTTCCAGAAACAAATCTCTTTTGTAATAAAATAAATGTTTGAATTTTCATTTGGAAGGCAGATTAAAGAACTTATCAAAAGCGGTCACTTTTGCATGGGAACACAGAATCATACTAATTACTATAGTGCTTAATTATTTAACGTTTGGTTTTTGAGAGGACATGGCCACCTGACAGAGCGGGGCACCAAATAAGATGTTCAGTTTAAAAAAGGTTAAGGATACAAGAATATGTACATATCTGGCTGTGTTGGCAAAATCATTACATATCCCATCTAGCCAGGCTGGGAGAGGCTTCCTGTTGTCACAGTTCCAAGACAAGTCATGCCGTGTTCAAAACAACTGGGAACAGGGAACTCGTAAATCTTCAGGCCTCTTTTTAGAGCTCTGACTTTCAGACCTAGAGATCACTGACCTCAGGATTTGACCTCACATTTTTCTGCGTCCCCAGTTGTCTTGAAAGCACCATAATATCTGAAAATGTAGCTAACACGTGTAATAGGCTGACCACACCGCTCGCACATGCTTTGCAAAATAAATTTAGAAGTCTGTTATTCAATTATTGCACCCACACTGCTCGTGAGTGTCTGCGTTGCCAAGGGCTAAAATAGAACTCCTTTCTATTTCTGACCTAGATCGTGCTGCAAGTCCTGTCTCTCCCATCTCCTCATTGGTTTATAGAAGCAGGTACCCACATGCCATCTCCTCATTGGTTATACCCACGTGGGTGATTGAAAGATGAACTGTGTTGCTGGTTGTCGTGGTAATACACTGAAAGTTTAGACGCCAATCACCATATAAATTCAAGGATGAAAAAGCCAGGAAGGAGGAAACATGACTAGAAACGATTCGATTGACCGTTTTTATGTGTGGATTAACCTCTCTAGGATATGTGGTTCGCCAACAGCCAGTGAAATTGCAGGGCGCCAAATTCAAACAGAAATCTCATAATGAAAATTCCTTAAACATACAAGTATTATACACCATTTTAAATAAACTTCTTGTTAATCCAGCCACAGTGTCTGATTTCAAAAAGGCTTTACGGCGAAAGCACACCTTGCGATTATGTTAAGTCAGCGCCTAGCCACAGAGAAACATACAGCCATTTTCCAAACAAGGAGAGGTGTCACAAAAGTGAAAACTAACATTAAAATTAATCACTTACCTTTGATGATATTCATCTGATGACACTCCCAGGTCTCCATGTTAGACAGTAAATGTTTGTTTTGTTCGATAAAGTTCATCTTTATGTCCAAATACCTCCTTCTTGTTCGAGCATTTAGTCCAGTAATCGAAATGCACAATGCACACTCACAAATAAGACATTTTTTTTCATCATAAATCTTCAATAATATTCCAACCGGACAATTCCTTTGTCATTAGAAAGGAAAGGAAAGGGAACGGAGCTCACGCGCGATAAACAACTCAAGGCTTTCAGCCTGACCACTGGTTGAAACCGCTCTTATTCGCTCCCCTTTCACAATAGAAGCCTGAAACAACTTTCTAAAGACTCTTGACATCTAGTGGAAGCCGTAGGAAGTGCAATCTGACACCATAGACACAGTATATTAGATAGGCAAAAAAAACTACAAACCTCAGATTTCCCACTTTCGGGTTGGATTTTTCTCAGGCTTTTGCCTGCCATATGAGTTCTGTTATACTCACAGACATTATTTTAAGTTTTGGAAACGTTAGTGTTTTCTATCCAAATCTATGCATATTCTAGCTTCTGGGCCTGAGTAGCAGGCAGTTTACTCTGGGCACCTTATTCATCCAAGCTACTCAATACTGCCCCCCGTTCCCAAAGAAGTTAATTGTCGGAGTAGAGGACATTGTGCATTTCAGGTAAAATAACAACCGAATGTTTATATCCCAGGACAAATTAGCTAGCAACAGCAAGTTAGCTTGCTAGCTAATTTGTCCTATTTAGCTAACTAGCTAAATTGCCATAAATGTTTAATGCTTTTTGACCTGTCCCCAATTTAATGTAATTGGTTCAGAGTTTGTTTTGATATTTTAACCTGTGTGTCGTGATTGCATTTGGTGTAGGTGGACAAAATACATTTATGCACGATGGCGCATGCGCTCAGCAGGTTTGGGTTCCATGTTAGCCCTTGGCAATGCAGACCCTCGTTGGCGCAATAATTTAACATAGATTTCTAAATGTAAGCGACGCGAGCGGTGTAGTCAGCCTGTTACCCATATACCTGGATGAACTCTTCTCCTCTGTCATGGATGCCATGGTTGCCCTTAGCTAACCAACTGCATTCAATGTTGGCTGGCTAGCTAACATTAGGCTTTAACTAGCAATGTAAATGGCTTTCTGAGATACCAATAATATTACTACACAGGTTGTAGAAAAGGCCCATGGAGTTGGTGGAAGAATCCCTTAAGTCATGGCCACTTGCTCAGCTGGGCCAGGGGAACTTTAATTAGGTCAGGTGGAAATGTCAGACAGATCTCAACTCATTAAAAAGAGAAAATCGCCATCGCCCGATCTCGCTGCTTTCTCTTCCTTAACTCCGTCTAATCCAAACGTTCTGTGCGTCCATGAATCAACAGACTACCCAGTAAATATACCACTTCATGGTTAAAGGAATTCCTGCCTCAGTCTCATCCATTCCTGTCACCTGACCTGTGACCACCTGTTCACCTTCACTGTCAGTCTTCCTACCTGTCCACTAATCTTTCAATGGTCCTTCGAGCAGGATGATAACTGAACCAAAGACGGGTGAAAAGGAAATGGAGAAGGAAGAATTGTCTGATTCCGTACTTGATCAAGTACAGAATCTCCTGTCCAAAGGGGATTCAAGGTCCGACAATGGGCAAGTAACAGAGCGGAGGTTATCCAGCACCTCCCGCCACAAGCCAGGTCCAGTAGTAGTGAACTATGGCTTTCGCAGTCTGGCGCTAACCCACAAGAGCCCACTCTAGGACTGCGATGGAGCTGCATACCAGATACCGTGGGGCACAAGCACTGCTCAGCCCTGAGTACGGAAACCCCCACTCTGCGCACCATCTATCCGAACCTGGCCAGTCAATACAATCCCCTTGGGTATATCCTGCCATACACAACCCAGGCCAAAGTCTTAGTCCAGGACCTGTGGCAGACCAAGAGGGACTGGGATGAACCAATCCACCCGGCTGACCTAGTAGAACGATGGATCTGTTGGGAAACAGAGTTATCGGAACTCTCTGAAGTCCAAATGCCAAGATGTTATGTACCACCCTGTGTTGACCAACTGGGATCATGCTTGGAACTGCATGTGTTCTGTAACGCTTCGGAGTGCATCTAAGAGTGGAGGATAAGGCAGGCCACACCCATGTCTCCTTTGTCATGGCCAGGTCCAGTGTCGCACCCAAGACGCAGCTGTCAATGCCTAGGCCGGAACTCAGTGCTGCCCTTTCCGGAGCCCAGTTGGCCTCTCGGAGTCAGGCAGGTATAAAGTGTTCGTCGGAACTCGCATTGCGGAAACCCAAGACCTAACAGAAGTCCAGGACTGGGGGTATGTTGACAGCATAAACAATCCTGCTGATGACGTTACTCGTGGTAAAACCCTTAAGGAACTGGCTCAACCCCATCGCTGGAACTTGGGACCACCATTTCTGTCCCAACCAGAGAACGAGTGGTTGACAGCTCTGTCGTGCGGCCCCTCTGCAACCAACTGAAGCTCATGAGTTAAGGAAGTCCGCCCAATGCTACAGCGGAACCAACAACCGCTCTCCCTGACCTAGCACAATACCTAACACTGCCGGATCTGATCGCCGCCACAAACCGGACCTCAGATTGGGTGGCTTCCATACCCACCTCCCTCGCGGCAGAGACACTACTCCTCCAGCATGCACAAGCAGTTTGCTTTCCTGAGGAGCTGAAAGCCGGTAGGGAAGTGGCTAAGGACAGCCATCTTCTCTCTTGCCCCAGAATATGACCAAATCCTCGGTGATCAGAGTCGGAGGGAGGCTGCACATAATGTTAGCCAGCGAGCCAGCCAGCTAATGTTAGCTAGCTAGCTAACAGTACGCCTTAACTTGCAATAAAAACTCTCTGACAAAATTAGAATGTATAATATCTGAAAATGTAGCTAGACTCTTACCCGTATACATGGATGAACGCTGCTCCCTCTCTATCATGGATGCCATGTTTGCCCTTAATTTGAAGATGTAATCTGGAGATTTTATACGACAGCCGCCCGTGTTCTCTTTTCGACTCTCACCGCATTGGCAATCATACTCTGATTCAAACAAGCATTCCACTGATTTCAAAACTTGATCAACTTCCTCCATGACAACACTGTTGATAGCTGTTTCTTCCCCATCACTGACATCAGAAGACTCTGCAATGTTTGATTCAATGGAAATGTTTTTACCTAAATCGGATTTCCTCGTTGTCTGATTCATTCAGAGTAAGAGAGTCAGCAAGGCATGATCATCCTCCAGAAAATAGTCCATCACAACATTTTCCCACTGCACTGATCTTTGTCGATAACACCTGTTAAATTCAGTTGTGAGCAGCAGAAACACTTTTGCATTTTTGTATGATATCTTTTTTTTAAAGCTGTCTTACGCGGCCTCCTGAGTGCCACAGTGGTCTAAGGCACTGCATTGCGGTGCTTGAGACGTCACTACAGACCTGGGTTCGATCCCAGGCTGTGTCACAACCGGCCATACCAGGAGTCCCATAGGGCGGTGCACAATTGGCCCAGCGTCGTCTGGGTTAGGGGAGGGTTTACGTGGCTCATAGCACTCTATGCCTCTCCTGTGAAGTAGGGACGTGCCTCATACGCCTAGCTTCTGAAACGGGTTGCATTTTGTCTTGTGCTCTTTCCAGGGGTCACTCGTAAACAAAGGGGGAGAACAGATTACATATTGTCCCTGGTGGCCTTTATGACCTAGTCATATAATGAAACCCATTCCAGCTCTGGTGACCAACTCAAAGGCAGGAAGGGTGATCCTGGTTCCTGTGTTAATGTGTAATTGTAAATCACCCCCGTTGTGCATGGCCTCCCGTGGGCCCTCGTAACAACACCACATTACCTACAAAACCGACACACACCAGAGAGCGAGGGAGAGCAGCACAATCACCAGATGGTGCCACAAAGTAGTATGGGTTGCACCTCTGTCACTAGGTCGCATCATTGCCATTGTTATCAACGTTCCACAGACGCTGCAGCCACATTGGTGTCCAAAAGTAGAACGGGGGCTAATGACTGTTTCGCCTAGTGATGTAGTCGAGTCACTAAACTAGAGTCCAAATCAATTCCCAAGTCCCCTGTACTCAAGACCAAGTGACTCGACCATTGGTGACTGACAAGTCATAGTCCCAGTGCTCGAGTCCTGGTCTGAGTCACTGGATCCACATGAACTCAAAATAAAGTCAGATATAGTGTAGTGGTAAGAGGAATTTTGTCAAATTGTTTTGTCTTTCCTTTCTTTCTGTGCCACCACGTTTGCATATAGACTACTGGTAATGTTACCAGGCCCACATTCAGTTGCAAAACGTTCTTGAACGTTACAGGTAGAAATACCATGAATAGAGCCAACGTTATTCCTTATTCAACATGTCAGAAGTATGCTTGTTCTACATAGCATATTTCTATCTGAACATTAGTCTTGCTGACCGCACCCCAGGTTGTTAGCTATAGCTAGCTAATGAGGTAACATGACTGAACAAGGTGTAGCCTAAACCAATGATTAATAGTCCAGTCCGCAAGTAGCTTACTTTTAGAACGGACCACGATATGCTTTATGAATGTAAAATGCAGTGCCGCTATTATGGGTCATATATTTTGAACGTTAAGGGCTAGAATCAAGACGTTTTCTCTTAGGAAAAGATGAAGACTTGGCTACAGAACCTGGCCATGAAATGTAAGGGGGAGGGTTGAACGCGACTACAAAGAGTCTACTTTTCTATACTTAAGGGAGAGAAACATAACTAGACAGTTGTTTTACTATTAAATCCAATGCATTTTTTTTGTTATTAAGTATAGCAGCTGGTGTTTCTTAACCAGGCGAAGGGTAGCTAACTAGAAGGCTGGTGGTGACAAATTTTAGTCACAGATAATTTAGTCTTGTTTTAGTCAACTAAAATGAAATTAAATATACTTTTTTTTTTCTGGATCTATTTCAGTTAGTCTCGTCAATCGCCATTGAAAAATAGGTCTTTGGCGATTTATTTATTCACTGTTTTTGTTTGACGTGATCAACAGTGCGTAGACTTCAGTACATTAAGGTATATTGTACTGAACATATCTACTTTACAATGGTTTACTGTGCTGAATTGTCTACAATGGGAACTCATAGTAGTCACAAACCACAGTTGGGTCACTTGTCCATATGTCAACTGACATGCAGTAGGTGTCTGCCTATTGCCTATGGCAGATTGTTAAGAATGAAATCTGATTTGTTGAAGGAAAGTGGTGGTGATTAAACTAATCACACCAAACCACAATTATTTCCCCAGGGGAAATGCATTAATCTCCTATCAATTCTAAATCCCGTTTGGTCTTATTTTGTATAGAACACCTTTCCCAAAATCTGTTCTCTGCATCAAGTTTTAACCATTAGCTTCATATTGCACTAATTAGAAATATCCAACTTTTTATGCAGCTATTAAAAGCTTCAGTGTCTTCAGAAGTAGAAGGGTTTGTGAGGTAATATGTGTAGTATATAGTGGTAGTCAGTGAACAAGACAAACCTACCAGGACCACACCCAGTTTCCATCTCACTATGTTTTTCCTCTTTGTGGAGGAGAGGAGTGGAGGGGGCCTGGCCTGCGGTCTCAGGAGTGAGGGAGTTTTTTTAAGCTGGCCCCGGGTGGGTGGAGTTTGCACTGGGTGAAAAGTGATTGATGGTATTAGCTTTAAAACCTGGTTGCCTTCCAGGCGTGAGAAGGGCGCCCCATTCAAAGCATTATGGTGAAGTCTACTCAACAAAGTGACGTATATCAGACACATGGAGTAGTGATTTAGGATTCTGAGTTTTTGCATGCGAAAGTGTTTTGTTTTTGATTTAAAAAAAGGGGGGGGGCTTTATCTGCCTTCACAAGGAAAACTAGTTTGAAAGTTTAAGCATACACTTGTGTTTCTGAACAATGCACCATACTGCCTGGTTGACAATAGGACCGGGCGGAGCAGATTACTGTTTGAGAAGGCCGCTCCTACCTCCCTGCTTTTGCCCGGTCGCATTACAGGCCATAGCCTAGTGCAACCCGGTTCAGCCTAATTGAATCCCCTCAGTGAGTCATAGCGCTAGGCGGTGTGTGGTTTCTACCTCCCTCAAATGCAAGCGTCTCCTCTCCTACGGAGCTCTAGTGTAACTCTCAGACACTGGGCAGCTGCAACCATTTTGTGCATTTCCTAAAACTGCCTCCCTGCGATAACTACAAGAGGCCTAGTATGAAATGGAGTATTTGGATTTTGTAAAATAAACTAAACGGGGTCTTGTTCCAGAGCTGACTGGGCTGGCATAGACAAGGACTAGCCTACATTGGACAAATTGTGCCCTCATTTTCTCTCCCGCTCATACTCCTCTAACAAGTTCATTTTTTTATGAGTGGTTCTAAGACCGGTTAAAAGCTTAGTAATCAGGGCGCAAAATTACCCCCCTAGCTTGTGATTGTGTGCAGTAGGCTAATTGCATTAATCCACCTCCTTGTGTTGGAGAATACAATCCCAAACTGATGAAGCTAGTGGGATCGCTGGTTTTATTGTACAGCAACTTATTAAGACGTATTGTTTTCATCATGCAGAAAGTATAAAGTTAAAGTATACCATTTTCCTAATATTCTTATACACACGTACTCTAGCTAGAGGTGAAAATGGGAAAACGCAACTTTTTTTCAGCCATGTCTGATATCACAGGTTTCGCTCTACTAACTCTGTCATGTTGTGTTTTTCCAGGTATCCGTTACAGCACCGATGTGTCTGTCGACGAGGTGAAAGCCCTGGCCTCGCTGATGACATACAAATGTGCTGTCGTGGGTAAGGGCTTTTTCTAAGCCTACACAGTATATTCTAGACACAAGTCCTCCAGACATAAGTCATTTTTTATATGGCCTATTGTTGTTCTTTCTGTTGCAACCCCGTCCATTTAAATCCTTTACAGATGTGCCGTTTGGAGGAGCCAAAGCTGGAGTGAAGATCAATGTAAAGAATTACACTGTGGGTATTCGTTTGTTTCTGGATTCGCCAGAGTATTTGATGACATACTTATTGTTGATGTCCTTTCACCCAGTCACGTGTCACTTTCACATTAGCTTTAGGGTGTGTTCCCTTTCAACAAGGCCATTTGGTCTTTTATTGTGAAATGGTTTATCTGTGATTCTCAGAGCTTAGCATACAGGCTCACATTACCAAGTCATCTAAACCAGTGATTAGAGTGTTGTCAAGGCATTTAATTTTTACCTCACTTGGTTCGTTGCTCTGTATTTACCCCTGGTGCAGGATGTTCTATTATGTGACCATTCAGTGGAGTTTGTTTTCGCAGTGATAGGAACAAGGATGAGGGAATCCTCCACCTTCAATTTTGACCCCAAAATAGCTGAGATTACTTATAGAAAATATGCGTATCCTGCACTTAAGGTTCTCTTTTGAATTTGCAAATGACTTGATTAAGTGCAGGTTGTACATACTCTATCAGAAGTTATTAATATAGTGAATATCTTGTGTAAAATAATAGATCGCCCCATTCAGTGTTCTATAGAGCTCTACACAGGAAGCTGTTAGTCAGTGGGATCTCGCTCCCCTTCCTGTTGCCAGCCCAGTGCTGACCCATCCCGTCTGTTGTTGCCAGTGGCCCTAGGGCTCCATTAGGCATTGGCAGCTCTGCTCTGGGGGAGAACTGCTGAGCCATCAGCTGGTAGACATCATGACTGGGACACCCACCCCCCTCTTATCTGCTAGGCTGCTGGTTCTGAAAGTTGAAGAATTTTAGTCACTGATACTCAAGGGCTTTCTGTCCTTGAGCCAGGTGGATGAGTGTCACTTGGTGTTCTTTTGAATAAATTCAAGTAATCTCGCTTTTAATTTAGTCGTATTAACTTACCTGAAGACTATGTTGCTTCTTAATATTTGAGTAGGAAGTTTTTGTTCTGTGATAGTAGTGCCTTTACTTCTTTTGTCTGGCTTTACTACCAGTGAAATATGCAATGCCCTTTATCATACTGTTATACTCTGTGTGCAGGACAATGAACTGGAGAAAATCACCAGAAGATTCACAATTGAGCTGGCCAAGAAGGGTTTTATTGGTGAGTAGTGTCCAGGGGAACATTGAAGGCTGCTGGTGAAAGATAACTGGCGGTAACGTCTATGGCGCATGAACACATGGTCCCCTGGAATGGGTCTGGCTTCCCCCTAGCGCATACTGTCAGAGGCAGGGTTTCATGAGCCCAAAGTGCAGTACACACAAATGGCCACGATGCGAGAGGGGTTAAACAAAAGGCTTGACAAGGCATGAAGGCAGCTTGACCTTCCAGGAATCACAAGGGGAACCTCTCAGGATGGGAATACAGGGAAAACGGGTACACCAGAAACTATCTAAAACGCAATAATCGACTAAATATTTTTTTGGGGTTTTGACATCGCAATTAGAGAAGGAGTTCACATTAACATAACAATTCCCCATCACTACCGAGGTCGTCCGCTTGTTTAAGAGTTATTTTAGGGTTATGCATTCAATGCTTGAAGTGCCTGTGACCTATTAGGGGCTTCTAGCATGACAAGTCCACATCGTTTCAAAAGGCAATAATTGCTCTCTTTGTCGCTATTTGTTATCCAAAGCTGTAAATGTGGTCCACATGGTCACTAATCAGCAAGGTATCAGACCAGTCCAGAGGAGCCTGTTATTAAAAGGCATCCCCAACATTCTCCCATAGAGGGAGGAGGGGACTGTTTGTATAGCTACATGTTTTAGAATAGACTGACGAGTTTCAGAAGAAAGTCCTTTGTTTCTGGACATTTTGAGCCTGTAATCGAACCCACAAATGCTGATGCTCCAGACACTCAATTGGTCTAAAGGCCGGTTTTATTGCTTCTTAAATCAGAACAGTTTTCAGCTGTGCTAACATAATTGCAAAAGGGTTTTCTACTGATCAATTAGCCTTTTAAAATGATGAACTTGGATTAGCTAACACAATGTGCCATTGGAACACAGGAGTGATGGTTGCTGATAATGGGCCTCTGTATGCCTATGTAGATATTCCATTCAAAATCTTTCGTTTCCAGCTACAATAGTAATTTACAACATTAACAATGTCTACACTGTATTTCTGATCAATTCAATGTTTTAATGGACAAAAACAAGGACATTTCTAAGTGACCCCAAACTTTTGAACGGTAGTGTGTGTTTGTGTGTGCTTAAGTGGTGTGTAACCCTGCATGGCAACCATACCCTCTGGTACTGTGTCTTCCGTACACTGCCATAGCTTCAAAGTGGGCCATGAGTGCCTCTATTGTTTCACAGCAATATATTTAGATGGTTCTGCATGTTTCAGTAAGAGTTTGTTGGTGTATTGGTTGTTTCTTCTTTACTGAAGCCATTTTAGTTATCCTGTAAGTTTACTTTAAAATGACATTATTTTGTCTTTCTCCTGTCAGGACCTGGCATTGATGTCCCTGCCCCTGACATGAGCACTGGAGAGAGGGAGATGTCATGGATCGCTGACACCTATGCCAACACCATGGGCCACCATGTACGTGCTCCCTGTATAAACTCACTGCCCTCTCCAACAATAGACATTGAGTTTTCCCCAGAACTTCCTATCAACTAAGTTAAATGGCTTTTAACAATTACTGTAAACCACTGAAATGAAGGAAAATGAAATGCGTATACAGGTAACTACCAAAATACAGAAAAATGGCAACACAAAAGTGTCTTATTGGGGTGTTGGTCCACCGCAAGCCGTCAGAACAGCTTCAATGCGCCTTGGCTTAGATTCTGCCTGGAAGGGATGCAACACCATTCTTCCACAAGAAATTCCATAATTTGGTGTTTTGTTGATGGTGGTGGAAAACGCCGTCTCGGGCGCCGCTCCAGAATGTTCCATCAGTGTTCAATTGGATTGAGAGACACGCATACACCCATTAAACCACCTATGCTCCTTTGAGACCCGCTTTCAACGTCACCGAGATCTCCTCTACTAGCAACTGGCCATTTTTATACATGACCCTAAGCATGATGGGATGCTAACTGCCTAATTAACTCAATAACTACACTTGTGTGGAATAACCTGCATTCAATATACTTTGTATCCCTCACTTTCTCAAGTGTTTGCTTTATTTAGGCTAGTATATATGTAACTTTCTCAGGTGTTCCTCTGCTTTGCCTATTTTATCACCATTAATCTGTTCATGTCTTATCACCCTGATAACGAAGCGATTGTTACACAACCGCAGACCACAAAGCTGAGCTTATCTGTGTACGGTTGCTAAGTTGTGATTATTCTGTTTGCACACTAGCCATCCCTATTGTCTTTGCTGAGTAAACTTCTCCACTATGTCACTGTTTGTTTTCCCCTATCCCTTTTGTTGATTAGCGTTTTTCCAGGAAGTTCTGCTGGCCTCGTAACCCCCGCTCCTTGGCTCCAGACAGTATTCTGAGATCCATTTCCAATTGCCCTGGCGGTAGAGGAAGTGCTTTGACTTTCCATAAACTGACACTTCTACCAGTATTTTCTTGTCATAAGGCTACTGTTCCAGTTCTAATGACAGCGTTTCGAAAGACGAAGCTCAACCAGTCTCTTGCTGTAATGCATGCTCATATATGTTTTGTTGATTGTCAGGGAAGAGGTCAGGGAGCACTCCAAAAGGTAAAGCATTTCAACTGTACACTACAACTTCTACCCTATAGCCTAGTCATAGAAGTTGGTCTCAGTCTAAAAACAGCACTATGAAGAGACATGTGCTCTTGTGCTGTCTAGGATTAGGCTTATCACAGTTTGAGGACAGGACAGTGCTGTGGACGATACCAGTATTGTGATATTTGTTAGTATCGTGGAAAGGAAATGAAACACGAAGCGGATTTAACTTCTTGAAGAAAACCGAGAAGATGGCACAGTGTGACTTTTTTGGGGGGGGCATAGTCATCGACTGCAGATTGCTAATTAGATTTGTTTCTGAGTCAAATATTTCTTTAGTGGAGTCTCGCTAGATCCTTATCTTTTCCCCTTGAAAGAATTTGTCTTCAGTAGATCCCAACATATGTTGTCTACACTGTCCAGAGTACCTAATACAAGGTTTACAAAATATGTATAATCAAATGGCCGACTGAGGAATTAGTTTTCTTTGGTGAAGTTGCTAATTCCACCACTAACCAACCACACGCTCCTCTCCTCTGTGTCCAGGACATCAACGCCCATGCCTGTGTGACTGGTAAGCCCATCAGCCAGGGGGGCATCCACGGCAGGATCTCAGCCACCGGGCGTGGAGTATTCCACGGCATCGAGAACTTCATCAACGAGACGGCCTACATGACCCAGTTGGGCCTGAGCCCCGGCTTCGCCGACAAGACCTTTGTCATCCAGGTACACAGACACGGCACTTATTGATTAGGAATGGCATTTCAAAGAGTCTTTCATCACGTTTCAAAGCAATAAGAGGTTTGGCTCTGCACCTAACAGTGTCTTCTGTTATGGCAGCGCTGTTTTAATGCAAGGTATGCATCTACTTCAGCACTGCTTATATGTCTACAGAATGACTGTACCTTTTGGCACTGAGACCAAGCATTAAGCCTTTATGTTCCACATATAGATTCCCTCCCTCATGTTGACAAGATATCAGCTGTACGTGATTCAGTGCAAAATTGGCCAGAGAATCAATTCCTCTGTTCTGCAGCCTTCTAATGTAATTATGGGAAATGTCATTAGGAAAACATCTTGGAGGCAAGATTTAATTCGATCCAGATGCCTTTTTTAAAAAATGTGTCTGTAATCTAACGCATACTTATCCCTTGAAATCCATACCTAACGAGCATGTTTCTGCTCGACCTGGAAAGACCGGGGGGAGGGAGTGCCGTCAGTAATCTAGGTTGCTGACTTGTCTTTCTATTGGCCGCTGCTGTAGTGGAGCTGCCTACTTTCCTCATGTCATAAATAATTGATATCTGAGTGATGTATGAATGTGTTCCGGATGTTAAAAGGTATTGGAATATCTACTCTGCTTGGTTGTCATCAGATCAAGCACAACATGTATTTTCGTTTTGGTTAGAGGTAGCAACATTCGAGAGTACTATTGGATGGAACCCACGAGGTCGGTATAATCACGAACAGACGGGATAATGGCTCGTTAGCAAGGTGTTCCATTTGGATGTGTAGAGGACTGTCCTCCCTCCCTACAGTAGAACACATTGCTACTGCTAATTACAATCTCTACTGATTACTGTGTCCTCATTAGCGTTAGCGAACAATAAACTCATTGGACCAGAAGACGCTACATGACATGTTTACTGTGCCAACCGAGCATGTGTCTCATGAACAAGAACATAAACGTAAATGGACATTTGGTGCAAACAAGCGGAACAGGCTTAGCAACTCGTGAATGATCTACCACAGGGCACCCAGGTTGGAATCTCTTTGGCCCGTTTTCTCTCTTTTATTCTGAAGCGTGTCCTTCTTCCTCTCCTCCCAGGGTTTCGGTAACGTGGGCATGCACTCCATGCGTTACCTGCACCGTTTCGGTGCCAAGTGTGTCGGTGTTGGAGAGATGGATGGAAGCATCTGGAACCCCAATGGCATCGACCCCAAGGAGCTGGAGGACTACAAGCTGGTCAGTACACAACTCCTAGCTACGGTCAATAGCCTGCAGGTTGCCCGACCTCTGGCTGTTCCCTGTCCTTGTGGGGAGCACAGCGGAGCGTACTGTCTAAGGCTGCCACCTAGAGGACGTACAGTGTCCCTACACTCTGAAAGTCCCCCCCCACAGCCATCTGAGAAGGATGGCAAGTGGTACTGTCTACTTTATCTCTCTGTGTCTCATTCTCTCTCGTCTCTCCTCCTTCTCACCAGCAACACGGCACCATCGTGGGCTTCCCCAACTCTACACCGTACGAAGGCAGCATCCTGGAGGCCGACTGTGACATCCTGATCCCCGCCGCCAGCGAGAAGCAGCTGACCAGGAACAATGCGCACAAAATCAAAGCCAAGGTCAGACCAGCATTGGGCGATGTGCAACGATTCCACATGAATGTGTTTGTTCCAGTCAGTTTGACCCAAGCTAATTGGGGGGTGTTTAGTCATGTTTATGTAGGTTAGGTAAAACGTACACAATCATCACTAACAGTAAAAACACATTTGTGGAGGGCTGGATTCTGTATGTTGATAGTATTTAAATCCTCTGTTTGTTCCAGATCATTGCTGAGGGAGCCAACGGCCCCACCACTCCGGACGCTGACAAGATCTTCCTGGAGAGGAATATCATGGTGATTCCGGTAAGAGGCTGCAATCATATTTCAGACTGCATATGAATTAATTATCCACTTGTGTAGTTGGGAAATATTTATCATGTTTGTATATTATTTATACCTCACATGCGTAATAAGACTGTAGCGTGTATGCTAACAAATTCTATTAAGTTAATTATCTGACTCCATAAAGATGATTTAGCAATGTGCAAGAGACTGTAGTTGAGTTAAAGTATTAGAAAGGTCTGGGAATGGAATTCTAAAGGCTAATTGATTTAATTACATTGTAAAATGAATGAATTCACATACAAGGCTTAAAGGGATACTTTGGGATTTTGTCATTGAGGCCCTTTATCTACTTCCCCAGGGTCAGATGAACTCGTGGAGACCATGTGCTAGCAGTTTGGAGTTGCTAACTAGCTCTAAAGCAATTGCTAACTAGCGTCAGCGCAGTGACTGGAAGTCTATGGGTATCTGCTAGCATGCTAGTAGATTCCCAGTTTTCAGCTGTACTAACATAATTGCAAAAGGGGTTTCTGATGATCAATTAGCGTTCTTAAAATGATAAACTTGGATTAGCTAACACAACGTGCCATTGGAACACAGGAGTGATGGTTGCTGATAATGGGCCTCTGTACGCCTGTGTAGATATTACATACAAGATCAGCCATTTCCAGCTACAATAGTAGTCATTTACAACATTAACAATGTCTGCACTGTGTTTCTGATCAATTGATGTTATTTTAATGGACAAAACATGTGCTTTTCTTTCAAAAACAAGGACATTTATAAGTGACCCCAAACTTTTGAACGATAGTGTAGATACAGGGCCTCATTGCCAAAATCCCGACATATCCCTTTAAGTTACAAGGCATTACTAATATTTCAAAGCATTATTCAAGGCATGAGAGGGAGAGAATGAGACAAAGAATCCATTGCTTGTGCCTTAGCTCATGGGAGAGGGAGACTGAGAGAGAGACGTCATAGCCTGAAAAGCCACGCCCCAGGCATCCCTGGGGTGGCGAGAGAAAGAGGGCGAGTGTATCTCACCAGCGCAGGTCAGGAACAAAGAGAGACACAATGAAGCCAAGACCCTTTTTATAACCATTTGAATATGTTTATATTTAAATCTGAGTTAACTCAACAGTAATCCTATTGGTCAACTTCCAATCAGATAGCAGACCTACCGGATGTTTTCACAACAGAACCTACTGCTTCACAGAGATGTAAGAAAATGGGGAATGGCAAGGGCAACACGGAGAATGCTGAATTCTTGAGAAGACAAACCCTCTTACTTAGAGTTGATAGGAGTCCCTTCAGGGGCTGGCACGCCCTACACCTGTAGCAGGTTCCATTAGATTCTGTTGGTCCTGGAGACGTAGATATTTTTAGAGTCGGTATCACAGACCAAGATCAACAACAGAAAAATACCCTGGAAGTAGGCCAGGTTCGGACATGTTAAATATACATGAAGACTGGGATTTCAGGAACATTGAGTTGGATTGCATACCTCTGGGTTCCAGAGTCTGACTCTACTTCTTTGAGTGGAGATGAATCATAGTCCAGGGATATTTTAAGACCATGCATACAATAGCAATTATCATACATTTGATTTAGAAATCAATATAGTGCGGATAGTTGCTTCATCTGTCTCTGTGACTTCACAGCTCTTGATTCGCCCTCTCTCTTGTTTATTTAGGACATGTACCTGAATGCTGGTGGAGTGACTGTCTCCTACTTTGAGTGGCTGAAGAACCTGAACCATGTCAGCTACGGTAGACTGACCTTCAAGTACGAGAGGGACTCCAACTACCACCTGCTCAGTAAGTCTGACATTTCTCTACCTGTAGCAAAGCACTCGCTTCTACTAATTTCAGCCTGCTCTCTGTTATGTCACAAAGATGGATTGTTGTTGATCTTGTATTATACTAAAGTGTAAATCTTTAATTACTTCCCCGTGTCAACGGGGAGATTTGTTAGAATGGGAATGAGAACTATTCGAAATGTCAAACCCGAGACTGATTAAACACAATGTTTTTTTACAGCTGTGACTCATGTTGCACATAAAAAATGTATTGGACTGCAGAGTAGGCACGCAGACACACACACACACACACACACGCACAGCACACAGAGTACAGCCCCTCCGTGCCTGGTGAGCGAGAACATTATTGTCAGTCACTTTATGTAGGGTTTCCAGGAAGAGGTGGATGCTGACTGTCTGCAGGCCTTGTCTAACACTCACCCTCTTTCTCTCTTCCCGGTCTATCAGCAGCATCAATGAGGCAGTCTGATATTGTGCACATGCATTTTCACACAAAAGCCCCTCAGAACATGTATGTAAATTCGGTTTTCAGTACATTGCAGTGGAGGACTGAGCTGGGGTTAAGCTTGTCGCTGAGTGGGATGGTTTCTGAATATTTCAGAAGCTAAAGCCATTCCCTAGTCTCACGAGAGTGGCAAGACTGGGCAGTGTTGGAGATGTGGAAAAGAGCTCAGAATAGATACGGCTGTGAATTGCCAAACCATAACGTTTTTGTAGAAGGAGAACATTTATACAAGATTATTAATGCTGGTGAACTAACGATAAAATTACCTAAAAGTGAATATGTATAAGCTGTATCCTTCATGATGGTTCAATGAGGATTTAGTCAGATTCATATCCATATTCACTACAACATAATATACATCATCTAGTCATATATATATATATATATATGAACTGTCTGTGGTCTCCCTCAGTGTCCGTCCAGGAGAGTCTGGAGAGGAAGTTTGGGAAGCACGGAGGAGCCATCCCTGTGGTTCCTACCTCTGAGTTCCAGGCCAGGATCGCTGTGAGTACAACCCTCCCCACACTGGTCTTTCTATGATCCTGGATTACTCTCCCTTCAATCAAACAATATTTTATTAAGATATGATATACACTATATATACAAAAGTATGTGGACATCCGTTCAAATGAGTGGATTTGGCTATTTCGGTCACACTCGTTGATGGCAGGTGAATAAAGTTGAGCACACAGCCATGCAATCTCCATAGACAAATGTTGGCTGTAGAATGGCCTTACTGAAGAGCTCTGACTTTCAACGTGGCACCTTTCCAACAAGTCAGTTGGTCAAAAGTATGCCCTGATAGAGCTGCCCCGGTCAACTGTAAGTGCTGTTATTGAGAAGTGGAAACGTCCAGGAGCAACCGACTCAACCGCAAAGTGGTAAGCCACACAAGCTCACAGAACAGGGCAGCTGAAGTGCGTAGAGCGTAAAAATCATCTGTCCTTAGTTGCAACACTCTACATGGCCAAAATGTAGCACTACATGACCAAGAGTATATGGACACCTGCTGGTCAAACATCTCATTCCAGAATCATGGCGGTGAGCTCTACATCACTCCAGCCGACGCTTGGCATTGCGCATGGTGCCCTTTGGGTTGTGTGCGGCTGCTCGGCCATGGAAAACCATTTCATGAATCTCCCGACAAACAGCTATTGTGCTGACGTTGCTTCCAGATGCAGTTTGGAACTCTGTATATCACAGTTAAGCTGCATTTCTCCAGAGATGAGTAAGGGTTTAGTTTAGTGGGCTAAATGTGAGCTCTGAGCCCTATTTTCAATGTATTTTTCTCTGTTTGATTCCAGGGAGCTTCAGAGAAGGACATTGTGCACTCAGGACTGGCCTACACCATGGAGAGGTCTGCCAGGGTAAGAGGCCGATTGCTTACATGATTATCTGGGCTAAATGGTTCCTCACAGGTCCAGGGACAGGGATTTTATTCAAAGGAAATGCTGTGTTAATCCAACACAAGGTCCTGAGGCATCCCATTACTCCTGTTCGGGGGAAATGAAGTCTTGAAAGTTGAAGTCATGCTTCAACGGTCCAGTGACAAGCTCCATTTCTGTTTTCACATCTCATTACCCAAACAGCACTAAGCTCATATTGCCTTTTCACTGCTATCTTGCCACCATTTTTTTTGTTCCTCATTCATGCTCATAAAATAAATCGCTCTCGAACATGGTACACACACACACACACCCACATCCTCTCTCACCGGTTTGCTGTGCATGCGAGCAGTGGTAACTGGAGCAGCCAGGGCTTTGTTAGTCTCTCATCATTGCTAAGGCCCAGCACTGATGCCAGAGAGAGCAGAGATAGGATGAAGATTCAGACCGTTACCCTGCTCCCCTCTACCATTAACACACTATCTATCCCACAAACACGGATGACTTTAATGTCACGTCTGACTGAGGATCCAGCCTTTGTGGAATGACATCCCCCTGCATCATATGGGGTTGCCTATACCATCTCCCAGGAAATGTCGTACTCTGTGCAGACATACTGCATGAGAGTCTGCTGGTTTGTTACTTGCTTATTGCTCCCTGGGGGTTATTTCTTTAAAAGTACACAGAGATGCTTCATTATCCTGTGGAAATGGATCACTGCATTGATAATGGAACAATAGTGGTGTATTGCTGTAGGTAAGAAATGGAGGGGAAAATAATGATTACTTGAAGGGACACGGAGATGAATATCTTGGTTGAGTTTATATTCTTTGTTTTCTCTCCCCTTTTTAGCAAATCATGCGCACCGCTAACAAGTACAACCTGGGCCTTGACCTGAGGACGGCAGCGTACGTCAACGCCATCGAGAAGGTCTTCAAGGTGTACAACGAGGCTGGTGTTACCTTCACATAGGCGGCTCCTCACCACCCCGCCCGCCTCCGTCTGTCTGTCCGTCCACCCGAGCAGACCCAGGCCCCACCCCCACCCCCCCAACAATCACACAACATATCAAGTGTTTACATTTTACACATGACCATTAGCTTTACTCGTTGTATATGTAAAACCAGCCAAGCAATATGCACATTCTTTTGCGTTCTCATGTCTTCAAGAGAACCCATGTTCTAGCTTGCCTTAAATCCAGTAGGGCTGTTCTATGATGCTACTGTGTCTATGGTAATTTTTTTCCTTTACTGTAGAAACCTCATTTATTTTCTCAGTCATTCTATGGACTCCAACCCATTTATTCCTGTTACTATACTCTTATGTCAGTAAACACCAAAAATTCTGGTTTACAGCTTTCACGGGATACTGCTTTTATGAATCAGTGTTGTGCTTTTTCAGCATCTGTTATGGATCTACAGACAGATTTGAGTAAGTTAGTCAATATAATAGAATTTAGAGCGTATCAGAAACACACTTAAAGCCTTAATTGCACCGGTTTCTCCTGTGGTGAAATGGAGCAAATGTTTACCTAAATGGAGAAAGTTTTCTTACCTACACCAGAATGTTCTTTCTATTTAAAGTCTCCCAATAAGACTTCAGTGCGTTTATAAAGCAGTGCACAACGTGTGCTTCTACACTATTCAAGATTATATCATAAAATACATTTGTTACAAATACAGACTTATTACATGTTTGTAAGTAGGTTGGCACAACACTAAAACGCTGAATTCCAGAAGATTGTTCTGTTCACCGTTTCGGTGTCTTTGCCTTTGTTCTAAACCTGAACGCTTTGTCTTGCCTCAGAATTGGACCCATATCAGAATGGTTTCTGTGCTGAAGGCTACTGGAAGGGGAGATGGGAGGGAATATGTGAGAACGGCCTTGATTGACTGCTTTGGGATTCTATGTAAGAGAATTTGTACTGCCTTTTTGTTGATACAGAATTAAACTTTAAAATGCTCAATTGTTTTTATATAATTGTATTCATTGATTCAAACCATAAACCATGATTCCCCATGGGGTATGCAAAGATTTTTCCATTGAGGTAAATTCTGCGTATTTTGTATATCAATAGCTAGGTTTTGGTTGCGTAATCCCCACTAACTATTTCATCCAACATTAGCCTACTCAACAGACTTTTGAAATAAACATTTTTATTTATTTTTCAAATATAATACATAACATTAACATTACACAATGTAGCATAGTGATAATAATAGATTATGATGGTAAAATAATATATTCTTCATAGGCTATAACCAGAGGTCTGTCAGATTGACTGACAATGAGAGGAAGATAAACCACTTCAAAGTCTGACTCAGCCGAAGATACTTTTCCCAAATGACAGCACTTGGTCTGCGGCGCTGTTGTCCTTAGATTTGTCGTCACTCTCACCAGACATCTCTCCTGCAATGTCTCCCAGTGTGTCTGTCAGGTCTGAAGGATAAGCAGAGTTTAGCAGGATTGTAGAATTTATAGATAAAATGACCGGAGGTGGTGAGGCTACAGATGGAGCTCAACATGAATTATTGTCTAAACAGCATCAGCAAAACCAGCTGCAAAGCTTAAATCAGACAATAGATTTACATTTGAGGCATTTAGTAGAATATATTGTTGAGCTGCATGAGGCAAATGGTGGTCACACCAGATACTGACTGGTTTTCTGATTCACATCCCCATCTTAAAAAAAATATATATATATTCATCCACCTTGGCGTTTTTCCTATTTGTTGCATTACAACCTGCAATTTAAATGGATTTTTATTTGGATTTCATGTAATGGACATACACAAAATAGTCCAAATTGGTGAAGTGAAATTTAAAAAATTACTTGTTTCAAAAAATAAAAAAATAATGAAAAAGTGGTACGTGCATATGTATTCACCCCCTTTGCTATGAAGCCCCTAAATAAGATCTGGTGTAACCAATTACCTTAGAAGTCACATAATTAGTTAAAGTCCACCTGTGTGCAATATAAGTGTCACATGATCTCAGTATATATATATACACTGCTCAAAAATATAAAGGGAACACTAAAATAACACATCCTAGATCTGAATGAATTAAATATTCTTAAATACTTTTTTCTTTACATAGTTGAATGTGCTGACAACAAAATCACATAAAAATGATCAATGGATATCAAATTTATCAACCCATGGAGGTCTGGATTTGGAGTCACACTCAAAATTAAAGTGGAAAACCACACTACAGGTTGATCCAACTTTGATGTAATGTCCTTAAAACAAGTCAAAATGAGGCTCAGTAGTGTGTGTGGCATCCACGTGCCTGTATGACCTCCCTACAACGCCTGGGCATGCTCCTGATGAGGTGGCGGATGGTCTCCTGAGGGATCTCCTCCCAGACCTGGACTAAAGCATCCGCCAACTCCTGGACAGTCTGTGGTGGATGGAGCGAGACATGATGTCCCAGATGTGCTCAATTGGATTCAGGTCTGGGGAACGGGCGGGCCAGTCCATAGCATCAATGCCTTCCCCTTGCAGGAACTGCTGACACACTCCAGCCACATGAGGTCTGGCATTAGGAGGAACCCAGGGCCAACCGCACCAGCATATGGTCTCACAAGGGGTCTGAGGATCTCATCTCGGTACCTAATGGCAGTCAGGCTACCTCTGGTGAGTCTCCAGACTCTGTCACGTCTGTCACATGTGCTCAGTGTGAACCTGCTTTCATCTGTGAAGAGCACAGGGCGCCAGTGGCGAATTTGCCAATCTTGGTCTCTGGCAAATGCTAAACGACCTGTGGACGTCGGGCCCTCATACCACCCTCACGGAGTCTGTTTCTGACCGTTTCAGCAGACACATGCACATTTGTGGCCTGCTGGAGATCATTTTGCAGGGCTCTGGCAGTGCTCCTCCTGCTCCTCCTTGCACAAAGGCGGAGGTAGCGGTCCTGCTGCTGGGTTGTTGCCCTCCTATGGCCTCCTTCATGTCTCCTGATGTACTGGCCTGTCTCCTGGTAGCTCCTGGTAGCACTACGCTGACAGACACAGCAAACCTTCTTGCCACTGCTCGCATTGATGTTCCATCCTGGATGAGCTGCACTACCTGAGCCACTTGTGTGGGTTGTAGACTCCGTCTCATGCTACCACTAGAGTGAAAGCACCGCCAGCATTCAAAAGTGACCAAAACATCAGCCAGGAAGCATAGGAACTGAGAAGTGGTCTGTGGTCACCACCTGCTGAACCACTCCTTTATTGGGGGTGTCTTGCTAATTGCCTATAATTTCCACCTGTTGTCTATTCCATTTGCACAACAGCATGTGAAATGTATTGTCAATCAGTGTTGCTTCCTAAGTGGACAGTTTGATTTCACAGAAGTGTGATTGACTTGGAGTTACATTGTGTTGTTTAAGTGTTCCCTTTATTTTTTGGAGCAGTGTATATACAGTGGGGCAGAAAAGTATTTAGTCAGCCACCAATTGTGCAAGTTCTCCCACTTAAAAAGATGAGAGAGGCCTGTAATTTTCATCATAGGTACACTTCAACTATGACAGACAAAATGAGAGAAAAAAATCCCGAAAATCACATTGTAGGATTTTTAATGAATTTATTTGCAAATTATGGTGGAAAAAAAGTACTTGGTCAATAACAAAAGTTTATCTCAATACATTGTTATATACCCTTTGTTGGCAATGACAGAGGTCAAACGTTTTCTGTAAGTCTTCACAAGATTTTCACACACTGTTGCTGGTATTTTGGCCCATTCCTCCATGCCGATCTCCTCTAGAGCAGTGATGTTTTGGGGCTGTTGCTGGGCAACACAGTCTTTCAACTCCCTCCAAAGATTTTCTATGGGGTTGAGATCTGGAGACTGGCTAGGCCACTCCAGTACCTTGAAATGCTTCTTACAAAGCCACTCCTTCGTTGCCCGGGCGGTGTGTTTGGGATCATTGTCACGCTGAAAGACCCAGCCACGTTTCATATGCAATGCCCTTGCTGATGGAAGGAGGTTTTCACTCAAAATCTCACGATACATGGCCCCATTCATTCTTTCCTTGACACGGATCAGTCGTCCTGGTCCCTTTGCAGAAAAACAGCCCCAAAGCATGATGTTTCCACCCCCATGCTTCACAGTAGGTATGGTGTTCTTTGGATGCAACTCAGTATTCTTTGTCCTCCATACACGACGAGTTGAGTTTTTACCAAAAAGTTATATTTTGGTTTAATCTGACCATATGACATTCTTCCAATCTTCTTCTGGATCATCCAAATGCTCTCCAGCAAACTTCAGATGGGCCTGGACATGTACTGGCTTAAGCAGGGGGACACGTCTGTCACTGCAGGATTTTTTTTCTGGTGTCCTTTGACAGCTCTTTGGTCTTGGCCATAGTGAAGTTTGGAGTGTGACTGTTTGAGGTTGTGGACAGGTGTCTTTTATACTGATAACAAGTTCAAACAGGTGCCATTAATACAGGTAACGAGTGGAGGACAGAGGAGCCTCTTAAAGAAGAAGTTACAGGTCTGTGAGAGCCAGAAATCTTGCTTGTTTGTAGGTGACCAAATACTTATTTTCCACCATAATTTGCAAATAAATTCATTAAAAATCCTACAATGTGATTTTCTGGATATTTTTTTCCTCATTTTGTCTGTCGTAGTTGAAGTGTACCTATGATGAAAATTACAGGCCTCTCTCATCTTTTTAAGTGGGAGAACTTGCACAATTGGTGGCTGACTAAATACTTTTTTGCCCCACTGTATGTATTCACACCCTTTGCTATGAAACCCCTAAATAAGATCTGGTGCAACCAAACACCTTAGAAGTCACATAATTATTTCAATAAAGTCCACCTGTGTGCAATATAAGTTTCACATGATCTCAGTGTATATATATATATATACCTGTTCTGAAAGGCCCCAGAGTCTGCAACACCATTAAGCAAGGGGCGCCACCAAGCAAGCAGCACCATGAAGACCAATGAGCTCTCCAAACAGGTCAGGGACAACGTTGTGGAGAAGTACAGATCAGGGTTGGGTTATAAAAAATATCAGAAACTTTTAACATCCCACGGACCACCATTAAATCCATTATTAAGAAATGGAAAGAATATGGCACCACAACAAACCTTCCAAGATAGGCCTGCCCACCAAAACTCACGGACCAGGCAAGGAGTCCATTAATCAGAGAGGCAACAAAGAGACCAAAGATAACGCTGACGGAGCTGCAAAGCTCCACAACAGAGAATAGCTGTCCATAGGACAACTTTAAGCCGTACTCTCCATAGAGCTGGACTTTACGGAAGAGTGGCCAGAAAAAAGCTATTTCTTTTAGAAACAAATAAGAAAACACGTGTTTGCCAAAAGGCATTTGGGAGACTCCCCAAACATATGGAAGAAGGTACTCTGGTCAGATGAGATGAAAATTGAGCTTTTTGGCCATCAAGGAAAACGTTATGTATGGTGCAAACCCAACAGCTCTCATCACCCCGAGAATATCATCCCAATAGTGAAGCGTGGTGGTGGCATAATAATGCTGTGTGGATGTTTTTCATCGGCAGGGACTGGAAAAATGGTCAGAATTGAAGTAATGATGGATGGTGCTAAAAACAGAGAAATTCTTGAAACCTGTTTCAGTCTTCCAGAGATTTGAGACTGGGACAGAGGTTCACCTTCCAGCAGGACAATGACCATAAGCATACTGCTAAAGCAACACTTGGGTGGTTTAAGGGGAAACATTTAAATGTATTCTTGAATGGCCTAATCAAATCCCAGACCTCAATCCAATTGAGAATCTGTGGTATGACTTAAAGATTACTGTACACCAGCAGAACCCATCCAACTTGAAGGTGCTGGAGCAGTTTTGCCTTCAAGAATGGACAAAAATCCCAGTGGCTAGATGTGCCAAGCTTATAGAGACATGCCCCAAGAGACTTGCAGCTGTAATTGCTGCAAAAGGTGACTCTACAAAGTATTGACTTTGGGGGAGGGGGGGGGGGGGGGGTGAATAGTTATGCACGCTCAAGTTTTCTGTTTTTTAGTGTTGTTTCTTGTTTGTTTCACAATTAAAAAATATTTTGCATCTTCAAAGTGGTAGGCATGTTTTGTAAATCAAATGATACAAACCCACCCAAAATCTAGTTTAATTCCAGGTTGTAAGGCAACCAATTTTTATTTATTTATTTCACCTTTATTTAACTAGGTAGGCTAGTTGAGAACAAGTTCTCATTTGCAACTGCGACCTGGCCAAGATAAAGCATAGCAGTGTGAACAGACAACACAGAGTTACACATGGAGTAAACAATTAACATGTCAATAACACAGTAGAAAAAAAGGGGGAGTCTATATACAATGTGTGCAAAAGGCATGAGGTAGGCGAATAATTACAATTTTGCAGATTAACACTGGAGTGATAAATGATCAGATGGTCATGTACAGGTAGAGATATAGGTGTGCAAAAGAGCAGAAAAGTAAATAAATAAAACAGTATGGGGAAGAGGTAGGTGAAAATGGGTGGGCTATTTACCAATAGACTATGTACAGCTGCAGCGATCGGTTAGCTGCTCAGATAGCTGATGTTTGAAGTTGGTGAGGGAGATAAAAGTCTCCAACTTCAGCGATTTTGCAATCTGCTCCAGTCACAGGCAGCAGACTACTGGAACGAAAGGCGGCCAAATGAGGTGTTGGCTTTAGGGATGATCAATGAGATACACCTGCTGGAGCGCGTGCTACGGATGGGTGTTGCCATCGTGACCAGTGAACTGAGATAAGGCGGAGCTTTACCTAGCATGGACTTGTAGATGACCTGAGCCAGTGGGTCTGGCGACGAATATGTAGCGAGGGCCAGCCGACTAGAGCATACAAGTCGCAGTGGTGAGGGGTATAAGGTGCTTTAGTGACAAAACGTATGGCACTGTGATAGACTGCATCCAGTTTGCTGAGTAGAGTGTTGGAAGCCATTTTGTAGATGACATCGCCGAAGTCGAGGATCGGTAGGATAGTCAGTTTTACTAGGTAAGCTTGGCGGCGTGAGTGAAGGAGGCTTTGTTGCGGAATAGAAAGCCGACTCTTGATTTGATTTTCGATTGAGATGTTTGATATGAGTCTGGAAGGAGAGTTTGCAGTCTAGCCAGACACCTAGGTACTTATAGATGTCCACATATTCAAGGTCGGAACCATCCAGGGTGGTGATGCTAGTCGGGCATGCGGGTGCAGGCAGCGATCGGTTGAAAAGCATGCATTTGGTTTTACTAGCGTTTAAGAGCAGTTGGAGGCCACGGAAGGAGTGTTGTATGGCATTGAAGCTCGTTTGGAGGTTAGATAGCACAGTGTCCAATGACGGGCCGAAAGTATATAGAATGGTGTCGTCTGCGTAGAGGTGGATCAGGGAATTGCCCGCAGCAAGAGCAACATCATTGATATATACAGAGAAAAGAGTCGGCCCGAGAATTGAACCCTGTGGCACCCCCATAGAGACTGCCAGAGGACCGGACAGCATGCCCTCCGTTTTGACACACTGAACTCTGTCTGCAAAGTAATTGGTGAACCAGGCAAGGCAGTCATCCGAAAAACCGAGGCTACTGAGTCTGCCGATAAGAATATGGTGATTGACAGAGTCGAAGGCCTTGGCAAGGTCGATGAAGACGGCTGCACAGTACTGTCTTTTATCGATGGCGGTTATGATATCGTTTAGTACTTTGAGTGTGGCTGAGGTGCACCCGTGACCGGCTCGGAAACCAGATTGCACAGCGGAGAAGGTACGGTGGGATTCGAGATGGTCAGTGACCTGTTTGTTGACTTGGCTTTCGAAGACCTTAGATAGGCAGGGCAGGATGGATATAGGTCTGTAACAGTTTGGGTCCAGGGTGTCTCCCCTTTGAAGAGGGGGATGACTGTGGCAGCTTTCAATCCTTGGGGATCTCGGACGATATGAAAGAGAGGTTGAACAGGCTGGTAATAGGGGTTGCGACAATAGCGGCGGATAGTTTCAGAAATAGAGGGTCCAGATTGTCAAGCCCAGCTGATTTGTACGGGTCCAGGTTTTGGAGCTCTTTCAGAACATCTGCTATCTGGATTTGGGTAAAGGAGAACCTGGAGAGGCTTGGGCGAGGAGCTGCGGGGGGGTGGAGCTGTTGGCCGAGGTTGGAGTAGCCAGGCGGAAGGCATGGCCAGCCGTTGAGAAATGCTTATTGAAGTTTTCGATAATCATGGATTTATCGGTGGTGACCGTGTTACCTAGCCTCAGTGCAGTGGGCAGCTGGGAGGAGGTGCTCTTGTTCTCCATGGACTTCACAGTGTCCCAGAACTTTTTGGAGTTGGAGCTACAGGATGCAAACTTCTTGCCTGAAGAAGCTGGCCTTAGCTTTCCTGACTGACTGCGTGTATTGGTTCCTGACTTCCCTGAACAGTTGCATATCACGGGACTATTCGATGCTATTGCAGTCCGCCACAGGATGTTTTTGTGCTGGTCGAGGGCAGATCTGGAGTGAACCAAGGGCTGTATCTGTTGTTAGTTCTGCATTTTTTGAACGGAGCATGCTTATCTAAAATGGAGAGGAAGTTACTTTTAAAGAATGACCAGGCATCCTCAACTGACGGGATGAGGTCAATGTCCTTCCAGGATACCCGGGCCAGGTCGATTAGGAAGGCCTGCTCACAGAAGTGTTTTAGGGAGCGTTTGACAGTGATGAGGGGTGGTCGTTTGACTGCGGCTCCGTAGCGGATACAGGCAATGAGGCAGTGATCGCTGAGATCCTGGTTGAAGACAGCGGAGGTGTATTTGGAGGGCCAGTTGGTCAGGATGACGTCTATGAGGGTGCCCTTGTTTACAGAGTTAGGGTTGTACCTGGTGGGTTCCTTGATGATTTGTGTGAGATTGAGGGCATCTAGCTTAGATTGTAGGACTGCCGGGGTGTTAAGCATATCCCAGTTTAGGTCACCTAACAGAACAAACTCTGAAGCTAGATGGGGGCGATCAATTCACAAATGGTGTCCAGGGCACAGCTGGGAGCTGAGGGGGGTCGGTAGCAGGCGGCAACAGTGAGAGACTTATTTCTGGAGAGAGTAATTTTCAAAATTAGTAGTTCGAACTGTTTGGGTATGGACCTGGAAAGTATGACATTACTTTGCAGGCTATCTCTGCAGTAGACTGCAACTCCTCCCCCTTTGGCAGTTCTATCTTGACGGAAGATGTTATAGTTGGGTATGGAAATCTCTGAATTTTTGGTGGCCTTCCTGAGCCAGGATTCAGACACAGCAAGGACATCAGCGTTAGCAGAGTGTGCTAAAGCAGTGAGTAAAACAAACTTAGGGAGGAGGCTTCTGATGTTGACATGCATGAAACCAAGGCTTTTTCGATCACAGAAGTCAACAAATGAGGGTGCCTGGGGACATGCAGGGCCTGAGTTTACCTCCACATCACCCGCGGAACAGAGAAGGAGTAGTATGAGGGTGCGGCTAAAGGCTATCAAAACTGGTCGCCTAGAGCGTTGGGGAAAGAGAATAAGAGGAGCAGGTTTCTGGGCATGGTAGAATATATTCAGGGCATAATGCGCAGACAGGGGTATGGTGGGGTGCGGGTACAGCGGAGGTAATCCCAGGCCCCGGGTGATGATGAGAGAGGTTGTATCTCTGGACATGCTGGTTGTAATGGGTGAGGTCACTGCATGTGTGGGAGGTGGGACAAAGGAGTTATCAGGGGTATGAAGAGTGGAACTAGGGGCTCCATTGTGAACTAAAACAATGATAAGTAACCTGAACAACAGTATACAAGGCATATTGACATTTGAGAGAGACATACAGCGAGGCATACAGTAATCACAGGTGTTGAATTGGGAAAGCTAAAACAGTAGGTTAGACAACAACAGCTAATCAGCTAGCACGACAACAGCAGGTAAAATGGCGTTGACTAGGCAACGGGACCAACAGATAATACAAACAAGCAGAATGGAGTACCGTGATTAATGGACAGTCCAGCGTGCATCAGCTATGTGGCCAAGAGATCAGTGTCCAGGGGGCAGCGGTGGATGGGGCAGGGAAGCTGGACTGGCGAGTGTTATCCAGGTTAAAAAAACTAACAATGACTAAATAGCTTGTAGTTAGTTAGCTGGTTAGCTTCTGGAGGTTCTTGAGTGTGTTCTAATTTTTTTTTAAATAATAGTGATTCTGTATCACATTGGGTGAGGCAGGTTTCCGGAAGGTATAAACAAATTAAAAATCAAAAAGAGAGAAAGTAAATATGGGTGTTTGGGACGCGGCGATGCAGACGGTTAGCAGGCCTGTGCTAGCAAGCTAACAGTTTGTAGATAGCTAGATAGCTAGTTGTGAAGATCCAGCTGAAAAATGTTTCGTTTGCGGTGGGAATCCGGGGAAGAATCCGGGGATGAAAAATAAATAGGTCCGTTATGCTCTGGTTAGAGTCGCGTTGTTCGAACTGGTGAGAGCTTTCCGGGCTGAAGGTTAGCTGATGACCGGTTAGCTGAAGACCGCTAGCATGGCTGGTGGTTAGCTGGCTAGCTTCAGTTGAGCTTCAGTTGAGGAGTTCCGGTTCCGAAGTAAATATAAATACTTTAGGAAAAATAGCTACATTGGGTGAGGCGGGTTGCAGGAGAGTATTTGGAAGCTTAGGTTTAGCAGAAAGTTTTTAAAGAGATATGCGAAGAAAAATATGTAAAAAACGAAAAAGAAACGATATATACAGGGGACACGACACGACAGGACGACTTACTGCTACGCCATCTTGGAATAGGAAAAATGCCAAGGGGGTGAATACTTTCACAAGCCAATGTATCTGTGACCAGCATATATGTATTCCCTGTCATGTCAAATCCATAGATTAGGTCATAGTTAATTTATTTAAATGGACTGATTCTGAGTTAACTCAACAGTAATCCTATTGGTCAACTTCCAATCAGATAGCAGACCTACAGAATGTTTTCACAACAGAACCTACTGCTTCACAGAGATGTGAGAAAATGGGGAATGGCAAGAGCAACACGGAGAATGCTGAATTCTTGAGAAGACAAACCCTCTTACTTAGAGTTGATAGGAGTCCCTTCAGGGGCTGGCACGCCCTACACCTGTAGCAGGTTCCATTAGATTCTGTTGGTCCTGGAGACGTAGATATTTTTAGAGTCGGTATCACAGACCAAGATCAACAACAGAAAAATACCCTGGAAGTAGGCCAGATTCGGACATGTTACATCTACAATGAAGACTGGGATTTCAGGAACATTGATGAGTTGGATTGCATACCTCTGGGTTACAGAGTCTGACTCTACTTCTTTGATTGGAGATGAATCATAGTCCAGGGATATTTTAAGACAATGCATACAATAACAATTATCATACATTTAGTTTAGAAAGCAATTTAGTGCAGATAGATGCTTCATCTGTCTCTGTGTTACTTACTCTTTGACTTCACAGCTCTTGATTGCCTGTACAGTCGTGGCCAAAAGTTTTGAGAATGACACAAATATTAATTTTCACAGTCTGCTGCCTCAGTTTAGATGATGGCAATTTGCAAATTCTCCAAAATGTTGTGAAGAGTGATCAGATGAATTGCAATTAATTGCAAAGTCCCTCTTTGCCATGCAAATGAATGGAATCCCATCATTGCTTTGCACAAAAAGGGCTTCACAGGCAAGGATATTGCTGCCAGTAAGATTGCACCTAAACCAACCATTTATCGGATCATCAAGAACTTCAAGAAGAGCGGTTCAATTGTTGTGAAGAAGGCTTCAGGGTGCCCAAGAAAGTCCAGCAAGCGCCAGGACCGTCTCCTAAATTTGATTCAGCTGCGGGATCGGGGCACCACCAGTACAGAGCTTGCTCAGGAATGGCAGCAGGCAGGTGTAAGTGCATCTACACGCACAGTGAGGTGAAGACTTTTGGAGGATGGGCTGCTGTCAAGAAGGGCAACAAAGAAGCCACATCTCTCCAGGAAAAACATCAGGGACAGACTGATATTCTGCAAAAGGTACAGGGATTGGACTTCTTAGGAATGGGGTAGTCATTTGCTCTGATGAATCCCCTTTCCGATTGTTTGGGGCATCCGGAAAAAAGCTTGTCCGGAGAAGACAAGTTGAGCGCTACCATCAGTCCTGTGTCATGCCAACAGTAAAGCATCCTGAGACCATTCATGTGTGGGGTTGCTTCTCAGCCAAGGGAGTGGGCTCACTCACAATTTTGCCTAAGAACACAACCATGAATAAAGAATGTTACCAACACATCCTCCGAGAGCAACTGCTCCCAACCATCCAGGAACAGTTTGGTGACGAACAATGCCTTTTCCGGCATGATGTAGCCCCTTGCCATAAGGCAAAAGTGATAACTAAGTGGCTCGGGGAACAAAACATCGATATTTTGGGTCCATGGCCAGGAAACTCCCCAGACCTTAATCCCATTGAGAACTTGTGGTCAATCCTCAAGAGGTGGGTGGACAAACAAAAACTCACAAATTCTGACCAACTACAAGCATTGATTATGCAAGAATGGGCTGCCATCAGTCAGGATGTGGCCCAGAAGTTAATTGACAGCATGCCAGGGCGGATTGCAGAGGTCTTGAAAAAGAAGGGTCAACACTGCAGATATTAACTCTTTGCATCAACTTCATGTAATTGTCAATAAAATCCTTTGACGCTTATGAAAAGCTTGTAATTATACTTCAGTATCCCATAGTAACATCTGACAAAAATATCTAAAGACACTGAAGCAGCAGACTTTGTGGAAATTAATATTTGTGTCATTCTCAAAACTTTTGGCCACGACTGTATGTTACATTAAGCTGTAATATTGGTGTCTGTAAACGTTCACCATCTCTTGTTTATTCAGGACATGTACCTGAATGCTGGTGGAGTGACTGTCTCCTACTTTGAGTGGCTGAAGAACCTGAACCATGTCAGCTACGGTAGTCTGACCTTCAAGTACGAGAGGGACTCCAACTACCACCTGCTCAGTAAGTCTGACATTTCTCCACCTGTAGCAAAGCACTCGCTCCTACTAAGTTCAGCCTGCTCTCTGTTATGTCACAAAGATGGATGTTGTTGATCTTGTATTATACTAAAGTGTAAATCTTTAATTACTCCCCCGTGTCAACGGGGAGATTTGTTAGAATGGGAATGAGAACCATTAGAAATGTCAAACCCGAGGCTGATTAAACACAATGTTGTTGTTGTTTTTTACAGCTGTGACTCATGTTGCACGTAAAAAATGTATTGGACTGCAGAGTAGGCACGCACACGCACACGCACAGCACAGCACACAGAGTACAGCACACAGAGTACAGCCCCTCCTCCGTGCCTGGTGAGCGAGAACATTATTGTCAGTCACTTTATGTAGGGTTTCAAGGAAGAGGTGGATGCTGACTGTCTGCAGGCCTTGTCTAACACTCACCCTCTTTCTCTCTTCCCGGTCTATCAGCAGCATCAATGAGGCAGTCTGATATTGTGCACATGCATTTTCACACAAAAGCCCCTCAGAACATGTATGTAAATTCGGTTTTCAGTACATTGCAGTGGAGGACTGAGCTGGGGTTAAGCTTGTCGCTGAGTGGGATGGTTTCTGAATATTTCAGAAGCTGAAGCCATTCCCTAGTCTCATGAGAGTGGCAAGACTGGGCAGTGTTGGAGACGTGGAAAAGAGCTCAGAATAGATACGTTTTTGTAGAAAGAGAACATTTATACCAGATTATTAATGCAGGTGAACTAACTATAAAATGACCTAAAAGTGAATATGTATGAGCTGTATCCTTCATGATGGTGCAATGAGGATTTAGTCAGATTCATATCCATATTCACTACAACATAATATACATCATCTAGTCATATATATATATATATGAACTGTCTGTTGTCTCCCTCAGTGTCCGTCCAGGAGAGTCTGGAGAGGAAGTTTGGGAAGCACGGAGGAGCCATCCCTGTGGTCCCTACCTCTGAGTTCCAGGCCAGGATCGCTGTGAGTACAACCCTCCCCACACTGGCCTTTCTATGATCCTGGATTACTCTCCCTTCAATCAAACAATATTTTATTAAGATATGATATACTCTATATATACAAAAGTATGTCGACATCTGTTCAAATGAGTGGATTTGGCTATTTCAGTCACACTCATTGATGGCAGGTGAATAAAGTTGAGCACACAGTCATGCAATCTCCATAGACAAATGTTGGCTGTAGAATGGCCTTACTGAAGAGCTCTGACTTTCAACGTGGCACCTTTCCAACAAGTCAGTTGGTCAAAAGTATGCCCTGATAGAGCTGCCCCGGTCAACTGTAAGTGCTGTTATTGAGAAGTGGAAACGTCCAGGAGCAACCGACTCAACCGCAAAGTGGTAAGCCACACAAGCTCACAGAACAGGGCAGCTGAAGTGCGTAGAGCGTAAAAATCATCTGTCCTTGGTTGCAACACTCTACATGGCCAAAATGTAGCACTACATGACCAAGAGTATATGGACACCTGCTGGTCAAACATCTCATTCCAGAATCATGGCGGTGAGCTCTACATCACTCCAGCCGACGCTTGGCATTGCGCATGGTGCCCTTTGGCTTGTGTGCGGCTGCTCGGCCATGGAGAACCATTTCATGAATCTCCCGACAAACAGCTATTGTGCTGACGTTGCTTCCAGATGCAGTTTGGAACTCTGTATATCACAGTTAAGCTGCATTTCTCCAGAGATGAGTAAGGGTTTAGTTTAGTGGGCTAAATGTGAGCTCTGAGCCCTATTTTCAATGTATTTTTCTCTGTTTGATTCCAGGGAGCTTCAGAGAAGGACATTGTGCACTCAGGACTGGCCTACACCATGGAGAGGTCTGCCAGGGTAAGAGGCCGATTGCTTAAACATGATTATCTGGGCTAAATGGTTCCTCACAGGTCCAGGGACAGGGGTTTTATTCAAAGGAAATGCTGTGTTAATCCAACACAAGGTCCTGAGGCATCCCATTACTCCTGTTCGGGGAAATGAAGTCTTGAAAGTTGAATTCATGCTTCAACGGTCCAGTGTCAAGCTCCATTTCTGTTTTCACATCTCATTACCCAAACAGCACTAAGCTCATATTGCCTTTTCACTGCTATCTTGCCACCATTTTTTGTTCCTCATTCATGCTCATAAAATAAATCGCTCTCGAACATGGTACACACACACACACACACACACCCACATCCACACCCACATCCTCTCTCACCGGTTTGCTGTGCGTGTGAGCAGTGGTAACTGGAGCAGCCAGGGCTTTGTTAGTCTCTCATCATTGCTAAGGCCCAGCACTGATGCCCTGCTCCCCTCTACCATTAACACACTATCCATCCCACAAACACGGATGACTTTAATGTCACGTCTGACTGAGGATCCAGCCTTTGTGGAATGACATCCCCCTGCATCATATGGGGTTGCCTATACCATCTCCCAGGAAATGTCGTACTCTGTGCAGACATACTGCATGAGAGTCTGCTGGTTTGTTACTTGCTTATTGCTCCCTGGGGGTTATTTCTTTAAAAGTACACAGAGATGCTTCATTATCCTGTGGAAATGGATCACTGCATTGATAATGGAACAATAGTGGTGTATTGCTGTAGGTAAGAAATGGAGGGGAAAATAATGATTACTTGAAGGGACACGGAGATGAATATCTTGGTTGAGTTTATATTCTTTGTTTTCTCTCCCTTTTTAGCAAATCATGCGCACCGCTAACAAGTACAACCTGGGCCTTGACCTGAGGACGGCAGCGTACGTCAACGCCATCGAGAAGGTCTTCAAGGTGTACAACGAGGCTGGTGTTACCTTCACATAGGCGGCTCCTCACCACCCCGCCCGCCTCCTGTCTGTCCGTCCACCCGAGCAGACCCAGGCCCCAACCCCACCCCCCCAACAATCACACAACATATCAAGTGTTTACATTTTACACATGACCATTAGCTTTACTCGTTGTATATGTAAAACCAGCCAAGCAATATGCACATTCTTTTGCGTTCTCATGTCTTCAAGAGAACCCATGTTCTAGCTTGCCTTAAATCCAGTAGGGCTGTTCTATGATGCTACTATGGTCATTTTTTTCCTTTACTGTAGAAACCTCATTTATTTTCTCAGTCATTCTATGGACTCCAACCCATTTATTCCTGTTACTATGTTCTTATGTCAGTAAACACCAAAAATTCTGGTTTACAGCATTCACGGGATACTGCTTTTATGAATCAGTGTTGTGCTTTTTCAGCATCTGTTATGGATCTACAGACAGATTTGAGTAAGTTAGTCAATATAATAGAATTTAGAGCGTATCAGAAACACACTTAAAGCCTTAATTGCACCGGTTTCTCCTGTGGTGAAATGGAGCAAATGTTTACCTAAATGGAGAAAGTTTTCTTACCTACACCAGAATGTTCTTTCTATTTAAAGTCTCCCAATAAGACTTCAGTGCGTTTATAAAGCAGTGCACAACGTGTGCTTCTACACTATTCAAGATTATATCATAAAATACATTTGTTACAAATACAGACTTATTACATGTTTGTAAGTAGGTTGGCACAACACTAAAACGCTGAATTCCAGAAGATTGTTCTGTTCACCGTTTCGGTGTCTTTGCCTTTGTTCTAAACCTGAACGCTTTGTCTTGCCTCAGAATTGGACCCATATCAGAATGGTTTCTGTGCTGAAGGCTACTGGAAGGGGAGATGGGAGGGAATATGTGAGAACGGCCTTGATTGACTGCTTTGGGATTCTATGTAAGAGAATTTGTACTGCCTTTTTGTTGATACAGAATTAAACTTTAAAATGCTCAATTGTTTTTATTTAATGTATTCATTGATTCAAACCAGAAACCATGATTCCCCATGGGGAATGTAAAGATTTTTCTGCTTATTTTGTATATCAATAGCTAGGTTTTGGTTGCGTAATCCCCGCTGTACCTAATTCAACAGACTTTTGGAATAAACATTTTTATTTACTTTTCAAATATAATACATAACATTAACATTACACAATGGAGCATAGTGATAATAATAGATTATGATGGTAAAATAATATAATCTTCATAGGCTATAACCAGAGGTCTGTCAGATTGACTGACAATGAGAGGAAGAGAAACCGCTTCAAAGTCTGACTCAGCCGAAGAGACTTTTCCCAAATGACAGCACTTGGTCTGCGGCGCTGTTGTCCTTAGATTTGTCGTCACTCTCACCAGACATCTCTCCTGCAATGTCTCCCAGTGTGTCTGTCAGGTCTGAAGGATAAGCAGAGTTTAGCAGGATTGTAGAATGTATAAATAAACATGACCATAGGTTGCAAGGCTACAGATGGATCTCAACATGAATTATTGTCTAAACAGCAGCAGCAAAAACAGCTGCAAAGCTTAAATCAGACAATATATTTACATTTGAGTCATGTAGTAGAATATCTTATGCAGAGCAATTTAGCTAGGTGACACAACCATATATCACTCTCTCCATCCAATTGGCAACACATTTTCATGCTGAACATTCTAAAATCTGCATTAAAACAATAGGGCTATGCACATTTTCCCTTCCAGAAATGTATTTCCATCAAATTGACCTGTTGCGGATAAAAGCCTGTGTTTGACAGTGCACATAAAAGTGCACATAAAAGGTTGGAGACAGGTTTTGAGACGTTTTCGGCCGTCCTCCCTGACCAATGATATGTATTAAACCTAGATGACAGTCAGGGGGTGCTGTTTGGAAGCTTCATCACAGCCATTTTGTACTCCTCCATTGTAAAAAAAAAAATGCTATACTTTGGAGCTTTTTTGAAAAGACACCTTAATGCAGACTCTTAAATGATATTATGTGAACTAAACATAAACATGTTATATAAAAACATTCCATTTTTAGAGAGTACTAATGTTATTGTCCCCACTACAACAAATGCATACTTAAATACATGTCATTTTGTCACTTTTTTGAAATACTGTAGAATTCCATTCATTCCTATAGAGGGAGGACTGCTCCTAATGAGGGTTACCAATATGGCGGCTTGTGGCTTCAAAGCCTCTCATTGGTGACAGTAACATAATCAATCCAGGGTTTATACACATAGTTGGTCCTGACATTAGGGTGAAGTTTTTTCAACGATTTGGGTGCCAGGTCAGACAAGAGTTTTGACAGGGTTTTGTTTAAAAGGGATACAGCTTTTTTCTAGATGGACTTTTCGTGGCCTTAAGATAGGGGTTTTTCTAAATTGACTTTAAGTAGCCTTAAGATAGGGGTTTTTCTAAATTGACTTTAAGTAGCCTTAAGCAGTAAGGGGCAGTGCTCCTTGCTTCATGTGGAGAATATACAGGAAATACAACATACAGCACACCTGAATAGGATGCATGAGGTTTGTACTTCATAATACTATGTCATTTGTACATTATTGTACTATGTAATGTAGGGTATTTATTTATTGCCAAAAGTTGATTTACCTCTGTTACCTCCTCCGGCCCCACCTGCTCCAGTACTTGACTCTTCTTTCTCATCCTTGCCAGAGAAGAGACTTCCGAAGCCGCCTCCCTCTTTGTCTTTGCCCTTGTCGTCATCCTTTGATCCTCCAAACAATCCTCCAATACCCCCACTGCTGCCCCCGCTGGACTCCTCCTTCTTTGAATCATCCCCTCCAAGCATGCTCTTCACCTTTTCTTTGGCAACTTTAGCTGTGAAACATCACCAACTGTTTAGAAATCTGACCAGAAACATATATGATGCATGAAACTAAAATGTGATTATTATTATTATTGTTGTAATGACACCCTTCTACTGTATTTTAACATTTAATAAACTGTGTGATGTCGTATTTGAAGATATTTCAGAGACAGCAACAGTCTACGATATAAAATACATCTGTGGTTTTATTTATTTGGTCGCAGATGCCACATTCACAATGACCTTCTATGGGTGTAGCTTTACATAGTGGACTGGCAGCATTGTCAGACAACATTACAAGCAAACATTTCTTAGGCCTACATGTTGTTGACATCTCGGTAATTACACTGTAATGCAGCTAGTTTCAAGGATATGCACATTTAACAAACAGGACAGGCATATTTGAACATAATTGTGGCCTAGCTTCCAGTACATTACTAAAAGACAAATGCCATGTATTGCATTTTGTATGCTTCCCGTCATGAGCTGTCCATAAATGACATGGTTAATAAGCACAAGTTGAGGCTGATGCCGAGGTTCCAGTTGCCAGTCAAATCCAGAAGGATTCATCACACTTTCTCTGTAACATCTAATTAGAGTAAATGAGAAACTGTGAAAACAGAGGATCAGATTGATTCAAAGCGTGCTGACATGCTTACAAAGAGTTTAGAGGAGAGATGGTCTGATCATTATTTACTGCAGCTGAAAGAGGAATGTCATTGAGCTGAGTTTACACGCTGATCTGAGCGCAGAGGCCAAGGCAATGGAAAAAATGACAAAAACAAGTCAGGTCTGTCCAAGCCTAGCAACTGCCCTTAAATGCCAAGGTTTGTATGACAGAGGCCCAACTTATACCAAAGGATGCTGAGTTTTAAAAGTAAACGTCAGTTTGTGTGTGTTTATGTGTAAAAGTGTATATTTAGAGGAAAGTGAAATGAATCTATGTTTAATCATTTCCAGCTGCTACCAGCCTCACTCCAGCCTATGCAAAGTAGGACAGTGGAACGCTCCACAGAAATGAATCACGCAGAACAAAAGTCAAACAAACCAGTTCCAGCTGTGCGTCACTCCCTTCTCCTCGCTCAACCCCATCTCCTCCCCCCTTTCCCGCATCCCCCCCCCCCCCAATGCTCACCTGCCGTATCCACTGCCTGGTCCACATATTTGTCAGCCGAGTCACCCAAAATGCCTGAGAGGAAAGACATATCTCTGAAGAGTAGTCAGCGTCTCTAGAGCAGTGTGTATGAGTCTGAGAGAGTATGTCGGAGTAGTGTGTGGGGGCGGAGGAGGGCATGGAGTCTTATAGAGGTTGGCACTCTCAGTCCCTAAGCCTACGCCTCTCATAGCTCTACCGATTGGCCAGAGAGTTCAGGATATGGCAAGAGGGTGTAACTCAGGACGGTAGGAAGGGGGAGGGAGAGGGGGTGGCTTGCTTTTGAGAGTGAATTCCATGACTGCTTGCCTTTCCCCCCGAATAAAAGCTTCTTTGTAGAGCTCGGTAGCTACAACACAGTACAGGAGTGAGTAGCCTGTGAATGTGTGTGTTGGGGAGGCTGGCTCTTGGAAACTGTGAAAGGAAAGTTTGGCACGCTGCCCTGTCTCCACCCTCAGTAGGAATGCTCGAAATGACCATAATGATACTCTCTGTCACAGACGAAGAGATGAAAGAGGCCTAAATGCAGTAGCCAAAATACAAGTCTGCCCATTGGAGCAGAGCTCCGTTTTGAGTCTGTCTTCAAAGTGCACCATGAAGAGTGGTGGGAAAAACAAGAAACTGTCCATCTGCCATCATTCGTGTGATTGGTTCAACATTCCACTAGCTCATGAGTAACAGAAAAATACTGCATCCACGAGACCTATGCTCGCAATGAACAATGTAACAAAGTAAGAAATCAATCGGCCATGAGGCTACTTACCTCTCATCAATATTTGATGATGCATTGTTGTGGATTCGATTCCTGTGGTTGTGCCAAATGACTCATCAATTTGCAATGTACTAATATCTGAGTTTGCATGGGATCTGAGGTGGGATGGTGCATTCACAATTTCCTTTATTTTTTATTTTTTTTTATCTCAGACATGCTTATCCTGACTTTATCTATAATTGTATAAGAGTGCCTTCTTTTTGAGTAGATGTAGACCTACACTGTACACATAATACAAGACAGTTAGACAGGAAGGGGGATTCGACACCAGTGGGAGCAGAACATATTTTGGGTATCTCAGATTGTTCTGGCAATTCTCACATATGATAGTAAATTGTCAAATACGGAGTATGTCTAGATAATGAAACACCATTTCCACATTCATTTATTCAACATTACAAATATGAATATCTCTAAACTACCCTTCTTGACTATTTTTAGATATTTCCTAGTTCCGACTAGCACATGAATGCAACATAAGTCTCAAAAGCCAGACCCTAGACAACACAGTGACTGAAGTTTGGTTTCAATGATAGACCCTCTTGGCATAAAGGAGCTATGTCACTGCCTACGTCGATAAGGGAAAAGGAATCATCACGAGGTATGTCTGCCAAATCACGAGGCAGACATGCCAGAACATTGCGATTCAAAACACAGGTTTGCAGGCAAAATCTTTGCAGTGGTTTTAGTTAAGGAAGTTGATGCAAACTAGCCATTTGCCAAAAGCACTCCATAAAAATAACCTCAATGATCTGCATCTTGCTAGCTTTTTAAATTTTTTTTTTAACCTTTATTTAACTAGGCAAGTCAGTTAAGAACATTCTTATTTTCAATGACAGCCTAGGAACAGTGGGTTAACTGCCTGTTCAGGGGCAGAACGACAGATTTGTACCTTGTCAGCTTGGGGGTTTGAACTTGCAACCCTTCGGTTACTAGTCCAACGCTCTAACCACTAGGCTACCCTGCCGCCCCTAGTTACTACACTGAACAAAAATATAAATGCAACATGCAACAATTTCAATCATTTTACTGATCATAAGGAAATCAGTCAATTGAAATCAATTCATTAGGCGCTAATCTATGGATTTCACGACTGAGAAAACAGATATGCATCTGTTGGTCACAGATTCCTTTAAAAAAAAGCTAGGGGTGTGAATCAGAAAACCATCTGGTGTGATCTCCTTCGCATAGAGTTAATCAGGCTGTTGATTGTGGCCTGTTGTCCCACTCCCGTTCTAAGGATGCGCAAAGATGCTGGATATTGGTGGGAACTGGAAGACACTGTCATACACATCGATCCAGAGCATCCCAAACATGCTCAATGGGTGACTAGTCTGGTGAGTAGGCCAGGGGCGGATGAATGGCACGACAATGGGCCTCCGGATCTCGTCACGGTATCTCTGTGCATTCAAATTGCCATCAATAAAATGCAATTGTGTTTGTTGTCCGTAGCTTAGGCCCGGCCATACCCTAACCCCAGCGCCACCACGGGGTACTCTGCTCACAATGTTGACATCAGCAAACGTCTCGCTCAAACGAAGCCATACACGCTTTCTACCGTCTGCCCAGTAATGTTGAAGCTGGGATTCATGTGAGAAGAGCTAACGTCTCCAGCGTTCCAGTGACCATTGAAGATGAGAATTTGCCCATAGAAGTTCGTTGTGAAGCCAAACTGCAGTCAGGTCAAGACCCTGGTGAGGACGACGAACACGCAGATGAGCTTCCCTGAGACAGTTTCTGCAGAAATTGTTGTGCAAGCCTACAGTTTCATCAGCTTTATGGGTGGTGGTCTCAGACAATCCTGCAGGTGAAGAAGCCGGATGTGGAGGTCCTGTGCTGACATGGTTACACGCGGTCTGCGGTTGTGAGGCCGGTTGGACATACTGCCAAATTCTCTAAAATGACGTTGGAGTCGGCTTATGGTAGAGAAATGAACATAGTATAGAACAAGAAGGCCCGCAAACCGTTAAAGCTCCCAATTCACCGCTTTATTGGCAACGTTTCAATCCGAAACCAGAAATGAACATACCCTTTTCTGGCAACAATTGTGGTGGACATTCCTGCAGTCAAATTAAATCAAAATCAAATCAAAATGTATTTGTCAGATGCACGAAATACAACAAATGCAGACCTTACCGTGAAATGCTAACTTACAAGCCTTTAACCAACAGTGCAGTTCAAGAATAGTTAAGATATTTACCAAATAAACTAAAGTAAAAAGTAATAACAATGACCAGGCTATATACAGGGGGTACCGGAACCGAGTCAGTGTGCGGTGGTACAGGTTAGTTGAGGTCATTTGTACATGTAGGTAGGGGTCAAGTGATATTAAACAGCGAGTAGCAGCAGTGTACAAAACAAATGGAGGGGGGTGTCAATGTAAATAGTCCGGTGGCCATTTGATTAATTGTTCAGCAGTCTTATGGATTGATGTTAGAAACTGTTAAGGAGCCTTTTGTTCCTAGACTTGGCGCTCCGGTATCGCTTGCCGTGCGGTAGCAGAGAAAAAAGTCTATGACTAGGGTGACTGGAGTCTCTGACAATTTTATGGGCTTTCCTCTGACACCGCCTATTATATAGGTCCTGGATGGCAGGAAGCTTGGCCCCAGTAATGTGCTGGGCCGCACGCATTACCCTCTGTAGCGCCTTATGGTCAGATGCCGAGCAGTTGCCATACCAGGCAGTGACGCAACTGGTTAGGATGCTCTCGATGTTGCAGCTGTAGACATTTTTGAGGCTCTTGGGACCCATGCCACAACTTTTCATTCTTCTGTGGGAGAAAAGGTTTTGTCGTGCCATCTTCACGACTGTCTTGGTGTGTTTGGATTATGACAGTTTGTTGGTGATGTGGACAACAAGGAAGTTGAAACTCTCGACCCGCTCCGCTACAGCCTTGTCGATGTTAATGGGGGCCTGTTCGGCCCGCCTTTTCCTGTAGTCCACGATCAGGTCCTTTTTATTGCATGCCAATTGCACGCTCCCTCAAAACATGAGACATCTGTGGCATTGTGTTGTGTCATTTATTGTCCCCAGCACAAGATGCACCTGTGTAATGATTATGCTGTTTAATCAGCCTATTGATATGCCATACCTGTCAGGTGGATTGATTATCTTCGCAAAGGAGAAATTCAAATTCAGAGGGATTTGTTGCCAAAATTTCAGAGAAATAAGCTTTTGTGCGTACCGAATGGAACATTTCTGGATTTTATTTCATCGCATGAAACATGGGACCAACACTTTACATGTTTCATTTATATTTTTGTTCAGTGTTTTTTGTATTTTATTCAAGAGGGGAAAGTAGTAACATAGACAGTGACATAGTTTTTCTATGCCAAAAATCATTGAAACCAGTCCCTAGTCCCTGTGTTGCTTAGGGTCGAGTTTTTGAGAATATTTACCAGTTACCACTGTGTTGGTGGTGCTCATAATATGTGATGTATATTGTTCCAAACAATATAATTGAACAAAATAAAAGTAGTTTGAGATATTCACATTTTTTATGTTGAATACATTTAGGTGAAAAATTGTTTTTCAGAATCAAGACATACTTTATATTTTAGAGCAGGAGTATAATGACACCAAGATGTTGTCTGTTTCATGTACGGTTCACAGATCAAAGGGTCTTATAGGAAGCATGTATGGGCCTAAAATGGCCACTTTCATCATGCTTTTCTCAAAAATGGTTTGTGATACAAATGTAAAAAGGATTTCAAACATCCTTCTCCCAATGAAATTTATATGTGAGAATTGCCAGAACAATCTGAGGTACCAAAAATATTTTCCGCTCCTGCTAGTGTGGAATCGACCCCATTAAGCTCATGTTATTGTTTGGTGATGTAGGACGGCTGTGTATCTATTTGGCCCTGATGAATATTTGATAGTAGGGAGCAGATGGACCTGGGCACAGGGAGAATGAATAGGAGGGTGAGTGCTGTGTTGTACATTAGGTCCTGAATGTGTCATCTCAACGGCTGCTCTCATCATGCCGGAGGTTCAGATTGGCGGTGTCGGTATCATCAGATGCATCGCCTGGTAACCTATCCTTAGTGCAGTGGTGCTAAGTAATACCTTAAAGTACTACTTAAGTGGTTTTTTGGGGTATTTGTACTTTACTTTACTATTTATATTTTTGACTACTTTTACTTTTACTAAACGACATTCCTAAAGAAAATATTGTACTTTTTACTCCATACGTCTTCCCTGACAACCCAAAATGGTCAAATTCACGCACTTATCAAGAGAACACGTGGTCATCCCTACTGCCGATGTTCTGGCGGAATCACTAAACACAAGCGCATCTTTTGTAAATAATGTGTTGTGTTGGGTGTTGGGAGTGTGTACGATGTTTATATCGTAACACTAGATATTTTAACATTAAAGTTAAGAAACTGCTTGTCTCAACCTTGATTCAGTGTCATTTTGATTATGCCTGCTCTGCTTGGTATAGAGGGCTATCGAAAAAGCAGAAAAAGATCATGCAGGTTATGCAAAATATTGTTAGCAGGAATATGCTGAATGTCCCCCCTAGGACCCACATAGGGGTACAGGAGTTCCGGGAGGTGGGCTTGTTGCCTTTGGAGTCCAGAGTGGAGTGGACCAACTTAAACTTAATCATATGTTTGACAACTTAAATGATCATGCCCTAGGTTACATGAAAAACCACATTGATATGGTCTATAACCAACACAGTCACAATACCAGAGCTAGTGTTTTTCCATACAGGCATTTGTCTATGGAATAGCCTTCCCTTGGAGATCAAGCAAATAAAATAGCTTTAAAAAGCAGGCAAAGGTTTTAATTTGGATAAGGTTGTCTAAGGGAAACCACTCCTCTGTCCCTTGTGCCCCCTACTGCTGGTCAGGTGTATTTATTTAAAGGATCGGTATGATGTGAAATGAATATGGTTGATTTTTAAGGTTAGGGAGAAGTGCAGTGAATAGTGTCACTTTTTAGCATGTCAGTATAAATACATGTATTTATGGTTGTTTGTAATTTTGTCTTGTGTTTTAATCATTATGTGTTGTTGTTTTTATTAATAGCTTTTTAAGTGATATCCTCTGGGTCCACATTGTCCATTTGGTTGTATATGTCTGTTGCCAAAAATACATTCACTTCAATTTAAAACAAAAAATATAATATAAGACATTTTAAATTATTTACACTTTTACTTTTGATACTGAAGTATAATAGCAATTACAGTTACTTTTGATACTTAAGTATATTTAAAAACAGATACTTTTAGACTTTTAATAAAGCAGTATTTTACTGGGTGACTTCCACTTTTACTTGAGTAACTTTCTATTAAGGTATCTATGCTTTTACTAAAGGACTTTTCTCCAACACTGCCTTAGTGCCTCGTGACCTGACCAGAGAATAACTACAGACCATATCAAGGGCCCTGAGTTGGTCAGGCCTCCTGGGACTACCATCCTACATTGTCCACTGAGGGATGAATGCTTACACATGCTAAAATCAGGACAAGAATACACAGAAGTGTCACTGAGGGAACAGAAACAGCCCCTCTGGTGAACAATGTGTGTGTGTGCACAGTATGCGTGTGACGCAGACGGACCCGTGTGTGAAAACATTCTCACCGCCCTGTCTCCTGTGTATGTTTGTGACTTTTTGTGTGTGTGTGTGTGTGTGTGTGTCCTCTCAGTGGCTGCCTTTACTGATCTTTTTTTCCACTAATTGGTCTTTTGACCAATCACTTCAGATCTTTTCACATCAGATCTTTTCAGCGCTGATCTGATTGGTCAGAAGACCAATTAGTGAAAATAGATCAGAATTGGGCTGCCTGTGTGAACGCAGCCTTTGTTGCAGAGTTTAATTGGTGTTTGTTGTTTCCGGCTGAGCTGGTCCAAACACTGAAACAATGAATAATATGCATAGCATAACAAGCATAAACATGTCCGAAGATGAATTGTGATAACCAGGTTGAAGGACGGGGCAACATCAATATTATTTCTAGGAATGTCTCCATAGCAACTTGATTCAGGATCGGGTTTTGCAACAAACCTGCAAAGTACATAAATTACCAAATTGCCTCATGGGTGGAATGTTATTAATATGTTTAACAGTTTCGTAAAAATCTGTTTTTCTTTTCTATGTCAAACACTTTTGTTATATTTCTGTCTTCTGTGATGTCCTGTGTGGCTCAGTTGGTAGAGCATGGCACTTGCAAGGCCAGGGTTGTGGGTTTAATCATTCCCACAGAAGGCCATTAAAAATGAAAACCTGTCCATTCACTACTATACGTTCCTCTGGATAAGAGCTTCTGCTAAATGACTAAAGTGTATATGAAGCGTAATATTGGGACTCAACGTCTTATACATTTCAACTCTAGTTCTGACATGTTTACGTGTGTGTGTGTGTGTGTGTGTGTGTGTGTGTGTGTGTGTGTTTGCTATCCCTGGGGAATCACTCTCGGAAGCAAATGGAAGTGCAGGGCATGTGGCTTAAATAAGTAATTGCTCTGTTGTTGTTTTCAACTAGAGCCAAGCGGACCACTCTGCTTTTCACAAATCAACACCAGGTGGCAGTTGAGAGTCTGTGACGACGTTCTGTCTATTACGGCAGCTGCTCTGCTGTTCGTCTCTCTGCAGGTCATCAGTACACCAGACAAAGAGTCAATAAAGAACCCTGCTTCAATAGCATTGCAGAATGACCATACAGTTTACAGCCCATTTCTTTCTAGGGGCATTCATTAGGCTCCACTGCACAGATAGTCTGGTGAGTATGGAAATAGAAAGGGAAAGAGAGAGAGAAAGATGGAGAGAGAGAACAAGAGAGAAGACAGAATAATAAAGAATATCATGCATGAGAGAAAATGTAAATAATTAAATGAGCAGTCTATTGGTGTTTGCCCCAATTTTGTATTGTGTCAGGCTTGAGAATAATTATTATCCCATAATGAAAGAGAATAAAACAAGACAGATACAAACAATCATTTTGGATTTAAATAAAATTGTATTTATTTCAGTTCAGTTGTACTGTTTATAAAAGAAGCAGTCTGCTTTGATGCCAACATATATATTTTGCATTTTTGGATGAACGTGTGTGTCAGTGTGTATGTAACCTCTAATTCTTGGATACGTGTGTGCAATAGGGGAATTTGAATTTGTCTGAGGTTGTGTTTTTAGTCCCATGAATGTGTGTCTGAGTCTATGTGTCTGGATGTTAGTAAGGCAACACGCAGTCTCGTTTGAGACGGCTTCAAAGGACAAACACCGTGATGGTTTAAAAGACCTGTTCAAGTCACCGAAAGCAGACAGACAGGGGAGGGGGGCAGGGTACACTGTTGAGTGACCTGTAGGCGTCGCTTGGATGAAGGATCAGAGTGAAAGCATGATGAGGGGGTGGAGAAATTGTATTCCTCGAAGACCAGATGTACGGGATGTCAAGTTATTTGACCTGTCGACTACTCGTATTCACGTCTGAGGTAGGCATGTGCGAGACGGCCTGGGTCATATGATGGGGGAGCTGTTAATCCATAACTTCACCTTCACTCTGACCCTGAACCCTGTTTGGCAACGCTTTATTTGGATAGTCTGTAGAGTATCGACAGATGGACCATCTATAGACTATCAGTAACATTTCAACTAACTATCTACTAACCCTAACCCGTATTCTAAACCTAACCCTAGCAGTAACCTTAGCAAGATAGTTTGCTGATCGCATGACCATCTGTAGAGCGTCTACAGATGGAAAATCTAAATAAAGTGTCACCCTCTGTTCTGTCACAATAAGGATGAGGGGACGTCAGGCATTAAGACACAAGGGGTTAAATTAACTCACTTCAAAACACATCTTCATCAACGAACCTGACCAACGCATACACTGACATAAGTACATCTACTGTATAAGTACCGGTGTTACATTATCTGACAGAGTGCACACTACCAGGAAGTCTCACATTGCCAACCCTCTCGGAGAGGACTAAAAGTATTGTTCTGCGAAGTCTTTCTCAATGTCCTGGTGTGTATGCATGTGTGAACTGTATGTTTGTGTATGTGTATGTGTGGTATCGTGTAGGATGACCTGGAGTGGTGGGCAAAGGGAATGGGGGGGGGGGGGGGTCACAGTGGTAAGGTGGGTAATAGTCAGGGGTGAGGGACATGGACGGTAAAGGTATACGGGGCAGGAATGTGTAGCTTGTATGGTGAGGGATGTTGTGGATGGGGAGGATCTTTCAGAATGTTTAGTTTCAATCGAGTCACACAAAGAAAGCATCAGAGGGGGGGGGGCACACCGGGGTAGTCCTCCCCAGAAACAAGAGTTGGCAATGGGAGACGCAGGACGAGCAGCATCTAACACGGTATTTCTTCCGGAAGAGAGGACGAGGGAGGCTGCTGCAGATCTCTGATGTCAAAACCAACACTCCTGAGGTAAGGAGAGAGAAAGAGAGAAAGAAAAAGGAAGAAAGAAAGAGAGAAAGAGAGAAAGAGAGGAAGAGAGAAAGAAAAAGGAAGAAAGAAAGAAAGAAAGGGTAAATATTGTGAATGAGAGGAGCAGAAGTCACATATTTCCACTGCAGATGGTACACATCAGTCCACGTTACGTTCCGATGAAGCGATTATAATGGATATAGGCTATCCAATGTGTCTGTTTAGGCAGAGTGTTGGATTATCTGGCAGTTTTGGGTGCCACCCTCATTTCGTGCCCCATTTTAGACAGTGGACGTTATATAAATGCAGTATATAAAAAGGTCTGCTTCAATTTACGAGAGCATATAGTTCCTGCTATAGGGTATAAGTGAATGATGCACAGGTGTAACAAATCCCCCAGCTCACATCTAACCCCATATCTGGAGCTGTGGGGTCATCGTAACCGCTTGGGTCTTTGAGCTAAGGCTTTTTTCCCCACGGCCTCTCGAGTAAAACTAAACCTTTTCACATTAGTAGATCACTTCTTTTATTTGAACACTAAATCAAATGTCACAGCAATATTAGAACCCCCTTAAAGTGGCAATCAGCAGTAGAAATAATATCAAAGCAAGCTCCCCAGCCCTGTTTCGGTAAAAAAAAGCTGAAGGATGGGGCTGGAGAAATGTAACCACTCTCAAATTCATAGGCAGAGCTATGGACGCAAGGACTGACCATCCATAATATCAAAATGATAGTTTTAACCATGTTTTGAGACTATACAGTGTTTGTTTACATGTCATTTGTTTACAAACGCTGGAGTAAAACAAGCTGATATCTTGAGTTCTGATGGGGTACGACAGTTGAACTAAGCTCATGATGCGTCTATAAGTTATGTTCTTCAAGAATCAATGGGTACATATGATTCATTTCTAAGTGCCAAAGATTGATGTAGCAACCGCTGATTGCCCCTTTAAGCAGTTCACATTAGCATATGGCTATTCCAAGAGGAGATGGGTGTTATACCACCTTACACCTGGTCATACATGAACACATGCACATAGGTATACTTCAACACGCAAAGCACACACAGAACCCACCCCTTTATACACCTCTACTGTACAAACAAACACACTCACCTACTGTCCTGCCTGCTCAGCTCCCTGAGAGAAGTCACTCTGTGTGGTACAAACAGAGAATGGGGATCAGCATGTGAATGAATAGATACCGTCTCTACTCCTATTGCTGCGGCAGCCGCCTGTTGCTGCTACAGAGGAGGATGGCGATGACAACTTCCTCTGATGTAATATCCAGCTGAGCATGTGAGTAATGGATTTGGAGGAGGGTTAAGCTGGAAAGAAATACAGATGTCCGTGTATTTAAACCACAGGTTTTGGTTAATAGACATGCACGGGCATCTCTTTAGTAGGGGAGTTGAGGCTTCAATGGGAGAACATGCATTGCGATATTACGGGCTCAGGCACTTAGGAAAAAAGATACGTCCTAGACAGTTTCCTCGCGAGTTTATTCATGCCCAACAATTACCTTTGCAATCATCTCTACTAGGATATCAATTATAATTATGACTCCCGGCATGGCATTAATAGTTTGGTGAATGGTCTAAAATGTGATAATCAAGTTTGATTCTGATCATTCATGGCAGTGGTAATATTGCCTGATTTGGTTGTAGAAATGTTAATATAATTAAAGTTATTGCTGTGGGAATAAATATGACCTCAATCCCCAATATTATAATGATTATAATTCATACGGGCAATTCTAGCAGGAACTGACTTTAATCATGTCCTAACCACATAATATATCAGAGACTGAGATTGTGAAAATGAGAGTGATTGTAGCATGTCATCGGGTATGGATATGGTTGTTATACATGACCTTGCCTCTACTGTACTCTCTCCCACAAAAGGCTTTTAAGTGCCTTTGAAAATGGCACATGACAGAGCTGTGAGAGCGAGACGGAGAGATAGGAGATTGAAAAAGGGAGGGGGTTGAATGTATGCTGTGGAGAGGAGCGATGGACAGATGGTTTGAGCTGTGGATGCAATTACAGATGGATCTTCTTGATTTACATTATAAAGAGCCTGAAAGAAGAAAGGACACACACACACACACACACACACACACACACACACACACACACACACACACACACACACACACAGGCTCAGGGCATTCATATTATTCTGTACGTAAATCGGAGACACTCCATTTAGTATGATATATTACGTTTCGTATGGTAAGTATTCATTTGTGGACGTCCATCACCCATTACGGGAAGGGTTAGCTATAAGGGTTAAGGTTAGGGTTAGGGAAGGGTTAGCTATAAGGGTTAAGGTTAGGGTTACGGGAAGGGTTAGCTATAAGGGTTAAGGTTAGGGTTAGGGAAGGGTTAGCTATAAGGGTTAAGGTTAGGGTTAGGGGAAGGGTTAGCTATAAGGGTTAAGGTTAGGGTTAGGGGAAGGGTTAGCTATAAGGGTTAAGGTTAGGGTTAGGGAAGGGTTAGCTATAAGGGTTAAGGTTAGGGTTAGGGGAAGGGTTAGCTATAAGGGTTAAGGTTAGGGTTAGGGAAGGGTTAGCTATAAGGGTTAAGGTTAGGGTTAGGGGAAGGGTTAGCTAATAAGGGTTAAGGTTAGGGTTAGGGTTAGGGAAGGGTTAGCTATAAGGGTTAAGGTTAGGGTTAGGGGAAGGGTTAGCTATAAGGTTTAAGGTTAGGGTTAGGGGAAGGGTTAGCTATAAGGGTTAAGGTTAGGGTTAGGGAAGGGTTAGCTATAAGGGTTAAGGTTAGGGTTAGGGGAAGGGTTAGCTATAAGGGTTAAGGTTAGGGAAGGGTTAGCTATAAGGGTTAGGGTTAGGGTTAGGATTAGGGTTAGGGAAGGGTTAAGGTTAGGGGAAGGGTTAGCTATAAGGGTTAAGGTTAGGGTTAGGGTTAGGGAAGGGTTAGCTATAAGGGTTAGGGTTAGGGTTAGGGAAGGGTTAGCTATAAGGGTTAAGGTTAGGGGAAGGGTTAGCTATAAGGGTTAAGGTTAGGGTTAGGGGAAGGGTTAGCTATAAGGGTTAAGGTTAGGGTTAGGGGAAGGATTAGCTATAAGGGTTAAGGTTAGGGTTAGGGGAAGGGTTAGCTATACGGGTTAAGGTTAGGGGAAGAGTTAGCTATAAGGGTTAAGGTTAGGGTTAGGGTTAGGGTTAGGGGAAGGGTTAGCTATAAGGGTTAAGGTTAGGGTTAAGGTTAGGGTTAGGGTTAGGGGAAGGTTGGCTAACATGCTAAGTAGTAAAACATGTGTAAGTAAGAAATAAAATGCTAAAGTTGTCAATGATGAGATTTGAACTCTCAACCTTTGGGTTACTAGACGTTCACATTATACGCTCGTCCATCGACCCCGACCAACCATCCTACTTTCATTTTTGCCTTAAGTAACCATCTGTTAACATACCTAACGTAACATATCATACTAATTTGAGTGTCTCGGATTGACATTTACTATGTTACGTCAAGTCTACACATGCACAAATGCACACATGCACCCACCCACGCACTCAGGCATACATAAACGTACACTCACCCATGCCTGCATGTTCACCCACAAACACAGAATATAGATTTAGAGTGGAATTAGTCATTTTGCACCCGAGTGGTGCAGCGGGTCTAAGGCACTGCACCTCAGTGCTAGAGGCGTCACTACAGACCCTGGTTCGATCCATGGGCTTTATCACAACCGGCCGTGATCGGGAGTCCATAGGGCGCCGCACAATTGGCCCAGCGTCATCCAGGGTTAGGGGAGGGTTTGGCTGGGATAGGCCATCATTGTAAAATAAGAATTTGTTCTTAACTGACTTGCCTAGTTAAATAAAGGTGAAATAAAATCTGCATATCTAAGCATCTTGAGCAGTCTGGATCCTCCTGACTGGTCATTCTTTTCTTTTTTTTAAGGAACATAATATGCTTCTCTGCATCTCTGCTATGATCTCTGGGTAAAAGATGGGAGAAAGGAATGTGAGTCTTATTCAGTACATTCATTTTCCAAAGTCCGCCAACCTAGTTAGACAAGCTAGCTACTCTAACTTGATTGATAGCCTGAAATGGCTTCTTGGTAGCTAGTTATGAGGTTGGATCTATCTGGGCTAGCTAAAGCCAACTTCATCAAATTGCTAGGTGGCTATTAGTATTACAGAGATACAAACAAACAAAAAAATTGTAAATACATTTTTTAAACAAGACAAATCTGAGGGAGCACGTGCCCCTGTGCCCCTGTGCCCCTGTGCCCCCTCTGGGCATGATGCCTCCGACTGTAATATAGCGGGGACACAGCTGCTGTATCTTCACTGCAGTACAAACGACCACAACACAATAATGAATAGAGTATTCATACTCTACCTTGACATGTGTTGTGTTATTTCATGTATATTTCATGTATATGCATAGAAAACAATTACATGGTCTACATTCCTTTGAATTCATTGTATGATTTGTGATTGGAAATGTTTTCTCAATGTGATCATAAATTCCTAGCTTGAGGAAATATTAGCTCATTTGGAGCTGACCGGTCGCACGCCCACCTGTCCACCCTCAAACCAACCAGCACCCAATCACCACTGCTGCCTACCTGCCAGCACCCAATCACCACTGCTGCCTACCTGCCAGCACCCAATCACCACTGCTGCCTACCTGCCAGCACCCAATCACTACTGTTGCCTACCTGCCAGCACCCAATCACCACTGCTGCCTACCTGCCAGCACCCAATCACTACTGTTGCCTACCTGCCAGCACCCAATCACTCCTATAGACTACTGTACCAGCCAGCACCCAAGTTGACAGCGTATTACTGCATATAAAGGCATGGTGCTTCAATGAGAAGAAGACAATAAAGGCAGCAAGCATCATGCCGTGCATTCATTCATTCATTCATTCTACGAAACTATCCACCACACACCCCTTCAGAACCAGAACCAGCCACCTCAGGCTTAGCGTCCAGAGCTACAGCTTCTTCCTGTTCCTGCCAGGCACAACAGTTATGGGTGGAAGGAGAAGAAATTATACAAGTTACCAACAATACGCACAGACAGACACACACAAACATAAAAGACACAAGTAAGCGTTGATCCTTTTCCTCGGCATTCCTTATAACAGAGACACTAAAATCAGAGATATGCACACAAACATTAATACGACAAGTCAACTTGGAAAAATGTGTCTTTTTGAGACCAGGATAAGATTGTTGAAGGATGGACCTGTTGAAGTCTCTACTCCTGTAATCGCAAGGCTGATCTCAAGTCTGTTATAACTGTCTCTATTCCAACCACCTCCAACCGTCCAGCCCACAGTTCCCCGTAGTGGAGAGGGGTTTGTAATAATCTTCACAATATGAAAAGACAGGATGTGACTCACCTGGTTCACCAATCCGGAGTTCACCGCTGCGTTCTCCATCCCTTCCACTGTTTGCTGAGACAGCTCATTGGCTCCGGCGACCGTTGCGTCCCCGACAATATTGGCTTGGTCAGTTGTTCTCTGGGCCACTGGGAGAAGGGGGACAGGGGGTTGTCACACTCTGTCCTCGGAGAACCGATGTTTCACCTCAGAATTTGGTTTGTGAAAAAAGCCTGATCCCTGTATACTTATGAAATGTAGCGCAGGATACTTTCTATGGGTAGTGTTGCGTTTACCTGTGTTCACACCTGCTACCATTCCGTCCTTTGTCTTGTTCCCTTTAAAGGAGAGAAACAGATGCTAGATGATTTATGTTTAAATGACGTTTCTCAAACTCCAAGTACTGTAAACTCGGACAAAACAGAGTTGCTAGTACTAGGTCCGAAGAAACAAAGAGATCTGCTTTTGGATCTGACAATTCATCTTGATGATTGTACAGTCGTCTCAAATAAAACTGTGAAGGACCACGGCGTTACTCTGGACCCTGATCTCTCTTTTGACGAACATATCGAAAATATTTAAAGGGCAGCTTTTTTTCCATCCTTCGTAACATTGCAAAAATCGGAAACTTTTTGTCCAAAAATGATGAAGAAAGGCTAATCCATGCTTTTGTCACTTCTAGATTAGACTACTGCAATGCTCTACTCTCCGGCTGATAAAGCACTAAATATACTTCAGTTAGTGCTAAACACAGCTGCTAGAATCCTGACTAGAACCAAAATATTTGATCATATTACTCCATTGCTAGCCTCTCTACATTGGCTTCGTGTTAGGCTAGGGCTGATTTCAAGGTTTTACTGCTATGCTACAAAGCATTACATGGGCTTGCTCCTACCTATCTCTCCGATTTAGTCCTGCCTTGCATACCTACGTGTACGCTACGGTCACATGACGCAGGCCTCATTGTCCCTAGAATTTCTAAGCAAACACCCGGAGGCAGGGTTTTCTCCTATAGAGCTCCATTTTTATGGTCTCGACCATTAAGTCATTACTGAAGACTCATATTTTCCGTTGGTCCTATGATTGAGTGTAGTCTTGCCCAGGGGTGCGAATGTGAACCACAAGGAACTAGAGCGACGAACCACCCTTGCTGTCTCTGCCTGGCCGGCTCCTCTCTCTCCCCTGGGATTCTCTGCCTCTGACCCTATTATGGGGGCTGAGTCACTGGCTTACTAGTGCTCTTCCGTACCGTCCCTCGGAGGGGTGCGTCACTTGAGTGGGTTTTATCCTGGTCTTATCCTGGTCACAGACGTGATTTTCCTGTCCGGTTTTGCGCCTCCTCGGGCTCGTGCGGTGGAGGAGATCTTTGTGGGCTATACTCAGCCTCGTCTTAGGGTAGTAAGTTGATGATCTGTTGATATCCCTCTAGTGGTGTGGGGGCTGTGCTTTGGCAAAGTGGGTGGGGTTATAACCTGCCTGGTTGGCCTTGTCCGGGTGTATCATCGGACGGGGCCACAGTGTCCCCTGACCCACCCCTGTCTCAGTCTCCAATATCTATGCTGTAATAGTCTATGTGCCGGGGGGCTAGGATCAGTCTGTTATATCTGGTGTTCTCCTGTCTTATCTGGTGTCCTGTGTGAATTTACGTATGCTCCCTCAAATTCTCTCTCTCTCTCTCTCCTGGAGGACCTGAGCCATAGGATCATGTCTCAGGACTACCCGGCCTGATGACTCCTGGCTGTACCCAGTCCAACTGGTCGTGCTGCTGCTCCTGTTTCAACTGCCCTGCCATGTTCACCGGACATTCTACGTTCGACTCTCTCTCTTTCTACCACACCTGCTGTCTCGACCTCTGAATGCTCGGCTATGAAAAGCCAACTGACATTTACTCCTGAGGTACTGACCTGTTGCACCCTCTACAACCACTGATTATTATTTGACCCTGCTGTTCATCTATAAACGTTTGAACATCTAGAAAAACACTCTGGCCTTAAATGGCCATGTACTCTTATAATCTCCACCCGGCACATCCAGAAGAGGACTGGCCACCCCTCAGAGCTTGGTTCCTCTCTAGATGGATTAACATTGAATGGGGGCACTCAGCTTCCAAATCAAAAGGCAAATTGGAATAACTTAGCGAGGACACCAGGATCAACATCTCCAGGCTTCCCTAACACTTCAATACTTGATGAATTAGGCACAGAGAATCAGTCTCCCTCTCTAATGGTTATTACATAGGGCCAGATCCTTGTTGTCTGTCCTAAGAGCAATGGGTTCTGCTCAGCTGGTCCAGTATTGTCTGTTCTCTCCCAGGCTCTGTCACAGTGCTCTGCTCTGTCTCTCTGGGCCCTCTGGAGCTCAGCCCATCTCTGGCTCACAAAGACTCCTTGAGGAGAGAAAAGGTCAGCCATTCCTTCAGCCATAGAGCTGTATGGGTTGAGGCCTGCTGGCCGGCCAAACCCACTCAACCTCCTCAATACAACTGGCATGGAGCATTGGAGTGGATCTTTCACCCCCCTCTCTCTCTCTCTCTCTCTCTCTCTCCCTCTCTCTCGCTCTCTCTCTCTCTCTCTCTCTACCTCTCTCTCTCTCTCTACCTCTCTCTCTCTACCTCTCTCTCTCTACCTCTCTCTCTCTCTCTCTCTCTCTCTCTACCTCTCATGCAAATCACCAGCACAACAAGCCGTTGCTCTGTTCCCCCTGCTGACCCTTTGAGCTGGGCGTTTTTGAAAATCCCTCCCCAGTCCCCACACACAAACACATCGCTCAAGTCAAGCGTGTCATTGTTATTTAACTCCCTACACGACAATGGGCTAATTTAGTACTAGGGACATGGAAATTGCCATGAGCTAAAGTCCAACTGTCCAATGTAGAACACAGGAAAAAACACAGACACAGGAGCCAGGCTATTGTATTGTTAATGCTGTAAAATCAATAGAGAGGATGGTAACATCAGCAGGCAGCCATCAATGTTGTAACTTGATGTCAGTTTTCGTGAGGAATCTAACATGACTTCATATCAGCAGAGGGATATTGTGACTGTGGCTACAGTTACCTCCCCTGCACCTGAGATGGTAAATACTGTTACTATAATACATGACTACACACCCACAAAACATCCTGTTCGCGTGTTTATATTCAAAGATAACAACTGAAACACAGGACCTCATTGTCTCATCAGAATGCTATAGCATCTTTGATTCTGTGTGTAGTAATCTCGGCACTCAGAAACAAATCTCACATGCGTGCTGGCCAGCTAAATGTTTTGTCTGCCATGAGAAATGTATTGGTGGGTTTCATTGCATTTTCTTCTCCCTCTCTCTCCATCCAGTCTCTCTCTCTCTCTCTCTCTCTCTCTCTCTCTCTCTCTCTCTCTCTCTCTCTCGCTCTCTCTCTCTCTCTCTCTCTCTCTCTCTCTCTCGCTCTGTCTCTTCTCACTGCTTCTGATTCATCTACACACATCTTAATCCTTCTTTGGTAAGATGGTGCTCATTCTGTAACCATAAGAAGAAAGAGGGAGTGGGAAGGCAGCGGACGAATGAGGAGGAGGAATAAGAAATATTGCATTTTAACATTGTTTATCAATTGAAAGACACACACTGTACAGCTCAGTTATCGTTTGATGAACAAAAGAACACTGTGGCTAAATGAATGGAGAGCAGTACAATCCAGACATAATGGGATCATTACCTACCATTGTGTGTGTGTGTGTGCACATGTTTGTGTGTGTATGTGTGTAGACATACGTACGCAACTGTGTGTGTGTGTGTACATGCGTACGTGCAACTGTGTGTGTGTGTGATGGCGGTAGTGGTGGTAGTATATTCACGTCTCAGCTGTGATGTGAGGGGACACTCTGGCACACTGTGACCTCTCATCTGTGATTGTGGGAGACAGCCTGCGCCCTCCCTCCCTCCTCTCAGTTCTGCACACTCCCTGTCCTGGAGCACTGGGCCTCGTGACTGTCTGCCACCCACCCAGCAGCAGCTGAGCATCACATACACACACCATTATAGATACATGCCTGCACCATTGCACATGTACACACACACACACACCTACACCTCACGTCAATATATAGATACATGCCCGCACATACACACGTACCCCCCACCCCCCCCACCACACACACACACACATATATATATATATAAACAACACATAATGCACCTGGTCAATGTCTAGTATGTTGTAATAAGTCCATACCACAGGAGGCTGCTACCATTCCACTGATTCCGCTCCAGCCATTAGCACCAGCATCCTGTGGACCACACAGTAGTGAATTCACACTAGATCGCCTCACACGATAGTACACTGCGTACAGACATCAGTCAATCCCGCACTCACTGAATAAAGTGCTCACACTCAAACATATGAACGTAGTCAACGAACACAGGCACGGGCAGACATGGACACACACACACACAGGATAAGGGCTCACTGAGAGGCTGTGCAGATAAACAGAGGCAGCAGATCAGGGTTAGGGGGGATTCGTGACAAATCTCCTCCTTTAAAAAAAAAAACATAATCCATTCTCTCTTACACTCTGTAGATGACTCACACAGTAACGTGTGTGATGGAGGCCTGGTGGGGCTTGGCTGTGTGTAAAAGCCTCAGTATGCTCCGCACGCTCAACTGCTCCAACAGAACTGTCTCAGAGCACTCAGTTGTTTTATCACAGATCTGATGGGGGGGGGGGGGTAGTACGCTACACCCTTCTCTCTCAGAAGAAGGAGAAAGAACAACGAAGATGAAATAATAGAGGAGAATAGACCGACATGTAGCTTGGTCATGCTGATGAGATATCTGGCTGTGCAGTAGAGGTTCAATGATCTCTTTACAATGCTGTGAAGATCAATACAACAATGAAATGTGATGGGCTCTGCCCTCTGTGGCTGAATGGCTCCACTAGGTCGTTCAGCAGAACGGGGTGGATGACAGACCGCCTCCGTGTGGTGGGGATGATTTATGATGATGGATGAAGATGGATACAGCCTCCTCTGTCTCTGCTTATTGACATCCAATGAATGATAATCCCACGAACTGGATTCTGAGTGCACCACCCACTCATTCATAATCTCGTTCCCTCGCTCTCATTCTCTCATCTCTCTTTCTCTGCCTCTCTCTCTTTTTCTTTTTTCTTCCCATCCTCTTCTCCTCCCCCCAGGAATCACGTCACTCTCAAATGTTTCATTTATTAATTCATTTATCCTTTCCCTCTTGTTTTCCTTCGTTCTCTACCATTTCCTCTCCGCCCCTCTTCTCTAGGTTGTTTGTGCTGTAATATGGTACCCAGACACTTCCGCCCCAGCGTGTGAAGAGTCTGGTGGACCAACTCGTCAAACTTGGCCTTCGTTCTCCAACTGGCGGCACTCGAGACGAATTTGGCCAGCGGGTGGTTTCAGTTGGCCCTACAAGTTTCATTTTTTATTTTCTTATTTTCATTGATGGACATGATTTTAATTCAAGAAATCTCTTCAACTATTCCCACGCATAATATGGAGACGTGATCGTATACAAATGTAAGAATGGTTTGAAATTATTATATTTTAGTCAAATATTATACATGTTTGGGCTTCTTGAGGTCAATTTGCAGTCTACAAATGATTTTTAATTATGTTCCGGACCCCCAAATGATGACAAATACAATTTATATACAAAAGCATGTGGACACTCCTTCAAATTAGTGGATTTGGCTATTTCAGCCACACCCGTTGCTGACAGGTGTATACAATTGAGCACAAAACTATGCAATCTCCATAGACAAACACTGGCAGTAGAATGATCCGTACTGAAGAGCTCAGTGACTTTTAACGTGGCACCGTCATAGGACGAGTCAGTTCATCAAATTTCTGCCCTGCTAGAGCTGCCCCGGTGAACTGTAGTTGCTGTTGTTGTGACGTGGAAACGTCTAGGAGCAACAACGGATCAGCAGCGAAGTGGTAGGCCACACAAGCTCACAGAACAGGACTGCTGAAGTGTGTAGCGTGTAAAAATTGTTGCAACACTCACTACCGAGTTCCAAACTGCCTCTGGAAGCAACGTCAGCACAAGAACTGTTTGTCGGGAGCTTCATGAAATGGGTTTCCATGGCCGAGCAGCCGCACACAAACCGAAGATCACCATGCGCAATGTCAAGCGTCGGCTGGAGTGGTGTAAAGCTCACCGCCATTGGACTGTGGAGCAGTGTAAACGCGTTCTCTGGAGTGATCTGGCAGTCAGACGGACTAATCTGAGTTTGGCGGATGCCAGGAGAATGCTACCTGACCCAATGCACTGTGCCAACTCTAAAGTTTGGTGGAGGAGGAATAATGATCTTGGGCTGTTTTGATGGTTCGGTCTAGGCCCCTTAGTTCCTGAGAAGGAAAATCTTAACGCTACAGCATACAATGACATTCTAGACGATTCTGTGCTTCCAACTTTGTGGCAACAACTTTGAATTGTTGATATCTGTATGAATCAGTGTTCTAATGTGTCAGTGTTCTGTATGAATCAGTGTTCTAATGTCTCAGTGTTCTGTATGAATCAGTGTTCTAATGTGTAAGTGTTCTGTATGAATCAGTGTTCTAATGTCTCAGTGTTCTGTATGAATCAGTGTTCTAATGTGTCAGTGTTCTGTATGAATCAGTGTTCTAATGTGTCAGTGTTCTGTATGAATCAGTGTTAGAATGTGTCAGTGTTCTGTATGAATCAGTGTTCTAATGTCTCAGTGTTCTAATGTCTCAGTGTTCTAATGTGTCAGTGTGTCAGTTCTAATGTGTCAGTTCTTCGGCTGTCCACATAGGTGAATCCTTTGAAGAACCCTTTTTGTTTCCTGGTAGAACCCTTTTGGTTCCAGGTAGAATCATTTTGAGTTCAATGAAGAACCCTTTCCGCAGAGGGTTCTACAGGGAACCCGAGAGGGTTCTAGCGGGAACCAATAAAGTTTATCCTATGGGGACAGCCGAAGAACCCCTTTGGAACCCTTTTTTCTTAGAATGTATGTGTCAGTGTTCTGTATGTGTCAGTGGTGCTCAGGGCTGCAGAGCTGGGCTGTGCTATATTGTGCTGTGTTGGGTTGGGCTGGGTTGACGGGGGGTCCAACAGTGGAGCTAGCTGCATTAGTCACTCTGAGAATCCGAGACGCCCATGTTAAATCTCACTGCTGCAGCGGGCTGACAGCCAGGTGGGTGGTACAGCAGAGATGAGCTGATCTGAACTATACTCAGAATCATAGACCTCTCCCCAGCACCACTATACTGTATTATCACATACGCACCGATTGGGGAAAATATGTGAACACACACACAGTACAATCACCTCCCAGTGCTCTACAATAGGATTTTCTCATCCATGTCCCCCTGTCACATTAAGTGGGTGTACTGTATGTGTAACAGGTGTACTGTGTGTGTGTGTGTGTGTGTATATGTGTGTGTGTGTGTGTGTGTGTGTGTGTGTGTGTGTGTGTGTGTGTGTGTGACCATCAATATTGTTTGTCAACGTTCTGTTGGTCATTACACTCTACATAATGAATAGAGTACCTCAGTACCACTCAACCAGACTTTTCGCTCTTTGAATAGAACATCTCTTGCCTGAGGCATATGCAATCTAAAATACATCAATATCTTTCTCTCCCTTTCTGACCCTTTTTTCTGCTTTTCTCCATTGTCTTGCCTTCAGTCCTTTGCCATCATTCTCCTTTTCTTGTTCAACGTTCCCTTCCTATCTGTATCCATGTTTCCATCACCAGCCATATTTAGCCCTGCCTGGTTGTCTGTCCCATTTTATTCAAACCTTGCTGAACAATTAGTGCACTCACCCATCCCTCACACATCACTCATCCATCACTCATCCATCAAATACAAGCACACCAGGAGGGCTTCACAGGATCAAAATGTAAGCCAGATTATCCCACATAAAAACTGTGATGTACTATTTTCAGCTAACCCTCTCCACCGCTGTCTATCCTCCACACCTTTCCCCATCATCACTCCTGTACTCACCCACATACATTACCCCCTCCTTGGTTTTGGCAGCTGCCCCCTCCACCCCTGCCTTGGTCTTCTCCGCTGCAGCCACCGCGCCTTCCTTGGCCATGGAGAATCCCTTCTTCAGGTAATCCATGCTGGTCTGCTGTTACAGGGCTGTGTCTTTTAGCTGGCTCTGGCTGTGTCTTGGAGCTGGTAGATGAGGTTGCTCGGTGTGCCCTTCTGTGCCTGCGTGTGTGTCTGCGTGTGTGTGAGCGCGCCTGAGGTTGTGTCTCTGCGTGGTAGGTGGGTGTGTGCGCGAGTGTATGTGCATGCGCTGCTCTTATGAGAGAGAGAGCGAGAGAGAGAGACAGAGAGCGAGAGAGACAGAGAGCGAGAGAGGGGCTGGACTGATCTGTGCTGCTGAGGCAGATTGGGACACCCTTAACAAGGAGAGCAGCTGAGCGAATGAAATGGAGAGAGGGAGGGTAGAGGGGGGGAGGGAGGGACATGGGGAGAGAGATGGAGAGAGGGAGAGAAGAGGTGGAGAAAGAAAGAGCAAGTGGGTGAGGAATGCAGAGATGGATGCTGCAGTGTTGCTCAGTTATGCTGCCCCATTTCTTCTGCTGTCATGCACACAGAGGCACAAATACACTCACAGGTTTAGTGGATAATTCAAGCCTGGATTAATCTGTCTGTCAAACCTGGAATGACACATTTTAAATGCTATTCAACACCAAAACTGCAAATTCTCTGCTCCCCCTCTTTCATTACCCCCTAAGATTCAATGACATGCCATCCTCAGCAGTATGCGATACAGATACTGATACTGATATGATGCAATGTAATATAGCAGTAAGATATATGATCTTACACTTTAATGCCCAATTTGATTTAAAAAAATAGTTTTGTGAAGTTTACAACACATCAAACAGTATAAATCAAAACTGGATAGTCTTCAGAGATGGGAGGGGTTGAGTGGAGCTGAAGGATGGGAGGGGTTGAGTGGAGCTGAAGGATGGGAGGGGTTGAGTGGAGCTGAAGGATGGGAGGGGTTGAGTGGAGCTGATGGATGGGACTAAAAATAAACAAAAGATAACTCATGTAAAATAAGCTGCGTCTGAAAATGTTTTATATAATATGTAAACTCAGCAAAAAAAAAAAGAAACGTCCTCTCGTTGTCAACTGCGTTGATTTTCAGCAAACTTAACATGTGTAAATATTTGTATGAACATAACAAGATTCATCAACTGAGACATAAACTTAACAAGTTCCACAGATATGTGACTAACAGAAATGGAATAATGTGTCCCTGAACAAAGGGGGGGTGGGGGGTCAAAATCAAAAGTAACAGTCAGTATCTGGTGTGGCCACCAGCTGCATTAAGTACTGCAGTGCATCTCTTCCTCATGGACTGCATCAGATTTGCCAGTTCTTGCTGTAAGATGTTACCCCACTCTTCCACCAAGGCACCTGCAAGTTCCCGGACATTTCTGTGGGGAATGGGCCGATCAAACAGGTCCCAGACGTGCTCAATGGAATTGAGATCCGGGCTCTTCGCTGGCCATGGCAGAACACTGACATTCCTGTCTTGCAGGAAATCACGCACAGAATGAGCAGTATGGCTGGTGGCATTGTCATGCTGGAGGGTCATGTCAGGATGAGCCTGCAGGAAGGTCACCACATGAGGGAGGAGGATGTCTTTCCTGTAACGCACAGCGTTGAGATTGCCTGCAATGACAACAAGCCCAGTCCGATGATGCTGTGACACACAGCCCCAGCCATGACGGACCCTCTAAATCGATCCCGCTTCAGAGTACAGGCCTCGGTGTAACGCTCATTCCTTCGACAGTAAACGCGAATCTGACCATCACCCCGGTGAGACAAAACCACGACTCGTCACTGAAGAGCACTTTTTGCCAGTCCTGTCTGGTCCAGCGATGGTGGGTTTGTGCCCATAGGCGACGATGTTGCCGGTGATGTCTGGTGAGGACCTGCCTTACAACAGGCCTACAAGCCCTCAGTCCAGCCTTCCTCAGCCTATTGCGGACAGTCTGAGCACTGATGGAGGGATTGTGCGTTCCTGGTGTAACTCGGGCAGTTGTTGTTGCCATCCTGTGGAGGTACTGTTACAAGTGGTCTGCCACTGCGAGGACGATCAGCTGTCCATCTTGTCTCCCTGTAGCTCTGTCTTAGGCGTCTCACAGTACGGACATTGGAACTTATTGGCCTGGCCACATCTGCAGTCCTCGTCTCTCCTTGCTGCATGCCTAAGGCATGTTCACGCAGATGAGCAGGGACCCTGGACATCTTTCTTTTTGTGTTTTTCAGAGTCAGTAGAAAGGCCTCTTTAGTGTCCTAAGTTTTCATAACTGTGACATTAATTGCCTACGGTCTGTAAGCTGTTAGTGTCTTAACGACCGTTCCACAGGTGCATGTTCATAAATGGTTTATGGTTCATTGAACACACATGGGAAACAGTGTTTTAAACCCTTTACAATGAAGATCTGTGAAGTTATTTGGATTTTTACGAATTATCTTTGAAAGACAGTTTCTTTTTTTGCTAAGTTTATAAGCTAGAAGTAGAAGCCTTATTGTTGTTGTCAATTAGTTTACTCCAATTAGGGGAGGGGTGGTAGGGTTGGTTGAAAATAATAAAGAACAAAAATAGCAAACAAAAGCAGCACAAAAAATAGCCCGTATACACACCACACTTACTTGTACATTGACAGGCAGGTTTTCCCCTAATAGAAATCGAGATGCCACTGCGATATTTCCCATTAATAATACAGAAAACCATAGAGGCACTAATGAGATTTAAGTGGCCACTCTAATCCAGCTCGCTGTATTTGATCTCATTGGCAGCAGGAGGACAGGGATCATGAAGCCCAGAGCTATAATTAGCGCATGTGAAGTTAGTTACATATGGCTCCTCTCTACATCAAAGTGAATGGCAAAGAGAGCCCCTTTAGAGTGCTTTACCTGGAAAAGCTATCCATAATCATGGCACATACTAAAAGGTGGTGCAGATATAGTATCACATTTAAAAAAATAAATATGTAGAGATAAATTGTATATACAGGAGATACGGTTTCGTATATTTATGCTTCAGTTAAATACAGCTCCGGATGTTCTACAAGGAGAGTTGAGGGAAAGACCGGAAAGCGTAGAAGTCAAAATCAAAATCAAATCAAATTTATTGGTCACATACACGTGTTCAACAGATGTTATTGCGGGTTTAGCGTAATGCTTGTGCGTCTAGCTCCGACAGTGCAGCAATATCTAACATGTAATATCTAACAGTTTTACAACATATACCCAAAATACACGTAAATCTAAGTAAGGGATAGATTAAGAATATATACATATTTGTTAGAGATACAGTGACATAATATAGAATACAGTATATACAGTGCCTTGCGAAAGTATTCGGCCCCCTTGAACTTTGCGAACTTTTGCCACATTTCAGGCTTCAAACATAAAGATATAAAACTGTATTTTTTTGTGAAGAATCAACAACAAGTGGGACACAATCATGAAGTGGAACGACATTTATTGGATATTTCAAACTTTTTTAACAAATCAAAAACTGAAAAATTGGGTGTGCAAAATTATTCAGCCCCCTTAAGTTAATACTTTGTAGCGCCACCTTTTGCTGCGATTACAGCTGTAAGTCGCTTGGGGTATGTCTCTATCAGTTTTGCACATCGAGAGACTGAAATTCTTTCCCATTCCTCCTTGCAAAACAGCTCGAGCTCAGTGAGGTTGGATGGAGAGCATTTGTGAACAGCAGTTTTCAGTTCTTTCCACAGATTCTCGATTGGATTCAGGTCTGGACTTTGACTTGGCCATTCTAACACCTGGATATGTTTATTTTTGAACCATTCCATTGTAGATTTTGCTTTATGTTTTGGATCATTGTCTTGTTGGAAGAAAAATCTCCGTCCCAGTCTCAGGTCTTTTGCAGACTCCATCAGGTTTTCTTCCAGAATGGTCCTGTATTTGGCTCCATCCATCTTCCCATCAATTTTAACCATCTTCCCTGTCCCTGCTGAAGAAAAGCAGGCCCAAACCATGATGCTGCCACCACCACCATGTTTGACAGTGGGGATGGTGTGTTCAGGGTGATGAGCTGTGTTGCTTTTACGCCAAACATAACGTTTTGCATTGTTGCCAAAAAGTTCAATTTTGGTTTCATCTGACCAGAGCACCTTCTTCCACATGTTTGGTGTGTCTCCCAGGTGGCTTGTGGCAAACTTTAAACGACACTTTTTATGGATATCTTTAAGAAATGGCTTTCTTCTTGCCACTCTTCCATAAAGGCCAGATTTGTGCAATATACGACTGATTGTTGTCCTATGGACAGAGTCTCCCACCTCAGCTGTAGATCTCTGCAGTTCATCCAGAGTGATCATGGGCCTCTGATCAGTCTTCTCCTTGTATGAGCTGAAAGTTTAGAGGGACGGCCAGGTCTTGGTAGATTTGCAGTGGTCTGATACTCCTTCCATTTCAATATTATCGCTTGCACAGTGCTCCTTGGGATGTTTAAAGCTTGGGAAATCTTTTTGTATCCAAATCCGGCTTTAAACTTCTTCACAACAGTATCTCGGACCTGCCTGGTGTGTTCCTTGTTCTTCATGATGCTCTCTGCGCTTTTAACGGACCTCTGAGACTATCACAGTGCAGGTGCATTTATACGGAGACTTGATTACACACAGGTGGATTGTATTTATCATCATTAGTCATTTAGGTCAACATTGGATCATTCAGAGATCCTCACTGAACTTCTGGAGAGAGTTTGCTGCACTGAAAGTAAAGGGGCTGAATAATTTTGCACGCCCAATTTTTCAGTTTTTGATTTGTTAAAAAAGGTTGAAATATAAAAAAAAGGTCGCAAAGTTCAAGGGGGCCGAATACTTTCGCAAGGCACTGTACATATGAGATGGGTGATGCAATATTTACACACAATTAAATTGACTAAAATACCATAGAACAGTATAGAGTACAGTTTATACATAAGAGAGGAGTAATGCAAGATGCGGAGACATTATTAAAGTGGCTAGTAATTCCTAATCTATGTCTATAGGCAGCTGCTTCTCACAGTTGAAGTCAGAAGTTTACATACACCTCAGCCAAATACATTTAAACTCAGTTTTTCATAATTCCTGACATTTAATCTTAGTAAAAAAATCCCTGTCTTAGATCAGTTAGGATCACCACTTTATTTTAAGAATTTAAAATGTCACAATAATAGTAGAGTGAAGGATTTATTTCAGCTTTTATTTCTTTCATCACATTCCCAGTGGGTCAGAAGTTTACATACATCCATTTAGTATTTGGTAGCATTGCCGTTAAATTGTTTAACTTGGCTCAAACACTTCGGGTAGCCTTCCACAAGCTTCCCACAATAAGTTGGGTGAATTTTGGTCCATTCCTCCTGACAGAGCTGGTGTAACTGAGTTCGGCTTGTAGGCCTCCTTGCTCGCACATGCTTTTTCAGTTCTGCCCACACATTTTCTATAGGATTGAGGTCAGGTCTCTGTGATGGCCACACATACCTTGACTTTGTTGTCCTTAAGCCATTTTGCCACAACTTTGGAAGTATACTTGGGGTCATTGTCCATTTGGAAGACCCATTTGTGACCAACCTTTAACTTCCTGACTGATGTCTTGCGATGTTGCGTCAATATATCCACATCATTTTTCCTGCCTCATGATGCCATCTATTTTGTGAAGTGCATCAGTCCCTCCTGCAGCAAAGCCACCTCCACAACATGCTGCCACCCCCGTGCTTCACGGTTGGGATTCTTCGGCTTGCAAGCCTCCCCCTTTTTCTCCAAACATAACGATGGTCATTATGCCAACAGGTCTATTTTTGTTTCATCAGACCAGAGGACATTTCTCCAGAAATGATCTTTGTCCCCATGTGCAGTTGCAAACCGTAGTCTGGCTTTTTTATGATGGTTTTGGAGCAGTGGCTTCTTCCTTGCTGAGCGGCCTTTCAGGTTATGTCGATATAGAACTTGTTTTACTGTGGATATAGATACTTTGTACCTGTTTCCTCCAGCATCTTCACAAGGTCCTTTGCTGGTTGTTCTGGGATTGACTTTTCACACCAAAGTACGTTATTGCTCCCAAGGATGAACCAGATTAGTAGAGGTCTACAAAAAAAATTCTGATGTCTTGGCTGATTTCTTTAGATTTTCCCATGATGTCAAGCAAAAAGGCACTGAGTTTGAAGGAAGGCCTTGAAATACATCCACAGGTACACCTCCAATAGGCTAATTGACATAACTTGAGTCAATCAGAAGCTTCTAAAGCCATGACATCGTTTTCTGGAATTTTCCAAGCTGTTTAAAAGCACAGTCAACTTAGCATATGTAAACTACTGATCCACTGGAATTGTGATGCAGTAAATTATAAGTGAAATAATCTGTCTGTGAACAATTGTTGGAAAAATTACTTGTGTCATGCACAAAGTAGATGTCCTAACGGACTTGCCAAACAAGACATTTGTGGAGTGGTTGAAAAACAAGCTTTAATGACTCCAATCTAAGTGTATGTAAACTTCCGACCTCAACTGTATGTGCTAGTGATGGCTGTTTAGCAGTCAGATGGCCTCGAGATAGAAGCTGCTTTTCAGTCTCTCGGTGCCAGCTTTGATGCACCTGTACTGACCTCACCTTCAGGATGATAGCTGGATGAACAGGCAGTGGCTTGGGTGGTTGATGTCTTTGATGATCTTTTTCTTCCTGTGGCATCGGGTGGTGTAGGTCCAGGAGGGCGGGAAGTTTGCCCCTGGCAATGTGTTGGGCAGAACGCACCACCCTCTGGAGAGCTTTGCAGTTGTGGGCGGTGCAGTTGCCATACCAGGCGGTGATACAACCCGACAGGATGCTCTCAATTGTGCATCTGTAAAAGTTTGTGAGGGTTTTAGGTGTTAAGCCAAATGTCTTTAGCCTCCTGATGTTGAAGAGGCGCTGTTGCGCCTTCTTCACCACACTGTCTGTGTGGGTGGACCATTTCAGTTTGTCAGTGATGTGTACGCCAAGGAAATTGAAGCTTTCCACCTTCTCCACTGCAGTCCCATCGATGTGGATAGGGGGGTGCTCCCTCTGCTGTTTCCTGAAGTCCACAATCATCTCCGTAGTTTTGTTGATGTTGAGTGAGAGGTTATTTTCCTGGCACCACACTCCCAGAGCCTTCACCTCCTCCCTGTAGGCTGTCTCATTGTTGTTGGTAATCAAGCCTACTACTGTTGTATCATCTTCAAACTTTATGATTGAGTTGTAGGCGTGCTTGGCCACGCAGTCATAGGTGAATAGGGAGTACAGGAGGGGGCTGAGCATTCACCCTTGTGGGGCCCCAGTGTTGAGGATCAGCAAATAGGAGGTGTTGTTTCCTACCTTTACAACCTGGGGGCGACCCGTCAATAAGTCCAGGACACAGTTGCACAGGGTGGGGTTCAGACCCAGGGCCTCGAGCTTGATGATGAGCTTGGAGGGTACTATGGTGTTGAATGCTGAGCTATAGTCAACGAACAGCATTCCTACATAGGTATGCCTCTTGTCCAGATGGGACAAGGCAATGTGAATTGTGGTGGTGATTGTGGATCTTTTGGGGTGGTAAGCAAATTGAAGTGGGTCTAGGGTGGCAGGTAAGGTGGAGGAGATATGATTCTTGACTAGTCTCTCAAAGCACTTCATGATGACAGAGGTGAGTGCTACGGGGCGATAGTCAATTAGTTAGACAATTAGATAGTCAATTGAATCCCAGAGCTGACAAGGTAAAAAAACAAGGCAGTTAACCCACTGTTCCCCGGGAGGCTGTCATTGTAAATAAGAATATATTCTTAACTGACTTTCCTAGTACATTTTTAAAATTAAAATACCATCTGGGCTGGCAGCCTTACGAGGGTTAACATGCTTAAATGTCTTACTCACGTCGGCCTCAGAGAAGGAGAGCCCACTGTCCTTGATAGCGGGCCGCGTCGGTGGCACTGTATTATCCTCAAAGCTAGCGAAGGTGGTGTTCAGCCTGTCCGGAAGCAAGACGTGGCTGGTTTTCCTTTTATAATCTGTGATTGTCTGTAGACCCTGCCACATAAGTCTGGTGTCTGAGACATTGAACTGGGACTCAACTTTGTCCCTATACCGACGTTTAGCCAGCTTGATTGCTTTGCGGAGGGAATAACTACACTGTTTGTATTCTTCCACATTCCCAGTCTTCTTGACCTGGTTAAATGCGGAGGTTCGCGCTTTTTTTTGCTCGAATGCTCCCATCTATCCACGGTTTCTGGTTGGGGTAGGTTTTAATAGACACAGTGGGTACAACATATCCTATGCACTTCCTGATAAACTCATTAACCGTTTCGGGTATATGTGTCAATATTATTTTCTGAAGATACTCTGAACATATCCCAGTCAGCATGATCAAAACAATCATGAAGAGTGGATTCTGATTGGTCAGACCAGAGTTGAATAGTCCTTACCACGGGTGCTTCCTGTTTGAGTTTCTGCCTATAGGAGGGGAGGAGCAGGATGGAATCGTAGTCCGATTTGCCGAATGGAGGGCGGGGGAGGGCCTTATATGCATTCTGAAAGGTAGTATAACAATGGTCGAGAGTTTTAGCAGCGCGAGTACGACAATCAATTTCAGGAGCCTTTTCCTCAAATTTGCTTTGTTGAAATCCCCAGCAACAATAAATGCAGCCTCAGGATATGTGGTTTCCTGTTTGCATAAAGTCCAGTGAAGTGCTTTGAGGTCCTTCGTGGTATCGGCTTGAGGGGGGATATGGACTGCTGTGGCTATTATTGACAAAAATTCTCTCAGGAAATAGTACGGTCGGCAATTGATTGTGAGATATTCTAGGTTGGGTGAACAGAAGGACTTGAGTTCCTGTATGTTATCACAGTTACACCATATGTCATTAATCAGAAAACATATACCTCCACCCTTCTGCTTCCCGGAGAGCTGATTGTTCCTGTCGGTGCGATGTACTGAGAACCCAACAGCCTTTATAGAGTCAGACAGTATATCTCGAGAGAGCCATGTTTCCGTGAAGCAGAGTATGTTACAATCTCTGGTGTCTCTCTGAAAAGCAACTCTCCCCATGAGCTCATCATCTTTATTATCCAGAGATTGGACATTAGAGAGTTATACTCGGGAGGGGTGGGTGGTGTGCACGCTTCCTAAGTCGAACCAGAAGACCGCCCCGAGTACCTCTCCTTCGCCAGCGTTGTTTTGAGTCAGCCTCTGGAATAAGTTAATTGCTCTGGGGAGAGCAAACAAAGGATCTGCTCCAGGGAAGTCGTAATCCTGGTCGTAATGCTGGAAGTTCTGGTGAGTTACTGCCGCTCTAATATCCAATAGTTCTTCCCGGCTGTGTGTAATGACACAAAACAATTCCTGAGCTAATAACGTAAAGAAATAGCACATAAACAAACAAAATACTGCATAGTTTCCTAAAAGCTAGTCATGATGCTGCCATCTCCGTCAGCGCCATCTTCACGGACGGCAGACAGGGTGGGGTGATAGGTCACGGCAGGAAGAAGAACTATGCGTTGCACATTATGTGTATGTGCAGCTGTTAGATAAGAAGGTCATGTAAGGAATTTGAATATGGTGTGTTAAAGTAGTGCTTAAGGAAAAATGTGTAAACATGTTTGCGTGTGTACCCAAGAAGCCTGGCTCAGGGACCCAGAGTTAGGCCTTTACCTGTAACATTCAGGACGGGGTTGAGGGTCATCATGACTCATCTCAACTCAACGTTATCAAGCAACAAACAGAGTTCCGTGACACTCCCCTCTGTGTCAGCAAGGAAGTAGGATGGGGATATTTTCTGCAGTGGTGTTACCGTTGAAGCTGATTCATGTCTGATTGTCTGTACTATGCCTGTGACGTGAATGTACGAATGAAACAGACATTGAATGAGAAAGAGAATTAAGGGGGAAAGGAGGGGCTGAGACAGACATTGCTGAGAGATGTTGAGGTAAGGTGTATGGGAGATTGGGGACTTGAAGTCGGCTAGGTTCGGGGTTATTGGGATAAGAGGGAATCGGAGACCCAGGGTTCTAGTCCCAGGGGTGTGGGTGTCCATTAGAGGGTAAAGAGGCACCATCCTCAGGAGTAATGAATTGGTTCTATGGACACATTCAGACAACCAATGATCTTGTCTATTAATGACAACCAGAGGATTGCCTTCCACTGTGATGATGGGTTTTACTGTATTGCCTACTACAGCTCTGGCCTTTGATATACAGTGTTGGTACAGAAGGCGTGCCAGACATTATCCCCTAACCACATTTGACCAACATGTTATTTAAAGTTAAAAGTAAAAATGATAACATCGAAAATAAGTATCCACTAATATCAATGGAAAGAACTTTGAGTTTGAGAAAATATCTTTGGATCTTTTTATTCAGGGGAAGGTTGATCTTTGTGATCAGAAGAAATGGCCAATTGAAAAGTGAATAAAGAGCTGCAAATGGAGAGTGATAATTGGATCATTTTGCACCATTATCAGTGCTGTTGTAAATCAGTTTGTTGTCTCTTCGGCTCCACTGCAGTCGTCCATTTAAACCCGAACAGGCTGAATAAAGCTGACGTTTCACCCTGGGTTTGTTGGCCAGATGCCTTGCATAGTCCCGGTTTTGCAGCTGTCTCCCTCCCCTCGTGTCCTGACTCCTGGGCAGAAAACAGGGTGACTCAGCGAATAACCTCTAGCAGTCAGCCCCAATACCCGACCAGCCTCCTCCAGCCAGCTACCTCTTTCTCTCCTTCATGCAGCCTCCATCTCTCCTCGGATTGGCTAAGGGCCAGCGCAGGGCTATTTTTAGAGGAGCTAATTTCTCGCATAACAATGAGAAAATGTATAGTGACATGGGCCCCTATGGGTCTCTGGATAGCAGATCGCCCACCCTACATGAGGTCAGAGGAGCAGTGACCAATACAGATCATGAGGCTCTCTGCGGTGTGTTGCTGTGAAATATCCCTCTCTTTACCCCCTCCCATCTCTCTCACCAGCTGGGAGTGGCCACAGGAGCCAAGGCCTATTGACCAAGACAGGAGAAGGAGAGTGATGGATGGCCACAATCTCCACATCCACCACAGGCTGAGAGGAGCTGGCGATCAAGCAGACATACCATGATTGCAAGTCCTTCATCAGGATCCAGTTCTCCCCGCCCTGTGGTCTAAGCCTTTTATGTAGCTCATATTCAGTGGAGCATTTCAGATACAGTACAGCACCCCTGCGTTGAGAACACCCAGCATGTTCCCAGTCCAGTCAAGCCTGGTCATGAGACAGTATACTAGAACCAAGATCAGTCAGCTTTTGTTTTGTATTCTTTCTTCACCCAATTTGCTTGGAGAAGAAACAAAATGTTCCCAGAATATTTGTGCCAAAATGGGTCAGCAAGTCGCACTGAAAACTCAATACAATTGAAGACATTTGAACTATGTAGCACTTGCAACCTAAGTGACCTGTCATTGGTCAAGTGGATTCTTTAGAAAATGAGGGCCAGAGGGCTGTTTTGAGTATATTGACGTATTAATCAGTATACTCTGTTGATTACGAGGGCCTGATTGAGGAGATTGTCCTGGTCAATCTATATCGCGGAAGCGTAAATTTAAAGGTAATTTCTGAATAAGCTGACGTAGGCAGCATTTACCGTGATTGCAGTCTCCACAAACACAGGAAAGTTGCCTTTAAATTTCAATCAAACTGTAATGCTGAACTTCCGCTATATGGATTGAAGAGAGCCCTAAGCAGTGTTGGAAAAAGTACCTAATTGTCATACTTGAGTAAAAGTGTAGATAACTTAATAGAAAGTTACTCAAGTACCAGAAAAAGTCACCCAGTAAAATTCTACTTGAGTAAAAGTCTAAAAGTATTTGGTCGTAAATATACTGAAGTATCAGAAGTAAAAGTACAAATAATTCCAAGTTTCTTATATTAAGCAAACCAGATGGTACAATATTTTTAAAATTTTATTTACATTTAGCCAGGGGCACACTCCTACAATCAGACATAATTTACAAACAATGCATTTGTGTTTAGTGAGTCCCCCAGATAAGAGGCAGTAGAGATGACCAGGGATGTTCTCTTGATAAGTGTGTGAATTGGACCATTTTCCTGTCTTGCTAAGCATTGAAAATGTAATAGGTACATTTGGGTGTCAGCAAAAATGTATGGAGCAAAAGTACGTTATTTTCTTTAGGAATGTAGTGAAGTAAAAGTAAAAGTAGTAAAAAAAATATAAATAGTAAAGCAAAGTACAGATACCCCAAAAAACGACTTAAGTTTAAAATATTTTTACTTAAGTACATTACACCACTGTCCCCAACCCACTACACTATCATACACTGCTAATGATATTCCAAAAGGTAGGCCTGCTATATGTAAAACCTCAGATTAAAAATTAATAATAATCATTTCACCTTTATTTAACCAGGTAGGCCAGTTGAGAACAAGTTCTCATTTACAACTGCGCCCTGGCCAAGATAAAGCAAAGCAGTGCGACAAAAACAACAACATAGAGTTACACATAAACAAATGTACAACCAATAACACAATAGAAAAATCTATGTACAGTGTGTGTAAATGTAGAAGAGTAGGGAGGTAAGGCAATAAATAAGGCATAGAGGCTAAATAATTACAATTTAGCATTAACACTGGAGTGTCACATTCTGATCTGTTTCACATGTCCTTGTTATTGTCTCCACCCCCTCCAGGCGTCACTTGTTTTCCCCAGTGTATTTATCCCTGTGTTTCCTGTCTCTCTGTGCCAGTGTATTTATCCCTGTGTTTCCTGTCTCTCTGTGCCAGTGTATTTATCCCTGTATTTCCTGTCTCTCTGTGCCAGTGTATTCATCCCTGTGTTTCCTGTCTCTCTGTGCCAGTGTATTCATCCCTTGTTTCCTGTCTCTCTGTGCCAGTGTATTCATCCCTTTGTTTCCTGTCTCTCTGTGCCAGTGTATTCATCCCTTTGTTCCCTGTCTCTCTGTGCCAGTGTATTCATCCCTGTGTTTCCTGTCTTTCTGTGCCAGTGTATTCATCCCTTTGTTTCCTGTCTCTCTGTGCCAGTGTATTCATCCCTTTGTTTCTTGTCTCTCTGTGCCAGTGTATTCATCCCTTTGTTTCTTGTCTCTCTGTGCCAGTGTATTCATCCCTGTGTTTCCTGTCTCTCTGTGCCAGTGCATTCATCCCTTTGTTTCCTGTCTCTCTGTGCTAGTGTATTCATCCCTGTGTTTCCTGTCTCTCTGTGCCAGTGTATTCATCCCTGTGTTTCCTGTCTCTCTGTGCCAGTGTATTCATCCCTGTGTTTCCTGTCTCTCTGTGCCAGTGTATTCATCCCTGTGTTTCCTGTCTCTCTGTGCCAGTGTATTCATCCCTGTGTTTCCTGTCTTTCTGTGCCAGTGTATTCATCCCTTTGTTTCCTGTCTCTCTGTGCCAGTGTATTCATCCCTTTGTTTCTTGTCTCTCTGTGCCAGTGTATTCATCCCTGTGTTTCCTGTCTCTCTGTGCCAGTGTATTCATCCCTTTGTTTCCTGTCTCTCTGTGCTAGTGTATTCATCCCTGTGTTTCCTGTCTCTCTGTGCCAGTGTATTCATCCCTGTGTTTCCTGTCTCTCTGTGCCAGTGTATTCATCCCTTTGTTTCCTGTCTTTCTGTGCCAGTGTATTCATCCCTGTGTTTCCTGTCTCTCTGTGCCAGTGTATTCATCCCTGTGTTTCCTGTCTTTCTGTGCCAGTGTATTCATCCCTTTGTTTCCTATCTCTCTGTGCCAGTGTATTCATCCCTGTGTTTCCTGTCTCTCTGTGCCAGTGTATTCATCCCTTTGTTTCCTGTCTCTCTGTGCCAGTTCGTCTTGTAAGTCAACCAGCAGTTTTTCCCGTTCTCCTGCCTTTGCTATTCTCCTTTTTCTAGTCCTCCTTGTTTTGAGCCTGTGTCTGCATCTGGGTCCTGCCTTGTGCCATGATATGGAGTGATAGATGTGCAGATGATGATGTGCAAGTAGCGATACTGGGGTGCAAAAGAGCAAGAGGATAAATAACAATATGGGGATGAGGTAGTTGAGTGTGCTATTTACAGATTGTCTGTGTACAGGCACAGTGATTGGTAAGCTGCTCTGACAGCTGATGCTTAAAGTTACAGAGGGAGATATAAGACTCCAGCTTCAGTGATGTTTGCAATTCGTTCCAGTCATTGGCAGCAGAGAACTGGAAGGAAAGGCAGCCAAAGGAAGTGTTGGCTTTGGAGATGACCAGTGAAATATACCTGCTGGAGCGCGTGCTACGAGTGTTGCTATGGTTACCAGTGAGCTGAGATAAGGCAGGGCTTTACCTAGCAAAGACTTATAGATGACCGGGAGCCAGTGGATTTGGCAACGAATATGTAGTGAGGGCCAGCCAATGAGAGCATACAGGTCGCAGTGGTGGGTAGTATATGGGGCTTTGGTGACAAAACAGATGGCACTGTGATAGACTACATCCAGTTTGCTGAGTAGAGTGTTGGAGGCTATTTTCACCGAAGTCAAGGATTGGTAGGATAGTTTTACGAGGGTATGTTTGGCAGCATGAGTGAAGGAGGCTTTGTTGCGAAATAGGAAGCTGATTCTAGATTTAATTTTCAATTGGAGATGCTTAATGTGAGTCTTGAAGGAGAGTTTACAGTCTAACCTGTATTTGTAATTGTCCACATATTCTAAGTAGGAACCGTTCAGAGTAGTGATGCTAGTCGGGCGGGAGGGTGCGGGAAGCAATCGGTTGAAGAGCCATGTAAGGAGTGTTGTATGGCATTGAAGCTTGTTTGGAGGTTTGTTAACACAGTGTCCAAAGAAGGGCCAGATGTACACAGAATGGTGTCGTCTGCGTAGAGGTGGATCAGAGAATCACCAGCAGCAAGAGCGAGATCATTGATATATACAGAGAAAAGAGTCAGTCCGAGAATTGAACCCTGTGGCACCCCCAATAGAGACTACCAGAGGTCCGGACAACAGGCCCTCCGATTTGACACACTGAACTCTATCTGCGAAGTGTTTGGTGAACCAGGCGAGGCAGTCATTTGAGAATCCAAGGCTATTTAGTCTGCCGATAAGAATGCGGTGACTGACAGAGTCGAAAGCCTTAGCCAGGTCGATGAATACGACTGCACAGTACTGTCTTTTATCGATGGCGGTTATGATATCGTTTAGGACCTTGAGCGTGGCTGAGGTGCACCCATGACCAGCTCGGAAACCAGATTGCATAGTGGAGGAATTCGAAATGGTCGATGATCTGTTTGTTAACTTGGCTTTCAAAGATTTTAGAAAGGCAGGGCAGGATGGATATAGGTCTATAACAGTTTGGGCCTAGAGTGTTCCCCCCCTTTGAAGAGGGGGATGACAGCTTTCCAATCTTTGGGGATCTCAGACGATACCAAGAGAGGTTGAACAGGCAAGTAATAGGGGTGGCAACAATTTCGGTGGATAATTTTTGAAAGAGTGGTTCCAGATTGTCAAGCCCGGCTGATTTGTATGGATCCAGATTTTGCAGCTCTTTCAGAACATCAGCTGTCTGAATTTGGGTGAAGGAGAAGCGGCTTGGGAAAGTTGCTGCAGGGGGTGCTGAGCTGTTGGCTGGGGTTGGGGTAGCCAGGTGGAAAGCATGGCCAGCCGTAGAAAAATGCTTATTGAAATTCTCGATTATCGTGGATTATCAGTGGTGACAGTGTTTCCTAGCCTCAGTGCTAGGAAAAGCTAGCCTTAGCTTTCCTAACTGACTGAGTGTATTGGTTCCTGATTTCCCTGAAAAGTTGCATATCGCGGGGGCTATTTGATGGTATTGCAGAACGCCACAGGATGTTTTTATGCTGGTCAAGGGCAGTCAAGTCTGGGGTGAACCAAGGGCTATATCTGTTCTTATTTCTACATTTTTTGAATGGGGCATGCTTATTTAAGATGGTGGGGAAGGTACTTTTAAAGAGCAACCAGGCATCCTCTACTGACGGGATGAGGTCAATATCCTTCCAGGATACCCGGGCCAGGTCGATTAGAAAGGCCTGATCGCTGAAGCGTTTTAGGGAGCATTTGACAGTGATGAGGGGTGGTCGTTTGGCCCCCCATTACGCACGAAGGCAATGAGGCAGTGATCACTGAGATCCTGGTTGAAGACAGCAGAGGTGTATTTAGAGGGCAAGTTGGTCAGGATGATATCTAAGAGGGTGCCCATGGTTCCTGATTTCGGGTTGCACATGATAGGTTCCTTGATCATTTGTGTGAGATTGAGGCCTAGACTGGGCCTAGATAATAATAGAGCTACAATACAAATCTTGGTGTGTGACAACCACTGCTTATTTCCAACAATCTGAAGGTGATTGATTGCTGGAGTGCAACCTGAAAAACTATTCCTTACTTTTCCATGATACGCAACAAAACTATTTCTTACTTTTCCACGATACGCCACAAAACATTTGCGTCTATTCATCTGCTGTGTAAAAGTGTTATTGTCAAGATGTAAATTGGGGGTTCAATCATGTGGTTAAAAACTCCTGTGAACGTTTGTTGTCTGTCTTTGGGAGTTGGGCTGGGTTGCATGGGTTAATATATTTTTTGGGTCACGTTGTTGTGAAAACCAAAAATAACAAAACAGTCACATGGGGCGGCAGGTAGGCTGGTGTTTAGAGCATTGGGCCAGTAACCAAAAGGTTACTAGATCGAATCCCTGAGATGACAAGGTAAACATATGTTGTTCTGCCCTCTGAACAAGGCAGTTAACCCACTGTTCCAAGGCTGTTATTATAAATTATAAGTTGTTCTTAACTGACTTGCCTGGTTAAATAAAGGTTCAAAATAAAAACATGGAAGGGCATCAATATAGGACCCATGCATCTGACGTCCCCCTCGTGAAATGGAGAGGGAGGACCCATTAGAAGGTGGGTGCTAAATTACTCACAGTGGTGGGTTGTAGCATTCTGATGTCCTCGCCCAGGGGTAACTACGCAGGGGTAACTACGCAGGCCTACACACTGTTACGGCCCAAGTTCACTGTACATGGATACTGATACAACAATCCAACCGACAGAGGCACTGTATCAGTCCCCGAAGTCCAACAAAACAACGGCTATCAATGAAAGAGTCATGAAAATATGTTAGTTAAGTTTTGATCTGGCAGCAGATAATAACAGCTGAGGCAGCAGGATGTCAATACCATTTGGACTAATCATACCACTTCACGACTGCCCAGGTTCCTAAACAGACCCGCTCACCATTTGCCCATGTTATATCAGCACTAATAGAGCCAACTATAGTCTCTGAACCTCAACTCCAGGAATCCATAGAGCTACATTATTGTGTTGGTAATAAGCTAAAGCCACTTCACAGCTATTACTCAAGTCTCCCCATATCATTCTCCACTTTCGACTCCACTTCAGGGAGTGGGAGAGAATAATGCAGTGCACTCTCACTGTAGTGATAGTGCAGTTAGATCAACAAGTATTTAAGCTTTCTGCCAATATAAGATATGTCTATGTCCTGGGAAATGTTCTTGTTACTTACAACCTCTTGCTAATCGCATCAGCCCACGTTAGCGCAACCGTCCCGTGGAAGGGACACCGATCCCAAAGAAGATTTCTTTTAAAGAGAAGACACCTGTATCATGTCAGATGTAGAGTTGAAATGTATTACATTTTGAGTTTGCATCCCAATATTAAACTTCATATACATCACAGAAGACTGAAATAATACAAAACTGTTTGACATAAAAACACTGTTTTTTTTCCAATTATGTTTATTAATGATAAAATTATGAAAAATATGAATTACATTCCACCCATGAGGCCACATAGTAATTTGACTGCAGGAAAGGGCTACAATGCATTGGAATGTGTCATCAAATGTACACAATTCCCTATACAGTCATTAACACAATTAGACTCACACAGAGACCCAGACTACCTCATTAAACGTATATTGCATTTAGGAATATATGAATGTACACTATGCAGTGAAATTAGTTTCCTTGAGAAATATGATGACAAGGGAAATAGGTCGCTTTCTCTATTGTGGGTCCCATGTGGGACGACCCCTTTGGGACTCCTGTGGTGACTCCTTCCTAAAGGATAACATCACTAACCCGGTACAGGAGATGCTTGAAATACCCCAAGGTTTTCTAACATAGCTGGAGACAAGCTAAATGTCCAACTTTGATTCTTTGTAACAGGCTTCCTTTTGTTCCACACATAGCCCACCCATACTGATGGTGAGATTTCTGGGCCCCACATGAATTAGAGAAAAACATCCTCTTGGTGCCTTCGCTGTTTGGATGATGAGGCCATGTGAGGTACTGGACCATTATAATCTAAATACATGAAAGCCCTCTAAAAAGAACTGTCCAATTATGCACATGAGCAGTTTTCGATTAGAACTGCAGTGTTAGTTCAGTATTTTATGGAAAATAATTTCATAGAAAAAGACAAGTAAAACAAATGGTTCAAAGAAATCTCACAAGAGAAGTTTGAGGGTAGCCTATATTAGATTATAGTTTCTCAGGGAGTGTTAAATAATAGGCATTTTCCAAATGCATATCAATGTCACTGTCCATGTTGCTGCGTGGCGCAGTGTGACACCACTAGCAAACCGTGCTGGTGTCATGGCTGGCTGCTCTGAAGTAATATCTGTTGCGTCTCACGTAAAACATTTTATGGCCTTGTCTGCCTTCCTCGCCCTGCTGTAGCCCTGTTTTGCTGCTGCTGTACGACTATACACAGGTGCATGATGGGAGGGACTGCAGCGATGCGCTGGTCTGCAGGGTGTGGTGGCTGCAGCCTTGGCATGGTGGGTCTGTCTGGAACTAGCTGGCAGCAGGCCCACTATTTGGGCCTTTATGTATCACTGCTCTGAATGCAGGAATTTGGTGGAACTGGGAATAGGGCGAGGATCATTTTCTTGCAACCCCGGGGAACTCTTTCTAGAGATCAGTTTGTCTTATTGGTTCCAGGAAATGAAATGTGTTTGAGTGGCTTGTTAGAGTGACACAGCACAGGGGCTGCTGGATCTCGCATATGTCTCAATACAGCTGCATCTACCACAAACACAAGCACACATTAACAGACATTAGGACACTTCTCAGATCGTTTAGACCTAGGTGAAAGAATACCATTCCATTGTTTGAGGAGTACCATTGTTTGAGGAGAGTGCACAATTTTGAACATGAAAAGTTATTAATAAACAAATTAGGCACATTTGGGCAGTCTTCATAAAAATTCTTGAACAGAAATGCAATGTTTCGTTTGATCAGTCTAAAACTTTGCACATACACTGCTGCCATCAAGTGACCAGAATCTAAACAGCACCTGAGCTGGAATAATACATTTTGGCCTTTCTCTTGCATTTCAAAGATGATGCACAAAAAAAATACAATAGAAGGGTTGTTTTTGTCTTTGTATTATCTTTTACCAGATCTAGTGTTATATTCGCCTACATTCCTTTCACATTTCCACAAAATTCAAAGTGTTTCTTTTCAAATGGTACCAAGAATATGCATATTCTTGCTTCTGGGCCTGAGCTACAAGCAGTTAGATTTGGGTATGTCATTTTGGGCGATTATTTAAAAAAAGGGGCAGATCCTTAAGAGCCATGTGTGTGAGGTGTATACATTTGTTTCAAAGTAGATTTGTTTAAGACGACCAAGAAATACTCTGTGTGACCCAGATGTAGCCCACTGCAGTAAAAGGTTAAAGGGATACTTCATCTAAATTACACATTGGTTTCCTTTCCCTGTAAGTAGTTGGGGGCAAGGTATGGCAGCAATCCACACTTTGGTTAAGTTTCCCTGGCACTGTTTCCAAATGCTAATGCTAACAATACCATGTACGTCATTGTACCGATATTAGCCAAATCATCTTTAAATGAATTTGTTGAGCTACACAATCAATTTTAGATATTTTATAAGGATTTGGAAATAACGTGCGAAAAATGCTACAATAGGTACCATGAATTGCATCGGATTTGTGCCAAAAATTCTAAAATGTTAGCATTTGAAAACACTGTCATGGAAACTAAACCAAAGGATGGTTGCTGTCCAATATCCCTTTTTCAGATCTACCATTGGAAACCCATGTAACATTACAACCACTGTTGATGGACAGGACACTATACACGACAGTACTGCATATACAGTTATACAGCTCTAAAAACATAATAACACAGAGATCAGTAATGACCAGAGCTCTCCCTCCTGGCCTGTCCCGTCTGGGCGACCTCTCTGTTGGTGGCCTGTTGATCCCCAGCCCCAGATAGCCAAAGCGGCTGTCACCTCTCCCCCCAGGGAGTTTGGCAAAACAAGGCCCCGTCAGCTCTCTGCGTGTAAAACTAGTGCCACCTGCTGATGATACAGTGAACACTCACTCTGTCTTCATTTCTCTCTCAGCTCATAATTTACCCTGTGGTCCCTAGCTCCTTGGCTGCAGCCAAGAACACCAAATTAAGTCTTTGATCACATGGACACCCGGCAGGGAGGGGCCCCACTACTAGAGCTCCACCTGGATGCAGACAAGGACAGTAAAACGATGTTGCTATGGGGAAGAAGAAAAATGTTTCCTTTCTTTTCAGTAAGAGCCTAGTGCAGAATAGCTTACAGTGTCGAAGCGTCTTACTGTATTGTGCTGCGCTGTACTGTTTAATGGGCTACAGAGGTCTGTCTCTCCTCATACATAAGGGTGGGATTTCAGGTCCTGCTTCTACTAAAGAGTTACAGGGCTATCCACGTTAAGCACCTTAAGGAGCACCGTAAATCCTACTATGGCGAACAAGTCTGTCCCAAACACCGGGAAAGATAGTAACAGCAGCAGCACACATTCCAATGTCAACTCTTAAAGTTAGTGGGACACTGACACCGTCACCTCTCCGAGGTCGTCGGGAGTAAGGTCTTTAATCAGGTCAACAGCCCGCAAGGCTGTGGTGCCCGACGGTATTCCAGGGCGCGTTCTCGGGACATCTGGCAGGCATATTCATATTTAAGCCTCACCTTAATCCGTAATCCCCACGTGTTTTAAGATGACCACCATCGTTCCTGTTAACAAGAACTCTTAAGGCTTCATGCCACAATGACTACCGGCCTGTAGCACTCACGTCTGTAATCACGAAGAGCTGTGAGTTGTGGCATGAAACTCCATCATCCCGGACACCCTGGACCCACCCCAATTTGCATACCGCCCCAACAGAGCCATAGATGACGCAATGTCAAGTCCTCTCCACACTGCCCTCGCCCACCGAGATGAGATACTTAATACCTATCTGAGAATGCTGTTCATTGACTACAGCTCAGCGTTCAACACCATTGTCCCCTCCAAGCTCGTCAAACAAGCTTAGGACCCTGGGACTGAACACCTCCCTCTGCAACTGGACCCTGGATCCTGCCACGCTGGCCCACAGGGCTGTGTGCTTAGTTCCCTCCTGTACTCCCTGTTCACCCAAGACTGCGTGGCCACCCACGAATCCAACAGCGGATTGCTGATGACACGACGGCGGTGGGCCTGATCACAGCTTGTATCCCCAAGCCAGAAGACCACTAAATAGCTAACTAAAAATCCTACAATGTGATTTTCTGGATTTTTTTATAGTTGAAGTGTACCTATGATGAAAATTACAGGCTTCTCTCATCTTTTTAAGTGGGAGAACTTGCACAATTGGTGGCTGACTAAATACTTTTTTGCCCCACTGTAGATAACAAAATGCCTACACGGACTATCCGAGTTGACCGTTGTATTTTATTTTTTGCAATGTCTCTATGCACATCACGAGACTCTACACACACACACACACCCCCACCCACATACAATCATCATATACGCTGTTGCTACTCTTTTTATCATATATCCTGACGCCTAGTCACCTTACCCCTATACATATCGACTTCTATCACTCCAGTGGCTCTCGAGGTGTGCAGCGGTCTAAGGCACTGTATCTCAATGCTAGAGGTGTCACTACATATCCTGGTTTGATTCCAGGCTGTATCACAACCGGCCGTGATTGGGAGTCCCATAGGGTGGCGCACAATTGGCCCAGCGTCATGCGGGTTAGGGTTTGGCCGGGGTAGGTTGTCATTGTAAATAAGAATTTGTTCTTAACTGACTTGCCTAGTTAAATGTGCACATTGTATATATGGTACTGGAACTGACTGTCCCTGTATATAGCATACTTTCTTATTTCTTATTTTTATTTCTTGTGTGTTTTTGTTCTACCTTATGCTATTTATAGTATTACATTGTTATTGATTACTGCATTGTTGGGTTTAGAGCTTGAAAGAAAGGCATTTCACTGTACTTTTGCACCTGACATTAAAAACTTGAAACTTAACATGGGAGTTACATCACTCAAATATTGGAACATCCATCGCCGTGGCAGCAGATGTATGATAAACCGAAAAACAATACAGTTTCAACTCACAACACTCACTCATCTGTGACCTAAACAACAATGTATAGTCATAACTAGGGTTTCAAAATTCTGGGAACTTTCAATAAATTCTTTGGTTTAATTCAACCCCCCGGTTGGAGGAATCCCAGAATCAGGAGGGAATTAGCAGTAAATTTGGAATCCTCCAACCAGGGAATTTATTGAAAGTTCCCGGAATGTTGCAACCCTAGTCATAACATCATTCATCTTCCCACTATCTATTTAAAAACGGATTACTCATATGGGTCAGTGTGGGGGTCTGTGTGTGATTCTGATGCATAGAGACAGAGATAACTAGAGGGAAAAGTCTCTCCTATGCAGATCCATTTGACTGATTCCCTCTATCCTCTGGTCAACAACCCTTTACACCCCTTTAAAAGCCATCCAATCTCCCGCTCTCTCTCCACCCTAACATCCCTTTCCTGCACTCCGCCAGTCAGAGGAAGAGAGACAGAGGTGAGGTGATAAGAACATAAGAAATGGGCCGCTTCCTCACCGGCCCGGCTGGAGTATGTGTGTGTATGTGCGCGTGAGTGTGTGTGGTGAAGGTGGTGGAGGGGGTGGGGGGGGGGGGGTCCTAACGGCATCTCCAGCCTGCGGGCCTGAGGGAGGGAGGGGATGGGTCGGTAGGAGGCTCATTTCCGAGGATTGTTAGAGGGCTTTGAAAAGGGCTTTGGGTGGCTGGGGTGTGAGTGCATGTGTGTGTGAGTGAGGGGAACAGTGGGAGGGGACTCATAGCCTGAGGAGGAGGAGGGTGACTTTTGAACATGGGGGCGGGGTATTTCCAAAACGTAACTCTTTAAAAACAAATAGCAGTCCCGAAGAGGTCTCAGACACTTTTGGCAGCTAGCTAGTGTGGATAGATCAGGACCAGGCAGCGTAGCAGATATGACAACTGTGGGGGAACTGATGCTGCTGGTGCTGGGGCTGTTGGTGACAGCTCATTGTGAGGTCAGGGCCAGAGATCCAGAGGTGGAGGAAGAGGACCCAGGCCTGCCTCTGGAGAAAGAAGGCTTGGGTACCCAGGGGATGGGGGTAGGAGTCCATCCTGAAACTGGGGGGATTGACATTCCCCACCTCAGGACAGGACCCCGTGGCCACGAACCTGATGTGCCTGGATCTGCCCACCACCCTCTGGGGCATGGGCCACATGGACAACCCCATCAGGTTGGTCCTGGAAAAAAAAACCTGGGTCTGCTGCCCGAGGAGAGTGCTCCCCCACCAGGAGAGGGAGGGAGCTACCCAGCCCGCACTGGGTAAGTGTTTATTCACAGTAGCTAGCCACCTCTCAGCTGACAGACAGCCTGTGCAGACACGTATTTATAGGAGAAGGAAAACACAGGAACAACCACCTGTGGATTGACAAACACACACATGCACTTCGCAACATGCACATCAAACAGAATATTAAATGTTTGGTCTACCAGCATGTGTGTAATAACAGCTACCACCATAGCTGTGGGAAGCAGGGGTGCTGAGGGTGCTGCAGCAACCCCTGAAAAAAAGGGGAAAAAAATGTATGTTTTTCTTCACAAAAGTGGGCAACAACAACAAAAAATCCCAGCACCCCCAAACATCTTCCCGGCGGCTATGGCTACTGCCCACGTTAAGAACGTGGAGCAGCTCACATATACAGTTGAAGTCTGAAGTTTACATACAACTAGCTAAATACATTTAAAATCAGTTTTTCACAATTCCTGTCATTTAAACCTAGTAAAAAAATACCTGTCTTAGGTCAGTTAAGATCACCACTTTATTTTAAGAAGGTGAAATGTCAGTATAATATAAGGCAGCGCCTGCTGCCTTCCTTATACTATAGTATAGTATAATATATCATGCTTTTTCAGTTCTGCCCACATATTTTCTCTAGGATTGAGGTCAGGGCTTTGTGATGGCCACTCAAATACCTTGACTTTGTTGTCCTTAAGCCTTTTTGCCACAACTTTGGAAGCATGCTTGGGGTCATTGTCCATTTGGAAGACCCATTTGTGACCAACCTTTAACTTCCTGACTGATGTCTTGAGATGTTGCTTCAATATATCCACATAATTTTCCTGCCTCATGTCATCTATTTTGTGAAATGCATCAGTCCCTCCCGCAGCAAAACACCCCACAACATGATGCTGCCACCCCGTGCTTCACGGTTGGGATGGTGTTCTTCGGCTTGCAAACATCCCCCTTTATCCTCCAAACACAACAATGGTCATTATGGCCAAACAGTTCTATTTTTGTTTCATCAGACCAGAGGACATTTCTCCAGAAAGTACGATCTTTGTCCCTATGTGCAGTTGCAAACCGTTTTATGGCTTTTTTATGGCGGTTTTGGAGCAGTGGCTTCTTCCTTGCTGAGTGGCCTTTCAGGTTATGTTGATATAAGACTCGTTTTACTCTGGATATAGATACTTTTGTACCCGTTTTCTCCAGCATCTTCACAAGGTCCTTTGCTGTTGTTCTGGAATTGATATGCACCAAAGTACGTTCATCTCTAGGAGACAGAATAAGTCTCCTTCCTGAGCGGTATGATGGCTGCATGGTCCCATGGTGTTTATACTTGCGTACTATTGTTTGTACAGATGAACGTGGTACCTTCAGGCGTTTGAAAATTGCTCCCAAGGATGAACCAGACTAGTGGAGGTCCACATTTGTTTTCTGAGGTCTTTGCTCTTTTATTTAGATTTTCCCATGATGTCAAGCAAAGAGGCACTGAGTTTGAAGGTAGGCCTTGAAATACATCCACAGATACACCTCCAATGGACTCAAATTATGTCAATTAGCCTATCATTAGCTTCTAAAGTCATGACATCATTTTCTGGATTTTTCCAAGCTGTTTAAAGGCACCGTCAACTTAGTGTATGTAAACTTCTGACCCACTGGAATTGTGATACAGTGAATAAGTGAAATAATCTGTCTGTAAACATTTGTTGGAAAAATTACTTGTGTCATTACTTGTGTCATACACTTGTGTCATTGTACTAACCAACTTGTCAATACCAGAGGTGGGACCAAGTCATTGTTTTACAAGTCACAAGTAAGTCTCAAGTCTTAGCACTCAAGTCCCAAGTCAAGTTACAAGTCAAGACAGGCAAGTCCAAGTCAAGTCTCAAGTCAAGATTGTCAAGTATCAAGTCCTAAACTTTGAGTTTTGAGTCCTAAACAAGTCATAATGTGCTCTTTACCAAATGTAATACCATTTCATATCTTTAACAAGAGTAATAGTATATTACATTTACGCAAATCATGAATGCTTTTAAAAATATCTATATATTTATTACTTTCCAAATAAACGTTATATTTCCATGGAAATACATGGGTAGCTATGAGAAAGACACCCTCCCCAATAGTGATCGACTATCGAGGATCGCTATGGGGAGCAATTCGGAAATGTTGGCTTGTACACAATCGCCCAACACACACACACACACTGTGTGGTTATAGTAGGCTAATGTATGTCAATGGTATTAGGAACAGCAGTAACATCAGCCAGGATTTAGGCTACCAACTGCCTAGCCAGTTGTAGCTCAATCTTGGGTGCAATGATCACCTTCCCGCACTGACTGATTGTGTGGAGGCTCATTGATTTAACGTTACGTTAACCTACATGCTACACTAGTAAAGTAATAACATATATAGCTGTCGACTATATTAGCCACAACTTACCGTTCTTTGTGCAGCTTCAAATGTCAAACAAAGTTGGATATTTTGCGCCTCCGTCTGTAATTTTCGTCCCGCATGTTTTGCAAGTTGCAATCCGTTTTTTATTGATACAGAGGTGTCTTTATATCCGAAAATAATAATTTTGGGTATCATCTTTCCAAGGGCTCCATCTGAATTCACCCGCCAACGTTCCTCTGCACTGCCACACACAACATTTTCTCAGCTGGCACAATTTTATTGGCTGCTGTCCGATTCTAACTGTAATCCGTTAAATGAAGAGTTGATGGGATGCACACTTTTTTAATAGCATCATTTTTAATATTTGGGCTTGGGGAGGGGAGGGTATCAGGTCCAAGTCAAGTCACGAGTCATTGGTGTTAAAGTCAAAGTCCAGTTGCAAGTCATCATATTTGTGACTCGAGTCTGACTCGAGTCCAAGTCATGTGACTCGAGTGTACACCTCTGGACAAAACTATAGTTTGTTAACAAGAAATTTGTGGAGTGGTTGAAAAACTACGTTTTAATGACTCCAACCCCAAGTGTATGTAAACGTCAGACTTCAACTTTATATGCAGTGCCCCAGAAATATGTAGTTTTTTTGGGGGGATCTTATCTCATCGCTACAATCAGCATGAAGCTTGAGCTGATGGGGTGAACTAAACCAAGGTAAAGTCTTTTAGTAAACTTTCACATGTGCCCTCCTCAGCAGAACTGCTGGGATTTCACTGCCTTGGTTTGGCTGGGCTTCTTGTTAATGTGCTCTCTCTAGTCCCACCTCACCAAAGTTTCAAAAGTAGGCACATGGTTTTCCTTACCCGAGCTTAATCAATCGCAATTCATCTTAATTGCATAGAAAGCCATAAGAGAGCAAGAGGTTTCCTGCAGTTTGTGCTCAGAGCCCAGGCTGCCGGCAGAACCTGATCTTTGCTCCAGAGCTGAGTTACTGGACATTTCATTATTCTAACCTGGATACATACATTACACCCTAAATTGCAGCGCAGCTAGCCTGATCCGCTGATAATGTGCTCCCTGAGGAGCTAGCTCAAACAGCTAGCGATTATCCCTCCTTAAGAACAGCCATTTAAATGTTTACTTAACGACATCGTTCAAAGAAGACCTTTTTCTTATGTGTCACCATCATTACTGTAATGGAGTTCAGGTTTGGGCCGGCCAGCGTGTAGCCTGTGATATCTCTGAGGGCCAGGTTTGATTGGATCCTCTCGTGCTGGGGGAGGTCAGTGAGAGGTTCACCCTGTGTGTGAATAACTCTTACTCTGCAACAGAAGAAGTGAACTGTCTTTTGCAAACTCTCAACTCAACCAAGGTTCATGGTTCGACTGGATATGTGAGAGGTATGCATACAGTCCTTCCTCTTCAGTGTAAAAAGAATGAATCAATGTGCTTCGGCCTTGACGTCTGTAAACACATTGGTTGTTAACAAAAAGAAAATCGAGAAATGTCAATGACTGAATACCTCGGACATATGAAGAGCACTGACCGTGCAAAGGAAAAATTAAACTGTCGATAAACGTGCAGTCCAACAAAGATGTATTAACAGATGAACAGAGTGGATATGTGAGAGGTATTCAGACACTCAAGGATGACCAATACGGAAGGCTGTGAGGCCGAAACGTCTCTTCTTCTTCTAAACCGTTTTTTTTTTTACAAACTTCTATTTGTTCACCAAGTGTGTCTGAATACCTTTAGCATATGAATAACACTGATTTAAAGGTCAGATATCTCCATTTATTTTAGTGCTGAATGGTTTTCAGTTTAGTGTTATTGGCATGTTTTCATCCCCAGGGTGTAACAGCCCCTGTTGTTTTGGTGAGTGCTCAGGGTCTAGGCGATATATGTATATATATATATATATGTGTGTGTGTGTGCATGGGCGCGTATGTGTGTGTGTGTGCGTGCGTATAGGCGTGTATGTGTGTGTGTGTGTGTGCGTGCGTGCGTATGTGTGTGCTACAGTGCTAGGATAATTCCCTCCTGTGGTGTAGACAGTGCGCTTCACTGCTGAGTCCGAGGCGGTTTCATTCTGCACACTTCTGGGCCCCCAAAATGCATGTGTTAGAACCCAGGTGGTGGGCGAGGAATGTGGATATACGAGGGGCGTTGGGATGGATGGTTCACGGCTGACGTGAGGCATTGGGTCTTTGGTACGCATGGGGAGCTCTGAAAGGCCACAGACAGCGAGGGAGTGAACTTGTAGACCTGTGTGGACTCCTACAATCTAGCTAGCAAAACAGAACAGAACTATGCAGAAGCAAAGAGGAGCAGACCCAGACAACAGGCTAAACAACTCATTACACGAACCCATGAAAACAGGAAGTATGAGGGAGGGGTAGTTTACTGCTTAAGCTGTTTTCAACAATTCTGCTCAGATATTTAAATGCAACGCAGCTCATTCTAGTGTAGGATGTTACACCGGTGACGTCATCGCTAATGGCGAAGCTCCGTAGACATAATTAACAGTCGCTTAACGGCAATTATACTTTCCGCAAATGTCTTTCATCAAGCACTCTCATTAAAATCAACATAATAGTAAGAAAAGCTAAAGGAATGAAATCAAGACATGAAAGTGCAGCCCATGTCTAAAGCCTGGCCCTCCTGCTGGGGTCCATCGTGGGGCTCGGAAGTTGTACTGATGACCGTACTGATGACATGTACCAGCTTCAAGAGCGGAAACAAGGTCATTCCCGACCCATCACCAACGCAGCCAATGGCTGTGTGTCTGGAATGGATGTGTGGAAAAGCCTGCTTGTTGCTGCTATGCTCTCACGTCTCTCTAAAACATGTCCTAAAGGAATCAGCTTCGATTCCCAGTGTGCTCGGCCTCGCCGCTCAGCCACTGGCATTGGCACAAAGGCCTTTTGTGAACAGTCTGGTTTCAGAGTCCATGTCGACTCAATGGCTAACAGGACCCCCATACCCATCTGGTTATTTTCTCTTTTCGTTTCTGAATCAACATCATCTGCAGCAGTCAGGGTCCTCTGCAGAATTGAAACACTTTGAACACTCTCCGACACAATGTGGCTTTTCTTGAAAGCAAAAAATAATAATCATAATAATGGCCACTAGTGCAGCATAAAGGGGATATTGTTATCCAGGCCAGCTGTACTGTATAAGAAACAAGCAAAGGGGAGTCCTGGCTTTGAAACCCAGCCAAAATAACATTGTAGATCTACTGTTAATATTAGTTCTTCATTTATCTTGCGAAAGGAGTATCTGGTCTGGTGTTATTGGTACTATAAAACATCTATGAATTAGTTAAATGACATGACTCTTCAACAAGACTACAGAGCCTCTTAGCTTAGCTAGCCCTTTTTGGAAACCTCAGCTCCTCCAACCCAGAGGCCTAATCAACCACCCAGGACGCCATGATTAAACTGTGGGAGAGGATAGTGTCGCTGTGGGAACACAGTCCTAGTATCATATCACCATAATAGAGAAACTCACCACCAAAGCTGTATGACAGAGCTGTATGAAGGTTTGTCCAGTGGATTTGCAGTGTGTGTGTGTGTGTGTGTGTGTGTGTGTCTGTGTGTCTGTGTGTGTCTGTGGGTATACTGTGTGGTGGAGTGTTTCAGGATGGAGTAGGTTAGCGCTGCGTGAGAGCGTCAGATGCTTCCTTCCTGGTCGGAGCCAAAGAGGGGTGATGTTCTGGGAGTTGTAGGCCTACAGGAGGTATGACCACGGCTATTGTGCTCTCCCAGAGATGGCCCTTCATGATTTCACAGCAGACCAGGAGGAAGCGACACCGGGCAGCTCTGACTCAGATCTGCCAAGCTAGTAGCACAGTGGTGGGGTTGAGCATGGAAGGGACAGATATTGGACATTGACAAATTGAAATTCACATTGACACATTTGAATTTCCAATGAAAAAGTTCAACTTTGCAAGCAGTCGGTGGGAACCCTAATTCCTAGACTGTGAAAGCACATTGCCATTGGCTGGTAAGAATCTAGTACCCGCCTTCTTCTCAGCCAAACTTCTACAGATGCACAATCGAGAGCATCCTGGCGGGCTGTATCACCGCCTGGTACGGCAACTGCTCCGCCCTCAACCGTAAGGCTCTCCAGAGGGTAGTGAGGTCTGCACAACGCATCACCGGGGGCAAACTACCTGCCCTCCAGGACACCTACACCACCCGATGTTACAGGAAGGCCAAAAAGATCATCAAGGACATCAACCACCCGAACCACTGCCTGTTCACCCCGCTATCATCCAGAAGGCAAGGTCAGTACAGGTGCATCAAAGCTGGGACCGAGAGACTGAAAAACAGCTTCTATCTCAAGGCCATCAGACTGTTAAACAGCCACCACTAACATTGAGTGGCTGCTGCCAACACACTGTCATTGACACTGACCCAACTCCAGCCACTTTAATAATGGGAATTGATGGGAAATGATGTAAATATATCACTAGCCACTTTAAACAATGCTACCTTAGATAATGTTACTTACCCTACATTATTCATCTCATATGCATACGTATATACTGTACTCTACATCATCGACTGCATCCTTATGTAATACATGTATCACTAGCCACTTTAACTATGCCACTTTGTTTACTTTGTCTACATACTCATCTCATATGTATATACTGTACTCGATACCATCTACTGTATGCTGCTCTGTACCATCACTCATTCATATATCCTTATGTACATATTCTTTATCCCCTTACACTGTGTATAAGACAGTAGTTTTGGAATTGTTAGTTAGATTACTTGTTGGTTATCACTGCATTGTCGGAACTAGAAGCACAAGCATTTCGCTACACTCGCATTAACATCTGCTAACCATGTGTATGTGACAAATACATTTTTATTTGATTTTGATTCGATTTGATTTGATTTGAAAGGGAGTGCACATTTACCTTGGGAGGGCAGAAAGGGCAGACCTCAATGTTCTCACATTGTAAAAGTTTAATATTATTGTTCTACTGTGAAATATCAAAGACGGGATCAAGCGCAGAACACTGTTTGTGACACACTAGAGGCCAAAACAAACTTAAAGTATCAGTGACCCTCTAGTCAATTCACCAGGCATTCCACTCTCAGAGTTTCCATTCAGTCCTGTTGAACGAGGATATTGCTCAAAATGTCCTTTGTTTTTGTATGGGAAGGGACACAGTCTTTCCTTGTGTTTGCTTTCTTATTTGAATGGCAATCGTCATGTACTGAAAACTTGTTAGACGAGCTTGTTTGCTGTGGCACTGTTTAGTCTGTGTAAGGGTGAACACCGTCGTAGAGCTGGAGGCTGGTAGGGGGTTCAGGAGACCTTGTTCTCTCAGTTTATGAAATATAAACTTAGTACTGGGTTGTGACACCCCTCCTCCCCACTCTTTATCCAGCAGGAGTTCCCCTCCTAAAGGGGGTTGTAGCTTACTGGGCCAAGAGAAAGACAGTCTTGGATCAGAGTGAGAAAAGGTGAAACATCTTGTAAACGCCAACTGTCTCGTTTCTACACATTCTCTGTCCCTGCAGTGTAAAGTAAGTCTCAAAACAAACCGCAGTGGTATGTGTGTCTGTACAGTACATGAAGGACTTCGGCAACACTCCAATGTCAGGGCCACAACGATGCAGCCACTTGCTTGTTGCCTTGGAAACAGATGAAGTATTTTGGTTTAATCCTCTCCTCTCCACTCCTCTGCAGCTGCACCCCTGGGACATCAAGGCTCTTTGTTTGGTCTGGCCTGGGCGCAGAAGTGGTGGATTAGAGAGCCAATGACATAGACATGTTGAGAATTCCAATACAAGGTTAGGCTGAGAATGGCACACATACTGTACATACATACGACTTAAGGTTCCTCTTAAGCTTGAATGGGTGAGCCAGGTCAGATAAAGATGGTCCTTTTTCGGGAAACTCCTACTCAAGCACGCAGGGTTACTTCATTCAGCCTCCATACAATGCTACACACCACAGTGGAAGGGAGCGGTTTGGCAATCACTTTGACCCGCCTCACTGGTTCAGCGAGGTAAGCCAGAAAAAACACCAAACACCAGATCTGACATGTCACACTCTACCACGTCAGTTTGAGGGGCCCCAGGCCGACCTGTTCGCCTGGTGTTTAGTAAACTCTGTCTCCTGGTTGATGGGACAGAGGGGCGTGAGGTTTGTCTCAAACAGACTGGTCGAGACAGGGCCACCCAGGAGCAGTGAAATTCATCCCCCCTCTGCACCTGTCTCACCGGGTGTCAGGGGCGAGATGACCCCTGCAGTGTTGTAGACTGACCCCTGGCTATCCTATACCTTCTCTAATGGGTTGCTTGGACAGTCTGGGTCTGAAGCAGGTTAGCAAAGCTCAGTGCAGGTTTGTGCTGGTAAGGGAGGGTCAGAAGGGGAGAGCCGCTGTAGCAAATGAAGGTCAATGGGGGCCAAATGGAATAAGAAGGCATAATTCACCAGAAATGGAGATGAATGAATACCTGTGGAATTCGTTGAAATCAAATCTGCTGGTAAATTAAAGTGACTACAATTTCCCTGATTAGATATATGCAGACAGCAGTGTGAAGGTCCTGACAAGAAAGACAGCCCATAGATGATGTCTTGGCCCAGTCAGTAGTTGCTATGTGCTGAGAAGGCCGAGTTGGAAGCAGGGGATGGTTCTTTCAGCACTACCCTGGAGAGAAGCCAGGCGGGTGACTCACCGTGCCAGGCCTGGGCACTGAAGCTGGCAGTAAAAGACCCATTATATAGTAATGAAGGGTAGATAGGGGCCAGGAGGGAGACTGTCAAACATAAAAAGCTATTCTAAAATAGAAAAGGGTTAAAAACGTCATAAGAAATGTCGGCCACCGAAACAATACGTTCTTCAAGAGTCCGACAACACCCAAATAACGTTGCAAAGACACCCACATAACGTTGCAACGACACCCAAATAAGGTTGGATGAAAAGGCAGATGCTGCTGAAATAGATTTTTATTTTTGGCACTGTTAAAAATAAATCAAAATGACTGTTAGATGATGGGAAGTCCAGTGGTCAGTGCCGGATGCTATGTTTGTAGCCTTGACCTGTAGAGACAGGAAGGAAAACCACAGAATTGCAAACAAGCAAACTGTGAGACAGCAGCAGTAGTAGCCGCAGTCGTTGAGGAAGAGAGCGCTGTAAGCCCAGGAGGAAGATAGACCTTCACCCCAGAAACCTACAATAGTATAGAATAACAACTTTACTGTCCATCCAGGATGGAAGTTCTTCTTTGGCATCACCTTACATTTAAAGAGTGACATACACATACAATCTCACATCACACATGTAAAACAGTCAGTTCAGCATACTGCATACACGTAAAACAGTCAGTTCAGCATACTGCATACACGTAAAACAGTCAGTTCAGCATACTGCATACACGTAAAACAGTCAGTTCAGCATACTGCATATACGTAAAACAGTCAGTTCAGCATACTGCATACACGTAAAACAGTCAGTTCAGCATACTGCATACACGTAAAACAGTCAGTTCAGCATACTGCATACACGTAAAACAGTCAGTTCAGCATACTGCATACACGTAAAACAGTCAGTTCAGCATACCGCATACACGTAAAACAGTCAGTTCAGCATACTGCATACACGTAAAACAGTCAGTTCAGCATACTGCATACACGTAAAACAGGACATGGATACATTCACTCACAACTGACAGCTGCCCCAACTGCACTGTTAAAATAGATCGACACGTACATATATAGCGATACAATTGACATTGCATTTATTAGTCCATCGTCTTGGCCATGGGCATGCTAAAGCGCCAGCCAGAGGGAAGCCTTTTGAACTGAGGGTGTAGAAGGTGGGAGGAGGTCGCCAACGATGCCAAAAGGGTGCAAAGCTGTCATCAAGGCAAAGGGTGACTACTTTGAAGAATCTCAAGTATAAAATATATTTTGATTTGTTTAACGCTTTTTTGGTTACTACATGATTCCATATGTGTTCTCATCGTTTTGATGTCTTCACAATTATTCTACAATGTATAAAATAGTACAAATAAAGAAAAACCCTAGAATGAGTAGGTGTGTCCAAACTTTTGACTGGTACAGTACCAGAATAATGGTAAACTGTCCAATCTCACATGGTAGATAGAATGGCTTGAATGATATGAGCATCTCATAGTCTCTGGTGAACACTTGTTCAATCACAATACACTGTGTGGCCCAAGTATTAACTACAAAGATACACAGCTGCCAGCTATTGATTTATGTGATGTTGTTTTGTCTCGATCTGCTCTGATTGCTGTGTATCCATCAATGTTCACATCAATATTGTCCTGCTTGAGCCACGTTTCTGCAAAGCAGATTGCTTGCTTTTCCCAAAGTCGTCTTCAAATTTAACCTTGGCCACTAACTCATCCAGTTTATTATTCAGTGACCGCACATTTGACATGGTGATCACTGGGAGCGGGTGACGGCTTCCCCACATTTGACATGGTGATCACTGGGAGCGGGTGACGGGTGACGGCTTCACCACATTTGACATGGTGATCACTGGGAGCGGGTGACGGCTTCCCCACATTTGACATGGTGATCACTGGGAGCGGGTGACGGCTTCCCCACATTTGGCATGGTGATCACTGGGAGCGGGTGACGGCTTCCCCACATTTGACATGGTGATCACTGGGAGCGGGTGACGGCTTCCCCACATTTGACATGGTGATCACTGGGAGCGGGTGACGGCTTCCCCACATTTGACATGGTGATCACTGGGAGCGGGTGACGGGTGACGGCTTCCCCACATTTGACATGGTGATCACTGGGAGCGGGTGACGGCTTCCCCAGATTTGGCATGGTGATCACTGGGAGCGGGTGACGGCTTCCCCACATTTGGCATGGTGATCACTGGGAGCGGGTGACGGCTTCCCCACATTTGACATGGTGATCACTGGGAGCGGGTGACGGCTTCCCCACATTTGACATGGTGATCACTGGGAGCGGGTGACGGCTTCCCCACATTTGACATGGTGATCACTGGGAGCGGGTGACGGCTTCCCCACATTTGACATGGTGATCACTGGGAGCGGGTGACGGCTTCCCCACATTTGACATGGTGATCACTGGGAGCGGGTGACGGCTTCCCCACATTTGACATGGTGATCACTGGTAGCGGGTGACGGCTTCCCCGCCTCCGTAGTCTGTTCCTGACACCACCGCTTGAGTCTCGCTTCTTCTTAGTTTCCGTTTTTGACTTTGTAGAACAACAATCAGGTAAGGCAAGGGTGTTTTCGAGGGTGCGAGCTTTTTGGAAAGAGAGCAGATTCTCACGAGTGTATAGTTAGGTCATCTCTGTCATTGTAAAGCTTTTTTTAATATTACAGCAATCAGGATGAACAGGGTCACCCATGCCATGTACAATCCACTTTCAAACTTGCGACGCACTTGGGACTTAACAAAACAAAATAGAGCGATATAAGTATAAACAAACGAACAGGGTCTGGCAGCAGCGCCGTGCCCCTAGAGGACGTAATATCTCTCCATAGATTAATCTCAACGGTCTCCCAGTTTCCGGTGTCATTACACACAGAGATTGCACAGTATCAAAGGAATGGCGCTGTCTCTCTCTCTTTCAGGAACTGGTGTGCATTCGTGCACCGCCGCATTGTCACCACGGCCGTCTCCTGTGGCACGGAGGAATACACCATCAAGTCTCAGAGCCCCTGTCCCAACGGCACACCTGACTGCCAGCTTGTCATGTGAGTTCATCCCAATGTGCATTCAAACGTCAACTCAAACCACATACTAACAGTACAATGCATTATATTATAGATTGCATGATGCACACTCAGATTCTCCAATCTCCCACACACATCTTGTGTATTTTTGTATGTTTTATTTCAACTTTATTTCGTCAAGGAGTCAATACTGAGAGCAAGGCCTCTTTTACAGATGAGCCCTGACTGACAGAAAATCAAAATATCAATACAAAATACAAAACACGGTCATAACAAACACACACATTCATTCATCCGTAATAAGGTCCTCAATCAGCTTTCTGAATTGCAATAGAGGCACCAGAACATCACATTTAAGAACATTTTGAAACTTGTTCCACGTATAAGATACATGAAAACTAAAAGCTCATTTACCTACAGTGCATTCGGAAAGTATTCAGACCCCTTCCCTTTTTCCACATTTTGTTACAGCCTTATTCTAAAATTGATTAAATCATGTATTTTTCTCATCAATCAACAAACAATACCCCATAATGTCAAAGCGAAAACAGGTTTTTATACATTTTTGCGAATGTATAAAAAATAAAAACAGCAATACCATTGTTTACATAAGTATTCAGACTCAAAATTGAGCTCCGGTGCATCCCTCTCCATTCACAGCAAGCACATTAAGTCTGTGCCCTCAGGCCACTACTTTACTACCACATACTGTATCTACAACACTATGTGTGTATGTGTGTATGTATGTATGTGTGTATGTGTGTATGTATGTGTGTATGTGTGTATGTGTGTGTGTATGTGTGTATGTGTGTATGTGTGTATGTATGTGTGTATGTGTGTATGTATGTATGTATGTGTGTATGTGTGTATGTGTGTATGTGTGTGTGTATGTGTGTATGTATGTATGTATGTATGTATGTATGTATGTATGTATGTATGTATGTATGTATGTATGTATGTATGTATGTATGTATGTATGTATGTGTGTCTGTGTGCGTGTATGTATGTATGTATGTATGTATGTATGTATGTATGTATGTATGTATGTATGTATGTATGTGTGTATGTATGTATGTGTGTATGTATGTATGTATGTATGTATGTGTGTATGTGTGTATGTATGTGTGTATGTGTGTATGTGTGTGTGTGTGTGTGTGTGTGTGTGTGTCTCTTCATAGTCCCCGCTATTCCATAAGGTGTATTTTTATGTTTTAAAAATCTGATTTTACTGCATACATCAGTTATTTGATGTGGAATAGACTTCATGTAGTCATGGCTCTATGTAGTACTGTGCACCTCCCATAGTCTGTTCTGGACTTGGGGACTGTGAAGAGACCTTTGGTGACATGTCTTCTGGGGTTTGCATGGGTGTCCAAGCTGTGTGCCAGTAGTTCAAATAGACAGCTCAGTGCAATCAACATGTCAATACCTCTCACATGTTATGATGAAGTCAATCTCTCCTCCACTTTGAGCCAGGAGAAATTGCCATGCATATTATTAATGTTAGCTCTCTGTGTACATCCAAGGTCCAGCTATAATGCCCTGTTCTGAGCCAATTGCACATTTACAAAGTCCCTCTTTGTGGCACCTGACCACACGACTGAACAGTAGTCCAGGTGTGACAAAACTAGAGCCAATAGGACCTGCCCTGTTGATAATGCTGTTAAGAAGGCAGAGCAGCGCTTTATTACAGACAGACTTCTCCCCATTTTAGCTACTGTTGTATAAATAACGTATGTTTTAACCATGCCAGTTTACAATCCAGGGTTACTCCAAGCAGTTTAGTCACCTCAACTTGTTCAATGTCCACATTCTTTATTACAAGATTTAGCTGAGGTTTAGGGTTTAGTGAATGATTTGTCCCATATACAATGCTTTTAGTTTTAGAAATATGTAGGACTAACTAATTCCTTGCCACCCACTCTGAAACTAACTGCAGCTTTTTGTTAAGTGTTGCAGTCATTTCAGTCGCTAACGTGTATAGTGTTGAGTCAACCGCATACATAGACACTCTGGCTTTGCTTAATGCCAGTGGCATGTCGCTAGTAAAGATTGAAAAAAGTAAGGGGCCTAGACAGCTGCCCTGGGGAATTCCTGATTCTACCTGGATTTTGTTGGAGAGGCCTCCATTAAAGAACCCCATCTGTGGCCTGTTAGACAGGTAACTCTTTATCCACAATAGGGGGTGTAAAGCCAGAACACATACGTTTTTCCAGCAGAAGACGATGATCGATAATGTCAAAAGCTACATTGAAGTCTAACAAAACAGCCCCGCGGTATTTTTAGCGGCAGTCCTTTGTGTAAGTGCATGTTGAATGTCCTTCCCTTTAAGCACACTGAAAGGGTGTTTCAATTTGTTTAAAAATGGTTAAACACCATTTTCCCAAAACGTTTACTAAGGGTTGGTAACAGGCTGATTGGTTGGCTATTTGAACCAGTAAAGGGGGCTTTACTATTCTTGGGTAGCGGAATGACTTTTGCTTCCATCTAGGCCTGAGGGCACACACTTTCTAGTAGGTTTAAATTGAAGATATGGCCTCCCGAGTCCCTACGGTGAAGCATGGTGGTGGCAGTATCATGCTGTGGGGAGGTTTTTCAGTGGCAGGGACTGGGAGACTAGTCAGGATCGAGGGAAAGATGAACTGAGCAAAGTACAGAGAGATCCTTGATGAAAACCTGCTCTAGAGCACTCAGGACCTTAGACTGGGGCAAAGGTTCACCTTCCAACAAGACAATGACCCTAAGCACACAGCCAAGACAACGCAGGAGTGGCTTCGGGACAAGTCTCTGAATGTCCTTGAGTGGCCCAGCCAGAGCCCGGACTTGAACCCGATCGAAAATCCCTATGCAGCAACGCTCCCCATCCAACCTGCTAGAGCTTAGAGGATGCTTCAACAAAGTACGGAGCAAAAGGGTCTAAATACTTATGTAAATGTAAAATTTTATTTAAAAAATATTTGAAATGTGCAAAAATGTAACAGATTTTTGTCGTTGTATAAAAATGGATAATCAACGAGGGCTGTGGAAAATAGTGAAGGTCATCACCTTCCATAGGCCTATTTATTTGGCAAGACAGCTGTGCATGGCTGCATCTCACTGTCGAAGACTATATGATATGTTTTGGTTATTTGGCTCTCCATTCACCTTTTGTTTGTTGCGTTTGTCTACTGTTAATGTAACTAGCCTAAATATAGATTGCGTCATGACTTTATTGACCTGATATTTTGTGTACTTGGTACCACTGTTTTGTTCTGTTCACATTCATTTGTACGCATTCACAGTTATGTCGGTATTCAAAGCGTTTACTGCTATTCAGTACTTTTGGTAAGACAGCTGTGTGTACGGCTGCATTCACATAGGCTGTTTGTAATAGGTGAATTACCCCATCTATCTTGTAGCGTATACTCATTACCAAAACGACCTAGCTGTAGGGCGCTGTCCATTGTGCTGATACAGCGCAGCATAGATTGGTGTGAAATCTGTAGTCTACCTGTCACTTCAAAAGCACTCCATGATCTCAGAGTCTCACCATTTGAACTTTGTTTACTGTGATATAGCGTAATTATATAAGCAGAACTCAATACAATTCCAACGCAAGAACCCCCAAAAATTGTGCCCCCTCGTCAGTTTCAACTGCCCCTTAGTCACTTTATCCTGGCCCTGGGTTTACTCCTGCGAGTACTGCCCATCACCGGCAGGTAAAATTAAATCAAACGCTGTGTGTGGTGCACCTTGGAAGGGACCACTTACTAGGGAGAATAGGGGGGCTAACTATTTGCCTGGTCCAGTGAGTGTGCCCACTCCGCAAAATACCGCTGACAGATTAAAAAAATAAATAATAATAATCTCAGGGGGCACTTGCCCTTGTGCCTCCTATGGGCATGAAGCCTCTGACTGTAACTAACACATACCATATGAAAACCCTATTACTACCACTGACATTACCACTGCCGCAAGTACCATTACCACTACTACTATTATTTCACAACCATAAATATTTCAAGACTAGCACGCACACCACATTTACTTCAGTAAATGGTATTTTTCTAGTTTTATTTTGTTCTTTTATTAGGATCCCCGTTAGCTGTTGCTACTCTTCCTGGGGTCCACACAAAACATCAAATATGACACAATACAGAATATTAATAGGCAAGAACAGAGGTATGTACATGTAAAATAAGAATAAGGTCCTGTACGGACATAAAGCTATAAAAACACAGAGACCTATACTCTTGGCCTAGATTCAGTAGCATCATCATACATACAGTAAACTGCCAAAATAAAGGAAACGCCAACATAAAGTATCCTAATAGGGCGATGGGCCACCACGAGCCAGAATAACTTCAATGCGCCTTGGCGTAGATTCTACAACAATCTGGATCTTTATTGGAGGGATGCGACAACATGACAAGGTGAAAACTCTGTCAATCTAATCAAATCAAATCAAATCAATGTGCTCTTGAGCAAGGCACTTAACCCTAATTTGCTCCAGGGGCGGCATAGTGCTATGGCTGAACCATATAAAACAACACATTGTACTGCTGCTATCCGGTGTATGCGTCAATAAATTATATTTTGTATTTTTTCCTAAACAAATGCCATTATTTAGTGTTTTGTTGATGGTGTTGGAAAACGCTGTCTCAGGCGCCACTCAAGTGTCTCCAATAAGCGTTCAATTGGATTAAATTGGATATTGATCATATTCTGAACTCTATTAGAAAAGGGGACCGTCGTAAACAGCTAAACCAAAGGGACAGTTTTTGGATTTACAAACTACAGGCCACTAAATACCCTGGTTTAAATGGAGATATGGATTACTCACTTTTCCTGTAGGGTCGTGAGAGGTTCCTTTGCTGTCATCTAGTGGGCATATTGCTCTATTGCCCTCTGGTATGTTTAGACGGCTGTGGTCCATGTCTGATCTAGTGTACTATAAAATATATGGCTCTCCTATTCTTACCACTTTGCCTAGTCATATTCAAGGTTAGACCAACTTTTCTAGGGGTTATGATGCTTCTAGCCTTGATTTGCATGTTGATAATGTTTCACTTTTTAATGTGTAAAGTACTGCTTAATATGTGTTGTCCTTTTTAATGTGTAAAGTACTGCTTACTATGTGTTGTCCTTTTTAATGTGTAAAGTACTGCTTACTATGTGTTGTCCTTTTTAATGTGTAAAGTACTGCTTAATATGTGCTGTCCTTGTTAATGTGTAAAGTACTGCTTACTATGTGTTGTCCTTTTAACTCTAGAAGCATGTCCTCTTCAAATCAGGGCTAATTGTACAACGCTGTTCAAAAGAGGACATTGTATTATCATATCTTTGTACTCCCTGGTGAAAGCCATGCAGCGAAAACACGTCAGTTATTACCCTTTGTTTCTATTGAACATGCCATACAAATAAAGGCATTTTAATTAATTATATGAAGAGCGCCTTGGTCCTCTCTTCTTTCTGAAGAGTTCAATTGGATTGAGATCTGGTGACTGAGATGGTCACGGCACATGGTTTACATCATTTTCATGCTCATCAAACCATTCAGTGACCCCACCCTCGTGCCCTGTGGCTGTGGGCATTGTCATCCTATGGGGGCATAGCTATGGTAGCCAAAATAATGGCCTACCCAGCATTTTTATAGCATGATGGGATGTTAATTGCTTAATTAACTTAGGAACCACATCTATGTGGAAACACCTACCCTCATTTACTTAAGCGTTTCCATTATTTTGGCAGTTACCTTTGTGTCAGTTTACATATACATACACCTTATTTAGGTCAGATAGGAGAGAGGCATTGTGCAGTGAGTTGTTTTATTTGTTGATTTAAAAAAAACAACATTTAGCTGTTTGCTTGAGTAATTTGACGAGATGGAAGTGAGTTCCATGTAAACATGGCTCTGTATAACACTGCATTTCCTTAAATTAGTTTTTGGATTTGGGGACTACGAAGAGACCGCTGGTGTCATGTATGGTGGGGTTAAGCAGGTCTGTCCGTGCTGTATGTTATTTAATTATACAATGTGGGATCTTTAACACAGTCATTTTCCTCATATAAACAAGAAGTGATGCAGCACGTTTGTTCCTCTACATTGAGCCTCTTGTTGCATCTTGTTGATATCGACCTTCCGTTTACAGTGAAGCGCAAGATGTGGCTGCTCTGTTGTGGACCAGCAGCTGGTCTCCCGAGCTGCTTCTCTGCAGCTCCTGACCATATAACTGGGCCGTAGATGTGGTAGAACCAGAGCCTGCAGGACTTGTTTGCTCGAACGTGGTGTTAAAGATGCACCATCACAGATAGAGCCCTCCTCATCTTCACAAGAATAGAATCAAGATGCCTTGACCGTGATTCATTTACAGTGTACAGTAACACCAAGAAGTTTATTTGCCTCAATATTCATTAGCAGATTCAGCTGAGGTCTAGTAGTTAGGGGATGGTTTGTACCAAATACAATGCTTTCAGTCAGAATGTCAATCATACCGTCACATTCAGGGGTGTCTCAATTCTTTTCAAGGGACCTCCGATGGCGCACACTTTATGTGCCCTAGTAAAGACGCCATGTAACAGTAATAATATATATATATATATTTTTTTTAAGGTGGGTGGGGGGCATGAACACAACCAGTCATGATGTTTTCATCTTATTGTCAAACAAATCACTTCAAAAAGTAGGCTGCCTGTCCGTCCACTCAAAAAAAAACTAATCCAGCATCCAAACCGTGCGCTGGTGCCATTTGATGAATGGAGAAAGAGATCTGTTACAAAGCACCAAAAAGTGTTGACTTTTTCACTGACTGTCATTGGGTCTACACTCTTGTAGGCGGAATTAACGGATGTTTCTTGCTGACAAAATGACCTTTCTTGTAGAAATAAAAGTTGGGGTACCTGAAAAGGGGCTGAGATATGGGACCTTCCCATGAT